>NC_057410.1:928822-1528822 GCF_019320065.1 Cervus canadensis | reverse complement strand
TCCCAGACCAGGGATCAAACCCATGTCCCCTGCATTGGCAGGTGGATTCTTAACCACTGGACCAGGAGGCAAGTCCACTTTTTCATTTTTGTGTTTGTATCTATTGTAGTTTTGGGATTTGCTGTTCCCATGAGGTTTTGATTTAGCAGTCCACATATGTACAAGCTTGCTTTAAGTTGTTAGCATTTCGTTTAACACTTCCTTTCCTTTAACATGGAGAAGTTCCTTTAACATTTGCTGCAATGCTGGTTTGGTGGTGCTGAATTCTCTTAGCTGTTGCTTGTCTGTAAAGCTTTTGATTTCGCCTTCAAGTCTGAACGAGAGCCTTGCTGTGTGGAGTATCCTTTGTTGTAAATTTTCCCTTCAATTATCACTCGAAATATGTTGTGTCACTCCCTTCTGGCCTGCAGTTTCTGCTGAAAAATCAACTGAAAACTTTATGGAGATTCCCTTGTATGTTATTTGTTGCTTTTCCCTTGCTGCTTTTACCACTTTTCTGTTTATTTAATTTTTTTCAGTTTGATTACTATATGTCTTGGTGTGTTCCTCCTTCGGTTGATCCTCTATGGGATTCTCTACACTTCCTGGACTTGAGTGGGTGCTTCCTTTCTCATGGGAGGGAAATTTTGGCTATAATATCTTCAAATATTTTCTCAGACCCTTTCTCTTCTCCTTCTGGGGCCCCTATAATGCTAATGTTGGTGTGTTTAATATTGTCCCAGACTGCTCTTTTCTATTCTTTTCATTCTTCTTTCTGTGTTCTGTTTTAAGGCAGTGATTCCCACCACTCTGTCTCCCAGCTCACTAATTTGTTCTTCTGCTGTTGATTCCTTCTAGCGTATTTTTCATTTCACTAAACATTTCATTTTCATTTCATTATTCATCTGTTTTTTTCTTTAAATCCTCTAGCTGTTTGTTAAGCATTTCTTGTATCTTCTCAATCTGTGCCTCCACTCCCCCCCACCAAGATGTTGGATCATCTTTGTTATCATTTCTCTGAATTTTTTTTGTTTCAAGTAGATTGCCTATCTCCTCTTCATTTAGTTGTTCTCGTGGGTTTTTCTCTTGTTCCTTCATTTGCAACTTATTTCTTTGTCATCTCATTTTGTCTAACTTTCTGCATTCATGGTCTCTTTTCCGTAGGCTGCAAGATCATAGTTCCTTTTGCGTCTCGTGCCTGCCCACCTTGGCGGGGGTGAGGTTGGTCCAGGGGCTTGTGTAGACTCCCTGGTGGGAGGGCTTGGTGTCTGCCGTCTCGTGGGTGGAGCCAGGTCTTGTCCCTCTGATAGGCAGGGCCGTGTCAAGGGGTGTGTTTGGAGGTGGCTGTGAGCTTGGCTTAGCAGTGAATAATCTGCCTGCAATGCAGGAGCTTCAGGAGACACGGGTTCAATCCCTGGGTGAGGAAGATCCCCTGGAGAAGGAAATGGCAACCCACTCCGGTACCCTTGCCTGCAGAATCCCATGGGCAGAGGAGCCTGGCGGGCTACAGTGCCCGGGGTCGCAAGAGTCGAACACGACTGGGCGACTAAACCACCAGCGTTCCTCGTCTGGAGCTGCTCACCTGGAGACGAGCTTCGTGGTGTCACCGAGCTCTGTTTACGCTGTTGCTGGCGCTGCTCTCAGCCCCACCTTAACTGTGGCTACGCTGGCAACTGACCCTATGTCTCTCAGACGTTGTTTTCACCAGGCCACCAGCACAGATCCTCTGAAGTCAGGTCCCAGGATACCAGTATTCATGGATCGGACTCTCCGGGCTTTAGGGGCAGTTCGAACTCTTGCCTGGCCCAACGTCTCCTTGTATGTGCCCACAAAATCTGTAGGTGCTAAAACTAGGCCCATCTTGGCTGCAGGAGCACTCACGGCCCACTCAGATGCTCTGTAGGTGCTTGAATGTACAAACCTGGCCACTGGGTCTCATTTCAGGGTTTGTGCACTGCTAGGACAGATTTCAGCCTTTTCTCCTTGGCTGCACGGCCCCTGGGGTTCAGACCCCACAGGCTGAAGGCAGTGGACAGACTCACAGACTCTCAAGGCTGCCGTGGAGCGCACACAGCTCTGCTTTGGGAGGAGCAGGTGAGCAGGTGGTGTGGGGCCCAGGGAGGCAGGGCCCAGCGTGAGGGGACAGAGTCTGCAACGGAGGCTCCAGCCTCATCCAGCAATGGCGCTTGGCTTCTATGGCAGCCAGGGTTTCCCCCTCAAGTGTTCCGGGTGGCACATTTCCTCACTCCCGTCCCCTCAGGCTATCTCCTTGCAGCTAACATCAGTCTTCTCCCTGGGTTTGCTCTCCAAACCTCATGTTCCAGCCCCCAGTCCCTATGAGTGTTAGCGGATATAGGTCTCAGGATGGGGGGTTCAGGGCTGTGGCAAGGACCCTGTGTTTAGGTCTCACTCTGTTCTGCCTGCCGCGGACGAGTTACTGCACTCTCCCCCCATGGCCCCCAAAGCTCCCCTTCTGTCCCCCTGCTGGTGAGGGGGCTTCCCTGGATGCAGAAACCTTTCCACTCCTTCAGCCCCTCTCTTGAGGGGCACTGATCCAGTCCTCCTTCCTTTCTTCTTCTTTTTCCTTTCTTCTTTTACTGGGCTTCCTGGTGGCTCAGATGGTAAAGAATCTGCCTGCAGTGCAGGAGACCTGGGTTGGATCCCTGGGTCGGGAAGATTCCCTGGAGAAGGGAATGGCAACCCACTCCAGTGTTCTTGCCTGGAGAATTCCCTGGACAGAGGAGCCTGGTGTGCTACAGTCCATGGGGTCACAAAGAGTTGGACAGGATTGGGCATCTTAACACTTTCATTTTATCATCCTACTCCATTATGTAGGGATTTTTCTTGTCCTTTTGGGCATCCATGGTCCTCTGTTAGTGTTCAGCTAGGGTTCTGCGAGACATGTTCCATTTGTAGATGTAGTCTTGATGCATTTGTGGGGAGAGATGGACTCCACATCCTCCTACTCCTCTGCCATCTCGACCTCTGCAGACGTCAATCTCAGACCCAAGTTGTTACTGTCTACAGATTGGAGGGCCTCACAGTCCTCTCCTTGTGTCCCACTGATTTGTTACTGCGGTTCATAGAACTCAGGAAACGTTTACTCACAGGTCACCAGTTTATTATAAAAGAATATAACTTGGGAACACCAGATGGAAGAGATGCATGAGGCAAGGTATGGGGAAAGGGGTGTGGAGCTTCCATGGTCTCTCTGAGCATGCCACCTTCCTCTCTTTGAATCTCCACATTTTCACCAATCCAGAAGCACTCCAAACCCAGTTCTTTCAAGATTTTATGGATGCATCATTACATAAGTATGATTGATTAAATCATTGACCAGTGATAATTGATTTAACCTCCAGCTCCTCTTTCCTCCCTGAAGGGCAGAGGCTTGGGACCAAAAGTTCCATTTCATTATAAAATTGGTTCTCCTGGCAACCAGCCTCCATCTTTAGGTGCAGTCCCAAAGTCACTCAGTAACATAACTAAAGACATCATTATGGCTCTCATCACTTAGGAACTTCCAATTGTTTTAGGAGCTCTGTGTTAGAAACGGTGTGCTTGGTTGCTCAGCTGTGTCCAACTCTTTGTGACCCCATGGACTGTAGCCCGCCAGGATCCTCTATCCATGGGATTCTCCAGGTAAGAATACTGGAATGGGTTGCCATGCCCTCCTCCAGGGGATCTTCCCAAACCAAGGATTGAGCCCAGGTCTCCCGCATTGCAGGCGGATTCTTTACTGTATGAATCACTAAGGAAACCCAAAAACACTGGAGTGGGCAGCCTGTCCCTTCTCCAGGGGGTCTTCCCAACCCAGGAATCAACCCGGGGTCTCCTGCATCACAGGCAGATTCTTTATCAACTGAGCTATCAGAGAAGCCTGTTAGAAATGGTGGTGAAGATTAAATACATGTATTTCTTATTATAAATAACAAAATCACAGGTATAAATAATATAAACTTTAATCTACAACTTTAGGGGATTTGTAAACATGTGAAGTACATTTACCAGGGTCAGCACTCCAGAGATGGTTAAGGCAGTTGGTCAGAAAGATTGAACAGGCCCAAGACTCAAGTCTTGCAGCCTAATGTCTCAGTCATGCTAGAGCTTAGGAGTCTACCGGTTGTGTTAATAAAAGAAACAGCCCCAAATGGAATCACTTGTACTAAGCCCCATGTCGGTTGTCCAAGACTTAATGCCTACCCTAACTGCAATCTTAGCCTCTCCCAGGAATGTGACCTTTAACCAGGCAATCTGGAATTACCTGGAGTTACTTAAAGGGAGACAAAAGTGGATTGCCTGAGACAATCCGCTCTGTTGAAAAGCAAAACTCAACCAAGTTTGGAGATCTAACTGACTTTATTCAATGATCCATGACTCAAGTGGGCTTTTCCGGTGGCTCAGACGGTAAAGAATCTATCTGTAATGCGGGAGACACGGGTTGGATCCCTGGGCTGGGAAGATCCCTGGAGAAGGGAATGCCTACCCACTCCAGTATTCTTGCCTGGAGGATTCCATGGATAGAGGAGCCTGGCGGGCTGCAATCCATGAGGGTGCAAAGAGTTGAACATGACTGAGCTTCTAATTATATCATATTTGAATCAAGCGGCATTCCATCTAGCAAATAGAAAGGTGCTCTAAAGAGTTGTTAAAAGAAGAAGTTTTTAAAGGCAGAAAGAGGATGGGACAAGGAAGTCACAAATAAAAGAAAGGATTGTTTCAGACAAGACCACCTTCCTTTGGGGGAAGGTAAGTGTCTTTGGGGTGATTACCTCGCTTGTGCTGGCTAGGTAATTTCACATTGACTGGTTAAAATTCACGTTCCTGGGAGAGGCTGAAACAGCAATTAAGATTGTTTTGCTGGCATAGAGCTTAGCACAAGTGACTCCATTTTGTGCCTATTTTTTTTTTAACAACTCTTTGATAGAAACTTCCTTTTCCTGGTCCCTTTTGCTTATAAAAGCCTTCTATTTTGTACGGTTCTTTAGAGCTCTTTTCTATGTGCTAAACGGGACGCTGCCCAGTCCTGAATTGTTGAGTAAAGCCTATTAAACCTTCAAATTTACTCAGTTGAATAGTTTTTTAAGAGATTCACTGTCAACAGCAGGACTGAAGGAGACCTCTGATGGCTTCAGAGACAATAAGAAACAGGCATGGTCCCTGCAAACCCTTTTGCGTTCTCTGTCTCTCGCTGTTTCCAAGGGCCACATATAAGTTCCTCTCGGTTCTGAGGGCCACTCTGTGTCAGCCTCCTAATGTAAGTGGTGTTCCAATCCAGGGCTGTTCAGCTCGAGCTGGCAGATGAGTCCAGCCAGAACCCAGTCCCCCAGCCTGCTGTTCAGACTGTGATTCCCCAATTTGAGCGAAGACCCTCAGCGGCTGGTTCGTCCCCAGGCTCCGCAGTGGGGACTGCTGGTCTTCAGTCTGCAGTCCCACATCCGTCTGAGATCTTTGCCAGATTGCAGGCTTGGGACTGCTGGGAGCAGCTGCGGTTCCTAATTGTTTGGAGTCAGCCTGCAGCCCGTTTGGCATCTGCTGGTTCAGTCTTTTTCCAGCCCCCAGATTCATGGGAATTGTTGGTGGGACACACAGGGACTTTTCTTGGCCGAGCTGCAGTGACATTTCTTGGTTACTGCTGGTGTGTTAAGACGCACATGCTTGATTGTCTGTCTTAGTGTAGATAAAGGCTATTGTTAACGGGAAGCTTCCAAGCCAACAAACCACAAAAACTGCTGAGCATTTAAAAGCTGTTAAAGTGCTCATCACCTAACAGAGAGACTCCCATTCTAGGAAAATTTGGTCATAGAATGCCAACATCAATAAAATTTCCATGCAAAGAGACAACACTTGTAAAACACCACATAATCTCCAACCCAGTGGCAATTCCTTTTAGGTATTAGTTTAGCTTCAAGAGACCCAAAATCTTAGCTAAAAACGGAACAGGATTCGTAAGCTCCAAAGAGTGAAGCACACCGTCTTCTGGCATACCTGCCTATTTTATGTCTAAGATGACGGTTCCAGAAGCTATAAATACCACAAAAACGGCAAAATCTTACTAAAAACACAAAAAGTATCTAGAACAACACCCAGGCCTCCCCTATTACATCCTCCTAGGGACCCATCATCAAAATGCTTCCCCAGGGATTGATATCTCAGTTGTAATCAATGGTGATGCTGGAAGAGAGATTGTTCTTTAAGGCCCTATGCAAACTCTTCACCTCATTGCGTCAACTCCCCTGAATTTACATCATCAAATTAGAAAGGATCTACCAGGAGGCCTTCATGATTCAGGATTTGCTTACAAGCCCCTCTGCTCCTGGTTAGGAGTGAGTACAGATGAGGCTATATGATCAGGAATCTCTCCTCAACTCTGGAAGCCTTTGCTGAATGTACTGCTAGAGCAATACCTGTCCAAACAAAAATCCTTAGGCTCTCTAGCCGAAGTTGTTCTAGATTTTCTTTTAGCTGAACAAGCAGGTATCTATGCTATGGCCACCACCACCTATCATACCTAAATTAACACTTCTGGGGAGGCTGAACTCAGCTACCTAAGATTACTGAATAAGCCACTTTGAAAGGTGATCCCTCTAAAGACCCCTCAAAGTGATCTCTCTTTGACTGGTTTGATTTTGATTCCTTTGGGTCTTGGGGACCATGGCTCTGAAGTGCACTCCAGACATTGGGAATTGTCTGGCTTGTAATCATCATAGTAGTCCCTCCGGCATCCTATATTCTCCTAAAAGCTTTAAATGTGTGTCCTCAGCTGCTAACCACCAAGCCAATGATTTCTCTAAGACTGGAATGTCAAAAAGGGAATCAAAAGTATGATTGACTGAAAAACCTGTAAGCCTGAAGTCATGACCTGTGACTACAGAAAGATTCAGCCAAAAAACCTTCATGGACCTGTGGATTGTCACAGTAAAAGCTGTGGGAGAAAGAACTTCAGAGTGATAGCTGGCAATGGTGCTCATGCCTTAAGCTTTGATCACATCTTTCAGTGAAACTCAGGCAAAGTTTCGGTTTGATGACAAATCTTGGGCAGGAACATCTGGGGAGATGTGAAGGGTAGGTGCTGCAGTAAAGGGCGGAAGCAGAGAAATGTAGCTCTACAAAGAGTTGAGGAAGTGGTGGAGGAAAAATAATTCCCCCTCTACCCTTGGAGGTTCTTGGCTGAGTAAATAATAAAAGACAGCATAACAGGAAAAAAGAAACAGAAGTATAACAATATGTATACTTCCTATATACATGGGAGATACCCAGGAAAACGAAGACTTTCTTGACATTATCTACCCTTCTCTTCCCGGTTCAGAGACAAATGGACATTTCCCTTATAAATGTAAATAGCTCTTACAAAAGGGTAACCTCTGCTCATTTTTCAGAGCGTCTCCGCTGTCTGCTGCTTCTTAAAAAATAATCCTTATGCCAAAGAAGCATATGTTGGAAGGACAGGCTGCCCGAAACAGGCCTGCGCTGCCAAGGTGCGGTGGAATCCTGTGAAATCCTTCATTTGGCGGCGCAGCTGGAAGGAGGGTCCACAGTGAACTTCCAGAGGGTGGTCCGCCGGGAGCCCAGCGCTCAAGCACTGGTTCCGTCATTCAAACAGGCTTTGTTACGCACCTTTCCTGTGACCCAGAGCCTGGGTGTCGGGGGTGGGCGGGCGGAGACAGCCGTGTGCAGAACCACAGCGCCTGCCTTCAGGAAGCGCACTGCCTAGCGGAGGAGACAAATAGTCACAGTGGCAACCTTACGACTGTTTCTGAAACTACACCAGCAGACGTTTTGAGAGCAAACTTTTGGGACTGTGAGATGTAGAACCGGGGAGGCGATTTAAGCTTAGCCTTGGGAGAGGGTTTTTCACTTCTCCAGGTACCAGGGCGAGGAGGGAATGGTCCCGCATCTACAGGATCAGTGCTTCAGAAAGAGGCAGGCCTGGGTGGCGGTGGCGGGGAGGGCTGGAAACGTCCTGGCAAACGCCCGCGGGGGCCCGGCGGCGGCGGCCCCGGGGCCTCGCGGCGGTCAGAGGTGGGGCCGGGGGTCCCCCGGGGGCGCGGAGGCTTCGGCCCGCCTGCCTCGCTCCCGGCCCCGCCGTCGGGGGGCGCTGCCTCCTCCCCGGCGGCGGGGGGCGCTGCGGCCGAGCGGCGGGGGGCGCTGCCTCCTCCGGGACGGCGGGGGGCGCTGCGGGCCGGGCGGTGGGGGCGGCCCGGGCCGGCGCGGCGAGCGGCGCGGCGGATGGAGAGTCTGGCCGCGGCCGGCGGCGCCGCCTCCTCGTCGGGCCGGGCACGGCGGGCCGGGGCCTTTGTGTGAGGCGGCGGCGGCGATGGTGCTCGGGCCCCGCGGAGCCGGGTAAGCGCGGCCAGGCCGAGGGCTGCCCTGGCCGAGGCCCGACCCTCGGCCCGGCCTTTCTCTCGCTCTCGCCGGGCTCCCTCCCGCCCGCTACTCTCGGCCGGATCCATCCTCCCCCGCCGCGCAAAGACCCCCGCCGGCCCCGCCGCTGATCCCTTCGACCCCCGGCCGGCCTGGCGCCCCGCCGCCACCCCCTCACCCCCGCCCGAGGTCGCCCTGAGGAATTCCCGGCTGTTTAGGGGAGGGATCGAGGTGCTCGATGCCCCTCAGATGGAGTGCCCCAGCCGGATCCAACGCCCTTCCTCCCGAATTCGACCCTCCAGAGACCGTGGCGCCGCGCGGTTGTTGGGGTCCCTTCTCAGAAGTTCCGAATCCGTCCCCTCCCACTGCCGCTCGGGCTTCCCGGTGCCCCGACCTGCTGACCATTGATGTGTGGCCACCGGGGCCCCGGAGAGCCTTCGCTGCTACCCAACAAAGCTCAGAGGCTTCCTGGGCCCCAGAAAAAGTTGGGAGTTAGTCCAGTGTGGTGAGGTGGAGGAAGGGGGCTGTGTTGCACAGGGCGAGTCGTGAGGCAGAAGGAGAGGGCAACGAGTTTGGCTTTTTTTCTGGCCTGCACGACTCAAAAAGGGGGGGGAAATGGTACTTTCGGAGTTACCTGTGTAATTGGTAGCTTCTTATTCCAAACCCTATCTCCAGGCATCAGGTAAATCTCTCAGTTCTGGTCAACATAAGCATAGCTCCTGAAAAGGGTAGGGGGAAAAAAGACCTGAAGACTATTTAGGTAATTTTAAATACCATAGTTGTGTTCTTCTTTACTTTACTTCTCTGGCTTCATGCACAAGCTACAGGGAATGTGATAGAGCAGTATCTGAATGGCCCTGGGCTAGGAGGCAGGTAGCTTGGATAGGGAAAGCTGGGAACTCAAGAATAAGCAAGTGATTTATTTTAGGGCTTGAAAGAATGCAGCAGTGAGAGGAAAGGAAAGGATAAAGCATGCTTATCTTTCCCCTAGTAGCTAATGGAGCTTGATCATTGTGTTCAAGTATGTGTATGGCATTTGGCCTAGTAAGGGAAGAGAATATACTCAATGAGATAGGAAGGCTTGTATTCAGGAAGAAATTAGGAAATTAATATGAGAATAGTTTGAACCAGTTGCTCTGGTAATGAAATATAAGAAGGTATCAAGAGGATGCTTTGGACTTGGCTTTAAAGCACTAGCTTCTGTCGAGTCAGGCCTCCAGCTTCTCTTACAGGCCAGTTTATCAGTTTTTTTTCAATATTTTTGGATTTTTTTCGTGATCACTCTGTCTTGGGGGATGTGCAGGGAGAAAGGTCACTGTCCCATCACTTGTGCTGTCATTGTCCCCTCCAGCAGAATGGAGCAAGTGTGTGTCCATTCACGCCTGCTCTCTCCCTGGGGCTTGAAAACATGCAGACGGTGGCATTTTGTCCCGCAGAGCTCTTCACCTACAAGGATGTGTTTGGCCATCCACCTTTTCCTTTTGCTATCCGCAGATTAACTGTGCTGATAAAGAGGCAACTTCACAGGAGCTGCTAAGATGGGCATGAGGATCAAACTGCAAAGCACCAACCACCCCAACAACCTGCTGAAAGAACTCAACAAGTGCCGGCTCTCGGAGACCATGTGCGATGTCACCATCGTGGTGGGGAGCCGTTCCTTCCCGGCCCACAAAGCTGTGCTGGCCTGCGCGGCTGGCTACTTCCAGAACCTCTTCCTCAACACTGGGCTTGATGCTGCCAGGACCTACGTGGTGGACTTCATCACCCCTGCCAACTTCGAGAAGATTCTGAGCTTTGTCTACACGTCGGAACTGTTCACGGACCTGATCAACGTCGGGGTCATCTATGAGGTAGCGGAGCGTCTGGGTATGGAGGATCTCCTCCAGGCCTGTCACTCCACCTTTCCTGACCTGGAGAGCACTGCTGTGGCCAAGCCCCTGAGCAGCACCAGCGAGAACCACTCTGGTACCCCGAGTTGTAGCTCAGCAGAACACCCCCATCCCCTTGGAGAACTCCGGGGTGGCGGGGAGCACTTTGGTCCTGATAGAAACTATGTGTTACCTAGTGATGCTGGAGGAAGCTATAAAGAGGAGGAGAGAAATGTTACCAGTGACACTAACCACAGCCTGCAGCCCCTGCCACCAAAGTCAGAAGACCACGATGCCCCTGCTCCATTCACATCCGTCCCCAGCGTGGGGGGCCAGCCAGTCCTGGGCACTGTCAGTACCGGCATGCAAACCAGCACCAGCTCCTGCCAGCCGTACAAAGTCCAGAGCAACGGAGACTTCGGTAAGAACAGCTTCTTCACCCCTGACAGTGCAGTAGACATCACCACTGGGACCAACTCCTGTCTGAGCAACAGCGACCATTCCAAAGACCCAAGCTTTGGGCAGATGGATGAGCTCCAACTGGAGGACCTGGGGGATGACGACCTGCAGTTTGAAGACCCCACCGAGGAGATTGGCACAGCTGAGGAGGTGATTGAGTTGAGTGACGACAGTGAGGATGAGCTAACTTTTGGAGAGAGTGAAAACCGAGAGAATAAGGCCATGCCCTGCCAGGTATGCAAGAAGGTTCTAGAGCCCAACATTCAACTGATCCGACAGCATGCTCGGGACCACGTGGACCTGCTGACTGGCAACTGCAAGGTCTGTGAGACCCATTTCCAGGACCGGAACTCCCGGGTCACCCATGTTCTCTCCCACATCGGGATTTTCCTCTTCTCCTGCGACATGTGTGAAACTAAGTTCTTTACCCAGTGGCAACTGACCCTCCACCGACGGGATGGAATATTTGAGAACAACACCATTGTCCACCCCAACGACCCCTTGCCTGGGAAGCTGGGTCTCTTTGCAGGGGCGGTCTCTGCAGAGCTGAAATGTGCTGCCTGTGGGAAGGCACTGGCCAAAGATTTCCACGTGGTCCGGGGCCATATCCTTGACCACCTGAACCTGAAGGGCCAGGCCTGCAGCGTCTGTGACCAGCGCCACCTCAACCTCTGCAGCCTCATGTGGCACACACTTGCCCACCTAGGCATCTCTGTCTTCTCTTGCTCTGTGTGTGCAAACAGCTTTGTGGACTGGCATCTCCTGGAGAAGCACATGGCTGTGCACCAAAGCCTGGAAGACGCCCTCTTCCACTGCCACTTGTGCAGCCAGAGCTTCAAGTCGGAGGCTGCCTATCGCTACCACGTCAGCCAGCACAAGTGCAACAGTGGCCTTGACCCACGGCCTGGCTTTGGGCTCCAGAACCCAGCTCTCCAGAAGCGGAAGCTGCCAGCAGAGGAGTTCCTGAGCGAGGAGCTGGCGCTGCAGGGTCAACCTGGGAACAGCAAGTATAGCTGCAAGGTGTGTGGCAAAAGGTTTGCCCACACGAGTGAGTTCAACTACCATCGGCGGATCCACACGGGCGAGAAGCCGTACCAGTGCAAGGTGTGCCACAAGTTCTTCCGCGGCCGCTCGACCATCAAGTGCCACCTGAAGACGCACGCGGGGGCGCTCATGTACCGCTGCACGGTCTGCGGCCACTACAGCTCCACGCTCAACCTCATGAGCAAGCACGTCGGCGTGCACAAAGGCAGCCTCCCCCCTGACTTCACCATCGAGCAGACCTTCATGTACATCATCCATTCCAAAGAAGCGGACAAGAATCCGGACAGCTGACTGGGTCCCCACAGAGCCGGGGGAGCTCCCAGGCGGCAGCCAGGACATTGGTTTCCTAGTGGCTGTTGGTCCTGCCCCACCTGAAGTTACAGTTTTGCCTTGCTAGGAATTCTGTTCTGTCCTGTGTTTAAAGAAGACAAAAGAATATATAGCACATGAACACTAACTGTTTCTGAGAAGCAGCGGCCCTGTCGTGCTTACCTCCTTACCTGTTCTTGTCCGTGGAGGGCTGTGTCTTTGATTCTTTGGAGGCTGGTTTTGGGATCTCATCAGGCAGTTGGTGTCAGCTAGATTCCCTTCCCCAGCCTCTTGAGTTTTAGTTTACTGATAGGTTTTATGCTGCTAAGAATCCAACCAACAGCCTCACTGAACAGGAGGTGGAGAGAGGTTTTCACTGTGGGTATTATTGCCGGACCTCCAACCGGGACAGCCAGCTAGGAGAGAGATTTTGGGAATGTGGTCATTCAGAAAAGACAAGGCAACTCCCCCTTGGGTGCTGGTCCCAGCCCTCATCGGGGCATGCTGTCAGGGATGAGGGGCCTGCTTGTTCCAGGGCTCGAATCTGCTGATTGGACGGTAAAATCTCTTGGCAGCTAGATCCAAACCGGGGACAAAGCTTTCTGTTTAGGTCTGAAAGCTTTGGGATGAATCCTTGCCAGCCGCTAAGAGGAGTCCTGCAGTGCTGCCGAAAGCAGCAGCCTGGGACGGACAGGAAGGGAGATTTCTCTTTTCCCCTCAATTCCAAAGAAATGTGATCTTATGGAGTGGTGGCCCAGGATGTTAGGCTTTCCCTGTGGGCAAAAAAGACAGGGAGCTACTCTGATGTAGTCATCACTTGTCTGGCTGCCTCCCTCGACCCTGAGTTTCCTGGTGGAAGGGTGGGGATGTCTCTGAAGCAGCAGCCTTGCCTTAATTTGCATCCAGTCTCCCACCGAGAAGTGTGTTTGGCCTGTAGTGTAGGCGGGAAGACCCTGTGAGGTGGAGGGGTGGACTGTGAGCCCTTCAGGATTAAAGGGACCCAAGTAGCTGGATGTACTTTCTGTCTGCCCCAGTCAGGGAACCTGTTGTTTGCTCTGCTAACTGGGCCAGAGTTTTGGCAGCTTTGGCGGCTTTGACCTGCTAGATTTATCCTGGTCTGTCATTGCATGGCCACCAGAGGGTGCTCTTGGCCAACAGCTGGCTCAGGCCCTCTCCAGGTGACTGGGTGATGGATCTCCCAGTCGGGCTTGCTGGTTGACTGTTCTTAGTTGCCTTTTGAGGGGATCTTGCCCAAAGAAGGCCTGAGGGAGACAGCCCTCAGGTCTCGCCTCTCACAAGGCGGCACCTCCGAAGCCCATACTACCTCACCTGCTCAGGCGAGCTCTGGGGGCCCCTGGCCTCGGCCCTGCCCCTGGCCCTCGTGGGGCTCAGCAGCACCCCGGGCTGTTTTACAAGCAAGTAGTTTTAATTAACTCACAAAGCCTTTGTGGACATTAATATTTATTTATTTTTGTTTTTGTATACATATTCCCCAGCATCTCTGTTGGCTGAGAGACTTCAGGAAAAGGAGCTTCTCCCCAGCAAGTAGCCATATTCCAGGGGACAGTCCTGGCCAGGTATTTGGGGAACAGGGGCTTGAACTAGGGGAGAACAGGTCAAGCCTTTAAACAAGCAAATGCTTTTCTCTCCAGATAAGTCTCTTGCAGAATAAACCCAGGGAGCCCTTTAGGAAATGGATGTAGATTCTAGAAAGTTGAGTCTTGTTAAATCCCTGGACCTCTTACCCCCTTTCCATCCTGGGGTTGAGTCGGCTGGGGACTGGATTGAGGGGATAAGATCACATGAAGGCCCTGTGTGCATATTTTCTCATTCTTCCTGAAGTTGGGAAGTTATAGTAACACATGAAAGTGAACCAAAGCCCTGTCCCTTTTGGACTTGCCCCTGGATCTACCCCCAGCCCTAACTGATAAAGCCTCGGAGTTTTGTGTGCATGGCTCTCCAGTGAGGTGACCATTACTTGAAGGGACTTGCCCAGTGGCCAGATTCACTGTCAGAATCCAATGAGTTAAATGTTCCCGTGGGACATTCTCGTTAGAAAGCAGTGCTGAGACTTTTCATCCCTGACTGACTGCTTCCTTTCTTCCCATTAGTCCTTTAAGAAGGGAAGTGTGTAAAAGACCACAGTCAACGATCTTCTCAGCTTTTCAAGCCTGAGTGGTTTCTCCCAGATTGTGGGTGAGGACTGAGTTTTGAATGGCCAGATCTGAGAGTGGGCCTACTCCCTGGAAGCCAGCTGGGTAGTTGAGAATGGATCAGTGTGCTGGAGAAACCCTTTTCCTTAACAGAGGGTTATCACTGATGCTGGGTAGTCTGTATACTTAACCTGAAACTGTGAAGTTTTCCCTTTTTGCCAGTAAACCAAAAAGCAAATCCTTGAAACTTTACCCCTAAAACACTAAATAAAAGACTGCACCCCCTGATCCTCCCGAGGCCAAGTGGCTGACCAGGGTGACATGGTTGGCTGCAGTCAGACGTGTAGCAGGGTCAGTAGCTCATGAGGCTCGCTGACCAAACACTGTCCCCCGCGTGTGCCCCTTGTTCACACCTCAGCCCTTCCTCTGTTTGGAGTCGCGTTTGCTTCCTTTGCCACCAGCCACTCTCTTCCGCACTGTTTTACTTGAAACACTATGTTGTGGCAAAGGGCGCTCTAGGATACCTGGTGGAAGGTATTCATTTTATTCTGAATTTAAAATATTTTCAATTGTCTGTTCATTGGGTTGTGTTGCCCTCTCTGCCCTGGAGCCCAGTTTAGCACTGTCTTCTGCTGTATCGTTCCAAGGTTCGTTCTGTTTGATCCTTGGATGTCTTTTCTTTTTCATCCCCCACCTCTTTTTCTTGTTCAGTACTCAGGACCGGTTACATAATTTATAGAGCCCTTTGTTTAAAAACTATTAAGAATTTTGTGGCAACTAGAGCATTAAAGCAAACACAAGGCCATTCTCACCTTTTTTCCTAAGGGAAAGGATGATACTCTGATGTTCTTGTGTTAGTCGATCAGTCGTTCTGACTCTTTGCGACCCCATGGACTGTAGCCCACCAGGCTCCTCTGTCCATGAAATTCTCCAGGCAAGGATACTGGGTTGGGTAGCCATTCCCATCTCAAGGGGATCTTCCCGACCCAGGGATCCAACCCAGGTCTCCTGCGTTGCAGGCAGATTCTTTACCATCTGAGCCTCCAGGGAAGCCCCTGTTATCCTAATGGCCCACTGTAAGCAGCTGCCGCGGCCAGAGGAAGGGGTCAGCGTCGGGGCGCTCCTCTGCCCGGCGGTGACTCACTGATGCTGCGGGACCTGTCGGGAAGCTCTGAAGTTTCAGACTCCTTGGAGTCTCTGGTTCATGGCTAGTTGGGAAGAAAGGAGGTAGGGGTGGGGGTCAGGAAATAGGTAAAAATTCTTTCTGACATTCTTCTGGTCTATGGGTACCCTTTTGTCTCTAGGAGACCTCTGAGTTGAACGACCTTCTCCCCAGGCAGGTTTTGCTGCTGGTGAATATTCCTCTTCTGACCACCCGCTGTGCACTATCACCGCCCCGCCCACCCCCGGCCCCCAGACTATTCTACTTTGGAAGTGAATTCACACTTCTTTACATACGGACATGATTTTGTTGGCATGGAAGTGGGCTGTGTGCAGAAATGTGCCCATCTGGGAATCCTCGTGTGTCCTTTTCCCTAAATCCTGCACCGACTAAATCAGGAAGCAGGGCACACAGCGTTTGTTTCAGTGTGCTTACTCATGGTAAACTTAATATCCCCATGAAAATGCAACTTCTACTTTGGATGTTTCTTTAACACCTTTCCCCTGTCCAGTCCACCCTCCCCTCCCACCTCTACTAGCTACATCTCTTATGAAACTGAGAAGAGTTGTTGACATTTAACTCCTTCCATTAAATTAATAAGTACTGACCTCCTAATATTTAAGTGTTTACTATCTATTGCTGTAAAGTTTTGTATATTTTGTAAACTTCTTTTCTCAAATAGTAGATGTCTAAAATCGTTGTACATCTGATTCTTTTATATTCCATTGTTCAGCACAAAGTGTGGTTTTTATTTAGAATAAAAAAAAGGGAATTTGAAATGGCAGTTCTTTTCCTATTTACTGTGGTCTGCTCGCCCCTCACAGTTCAGAGTATCTGGGCCATCATCCTCTCAGCAGCAATATTCTGCTCAGCGGATGCCAGAGTTCTTTCAGGTAGCACATTTCCTTTCCTGTAGCTGGAATTCCCCGGGGTTGACTTGATCTGTTTTTAGTGGAAAATTAACTCGATGACCCAACCTTTTCAGAGGGACCATCTGTAAGGGGACTCTTCTGTTGGCCCAGAGGGTTGGTCACAAATTGTCTTGCTGGTGCCATTCACCATGACATGGTGTGTCGGAATGGAGAGAGGCAGATTCAGAGAGGGGGCGGAGGTTTGGCCTAATTTCATGAGATTGGTAACCAACGTCCCCCTACAGAGGGGAGACAGGCCTCTAGAGTTAGGACGTGACACGGTCCCCTTGGCCTCAGGGCACACTGGTGGGACCCGGCCCCCATCAGCCCTCAGCACACAGAGCCAGGGGCCTTGCTGCCTTCAGCCCCTTGCTTGCTTCTCGGGGCCTGAGGAAGTACCTGTGTTATCAGAGTGATCACTGGTTGCCAAGTGGAATCTGTGAGAAAAGAAGATGTTGAGAAAGTGGCCTCAGGTAACCTAGAATGTAACAGAGATGTAGATCTGGGTTTCCTTGAGGGAACTTCTGGAGTCTGATTTGGGGACGACAGTGATAAGGGCATTGGATCTGGGCTGGGTTTTTATGTGGGCACAGGGGAGGAAAGTCTTTATAATACATTCTTTGCATTGTTAGGTTCCTGGACTCCCCTCGTTGAAAAAGGCTTCAGCCCTGTGCCACCAACCAGCAGTTTTTAGCATGGGACCCTTTAAATAAAAAGACCGTTTTTCAGGTTTGGGTCCAGTGAGCAGAGGGAGTTAAATGGACTTCCCTTGGTGCTCCTGACAAATGGGCTCATACAGTGCTGGGGCACATGTTTAATGCATCTGGTGAATCTGCTTAATGCGTCTCAGATTTCCAAGAGCAGAGGGGGAGGCCCTGCAGGTCAGTGAGCAGCCGTTCCAAATTAAACATTCCAGACATAACTGAGCACTTGAGCAGGACAAAAGGTCTCTGATTGTGTCCACGAGCCCCTCAATTCTCCACGGGCAGGGTGCAGAGGCAGACGGCTCGGGACTGGTGGGCTGGGGCCTTCTCTGAGGCTTTACTTCAGTCAGAGCGCTTCGTGGACAAGGTCCTGGTTCCCCAAACTGGTATACAGAGCCGCTTCCAGAAGACCTCCACGTTCCCAAGAGGACTTCCGATCCTGTCTATAGGACAAGTGTGAATACAAGTTTCTGGACAGGAAGGTTATGAGGAGACTTGGCCAGGAAGAAAGAAGGCTGAGGGTGAAAACTGGCTTAGGAGACTCCAGGCCTCTGCCCTGTGACAGAACCGGAGGATTTCCGCTTCCCATCCCTTGCAGGGGCAGGACTGAGGGTCAGAGCCCCCCGTGAGCGCCTGCTGCTGCCCATCCTGAAGTCTGCTCCCAGAAGGGTTGTCCCTTGATACTTTCCTGGGATCCAGAGAGAACGGGAGGGACTGGGGGCAGAAGTCTGGAAACGTGCTAGACCCAGAGCTGGGGGCAGAGGGGCATGGACTTCGGGACAGCTCCTCTGCTTGTCGGGGGAGGGGACCAGGGTGGAGCGTGTCAGCAAGCCCTTTCCTGAATGGTGGGGGAGGAGAGTCCACCCAGCGGCCCAGCTGCGGGGTGCCTGTCCCAGACCTCGGCCTCACCCACCCCTGCGGTCCCCACCCGCTCCATTTATTATCGCATTGAGGATGCACTGCTGGGAAACAGCCTGCTGAGGCCTCCTGCCTCCTTGGCCTCTGGCCTCTTGTCCCTGCCGCCTGCATGATGTGCTGGGAGGTCAACAAGCGCAAGCACAAAAGGAAGGTTGTGTGCGGTTCCTGTGGAGCTCACTCTTTCCGGCCGGGGTGGTTTTTGCTGAGCATCTCTTTGGCCTCAGCTCCATTCCCAATCCCAGCTTGCAGTGCAGACTTGTTCAGAGATTCAGAGTCGTGTCTCTATTCTTTATTTCACCTTTTTCCCTGCGCCTCTCCCGTCGGCACAAGGATGGTTTCAAACAGTACAACGCCAAGGGTCTGCTGTCTTCCCCTGCCTGCCTCCCTCCCCATCCCCACCTCAGTATTTGAAGACAAACTCAATATTGGCCATGAGTGCTCTGAGCCTCTCCCACCGCACCCCCCACGCCCACCCCCTCCCCAGATCTCTCACCCACTTCCAGCTCTACTTCACCGCTGGAGGACGCAGGACTCCCCCTCAGCTGGCTACGGAGGCGGGTGGGGTAGGTGCGGCCTGGAAGTTCAGGCTGGGGTGGTGGTGGGGGCGGGCTGCAGGGGGCGGGCTGCCCTCCTTGGTGATGATGATGGAATGCTGCGTGGAGGAGGAGGAGGGGGAGGAGGAGGCCTGTCTGCCCTCCCTGGCCTGGGCCTTGGGGAGGTAGTGGACCACGGCGTTGAGCAGCCGGCCGCGGAAGCTGGGGCTGAGGAAGTTATAGAGGATGGGGTTGAGCACGCAGTGGAGCATGGAGAAGCAGTCGATGACGTCGTAGAAGAAGTAGAGCAGGTGCGCCAGGTAGCAGTGCAGGGAGAGGTGCGCGCCGTGCAGCGTGAGCAGCAGCAGGGTCAGGTGGTAAGGCAGCCAGCAGACCACGAAGACGGCCACGTAGGCGCCCAGCAGCACGCAGTGGCGCCGGCCCTCGGGCTGCCCCGCCTGCCGCAGCCGGCGCGCCGTCAGCACGTTGAAGACGGCGATGAGCGGCAGCGGCAGCAGGAAGCCCAGCACGGTGGTGGACAGGGCCACCGCCACGGCCCACGCGCTGTACGTTTCAAACGGCGCCATGAAGAGGCACATGGGCTCGAAGCTGTCCACCAGCCGGATGTGGGCCACCTCGGGCAGCGGGATGAGGGCCGAGAGGACCCAGACCGCGGCGCACACGGCGCGGCGCGCGCGGTGCTGGCGGCGCTGCCGGGAGGCGGAGGCGCGGGTGAGGCTGAGGTAGCGGTCCACGCTCAGGCAGGCCAGGAAGAAGACGCTGCTGTACATGTTGGCGTAGTAGAAGTAGTGGGCGAAGCGGCAGGAGAAGCTGCCCCAGAGCCAGGTGTAGTCCAGCGTGACCTCCAGCATCCACACGGGCAGCGACAGGACGACGCCCAGGTCGGCGATGGCCATGTTCAGGACGTAGAGGCGCAGCAGCCCCGCGCCGGCCGAGCCCCGCCAGTTGGCGCAGATCACCAGGAGGTTCTCCACCAGCCCGACCACGAAGATGGCCAGGTAGACCACGAAGAGGGCGACGCGCTTGGTGTTCTCATTGAGCTCCACGTGGCACTCGGGCAGGGTGTGGTTGAAGAAGTGCAGCAGCTCCGACCAGTTGTAGATCTCGCCCACGTCCCTGCTGGGCGCCAGGCTGGGCCCCAAGGTGGCCGACATGAGGGCTGGCGAGTGCCTGATGGGGAGAAGCGACGGCTGGAGCAGCGAGGGAGCCTCGACGGCAGCCCTCTGTCCCCAAGGTCACAGGCCCCGGCGGGCCGGGAGGTTTTGGGGAAAGATCCTGAGTCTGAAGAGGAAGAAAGGGAAGTGTAACATTCGAACCGTGAATAAATAGCACACAACTCACTGCTGGCTTGGACGCACGAACAGAAATATTCTGTTAAGGGGTCTCCGTGGTGGTAGAGGCCAGAGCCCAACCGCTTTCTTCCCAGCGACCAGTCCCAGAGGTGGGCTCCATCTCCGCTTCTCTCCTGGAGCTTCACTGCTTGGCCCTTTTGTGCGGGCCTTCCTTAGGGGCTCCTGCTTTGTCTTGCTATTTGGGCCTTGCGTGTGAGACACGCACACACCCACCCACCCACCCACCCACCCACACACACACACACACACACCCACCCACCCACACACACACATGCGCGCACACCCCTCCGCTTCATCCCTGGGGACATTTGTGGATCATGCAGGAAAACCAATCACTTCCAGACCCCACGCCCTGCTTCCCTGAGAGCGGGCGACCCTCACCTGAGCTTCCCCGTGGAGAGCGCCTCCGGTGGGGGAGGGCCGGTGGGTCTGGGCCGGTGGGGAGCGGCAGGGAGGCTGGAGGGACTGTGGCCGCGGAGCTGGCTCTGCTGCAGGTTTCAGAGCCGCCCTTCTCATCCGGGAAGCAGTATCACTGGCTGAGGCTCTGTGGGAGAGGGTCGGGGTTTTTCCTGCCTTCTCCCAATCCAGTTAGAGGGGAAGTCACAGCAAAAGTTCCAGTGTGGTGGTGACAGGGAGGAGTCAGGCTGCAAACATTAAAATCCAGACTCCTGTGGCTGGGTGAACTTAACCTCTTTAAGCCTCAGTGCTCTCCTCTGCAGAATGGGACAACAATCGTAGCTACTAATAAGGGTGCTTGTGAGAATTAAACGAGCCATCACAGTGACATGCTAAAGCTTTGTATCAGTATATATTTTCCACTGATAAACTGGATTGGAATCCCACTCTTCCCTGTCTGTCTTGACTCCTACTGAACTAGAACTGGATGGGGGTAGGAGGGCTAAAGTAAATCCGAAAATTACCCAGATGTAGTCACTCTGGCCCTTCTGCTGAATGGCCACCCTGCCATTCCCCCAGCCTTCATTCTGTGATCTGAGGTGAGACTCTGGAGGGAGAGGCAAGACTGAATGGGGAGGAGACTGTGCTGAGCTCCAGGGAGACTCCTGGGTGGGGAGGGGGAGGTGAACAGCATTCTCCAGCCCCCAAGCTCCATGCTGCTCCAGCCAAGTGTGGAGGAGAGAGAGAGAAGATAAGACACCAGGCTTCTTTCTCCCTCCAAGCCGAGGGGAAGGCTCGGAGCCCCGGGCGGGTGTGTGTTCTTGGTGAGCATCTTGTGTCAGCTGAGCTTTTTCATCTCAGCTAGCCATTTGATCCCCCAGGAACCCCTGTGGGGAGGGAGGATGGGCTTCCTTATCCAGAGATGTTGCCTGTCTCACACAAGCCACACAGCGGCATCGTCGTGAGAGCGGAGCCCACGCTTTGTGGGGCCCGGGGTGTGTTGGCTGGAGGGGCTTGGACATACATAAATTAATCCAGGTGAAATCCCTATGACAATATTAATATTTTAAAGCTTACGATTCAGTGGCATTAAGTATTCACACTGTTGTGCAACCACTACCTCTGTGTAATTCCAAAATATTTTCATCACCCCAGAAGAAAGTTTTGTCACATCCGTTAAGCCTGCACTCCCAAGTCTGCCCTCTCTTCAGTCCTGGCGCCCACTGTTCTGCTTTCTCTCTGGTTTGATGCATTGTGCCCAGTTGCTCCGTTGTGTCTGACTCTTTGTGACCCCATGGTCTGTAGCCCACCAGGCTCCTCTGTCCATGGAATTTTCCAGGCAAGTATACTGGTGTGGGTTGCCATTTCCTCCTCCAGGGGAGCTTCCCGACCCAGTGATCGAACCCATATCTCCCATCTCCTGCATTGTCAGGTGGATTCTTTACCACTAGCATCACCTGGCAAGCCATTTATGTATTAAAAATAATTAATATCAGTTGAATCATACAATGTGTGACCTTTGTGTCTTTTCTTTTTCCCTTACCATAATATTAAAAGATTTTTAAACTTGAAGTATGGGTGATTTCCAATGTTATGTTAGTTTCTGGTATATAGCAAAGTGATTCAGTTATATATATATATTCTTCCTTTTTGGACCATGCCGCACAGAGAGTCTTAGTTCCCCGACCAGGGATCCAGCCCATTCCCCCTGCAGGGGACGCATGGAGTTATAACCACTGGACCACCAGTGGTTATATAGTTTATTATAGGATATTGAATATAGTTCCTATGCTACACAGTAAGACCTTATTGCTTATCTATTTATACATGATAGTTTGTATCTGCTAATCCCAAACTCCTAATTTATCCCCCACTACCACCTTTCCCCTTCAGTAACCATAAATTTGTTTTCTATGTCTGTGAGTGTTTCTGTTTTGTAAATAAAGTTATTTGTATCATATTTTAGAGTCCAATCTGAGTGATGTCATATGGTGTTTGTCTTTCTCTGACTTCACTTAGTCTGATAATCCCTAGATTTACCCGTGTTGCTGCAAATGGTATTATTTCCTTCGTTTTTATGGTTGACTAGTATTCCACATTTTCTTTATCCATTTATCTGTTGATGGACATTTAGGTTGCTTCCATGTCTTGGCTATTATAAACAGTGCCACTATGAACATTGGAGTGAATGCATCTTTTTTGAAAGAATTTTCTATGGATATGCCCAGGAGGGGATCATATGGCAATTCTAATTTTAGTTTTTTAGGGAACCTTCATACTGGTTTCTGTAATGGCTGCACTAACTTACTTTCCCACCAAGAGTGTAGAAGGGTTCCTTTTTTCCACATCCTCTCCAGAATTCATTATTTGTAGACTTTTAAAAAACAACCATTCTGACTGGTGTGAGGTGGTACCTCATTATAGATTTGATTTGCATTTCTCTGATGATTAGCAATGTTGAGCATATTTTCCTGTTCCTATCAACCATTTGTATGCCTTCTTTGGAGAAATGTCTAAGTCTTGTGCTCATTTTTTGATTTTTTTGTTATTGAGTTATACGAGCTGTTTGCATATTTTGGAAATATAGGCCCTGTTGGTTGCATCATTGGCAAGAATACTTTCTCCCACTCAAGGCTGTCTTTTCATTTTGTTTCTGGCTTCCCTTTCTGTGCAAAGCTTATAAGTTTGATTAGGTTCCATTTGTTTATTTTTATTTCTATTCTATTTTTATTTCTGTATTTATTGGAGACTGACCTAAGAAAACATTGCTATAATTTATGTCAGAAACTGTTTTGCCTATGTTCTCTTCTAAGAATTTTATGATGTCATGTCTTATACTTGGCTTTAAGCCATTTTGAGTCTTGTATGTGCGTATGGGTGTGTGTGGTGTGAGGGAGTGTTCTAACTTCATTGATTTGTGTCACTTAGCGTAACATTTTTGAGATCCATCTGTGCTGTAGCTTGTATCCATACTTCATTTCTTTTTATGGCTAAGTAATATTCCATTGTGTGGATATAGTGCATTTTGTTTATCCAAAGAGTGTTTTTTTTTTTTTTAATTAAGTCTGCTAATTGACCTTTTTAATTGTGGTAAAATAAACATAACATCAAATTTACCATTGTGGTTATTTTAAAGTATATAGTTCAGTAGAATTAAGTACATTCACATGTACTTTTAAAAATTCTTTTCTGACTTTTAATTGGGAGATAATTGCTTTATAGCGTTGTGTTGGTTTCTGCTGTACAATAATGTGACCATAATGTGACGATGCAACCATCGCCACCATGAATACACACCTGCCCCCTCCCTCCTGAACCTGCCTCCACCCCCCGCCGCGCCCACCCCTCTAGGTTGGCACAGAGCACCGGGCGGAGCCCCCTGTGTTACACAGCGACTTCTGCTAGCCATCTGTTTTACCTGCGGGAATGTATCCGTTTCAACGATACATACTGAGTTTCCTGAGTGATGAGAGCATCTTACACAGAATTCCCAGATTCCTTGGAAATTCCTGGGTGATAGGAATGTCTTTGTTCTAATGAGGTGACTCCTGGCCAGCTCCTGAATGGCTTCAGGATGGGGGTGCCCACCAGAAAGACCAAGCCTTGATTAGAAGCTTAGAACTTTCAGCCTCACTCCCACCATCCTCTGGAGAGAAGAATGGTGTTGGAGGCTAAATTGCTAATCAGTCATGTCTATGTGACGATGCCTCCATAAGAATTCCTAAACTGTGGGGTTCAGAGAGCTTCCTGTTTGGAGAACAACACATCCATGTGCCAGGAGGGTGGTATATTTCAGCTCCATGGGGACAGACCTCACCCTGTGTACCTCTTTTTCTGGCTCTTCATTTATAGCCTTTACAATAAAACAGTAAACACAAGTAAATATTTTCCTGAGTTTTGTGAGCCATTCCACCAAATTATGAAAACTGGCAGGAGGGGGTTGTGGGGACCCCCAACTTTGTAGTCACATTGGATAGAAGTGTGGGTACCTAGAGGAACCCATTGCTTGCACCTGAAGTAAGGGCAATCTTGTGAGCCCTTAAACCTGTCGAGTCTGACACTAACTCCAGGCGGTTGGTGTCAGAATTGAATTAAATTACAGAATAGCCAGTCGGTGTCTGGAGAGTTGGAAAACCGGCTGGTGTTGGGGGGGAAACTCTACACATTTGGTGTCAGAAGCGTCGTGAGTAGAGAAACAGTTTTTCTAGAGAAAGCTGTAAGAAAACTGAAAGATTTAAAATATCCTTTTCCATGGAGATGGTTGGTGGTGATGGTGGCATCAAGCACATGTGAATGTACAGATGGCCAATAAACACATGAAAAAATGGTCAACATCACTCATTATTAGAGAAATGCAAATCAAAACTACAATGAGGTATCACCTCACACTGGTCAGAAAACCATCATCAAAAAATCTACAAACAATAAACATTGGAGAGGATGTGGAGAAAAGGGAACCCTCTTGCACTGTTGGTGGGAATGCAAACTGATACAGCCACTATGAAGAATCGTATGGAGGTTATTTTTAAAAACTAGGAATAAAACTACTACGTGACCCAACAGTGGTAAAGAATCTGCCTGCCAATGCAGAAGACACAGGAGATGTGGGTTCAATCCCTGGGTCAGGAAGATCCCCTAGAGGAGGAAATGGCAACCCACTCCAAAATTCTTGCCTGGAAAATTCCATGGACAGAGGAGCCTGGTGGGCTGCAGTCCATGAGGTCACAAAGAGTCAGACACGATTAAGCACTAAAATCCCACCATTGGGCATATACTGAGAAAGCCATAATTCCCACTATTGGACATACACTGAGAAAACCATAATTCAAAAAGACACATGTACCCCAGAGTTCATTGCAGCATTATTTACAGTAGCCAGGACAGGGAAGCAACCGAGATGTCCATCAGCAAAGAATGGATAAAGAAGTACCACTTAGCCAAAGAAAGGAATGAATTTGAGTCAGTTCTAGTGAGGTGAATGGACCTATAGCCTGTTACACAGAGTGAAGTAAGTCAGAAAGAGAAAAACAAATACTGTATATTAATGTGTATATATGGAATCTAGAAAAATGGTACTGATGACCCTATTTGCAGGGCAGGAATAGAGACGCAGACATAGAGACTGGACTTGTGGACACAGCGGGGGTGGGGGTGGGGGAGGAGAGGGTGAGAGATCTGAGAGAGGAGCTCCTGGACCCCGGGTGTCCCAGAGCCCGGCCTCCGCAAATAGGCCGGCCACCGCCGTGAAGTCTGTGCACCGCAGCTGGAGAGCAGGTCCCGCTCTCTGCAACTAGAGGAAAGCCAGAGAAGGAACGAAGACCCAGCACCGCCAAAAATGAATAAATAAGTGCGTTCTCCCCACCATGTCCGACTCCTTGCGACCCCATAGACTAGCCCTCCAGGCTCCTCTGTCCATGGAATTTTCCAAGCAAGAACACTGGAACGGATTGCTATTTCCTTACTCCAGGGGATCTTCCCGACTCAGGGACCGAACCTGAGTCTCTGTGTCTCCTGCGTTAGCAACTAGGTTCTTTACCACTGCCATCACCTGGGAAGCAATAAGTAAATAAATAGATAATTTTTTAAAAGGCAGAGAGGAAGAAAATGATTAAAAAACAGATAAAATGCGGTGTGTGTGTGTGTGTGTGTGTGTTTGCCATGTGGTGTGGCTTGTGGGATCTTTGTTTCCTGACCAGGGATCAGAACCCAGGCTCTGGCAATGAAAGTGCCCATTTCTAACCACTGAACTGCCAGGGAAGCCCCTGGTATGAGGTTTACTTCTATTTTTCAGACAGTTCTACTCTCTCTGTTTAGGATTTCAGTTTCTATCCTATGGGCTACCTCTTTTCAGTAAGGAACCTTCTGAGAATTTTCACTTCCTTCTCGGTGCCTTTGACCCAAACAGATGGAGGCTTCACTGGACTGAACACCCTCCAGAAAGACCTTTAGTTCTGGCTTCTGTTCTCTCCACGTGGACCACACATTTTGATCCGTGGTCGTTTCCTTTCCTCTCAAGATTGCCTTTTAGTGGCTCACTCCCAGGTCTCTGATCTTCCACCAAGGACCTCTTCCCTCCCACAGGGAGACATCACCCCTTGGTTCCTCACCTCCACCTGCTCCCCAGCCCCCTCCCCCATCCCCATCACCCAAGTGTGTTCATTTCAGCAAGAGGAAATACCGGTGGTTCCTTCTGGCAGAGGCCCAGAGGGAAAGCTGCTCCCTCAGGAAGGAATAAGCGATGGCTCTGCAGTTTTCTTGTGGGTGTTTTTCTTAGGAGGGAGGAGGCAGCTGGAAAGACAGACTGGAAGGGAGGGGAGGAGGGAGGGGCAGGAGCCCAGGCTTCTCGGGGAGCAGGGCAGGAGGAGGGGGCGGCACACAGCTTTGCTCCAAGCAGTAAGAGCAGCAGCAGCCAAACAATTCCTGGAAATTTACTCTTTCCTCTCTCTCTCCTCCCAACCGCCTCCCTCCCCTCCCCCCCTTTTTTTTTCAAAAATATATAGACAAGACATTGTAATCAACAATCAGAAAGGAAGGAAGGTACCAGGAAGGAGTTATTGGGAGGCACAGATAAAGGCACGCAGCTTCCCAGGGGCGGGAGGGGGCCAGGGGCTTGTGTCTGGACATTGGAGAAAGGGGCAAGTGTGAGCTGTCCCAGGAATTGCCCCACTTGCCCGGCCTGTGTGGCCAAGGACCCTACTTCGTGTGTGAGGGCAGGTGGATTGTGGACAGGTCAAGGCAGAGGGGTTTGGCAACAACTGCACTTCCTTCCCCAACCTGAGCTTCCTGAAGGTCACTGAGTGCAGAAGGCAAGCCCCAGCTTGGAAGTTGCTCTGCCTGCCTGCAGTGGCTTCCCCATGCCAGGGAGGCAGCCTTGTCAGAGCAGGGGCTCCCCAGGCTCCCCAGTGATGGATGTGGTCCAACGGCCGGATCCTGGCTCTGCACAGGTCTTCCTGCTCCCTCACTCATTCTGGAGACGGTGGAGAGAACCCTAGCCTGGGGACCAGACCGAGCTTTGACGCCTTGTCCCAGCAGTGAGCAGCCGTGTGACTTTGGGCGTCACTGTATCTTTCTGAGCCCACATTCTTATGTATAAAATGAAGATGGCGGTGCTTCCTCGCAGGATTATTGTATGAGATACATAACGTCGTATATGTAAAGCGTCTGGCGTAGGCATGCCCCCTTTTCCACTTCTTGGAAAAATCCCTTTTTAATGGAATTGACCAAGATCCTCTCCACGTTCCCACCAACACTATCAATTTTTTTCCCCTCTAAAATTGGCTCAACTGGAGAAGGAAATGGCAACTCACTCCAGTGTTCTTGCCTAGAGAATCCCGTGGACAGAGGAGCCTGGTGGGTTGCTGTCCATAGGGTCGCACAGAGTTGGACATGACGGAAGCGACTTAGCATGCATGCGTGCATTGGAGAAGCACATGGCAACCCACTCCAGTGTTCTTGCCTGGAGAATCCCAGGGACGGGGGAGCCTGGTGGGCTGCCATCTATGGGGTCGCACAGAGTCAGACACCACTGAAGCGACTTAGCAGCAGCAGCAAATTGGCTCAACACCACCATCCTCTTCTATTTAGTTGTCCTGCGACAGCGTGTTTCTTACACAGAAGGTCAAGAGCCCTCAGTGCCAAAGACTCGCCAAAGAAGAGTTGTAGTAACAGTTACAGCTCACAGCTGCTGCCTTTTCATTTGCCAGTTGCAACCACTTCATTTAATCCTCACAACTTAAAGAGGTGGGTTCAAAGAGAGATTAAACAACTTGCCCGAGCCACGCTGCTAGTAGTTCAGTAAACTCTTACTATAAGGATTTTTGAGCTGGATGCTGGCACCTAATGGCTTTAGATGGTCTGTGAACTCAGTGAAAAGTACATACCAAAACCTGTCTGTTGTGTGAAGTCATTTTTATGGGGCTTGGAGCCTTCCTTGGATGCTCAAAGGGGTCCATGATGTCCAGAAGGTTAACAAAGACCACCCTAGAAGAGCTTCTCATGGATGAAGGCTAGGATAAAAAACAGTGGTGTAGGGCCGACGCTTCCAAGGAGGGGACTCAGCCTTGGGAGTTCTGGGACATTTCCTGAGTTGGGGAGAAGCCCCCTTTATGGAGGCTGAGAGAAGAGTGGTTTAATCTGTGGAAGGACGTGAGAAAGGGGAAGTGAGTTGCCTTTGCTCCCAGCCCTTATCCTTTCACAAGATGAAGGACAGCCGTTTCCTCTCGTGATTTCCCAAGAAAATGTGTGTGGGGGTATGCACGTTAGTCTAAGGAAGAGGAAGCTTGGAGAGACAGACAGAGACCAGCAGGGCCCCGGGTACCATTCCTCCAGGGAAACCAGCCCCGCCCAGCAGCCTCCTGGAATGCCTCAGCATCCCCCTCCTTCACTTGTCCATCCTGCCCCTTACTTCTTTTCCTCCCTCAGATTGCCCCACCTCCTGACCCGAAGCACCTTCCCGGGGTCTCTGTAGGTGTTCTGACAATCCCTGGCTGATGGCATATTTATTCAGTTTCTGTTAACTTGTGTGTATGTGTTAGTTGCTTAGTCCTGTCTGACTCTTTGAGACCCCATGGATTGTAACCTGCCAGGCTCCTCTGTCCATGGAATTCTCCAGGCAAGAATACTGGAGTGGGTAGCCATTCCCTTCTCCAGGGAATCTTCCCAACCCAGGGATCCAACCCGGGTCTCCCGCATTGCAGGTAGATTCTTAACCATCTGAGCCACCAGGCAAGCCCCCTAGTAACTCATTTTGAGCACCTAATGTGTGCTGGACAGAAATTCCCCTCAAATTCCCCGGTGCTTCCTGAGACCTGACCTTCGTAAAGTTTCACGCTTCTGAAGACAACATAAGGATGCTTAGACTCCTGGAGAGCTGGAGTGGAGAGGATTTGCTGAGGCCTTCTGCATTCCCTCCTTTATAATAAACATGAGGGAGATGGAGGCTTTGGGGATTTCATCTTGTCAGACAAGGTCAGAAATGCAGGGGCAAAAGGAGAGAGGAAGAGGATGTCGCGGTAAAGGTTCATTCATTTCTGTCAGATGCCAAACACTGCCAGGTCCTGGAAACAGAAGATGATGAGCCTCAGCCCTTGCTCTCCGGGGCTCCGAGGCAGCAGTTCTCTAGCACCCAGGACAAGCACAGTCCCCGTAGGTTCAGGAACACTAGGCCGTTGCTTCGGGCTTCACCTGGAACTATTTGATGCCTGTCATTTCTCTTCCCCCAAAGACTGTTGTAGCCCTAGGGGAAAGGTGTTCAAGAGGTTTGGCCTGACTCCAGGAATCCTCTCCAGAAGTCAGGGAATGGTGGACTGGTTGGAACTCTGGTTTCTGCCAGGACTTCCTGAAACACAAACCACGCATGCATGCTTCTTGTAGGGCTACAACTTGGGAGCCAGTCACCGTGGAGGGAGAACCACATCGACAAAGAAGTCTTTCTCCTCAGAGACCCTGGGAGCCGCAGCATGCCTCACTGGCCTCCTGAGGGTGCTGGCTTTTCCCCTGAGGGGTGGAGCAGGTCCCGCTGGGGACTTGAACAGGGACTGCAGCCCCATCTATCAGAGGCTGCAGGGGTGCCAGGCTGGAGGCGCCCCACTCAGAATTCCAGCCCCGTTCCTGGATGGTATCCTCGCCCCCACGGAGAAAGCCGCTCCAGGCCCAGCTGCTCTGGGGTCCAGTCTCAGGCCCTTCCTTCAGTCTCCGGAGCGGGCAGGTCGCTCCTCCTCCCCACCGTCACCCTCACACAAAGTGAACTAATTGCTTTCCAATGATTGGGCTCTGCAGCCCTCCCCGCTTGGGGGAAATTAGCATTCCAGTTAATGATGTCATGGTTCAAATCAGTCTCTTCTCAGTGTCCGCATGGTCTGGGTTCTGTGTGTGTCGCCGGGCCGGGCAGGGTTTGAGCACCGAAGGGGGAGGCCAGCAGCGCCGGGCACCCAGAGCAGCCGGCAGGGCGTCTGCACACAGTGAAAGGGGAACGCCTGTTCCAGCAGCTCTCTGTGACCTCCCAGCATCTGGGAGAGTCTCACCATCGCCCATGTCCCCTCAGCCCCTTCGTGGCCCCTCTCTTTGCCTCAGACAGCCCCACTGCTCTTGTGAGCACCTTTCTGGTCCAGGAAACCAGGTGAGACCTTATTCTCTTTTGCCTTCTCCCTCTAATCCTGGAGAGGCTGGGGGACTTAGTCTTTCAGGAGGGACTCCTGGGAGCTGAGCCAGAGAGGAAACCTGGTCAGAGGCTGAGCCAGCTGCCCAACGTCACGCAGATAGTCGGCAGCAGAACTGGGTTCGAAACCACGTGTGTCTTCCCTTATAAGGTGTATTCCCTTGTAAGAATCTCCACTTGATCTGGGAGACCCAGGTCATAGACTTCAATATGAAAAAGGAAAGAATTTAGCTGTGAATCATGAAGCCTGGATGTAAGGGTTCTAATCTGTGGGGGTAAGGGTGGGGGTGGAGAGCGGAGAGGTGGGCCAAGGGAACAGGGAGGACTAGGGAAGTGAGGTTGGGAAAAGTACTGTCATCCTTAAGGGTTTGTGTTTAAAATGCAGTGACATCTATTAGAAATGACGTAAGCATACCAAAGAGCATGCGCTGAGGTCAGAGTCAGTTATACTCACTGAAGACAGGGAACAGGAAAATCTTGGTAACTCCATGCCAGAGAGCCTGGAACCTGGTTGGCCAAGCGTCATCATGCATGTTCCTAATTCCTCCTGCCTGTTTACTAGCCAGACTCTGTTCACCCCAGGCTGTGTCTGTCCCGTAAGAGGCCATGTGGCTGCACCTGGCGGTCCTCGTGGGCCTCTACTACCTCCTGCGCTGGTACCGGGAGACGCAGGTGGTGAGCCACCTCCGGGACAAGTTCGTCTTCATCACGGGCTGTGACTCGGGCTTCGGGAACCTGCTGGCCAGGCAGCTGGACCTGCGAGGCTTGAGGGTCCTGGCTGCGTGTCTGACGGAGCAGGGGGCCGAGCAGCTGAGGAACGAGACGTCAGACAGGCTGCAGACGGTGATCCTGGATGTCACCAAGACTGAGAGCATCGCTGCGGCCACTGAGTGGGTGAAGGAGCGTGTGGGGGGCAGAGGTACCACCCAGATTTCTTTTGTATTTATTTCTTCTCTCAATGTGACGGGGAGATCCCCTGTCAAGAAAGATTCCAAGGTGTTTTCCAGGACTTGAAGTCCCACCTGCCTTCTTTACCTCACCTAGCTGACAGAGGAGCCTCTTTCACCCCCTACTTCCATCTCTGACCTTGAAGTTTTGCAGCTTGGGGGAGAGCTTCCCCTGATGAGAGTGTGTCCCTGCAGACTTCCCGTCTGGCATCCTCTCTTCTCTCAGCAGGCCTGGGTTTCTTGATGCTAAGTGAGCAGGGTGATTGGGGTGCACTTCTGGAGGAGGTGAGGAGGTGGGAGCGCTGGCTGGAAGGCTGCGTGGTGGCTGGGGCTGGGCTGTGTTCTCAGCCCTGGTCATGTTCTTTTTTTTTTTTTAAACAGCTTCCTTTATTTATTTACTTATGGCTGCACTGGATCTTCATTGCTGCACAGGCTTTTCTCTGGTTGCAGCAAGTGGGGGCTGCTCTTCATTGCAGTACACGGGATTCTCACTACAGTGGCTTCTTTTGATTTTTGGGAGCACGGGCTGTAGAGAGTAGGCTCAGTGGTTGTGGCATATGGTATGTGGGATCTTCCTGGACCAGGGATCGAACCTGTGTCCCCTGAATTGGCCGGCGGATTTTTATCCACTGTACCACCAGGGAAGTCCCCCTGGTCATGTTCTTGCTGGTCACCCACCGTCGTCCTACTTGGGTTTAAACGTCCCTCATCTTCAGATGATGGTGCAGTGTCAGGACTTGTGTAGAGATGGTCAGAAAAGTACTATGGGGTCACCTTCTCTTCCTCTGTTTTTGTTCACACAGTTCTGCCTGTGGTTTATTGGTGAAAGGAAGAACATTAATTTCTTTTATCTTGGTATAAATGTAGAACATGATCATTGTGGATACAGAAAAGTACAAGTATGAAAACCAAAATCACCCCAAATGTCACCACCCATATATACGTACTGGTAACATTTTGACATACATAGAACTATATTTTGCGAATAGTGTTATTGTACTTCTTTTCATTAAAAGAAGGTAATCAATTTTATAACATAATAGAAACATTTCAAAAACATAATTATTAATGATGGAACAGTCTATCCTGTAGGGTAGCATTACTTACTAAAGTGGTATGTAATGGATATGATACATAATGGTTTCCTAGATTTTACTCATTATGTTGAACATAGATGATGTCTTGGTAGACTTTTATTTACCCAATTTTCTAGTATAACCATACTTTTTACTTTTTTATTTTTTTCGGTTTGGTTGGTTATGTTTGTTTGTTTTTGCCTTGTTAAAATTTTTTATTTTTTATTTTACAATTTTTAAAGGTTGCATTCCATTATAGTTATTACAAAATATTCACTAACATTCCTTGTATGGTAGAAATTCCCAGGTGGTGCTAGTGGTAAAGAATCTGCCTGGCAAAGCGGGAGACGCAAGAGACATAGGTTTGATCCCTGGGCCGGGAAGATCCCTTGGAGTAGGAAATGGCAACCCACTCCAGTATTCTTACCTGGAAAATTCCATGGAGAAGAGGAGCCTGGAGGGCTACAGTCCATGGGGTTGCAGAGTCGGACACGACTGAGCGTACACATACATAAGCCATGTGTGGTACAATAATATGACCGTGTGTATTGATTGGGCGTTTGGTGTCAAAGATGGTAGGAAAATATACACTCTGAGGGCAGGTTCAGAGCTGAGCAGTGGAGGGACTAATTCTCTGTGTTAATAGTTCCGATGCCCTGTTCCCAACCGCCCTGACCCTGCTCTTCTGCCCTGAGTTCTGTGAGTTGTACATCTTTAAGTTCTTGGTATTTGTCTTTGCGTCTCCCAGACAAGTTTCCACGAAGCTGGGCACCTGTGAAATGAGGGGCCTGGGGGCAGAGTGGCCTCCTATGGGTGGGAGGAGATGGTGGATTTTTCTGGCACAAAGTGTAAATTCCGATTTGGGGAGGGTGGTTAATACAGGCAGCCCTGCCTCCCCTTGGACGCCTACCCTTGGAATTCCGCAGATTCCTGTAGGAACATTGCTCAGTATTGATGTGGGTATTTCAAAACCAGGCCCTAGAGGTCAATACCAGGCCTGTCAACATATTTGCATGAACTTGGGGTTTCTGGGTTTTGTTTTTCAGTTTTAAAGTTAGATTATATTTGCTTTACAATGTTAATTTCTGCTGTACGGGAAAGTAAATCAGCTATATGTATGCATGCATCCCCTCCCTCTCAGGCCTCTCCCCTCCCCATTCCCACCCATCTAGACCATCAGAGGGCACCAAACAGTTTCCCTCTAGCTATCTGTTTTATATGTGTTACTATGTATGTCAGGTAGTACATAATAAAATGGAATATTACTCAGCCATAAAAAGCATGAAATTGGGTCATTTGTAGAGTGTGGATGGACCTAGGTCTGTCATTCAGAGTGAAGTAAGTCAGAAAGAGAAAAACAAACACCACGTATTAACACATGTAGTGTTAGCTGCTCAGCCATGTCCAGCTCTTTGCAGCCCCGTGGATTGTAGCCCACCAGATTCCTCTGTCCATGGGATTTCCCAGGCAAGAATACGAGAGCGGGTGGCCATTTCCTTCTCCAGGGGATCTTCCTGACCCAAGAATTGAACCCAGATCTCCTGCACTGTGGGTGGATTCTTTACCATGGAGCTACCAGGGAAGCCTCAAAATTAACGTGTATATGTGGAGTCTAAAAAACAGTACAGATGAACCTATTACCAGGGCAGGAAAAGAGACACAGATGCAGAGAATGGACATCAGGTCTGTTTTACCCGACCAGTCTTCACCAAACTCGACTCATCTTTTTGTTTTTGTCTTTCATCTGTTGTCTCCTTTCTCCCTGAATTCTCTGCCCTTCCTCATTGTCTCTTCCTGTTTCCCTCTCTTTTCCTCATACTGATTGTTGAGCACTCAGTCCTAAAGGGGCCAGAAAATCTGAAAAAAGAAGGGGAATATAATGTGCATACTATATAATATAATACAAAACAAAGTTGGAGGGTTGGGAAATGAGAATATATTTGTATGAGATTGCCTTCTGGATAGTCACGAAGTCAATTGAAATACTGAAGCCAAAATGATCTGAGTCATACTCTTGAGAAACTCCATGGAGCACTCCCTGCCACGAGCCACCTCCAGATCCATTACTCACCTGGCCTGAATGCATGCTCACTCATCTCCCCATGAGCTACGTGCCCACCTTCCTGACTGACTTCACGATATACTGGAGATGCATGAGAAGCCCATGAAATCATCAGCTTAAAAAAAACAACAAAAGAAATCCCACAATGTAAGAGCTGTGAGTTAAGTTGATTTAGTGTTTTGCTGAGGACAATGCCCCATGAGGACAATGTCCCAGGATAGAGTTTATAGGATAACTCTGAGGTCCTGCCCCAAAGAGGCAGAAACAGAAACCAGTAACTTTGGTTGCAGGATATGTACAATCAAGCATACATCTCAGTAGAAGGTTATGGTTAGTCCCAAGGAACATATATCTCAGTTAATGATTTAAGTGCTTTGTTAAGTATGGAAAGATGCAAGATTCGATGGTAATAAAGAATTTCTTTGGAAATATTTCTCTCTAATGGCCTGTTTGCTGTTTTTCCCAGAGCAGAGTCCCGTCTCCTGCTCTTTGCTGTGGATTCCTTTCATTGTACATTATAAGCCGGCAATGTAGTGGTGAATGACTTAGTCCTTGTAGAACCAGACTGTGAGTGATATTCCTTGCTTTTGTGTTTTTTATAACCCAAGACTGTGGTGCATGGTAGCAGGGCGTTGGGTACTGGGAGGGGAGAGGATGCATGGGGGGAGGGAAATAAGGTGGAGAGCAGGGTCCTCATGTCGCAAGGACACCCACCCACCTCACTCCCACCTCCTCCCCAGGCTTCTCTCGGGACATTACTTAGGAAGAAACATGCTTTGTAGTGAGAAACTGCGATGAATAGCTCTTGTCTGTGTCCTGTTTCTTCATCAGCCTCTCAAGGCTCTGAGCCTTATGGCCCTCCTGCGACCTGGAAGAATCCACACTTAGGGGAGAGCTGAGCAGCTGGGAGGGTCCAGGCCCCCGCCCTCTGCCCCTGCCCACCTCTTCCAGCTGTGCCCTGGGCCTGGCCAGTCTGCGCTCCCACCGCAATGCACGTGGGAGATGAAAGCCCTTCTTCCCTAAAGATACTTGTAGTCAGGGGTGTGTGTGGAGGGCGACCTGAGGAGGATTTGAAGAAGGAAGTGAGGTCACCCCTTTGTCCACAGAAGTGAGGGGCTAATGTGTCTTTCTGGGGCTTATCATGTGACCAGGGGTCCCAGGGTTAACACAAGGATGGACGAAGAAGAGAGGTCTGTAAGGGAGAGGCAGGACCCGAACCCTTCCCTGGGGGCACGCAGCCTCTCTCTCACGGGGACCCTCCCTGCAGTCTTCCCTCTGTCCCCTCCTATAGAGTCACCACCCTCCATCCTTTGCCACCTGCCAGGTCCCCCAGCCCAGATCCCCTTCCCCCAGCCTCCAACGGAGGAGCGTGGGAGTCACTTCTGGAGGCCAGTCTTATGTCTTCTGCTAACGCTTACTGAGCACCTACTATGTGCAGGACAGCAATTCCCCTGAGGTCCCAGTGCTTCCAGAGACCCTGACTGTGTGTCCTCTCCTCTCATGATGGTCTGAGTATGGACTCAGTGGAGAAGGCATTTGTACAAAGTCATACAGATTTCTGGGCTGAGGGCAAATTGGAGTGGGAGGGATTTCTCCAAGAGTCAACTAAAAAACTGAATTTTTATTTCTTTTTGTTCAAAATTGAGATTATGGCGTGTTTAGGGGGACCTTACACTATAGAACAATATCACCATTTTCAAGCAAAGAGAGTGAGGTCAGATGCTGCAGGACCCCTGAAACTCAAACCTGTTTTAATGGTTTGGTGTCAGAGAGGGGACTGCTGAAGAGATGAACGTGACCAGGAGGATCCTCAAGGATCTCTGAATCCTTCAGGCTGTAGTGTGCCAACCCCTCAAGGTCGATCCACGTTCTCCTCTTCAATGCAAACCTAGAGCTTCTTGCTTGATCTGAAGACCCCACATTTTCATATATTTATTTACACACATACACACCACCAGACCTACCAAACCAACTGAAATCAAGTCAAGCATCACTAATTCACTTTATGCCCTGAGGGTTTGTGTTCAGGAGGTCTGGACTCATCTCCAGCAATCCTCTACAGAATGTCAGAGGACCTGTGAGGTTACAAACCCTGACCCTCCTTGCTGGTCCTACAAGGGGTTGAGGGATGCAGGGCTGCCGTGAGATAAGTTCCATGGCCAACTCTGGGGACTGTGATTCACGGGCAAGGCAGAACAACAAATGCATTGGAAAAAAACTGCAGTGCACACCAGGGCACATTCTCAGCCTGGACCCTCAGCAGAGCCCCATTCCTCCTTTTTCCAGGCCGCCTTCCGTGAGGAGGGAGCCAGGTCTGGTCTGATGGACACATGCAGGGGCAGGAACCCACACCGTGAAGACCCACGGGAGTGCCAGAGGGAAGGCGCTGTCACTGTTTCCCTGGGCTGTCCTGGCTTTTGTGAGTTGCTTGGGGTCAGTGACTCCCCAACCCCTCCAGTCACCGAAACACACTAACCTGTCTCCACATTTTAGAATCTCCACTTCAGACAGCGGGGCTGGGAACAAGCTTGGGCAGTCTGCCCTCACTCCCTACCCCTTCCTGCTCCTCCATTTGTTACCTCCACCTCCACCGGCTCAGAGGACCTGTCCCGGGTGTAGAACAGGCAGTGGGTGGGGGGTGGCCTTAGCTTGACAGTGGTCCCTCCTGAGATGCTCCGGGGCTACGCCAAGGGGTGCGTGCGTCAGCACTGGGTTACGTGTGGGTCAGAGGTTCGGCCCTGGAATCTGGTCCAACTACCCCTCCGAGGACATGAGATGCAGAGATTTTTGTCAGTGAGTCTCCCTGACAGAGCTGCCTCTGAGGGATTTCTTGTTCTGGCCCCTGCAGATCCCAGGTGAGTGTCACCCCAGCTCCTGCCTCTTACTGCTCTCTCCCGACCTGCCTGTCATTGTACCCACCTGGAACAAGAGTTTGAAGCTCCTGAAACCCCACCAGTCATCACATGACTTTCATATGGAAAAGGGAAGACGATGGTGTGAGGACTGGGATGGGGCTGTTGCATGGACCCGTGGGAATTTACGGTGAAGGAATTCGTGGTCAGAGAAAAAAGCTCCTGTTTCTTCCAAGAAACCACCAGCTTCTCTCTTAGCAGGGTTGGTGTGTGTATAAGACTTGCATGTCCCCCAGGCTTCCTGACGGTTTCCAGGGCACCAACCTCCATCCTGGCCTTCTCCTTCCTCACCCTTTGGGGAGCCCCTGTAGGAGGGTCCTGCTGGTCACCCAGGAAGCAGGCAGAGGCTGGTTTCTGCAGGACCATCCTTTCCATTACCGCTGCCGATTGCCACCTGAGGGACAACTCCCTTCAGGAGGCAGTCAGCACCCTGCAGGTGGCAGCAACCACTAGAGGCTGAATCTGTCCTTCTCTCTGTGTTTCCTGGCTGCGGGGATGGGCTCCGGGGGCATCTGTTTCGTTGTCAAAGCTGTGATAAACGTGGGTGGTGGGGAGATGCCCAGGGCACCGACTGGCGGGGAACACCTGTTAGAGCAGCTTTGAGTGAGTCCTTCCAACCCCGTCCCAGCATCTGGGAGAGTCTCACCATCGCCCATGTCCCCTCATTCCCTTCGTGTCCCCTCTCTTTGCCTCAGACACCCCCACTGCTCTTCTGAACACCTTTCCGGTCCAGAGAGCCACTGTATCAGGAGAGACCTTATTCCCTTTTGCCTTCTCCTTCTACTCATAGAGAGGCTGAGGGGACTTAGTCTTTCAGGAGGGACTTCTGTGAGCTGAGCCAGAGAGGAAACCTGGTCAGAGGCTAACCAGCTGCCAAGGTCACACGGCTAGTTGGCGCCAGAGCTGGGCTTTGAAGTCGTGTGTGTCTTGATTCCAAGTGTATCCCATCATACGACTCTTCATTGGAAAAAGCCTCCCGTAATGTAAAATAGCCTGGGGGACCCAGGTCACAGGCTTCAGTAAGAAAAAGGGAACAGTTTGGTTGTGAACCATGAAATCTGGGATGCAGAACGTGTAATGTGTGTGTGGGTGTGTGAGGATTGAGGGAGAGGTGGGCAGAGGGAAACAGGGGGGAGTGGGAGGACCAGGAAAGTGAGGCTGGGAAAAGAATTGTCATCCTTAAGGTTTTGTGTTGGAAATGCAATGGTATCGATGAGAAGCGGGTCAAGAGTATCAAAAGCAAGCCCTGGGACCGTAGTCAGTCACACTCACTGAAGACAGGGAACAGGAACGTCTTGAGAAGTCCATGCCACAGAGTCTGAGCCTCCAGGCCAACCAGCCTGGTGCATGTTCCTAATTCCTCCTGTCTGAGCACTGACCAGACTCTGTTTGCCCCAGGCTGTGTGTGTCTGTCCCGTAAGAGGCCATGTGGCTGCACCTGGCGGTCCTCGTGGGCCTCTACTACCTCCTGCGCTGGTACCGGGAGAGGCAGGTGGTGACCCACCTCCGGGACAAGTTCGTCTTCATCACGGGCTGTGACTCGGGCTTCGGGAACCTGCTGGCCAGGCAGCTGGACCTGCGAGGCTTGAGGGTCCTGGCTGCGTGTCTGACGGAGCAGGGGGCCGAGCAGCTGAGGAACCAGACGTCAGACAGGCTGCAGACGGTGATCCTGGACGTCACCAAGACTGAGAGCGTTGCTGTGGCCACCGAGTGGGTGAAGGAGCGTGTGGGGGACAGAGGTACCACCCGGATTTCTTGTTTGTTTATTTCTTCTCTCTGTGTGAGAGAAGATCTGTTGTCAGCACCCTAGGGACGAGTCCAAGGTGTTTTTCTGGACGTGAAGTCCCACCTGCCTTTTTCACCTCACCCAGCTGACCAGACGAGCCTCTTCCAACCCTCACCCCTACCTCCTGACCTTGAAGGTTTGCAGTTTGGGGGAGAGTTCCCTGATGAGACTGTGTCCTTGCAGACTCCCTGTCTGGTGTTCCCTCCTGCCTCAGCAGAAAGTCTGCATTTCTTGCTGCTGCGTGAGCAGGGTGATCAGGGTGGACTTTCTGGAGGAGGGCTGGAGGTGGGGGCTCTGGTTGAAAGGCTGCAATGGTGTCTGAAGGCGGCTCTTGGGCTGGGCTGTGTCCTCAGCACTTGACCATGTTCTTGTTGTTGACCCATAGTCGTTCCACTTGGCTTTAAATGTCACTCATCTTCAAATAACAATCCTGAGTTCTCAGGGCTTGTCTGCTGCTGCTAAGTCACTTCAGTCGTGTCCGACTCTGTGTGACCCCATAGACGGCAGCCCACCAGGTTCCCCCGTCCCTAGGGGAAGTCAAATAATTACTATGGAGTCACTTTCTCTCTCTGCTTTCTGCTTTTCTTCTTTTCTCTACTGCTTTTTTTTTTTTTTTTTAAATTCCTATAAATCTGCCTATGTTTTGCAGGGTAAGGAGAGAACTTTAGTTTCTTTCACTAAGTGATGAAAGAATGATCATTGTGGAAACTAAGAGTGTATGCCAAACACTCTAAACATCTCACCACCCAGAGATAAGGGTTATTAGTGTTTTGACATACACGATCTTATATTTGCACACATTTATCCTTTTCTTTCTACTATATGAAAATACATAGATTTAGAACATGATACAAATTTCTTCAAAAACATCATAAATTATGACTGAGAAAATACTACACATTAAAACAGCATCATCACTTACTAAAAAGTACTTCATGGTATGATACATAATTATTTCTTGTCTTTTATTCACCACATTCCACAGAAATGATATCTCTGCAAACTTGCCTCTTCCCCAGTCCCTGCACTATGACCACGTCTGGTGACTGTCTTTGGTAAAAGATGACTGGATTGTATTCGTCCTACAAGCCAAGCATGTTGCTGAACAACATGTGTGGAACTTCTGGTTCCCTTACCCCAGCAACCTTGAATGCTTGATGCTGCTGCCATGAGGCCCATGGTTGCTAAAGGTTTAGTTTAAACTCTTGGGATTGTGTCTTGGATTCTTGCAAGAGGTCTCCTTTAAGCTGGGTGAATTTGCACCAAGAAGATGAAGCCAGGATGGTCTCCTGTCTGAGTGGGAGAAGGTGGAGTTTTCTGGGGTAGGGAGTGGACTCTGTGCTCTGGGTGTCAAGGGTAAGAACAGGCATCCCTGCCCTCCCCCAAAATAGCCCTTGGAATTCTCCAGATTCCTGAGACACATTGCTCGCATTGACGTGCGGGTGTTTCAAGCCCAGGCCCTAGAGGCCAATACCAGGTCTACCACCAAGTTCCCCCAGTCCTGAGATCTCAGGTCTGCTTTACCCAACCAATCCGCACTCGGTTATGGTCATCTGTTTTTGATTTTGCCTTCATCTCTTGATTCCTTTCTTCCTCTCTTCCCCACCCATCCTCATTGTCCATCTATGTTACCTCTCTGTTCCTCATGCTAACTGTTGAGCACTCAGGCCTGAAGCTGTCAGAAAATCCTGAAAGCCGGGGATATTTGTTAGTGTGCAAAGACACCGTTGGTAGCTCAGTTGATGAAGAATCAGCCTGCCATGCAGGAGACCCCGGTTCTATTCCTGGGTCCAGAAGACCCACTGGAGAACGGATAGGCTACCCACTCCAGTCTTCTTGAGCTTCCCTGTGGCTCAGCCAGTAAAGAATCTGCCTGTAATGCGGGAGACCTGGGTTCGATCCCTGGCTTGGGAAGATCCCATGGAGAAGGGAAAGGCTACCCACTCAGTATTCTGGATTGGAGAATTCCATGGACTGTATCGTCCCTGGGGTCACAAAGAGTCGTACACAACTTAGTGACTTTCACTTTCAAAGACACCATGGACTGTGAAAACCCAAAACTTCACTCTTGAGTTCCAGATTATAGACCCACTAGATTTCCCCAAGCTCAATACCTGTCTTCATCAGCTCTGGGGCTCCTGTTTCGTGGTACCAGGCAGTGGGCGGGGTGTGAAGACCGGGCTGGGAGGAAGGCACACCTTCTGCGGGTGCCTACTACTGCTCACAGGTTCTGGCCGCCTCAAACCCCCAAGAGCATATTTGTCTCTAAAGTCCTTCCGGATTAGACCGTGACTTGGCACCATGGCCAGTCCTCTCCCCTGGGCCCAGCACAGCAGTGCCCTCTTGTCCTCACTCTTCCCAGGACTCTGGGGTCTGGTGAATAATGCTGGCATTTGCACACCCATGGCACCCAACCAGTGGCTGACCAAACAGGACTTCGTGAAGATTCTGGAGGTGAACCTGTTGGGGGTGATTGATGTGACCTTGAACGTGCTGCCCCTGGTGCGGAAGGCGAGGGGCCGTGTGGTCAACGTCTCCAGCGTCATGGGCCGGGTGGCCCTCTTTGGTGGAGGCTATTGCATGTCCAAATACGGCGTGGAGGCCTTCTCAGACTCCCTCAGGTAATGGCCTGGGAGGGAGGACCTTCTCTTTCCTCCTTATATGCACTGAGGCAGGGAAGGGGTAAGAAGCAGATGTTCTACAGGGATTTTCATATATCACAGACCTAATGCCTCTTCCTTCTAGGTCCCTCTCACTTACTGTGTAGGTCTTTTGGTGGGAAGCATGTTCATGTGTTTTGCATCCCCAGTTTGTCTCAGACCTATAGAGTTTGATTCAACTTATTCCTGCCTTGCAGGAGGGCCCATGGTCAGAAATTATTGGAGGCACAATAACGGGTGGTTTTGCCTGTGCAGGCCTTTCATGGGCTCAGCTGCTGTGGTATTTAGGCTCTGGGAGCCCTGGGGGGAAGTGTACCCCTTGAAGCAATTAGTCAAGGGAGCCACGTAGTCAAATCAGTGGTGGAGACCTCTGGGTGCAGAGAGAGGGTGGCTCTGATGTGTGGGAGCTCTGTCCACAGACAGGTGGGTGCTCCTTAGAGGACAGAGGGGTTACTGGGGTGAGCGAGGGGAGACAGGGGACGTGGACTATGGAAAGACAGGATGTGCAGACGTGGTGCCTGATTGAGTGAGAGGAACAGGAGGAGGCAGCATCTCAGTGGTGCTCTGCAGCACAGTTGGCAGGATGTAGAGCTGACAGGCACAGGGCATGAAACAATCGGGAAAATGGTCAAACTCCATAGAGAAGCAGTAACATCACCATGAGCTTCTCTCCCTGGCTTCTTCTTTTTTTTTTTTTTTCTCCCTGGCTTCTGTGCCTCAACTTCTGAGAGCTCCCAGCCCATCTCACCCAGCCCTGTACTGGTGTCTGACAGTTCTTTCATGTTCTGCTTGCACAACCTCTCGAGTCCTTGCCCCTCATCCTGTCTACATTACAGGAGGGAGCTCTGCTACTTTGGAGTGAAGGTGGCTATGATTGAGCCCGGTTACTTCCTGACCAATATGACCCAAGATGAGGTGTTTAATGGAAACGTCCAGGCATCATGGGATCATGCCAGCCCAGAGATCCAGGAACTCTATGGAGACAACTTTCTTGCTGACTGTGAGTAAGCTGTGGGCTTTGGAAAAATATTCAGAAATACATAATTAGTACCTCCTCCAGTCTCATTTCCAACCTCCACGCTCTGAGTTACATGCACAGTGGAGATATGAGCTCATCCTCAAGGTCTCTCTTTGGTCAACTGGTGATAGAAGTGAAGGATAGAGGTTTGGTAGATCTAGAGAACAGTTTCTCTTCCAAAACCCTTCTAATTTGAAAGGAGACTGATGCAACAGAGGAATACACCGCTGGAATCATGGCAAGCTCGTGTTAGTACCACCTTTTTTCAGGTGCCTCTATTTCTATGGTGGGTAGAGACCTCCAGTATGTAGTATACATATTTCTTGGAAAGGTACTAGAGGGCACTAACTTAGTGTGGAAGTGTATTTTTGCTAAATGCTAGGACATATTGCAGTGAAATCTACTGATATGATATGGACCATGATTTTGGAAGAGAACAAAACTGTTGGGAAGTCAAGTTGATCTGGAAGTGGGAGGGCTGGAAAATGAGAATAACTAGGATGGTGTCTCCTTCCGGACAGTCATGAAGGCAACGGATTTTCTGAAGGCGCCGTGGGCTGGAAATCTGTCCTTGGTGACTGACTGCATGGAACATGCCCTGACCGCCTGCCATCCCCGCAGCAGATACTCGGCTGGCTGGGACGCCAAGTTGTTCTATCTCCCCATGAGCTACCTGCCCAGCTTCTTGGTGGATCTCATGATGTATTGGTGTTCCCCTTTGCCTGCTAAGGCCCTGTAATCCAAGAGTGGGGTGCATGGTAGGCAGGAGTTGGGTCGTGGGTGGGGAGAGGACACAAGGAGGGAGGGAAATAGAGTGGAGAGGGGGATTCTCACGGAGCCAGAACACACATTCCACCTCACTCCCCACCCAATCCCCAAGCTTTGCTTGGGTCATTGCTTAGGACTCGGGGACAGTAGGAAGAAAGAGACAAATTGTCCCCGGGGAGCTGGCGTCAGCTGATCATGTCTCCATTCTGTCCCTTGTGTGTTATGCCCCACATCAGCTGTGAAGAGCCATACTGTGGGGAGGACATGAGACACTGGGGGCTTCAGTCCCTGTGCTTTGGCTCTGTCTACCGTTCCAGATGAATCTTTCCCGTGTCCTATCTCCCTCTTCCCCAGGACGGAAATGATGGGCAGGGGGATAAAAGCCCCTCTTCCCTGGAGGTGTCTGTTGACAGTGGGGGGTATCCACCAGCCTGATCCAATAGCCTGGGTGCCAGTGCAGTGGCCTTGGCAGGTTTGGACACGGAAACCAGGTTTTGATCCATCTTGGAAACAAGAATTTCCATTGATTATTTTTTCTCTAAAATTTCATTTGAAAAGTTCAGCTACTAGAATGCATGCTAGGGCTTCATGGTTAAACTGAAGGTGCTTGATTTTCAGATTATTATTTATCACACACACACACAGATAGTACCAGTCTCAGCAAACCAAATGAACTCAAATAAAGCATGATTGATTCACTTTAGGCCTTGGGGGAGTGTGTTCAGGAGGTTTGGAATCACCCCCTGGAATCCTTTCCAGAATGTCAGAGGGCTTGTGAGGTTATAAAGCCCTGACCCTCCTTGCTGGTCCCACACGGGGTTGGGGCACGCAGGGCTGCACTGAGATGGGTTCCATGGCCACCTGTTTGATCTGTCTCACAGGCTCTAACTCAGACAAGGCTGAACATCAAATGCGTTGAAAAAGAAGTGCAGTGCACACCAGCCAAGTCTTCAGGCTGGACGCTCAGCGGATTCCCAGTCCTCCTCCTTCCAGGCTGCCCTCCTTGGGGGCAGAGCCAGGTCTGGTCTGAAGGACGTGATCAGGGGCTGGACCCCATGCCAGAGTCCACGCAGCAGCCACAAGGCAGTCTCCGTCCTCCTCCCCTTGGCCGTGCTGGTGGTTTTGGAGAACAGGTTCAGTGGCTCCCCACAGCAAACACCATCTCCTCCCAGAATCAGACCCTTAGGACGTGAAGACAGGGTTAGTCTGTCTATTTTGAGAGCTCACTCCCTTGGGCGGACAGCAGGCAGGCAGGGCTGGGAACAAGGTTGCACAGTCAGCCCTCACTCGTGGCCCCTTCCAGCCCCATGTTGTTTCCTAAGCCTCTCTCTTCAGAGGACTCGTCCTGGGAGGAGAAGAGGGGATGCGTGTGGAATGTCCTGTCTTGAGTGTGGACCTCCTGAAACTGGGAGAGCGCCACCAGGGGGCGACACCTGCTCCCGAGCGTGTAATCTTGGCAGTTGCTGCCTTGGAATGTGGCCCAGCTGCACCTGCCAGGGTCAGAGGTGCAGAGACGTTAGTCAGTGAGTCTCCCTGACGGCGTGGGCCCCGAGAGATGCCTTCTTGTGGGCTCTGTAGCTCCCAGGTGAGTGAGTCACCCCAGCCCCCTGTCTCGGGTCTCTCCCGATCTTCCTGGGGTCTTCCCCACTTGGAATGCAGCGTGAAGCTCCTGACAGGTCCCAGAGCCAGGCTGTGACTTTCAGGATTCACAGGACAGACTCAGATGCCCGGAGGGTTGGCACCAGTCTGCTGCGTGGCCCCGTGGGGATTTATGGTTGATGCTTTGGAGGTCACTGAGAAAAAAAAATCTCCAAGTAAAGAAACCACAGCCTTCTCCCTTAGCAGGGTCAGTGTGTGTATAAGACTTGCATGTCTCCCTGGCTTCCAGACAGTTTCCAGGGCACCATCCTCCATCCTGGCCTTCTTCCTCATCACCCTTTGGGGAGCCCCTGTAGGAGGGTTCCTGCTGGTTACCTAGAAGCAGGCAGAGGCTGGTTTCTGCAGGACCATCCTTTCCATTACTGCTGCCGACTGCCACCTGAAGGGCAACCCCTTTCAGGACGACAGTCAGCTCCCTGCAGGAGACAGTGACCACTGAAGGCTGAATCTGTCTTCCTCTGTGCTTGTTGGGGGGGTGAGCCCCAGGGGCATCTGAGCCTCTGTGTCCTTGGGGAAGCTCTCCTTCCACCCAGGACCTGTGGTCTTTCCCACCTCGCAGTCAGAGCTGGAGTAAACGTGGACGGTGAGGAGATGCCCAGGGCACTGACCCCAGTTCCTTCTGTTCCTGCCCCTCTCACCAGCTCCGCGCCCCTCGTGGCCCAGCCCCGTTCCTGGATGGGATCCTCCGCCTCCCAGTGAACCCCTCCATGCACAGCTGTCCTGGGATCCAATCTTGGGACCTTCCTTCAGTCTCCTGAGTGGTCAGCTCCCTCGTCCTCTCCACCCTCACCCTCATACAAACTGAGCTAATTTCTTTCCATCATTGTGGTTTACAGATCTCACTGCTTGGAAGTTAGCATTCCAGCTAATGTTTCTCAGGGTTCCGACCGCCTTTTCTCAGTGTCTGACTGGTCAGGATTCTGGCTGTGGTGCTGGGCTGGGCGGGGTCTGAGCACAGAGGGGGAGAAGGCAATGGGTCCAGGCACCCATGTCCGTGAGCAGGATATCTTCTTGGGTTAAAAGGGGAACATTTGAAAGGTTGTTGCTGAACCATGAAAGACACCAAGATTCTTGGCCTCTGGAGGAGAAGAATTCAGTCCCGGGCCAGAGACAAGGCTTGATCGCTCACAGCTTTTATGTAATAAAGTTTTATTAAAGGAGATAGTGAAAGCTTCTGACATAGACATCACAAGGCGGCAGAAAGAGTGCCCTGCTGCTAGTCTTTAGCTAGATGTTAAATAGGTAATAGCGGTCTGCTAATTAAAGAAAGGAAATGTCTCAAAACTCAGAGAATGGCACCAGGTGAGTCATCCAAGGGCAAAAAATGGTTGACAGTAATCTTGAAGAAAGGCAATTTCCATGCAAATATATAGTTTCATTAACATAGATTAAAAGAACAAGGTATCAGTATAACATTCTGGTTTGTCAAGTGGGTTCTGAGCCTTTACGGGGAAACGACTTGAAGACACAGTGGAGGGTAAACACACAGCACATTAACATAGCTTAAGACAAACATTTCCATAAGAAAAATGCATTGGTTAGCTCAAGGTTTGAAAGAAGTTATGTTCAGGTAGAACCAGGTGTCATTATGGCAACACAGAATTTCAAGAGAAACCTCTTTTTAAATGTGCATAGAGAAGGGGAAAAAGTATAACACTAGTTAGTTTGTTTCCTCCTGCCACTTAGGAGAGAGGTAAAAGATGTCTGACCCTTGCAGCCTATTTCCTGCAGCCTATTTCCCCCCCTGTTTGGGGACCCCTTACCCTCCAGCTGTTACCCTCTCACGCTGTTGGAGCAGCTTGTGTGAGTCCTGCACACACCCATCCCAGCATCTGGGAGAAGTCTCACCACTGCCTGTGTCCCCTCATTCCCTTGGTGGCCCCCTCTCTGCCTCAGACACCCTCACTGCTCTTCTGAACACCTTTCTGGTCTAAAGAACCACTGTTAACAGGAGAGACCTTATTCTCTTTTGCCTTCTCCTTCCAATCCTAGAGAGGCTGAGGGGACTTAGACTTTCAAGAGGGAATTCTGTGAACTGAATCAGAGGAGGAAGCCAGGTCAGAGGCTAAGCCAGCTACCTAATGTCCCACAGCTAGTTGGCAGCAGAGCTGGGTTTGAAATCAGGTGACTTGATTTCACTGTGTTCCTTTTATAAGAACTACGAGATCCAGGTCCGAGAGGTAAATAGAATAAATGTAAGAAGATGATTGTGATCCATGAAATCTGGGATGTAAGGGTTCTATATGTGTGGGAGTAGGGGTGGGGACGGGAGTTGTGGCTGGAATGAAATAAAGAGGAGTAGGAAAACCAGGAAAATGAGGTTGTATAAACTACTGTCATCCTTGAAGGGCTGTTTTGGAAGTGCAAAGGCATCTGGTAGAAATGGGTCAAGTGCATTAAAAAGATAAAAAACAAGTATTGGGGCCAGAATTATTAATAATTATTAATAGTCACCAAAGAAAATGAACAAGATAAACCTGAGGACTCCATGCCAGATGGCCTGGAGCTTGATGGGCCAACCAATATCATACGTGTTCTTAATTCCTCCTGTCTGAACACTAGCCAGACTCTGGTTTCACTCCAGCCTCTGGGTGTCTGTCCCCTGCAAAGCCACGTGACTGCACCTGGTGGTGTTGATGGCCTGTTCTGCCTGCCCTGGTACCGGGTGAGGCAGATGGTGAGCCAACTCCAGGACAAGTTCATCTTCATCACGGGCTGTGGCTTGGGCTTCGGGAACCTGCTGGCCAGGCAGCTGGACCCACAAGGCTTGAGGGTCCTGGCTGCGTGATTGATGGTGTCTGGGGCCGAGCAGCTGAGGAACCAGACATCAGACAGACCAGAGAAGGGGATCTGCCACATCACGTAGACAGAGAGCAATGCTGCAGCAGCCCCGTGGGTGAGGGAGTGTGTGTGGGACAGATGGTTCCTGTCTCTGTGAAGGGGAGTCCACGTGACAGCTCCCGGCAGAAGATTCCAAGGTTTTCTCAGGCCGTGGGGTCCTACCTGCCTTCTTCACCTCACTCAGCTGGCCAGACGAGCTTCTTCCATCTCCCACCCTCACCTCCTGACCTGGAGGCTCTCTATTTTGGGGGAGAGTTTTCCCTGATGGGAATGTGCCTTGCAGACTTCCTGTCTGGTGTCCCCGCCTCTCAGCAGAAAGTCTGAGTTTCTTGAAGTTGAGTGAACAGGGTGATCAGGGTGGACTTCCTGGAGGAGACTCTGGTTGGAAGGGCCATGGCTGGCTGGGGGCAAGGCTGGAGCTGGCCTGTGTTCTCAGCACTTGAACATGATCTTGCTGGTGACCCACAGTCATCCTGCTTGGGGCTCAGTGGCACCCACTTTCAGTGGTGACACTGTGCCCTCCGGCCCTCGTTGAAGGAGGTCAGAAAACTACGATGGGGTCACTTTCTCTCTCTTTTGTTTTGCTCTTTGTGTGTGTATGTGTGTGTTTTACCACAATCTTTACGTGTCATCAGAGAGTAAGAAAGAACTATAATTTCTTTCATTCTAGAATACATGTAAAACATGATTATTGAGGAAAATGGGAAAAGCACACAGATTAAAAACTACGGTCACACCAATCACACCACCCAGAGATATGAACTGATAACGTTTTATACATCCATGTTACATTTTGCCTATAAATTTAGTCAAATTTTCCACCAAGAAGGCAAACAATTTTACACGGAACAAAAGTTTCTTCAAAACAAAATAAATAATGATTATGAATATTATACATTTTAGAATAGCACTGCTTAGTCACAAGTACATCATGGCATGAATGTAATTGGTTCCCACGTGTTATTTACTGTATTCAACATAAATGTTGTCTTGGTAAACTTTCTACCACTTTGCTACACTCTAATCACATGTATTAATTTGATCATTGGTCAAATATGGTGGGAGGATATACATTCCTCCAAGTGCAGGCTGGGAACGGTGCAGCAGATGGACCAAGTTTGTGTGTTAATAATTCCAACAGCTTGTACCCAACTCGCATGACTCTGATCTTGGATCTGAATTCTGTTAGTTGGTTAGTCTTTAAGCTCTTGGTATTGTCTTTGTGTTTCACAAACAGGTTCCATGAATCTGGTGACCTGTGAACTGTGGGTAAAGGGTCAGAGTGGCCGCCTGTGGGTGGGAGGAGAGGGTGGATTTTTCTGGGTCAAAGTGTAAATTGATTCTGGGAGAGGCAGGTTAATAGAGGCAGGTGTGTGCCCCCAACAGACTACGCTTGAATCCCCAGATTCCTGTAGGTGTAAGCTCAGTTTCGAAATGGTTGTTTCAAGGCCAGGCCTAGAGGTCAATACCAGCCTTGTCAACAAGTTCCCCAAACCTGAGATGTCAAGTCTGTTCTACCAAACCAATCTGCACTCAGACTTTACTCATCTTTTTGTTTCTATCTTTTATCCAAGATTTCTTTTCTTCCTCTCCCATCTTCATCGTCTCTCTCTGTTTTCCTCTCTTTCCCTCATATTAGGTGTTGTGCACTCAGTCCTGAAGGCTGTCAGATAATCTGAAAATGCAGGGGAATATTTATCAGGACTGCAAAGGCAACATGAACTGTGGAAAGCCAGAACGTCACCCTCCGAGTGCCAGATTACGGACTCACTAGGTTTCCTCATCTTCATCCCCCACTTTCATCCTATCTGGGGTTCTTGCCCCTTGTCACCAGGCAGAGGGCTGGGCCTTGAAGACAGAGTCAGGACGGAGGCACATCTTCTGTCTTCCCACTGCTCTCAGGGTCTGGTCTCCCCAACCCTCAGGAGCCTGGGGGTCTCTGCTCCAGCCGCCCCAGCCGCCCCCTCTGCAGCCTCTCTCCTAAAGTCCTCCCTGGGTAGGAAGGTGACTTGGCATCAAGACGGGTCCTCTCTCCTGGCCCAGCACAGTGTTGCCCTCTCACCCTCTCTCTTCCCAGGACTCTGGGGTCTGGTGAATATTGCTGGCATCTCCACGCCAACTGCACCCAGCCAGTGGCTGAGCAAACAGGACTCTGTGAAGATTCCGGACATGAACCTGTTGGGGATGATTGACGTGACCCTGAGTCTTCCGTCCCTGGTGCAGAATGCGAAGGGCCGTGTGGTTGATGTCTTTAGTGTCATGGTGAGAGACTTAATTCTTAGGTAGGTTGATAAGGAGTCCAGGGCCCTCAGGAAGGAAAACAGGACAAAAATTTTTTTCTGCAATGTTTTGTCTTAGTCACTTGAGACTTATTTTCTTTAAGCCCAGATCTAACGATTATATAGTGCCACCAGAACATACACAGGACTGGGGAAACAGATTGGTGGGCACAAACAAAACCTTATGCGCACCAGGACCCAGGAGAAAGGAGCAGTGACCCCACAAGAGACTGACCCAGACTTGTCTGTAAGTGTCCAGGAGGCTCCGGTGGAGGTGTGGGTCGGCGGTGGCCTGCTGCAGCGTCGAGGCTGCTGACTGCAGCAGTGCGTGCACGGGACCTTTAGAAGGAGGTCACCATTAACTTCATTACGTCTACCATACTTTGGTCTCAGGTCAAACAAAAGGGAAAGAACAGAGCCCTGCCCATCAACAGAAAAGTGGATGAAAGATTTACTGGGCATGGTCCCGCCCCTAGGAGCAAGACCCAGGTTCCCCTCAGTCAGTCTCTCCCATCAGGAAGCTTCTTACCAGGCCTGGCCTCTCCCCTCAGAGCAAGACCCAGGTTCCCCTCAGTCAGTCTCTCCCATCAGGAAGCTTCTTACTGGGCCTGACCCCGGCTCTCAGAGCAAGACCTAGGTTCCCCTCAGTCAGTCTCTCCCATCAGGAACCTTATTACTGGGCACGGCCCCGCCCTTATAGTCAACAGAAGAGTCTGAAATGCAGTACTTGGGTGCAATCTCAAAAATGACAGAATGAACTCTGTTCGTTTCCAAAGCAAACCATTCGATATCACAGTAATTCAAGTCTATGCCCCAGCTAGAAATGCTGAAGAAGGTGAATTTGAATGGTTCTATGAAGACCTACAGGACCTTCTAGAACGAACACCCAAAAAAGATGTCCTTTTCATCACAGGAGAGCAGAATGCAAAAGTAGAAATTCAAGAGATACATGGAGTGACAGGCAAATTTGGCCTTGGACTACAGAATGAAGCAGGGCAAAGGCTAACAGGGTTTTGCCAAGAGAACGCACTGGTCAAAGCAAACACCCTCTTCCAACAACACAAGAGACGACTCTACGCATGGACATCACCAGACGGTCAACACCGAAATCAGAGTGATTATATTCTTTTGGTATATAGATAGTTGTGAACCATGAAACCAGAGACGTAAGGGTTCTAATGTATGGAGGTGGGGGTGGAGAGGGGAGAATTGGGTAGAGGGAAACCGGGAGGATAGGGAGGACCAGGCTTAGGTGGTTGGGAAAACTATTGTCATCCTTAAGAAGTTGTGTTGAAAATATAATGGCTTAGGTTAGAAATGGGCTAACTGTACCAAAGAGTGTTGTAGTGAGAAGGAAAAAAGAGGAATGGGTTTTTCTCTCTTCCTTTCCTGAGAACAAAGAAGATAAAGAGAACAGTGAGCAGGCCTCAACATTCCTAGCTTTTTTTTTTTCACTTTAACTGTTTCTAACCCTCTACGTCTGTAACTAAGTTTGCTTTTCTGCCCCCTAACTCATTAGGAGCTACAGTTGACATGTTCTCCTTTGACTCTATGCTAAGTACATCTCCTACTTGCTGTTTACCCTTAAAACATCCTTCCCCCTGTAGTTCCATATCAGAAAGAAGGCTGCAGAGCCGCCGAACTGCCAGACTCAATTACTGGGTTGCTGACGCTAGTTTATGACTATCTTCGAAATAATTGAAGAGGGAGAAATCAAGATCTGATCACCTTTGTTCCTCATCAGTGATTCCTGACTGTGAGCCCTTGCCTTATGTAAGCCCCTACACTTCTCATCGGAGAAGGCAATGGCACCCCACTCCAGCACTCTTGCCTGGAAAATCCCATGGACGGAGGAGCCTGGTAGGCTGCAGTCCATGGGGTTGCAAAGAGTCAGACAACTGAGCGACTTCACTTTCACTTTTCACTTTCATGCACTGGAGAAGGAAATGGCAACCCACTCCAGTGTTCTTGCCTGCAGAATGCCAGGGACAGGGAGCCTGGTGGGCTGCCGTCTATGGGGTCGCACAGAGTCTGACACGACTGAAGCGACTTAGCAGCAGTACACTCCTCATGGAGTGGGTGTGGGAGGGCACAGTACTTGAGACATGAGACTACTGTGTTCCCCTCTCCACTGGCTGAGAATGAAAGCCACCTTTCTATTTCCTCTCAACTCTGTCTGTATTTTTCATTCGGCTTCTGTGGACAGAGAGAGCCAAGATTTTGGCCAGCGACAAGAGTATGCTTTGGGGTTCGAGTCAGTAATACTGACTGAAGAGGGTAAACAGGGAAATCTTTCCATGCCAGGAAGTGTGGAAGCTGGTTGGCCAACCATAATCCTGTGTGTTCTTAATTCCTCCTGCCTGTTTACTAGCCAGACTCTGTTCACCCCAGGCTGTGTCTGTCCCGTAAGAGGCCATGTGGCTGCACCTGGCGGTCCTCGTGGGCCTCTACTACCTCTTGCGCTGGTACCGGGAGACGCAGGTGGTGAGCCACCTCCGGGACAAGTTCGTCTTCATCACGGGCTGTGACTCGGGCTTCGGGAACCTGCTGGCCAGGCAGCTGGACCTGCGAGGCTTGAGGGTCCTGGCTGCGTGTCTGACGGAGCAGGGGGCCGAGCAGCTGAGGAACGAGACGTCAGACAGGCTGCAGACGGTGATCCTGGACGTCACCAAGACTGAGAGCGTTGCTGTGGCCACCGAGTGGGTGAAGGAGCGTGTGGGGGACAGAGGTACCACCCGGATTTCTTGTTTGTTTATTTCTTCTCTCTGTGTGAGGGGCACTGGTTGTCAGCTCCCTGGGGAAGATTTCAAGGTGTTTTCCTGGATTTGAAGTCACACCTGTCTTCTTCACCTCACCCAGCTGACCAGCCAAACCTCCTCCATTCCCCACACCCACCTCCTGACATTGAGGATCTGCAGTTGGGGAGAGGTTTCCCTGATGAGACTGTGTCCTTGCAGACGACCTGTCTGGTGTCCCCTCCTCTCTGGGTCTGGGTTTCTTGCTGCTGAGTGAGCAGGGTGATCAGGGTGGACTTTCTGGAGGAGAAGTCTGGCTGAAAAAGAGCTTGAGGTGGGGGAGGGGGTGTGGTTGAGGGGCTGGAGCCCAGGACTGGAGCTGGGTGGTGTTCTCAGCTGCTCGTCATGTTCTTGCTGGTGACCCATCGCCGTCCCACTTGGGTTTAAATGTCACCCTTTTGGGGGGATGACACTGTGCTCTCAAGACTTGTCAGAAAAAGTCGGAAATCTACTTTGGGGTCACTTCCTCTCTCTCTCTTTTCAGTTTTTCTTCTTCTGCATTTTCTTTTCATTACTACAATCGTCCCAAGTTTTGCAAGAGAAGAAAAGAACTTTAATTTCTCTTATCTTACTACGTGATCATTGTGGAAACTCAGAAAAGTGTAGGGATTAAGACCAAACACTCTGAAACAAGCTCATCTCCCAAAGATAAGTAATGTTAACATTTTGATGTACATAGTCTTCTGTTTTCACGTGTTAGTATCTTTTTCTTTCCTCTGAATGAGTATATGTAGATTTGGAACATTTCAAAAATTTCTTCAAAAACATCATAGGTTATGATTGAGCAAATACTATACTTTTAAATAGTATTACTTACGAAAATGTACTTTATGGTAAGATACATAATCATTTCCTACCTTTTATTCACCACATTCAACATAAATGATATCTCAACAAACTTCTTTTTACCCAAGTCCCTACACTATAATCGTGTGTATTGATTGTGTCTCTGATAGCAAATGGTTGGAGAATATTCTTCCTACAAGGCAGGTGTGTTTCTGAGCAGAAGAGGAACTCAGCTCTCTGTGTGGATATTTCTGACAGTCCTACCCCAGCAACCCTGAATGCCTACTCTCGCTGCCCTGAGGCTTAAGGTTCCCAAGTGTTTACCCTAAATTAAACCTTGAGATTCTCTTGATCCCTCCCACCCTCTCCTTCCCCACTGTGTTCACAAATCTGTCCTCTACGTCCCTGTCTCCACTGCTGCCCTGCTAACAGGCTCGTCAGTACCAGTGTAAATTACCATATGTCAAGTGGGAAGCCGGGGGGAATTTGTTGTGTGATGCAGGGAGCTCAGATCAGGTGCTTGGTGACCACCTAGAGGGAGGGGATAGGATGGGAGGTGGGAGGAAGCTTCAACAGGAAGGGAACTTTTGTATACCCATGGCTGTTTCACACTGAAGTCTCGCAGAAACCAGCACAATATTATCCTTCAATTAAAGAAATTATCCTTCAATTAAAACTTAAAAAAAAAAAGAACAAAAAAGAAATCCTTAGGATTGTGTCTTTGATTCCCGCAGTGTAGTTTCCTTCAAGCTGGTGAATCTTTCCCGAGGAGATGGGCTAGAGTGATCTCTTATATTAGTGGGAGGACAGGGTGGGGTTTTCTGGGGTAGAGGGTGAACCCTGTGTTCTGTGGGTGATGGGTAAAGAGAGGGAGCCCAGCCTCCCCTCCAAATACCCCATGCAATTCCCCAGATTCCTGCAGGGACATGACTCAGTATTGATGGGGGTGTTTCAAGCCCAGGCTCTAGAGGTCAATACCAGGCCTATCCACAATTTCCCCCCAACCCAGGATTTCAAGTCTTATTTATCCAAACAATCTGCAGCTATATGATACTCACTTTTTTTTTTTTGTCTTTTATCCAATGTCTCTTTTTTGTCTCTCTTGCCCTCATTCTCTCACTGTCTGTCTCTGTTTCCCTCTCTTTCCCTTATACTAGCTGTTAATCACTCAGTCCTGAAGGTGTCAGAAAATCTGAAAAGCTAGGGAACATTTATCATGTCTGCAAAGACAACAGGGACTGTGAAAGACACAGCTTCACCCTCTGAGTTAGAGACTGTGGACACACAAGACTTCCTTAAGCTGAGTGCCTGCCTTCGTCAGCTCCGGGGTGCGAGTTCTCTGTCACCAGGGAGTAGGCGGAGTATGAAGACTGCGTCAAGAGGGAGCACAGCTCCTGTCCTCCCACTGCTCACGGGGTCTGGACTCCCCCAAGCCCCCAGGAGAGTGCTGGTCTCTGCTCCAGCCGCTCCCCCTGCAGCCTCTCTCCTGAACTCCTTCCGGGTTAGAAGGTGACTTGGGGCCATGGCCCAGTCCTCTCTCCTGGGCCAGCACAGTGTTGCCCTCTCGTCCTCACTCTTCCCAGGACTCTGGGGTCTGGTGAATAACGCCGGCATTTGCACACCCACGGCACCCAACCAGTGGCTGACCAAGCAGGACTTTGTGAAGATTCTGGAGGTGAACCTGCTGGGGGTGATTGATGTGACCCTGAGTCTGCTGCCCCTGGTGCAGAAGGCGAGGGGCCGTGTGGTCAACATGTCCAGCATCATGGGCCGGGTGGCCTTCAATGGTGGAGGCTACAGCATATCCAAGTGTGGTGTGGAGGCCTTCTCAGACTCCCTCAGGTGATGGTCTGGGAGGGAGGCCCTTCTCATCTGCTTCTGTGCTCTGAGCCGGGGGTGGGGGATGGGGGGGGCCGAGAGTGGGGTGGAGGTTCTGCAGAGATTTTCATCCATCACAGATCGAATGGTGCTTCCTTCCAGGTCCCTTTCCCTTACTCCGTGTATGTCTTTCACTGGGAAGCTGGGAAACACCTTCCTATGTTTCGCACACCCCGTTGGTCCTAGACCTGTAGAGTTTGATTCAACCGATTCTTGCCTTGCAGGAGGGCCCGTGGTCAGAAATTATTGGAGGCACAATAATGGGTAGATTTGATTGTGCAGGCCTTCCATGTACTCAGCTGCTGTGGTATTTAGGCTCTGGGAGCCCTGGGGGGAAGTGTACCCCTTGAAGCAATTAGTTAAGGGAGGCACCTCATCAAATCAGTGGTAGAGACCACTGGCTGAGGAGAGAGGGTGGCTCTGATGTGTGGGAGCTCTGTCCACAGGCAGGGGGATACTCCTTAGAGGACAGAGGGGTTACTGGGGTGAGCGAGGGGAGACAGGGGACGTGGACTATGGAAAGACAGGATGTACAGCTGTGGTGCCTGATTGAGTGAGAGGAACAGGAGGAGGCAGCATCTCAGTGGTGCTCTGCAGCACAGTTGGCAGGATGTAGAGCTGACAGGCACAGGGCATGAAACAATCGGGAAAATGGTCAAACTCCATAGAGAAGCAGTAACATCACCATGAGCTTCTCTCCCTGGCTTCTGTGCCTCAACTTCTGAGAGCTCCCAGCCCATCTCACCCAGCCCAGTACTGGTGTCTGACTGTTCTTTCACGTTCTACTTGCACGACCTCTCAAGTCCTTGCCCCTCATCCTGTCCACAGACGGGAGCTCTGCTACTTCGGAGTGAAGGTGGCATGATTGAGCCCGGTTACTTCATTACCAATATGACCCAAGGTGACAATTTTCTTGAAAACCTCCAGGCATCGTGGAATCAGACCAGCCCAGAGGTGAAAGAACTCTATGGAGACAATTTCATTGCTGACTGTGAGTGAGCTATGGACCTTGGGGAGAGAAACCAGCTCTTGTCTGGAAGCCTGGGTCCATCATTAATGCCCCATCCAGTCTCGGGTCCACCCTCCAGGCTCTGAGTCCCCACACTGTGGGAACATGAGCTTATCTCCAGGGTCCCATGTGGTCAACTGATGACAGAAGGAAAGGATCCAGGCTTGGCAGACCAGACCAGTTTCTCTTACAATGCTCTTTTATTGGGGAAGGTAACTGAAGTCACAGGGGGATGGCCACCCGTGGAACCATGGCAAGCTGGTGTTAGAACCACTTTGTTTCAGGTGCCTCAATTTCTAGTGTTTGTAGAGATCTTCAGATTATGTGGTACACCTACAGGATGAGCTCTAGAGTGGGCTTACTTAGTGTGGATAGAAATATGGGGGTGTTGGGACACTTTCCAGTGAAATCGATTGATTTAATTTGGAGGCTGATTTGGGGAGAGAAAGGAATTTTTAGAAACTTTCAAGTTGATCTGGAATTGGTAGAGTTGGAAAATGAGAATAACTTAGATGCTGTCTCCTTCTGGACAGTCTTGAAGATATTGAATTTGCTGAAGCCACCGTGGCCTCAGAACCTGTCCTTGGTGACCGACTGCATGGAGCATGCCCTGACTGCCTGCCACCCCCGTACCCGATACTCGCCTGGCTGGGACGCCAAGTTCCTCTATCTCCCCATGAGCTACCTGCCCAGCTTCCTGGTGGATCTCATGGTGTACTGGTGTTACCCTCGGCCTGCTAAGGCCCTGTAACCCAAGACTGGGGTGCGTGATAGGCGGTAGTTGGGTACTGGGTGGGAAGAGGGTGCATCAGGGGAGGAAAATAGAGTGGACAAGAGGCTTCTCATATCACCAGGACACCCATCTCACCTCACTCGCCACCTCCACCCCAGGCTTTTCTTGGGACATTGCTTAGGATTCAGGGGTATTAGGAAGAAAGAGACAAGTTTTGTGGCTGAGGAGCTGGAGTCAGCAGTCCAGTCTCCATTCTGTTCCTTGTGCCTTATGACCCACATCCAGCTGTGAAAAGCCATATTTTGGGGAGGGTATGAGACACTGGGGGTTCCAGTCCCCCTTGCTTTGCCCGTGTCCACCTCTTCACATGTATGTTTCTTATACTCAGTCTCCTTCTTCCCCAGGATAGAAGTGGGCAAGGGAGACAAAGGCCTTCTTGCCTGAAGGTATCTGTGGACAGTGGAGGGCGACCAAGCCCAAGCCATCAGCCCAGTGCCAACTCAGTAGACCTCAGCCGGAATAGGATCCTGAAGAGGAAATAAAAGCAAGAATTTCCACTGATTATTTTTTTCCTCAAAATTATAGCAGAAAATTTCAACTACTCGAATGCATGCTAGAGCTTCATGCTTAATCTGACTCCTGACTTTCAATTTCTTATTTACACACACACACATACATACCCAATATCACAAAACCAACTGATATCAAATAAAGCATCACTGATTCACTTTATGCCCTGGGGGTGTGTGTTCCGGAAGTAGGGACCCACGCCCAGAACTCCTCTCCAGAATGTAGAGAGCTTCTGAGTTTACCAGGCCCTGGTCATCCTGCGGGTCTTGCAAGTGGTGGGGGCAGGGCTTCACTGAGATGGGTTCCATGGCCAACTGTGTGGACTCTCATTCAAGGGCCCTATCTCAGACAAGGCAGAACAGCAAATGCATTGAAAACGAAGTGCAGGCCTCCCTGGTGGTGCAGTGGATAATGACCCGCCTGCCAGGGCAGGTGACGGGTTTGAACCCTAGTCCCCGATGAACCCACATGCCACAGAGTGACTAAGCCCGTGTGCCACACCTACTGAGCATGGGATCCGAGAGCCCGCGAGTCACAAATCCAGAGCCCGCATGCTACAGGTCCTGGAGCCTGTGCTCCACAAGGGAAACCACAGCAACGAGCACCCCTGCCCCCTGCAGCCAGGAAAAACCCACGCAAAGCAGCAAAGACCCAGATCAGCAAGAGAAACAAGTGCGATGCACACCATCCTGAGTCCTCAGCCTGGACTCTCAGAGATCCCCAACCTCCTCTTCCAGGATGCCTTCCTTGGGGGCAGAGCCAGGTCTGGTCTGATGGACGTGAGCAACGGCTGGAACCCGTGCCAGAGTCCACACAGCACCCACAAGGCACTTTTTCTCCTCCTCCCCTGGCCGTCCTGGTGCTTTTGGAGAACAGGTTCAGTGACTCCCCACCGCAAATATCATCTCCTCCCAGAATCAGACCCTTAGGACGTGAAGACAGGCTTTGTCTGTCCATTCTGGAAGCTCCCAGCCGCAGGGGGACGGCAGATAGGTGGGGCTGGAAACAGGTTGCACAATTAGCCCTCACTCGTGGCCCCTTCCAGCCCCCTTTGTTCCCGAAGCCTCTCTCTCTTCAGAGCGCTCATCCTGGGAGGAGAGGAGGGGATGGGTGTGCAATGCCCTGTGTCTGGACGGCGGTCCTCCTGAGATTGGGAGATCGCCACCAGGGGGCGATAGCCCCGCTCCCCAGCGTGCAGGCTTGACAGCTGCGGACTGGGAATGTGGCCGCCTGCGGCTCCCAGGACAAGGATGCAGAGAGTTTTGTCAGTGAGTCTCCCTGAAAGATTTCTAGTTCTGGGCCTTGCAGCTCCCAGATGAGTGAGAGTCACCCCAGCGTCCTGTCTCTTCCGACTTTCCTGTGGTTGTTCCCAGCCTGAAGCTCCCGGGACCCCCACAACCATCATACAGTTTTCAGGATTCACGAAAGGGAAGCTGATGGTGTGAGGGCTGGGACGCGTCTGTTGCTTGGCCCCTTGGGAATTTATGGTTGAAGAAATTCGTGTTTACTGAGAAAAAAAGCTCCTGTTTCTTTCAAGTAATAAACTCATGACTCTACCCCTTAGTAGGGTTTGTGTTTGTCTAAGACTTTCATGGCTCCCTGGCTTCCTGCCAGTTTCCAGGGCACATCCTTCATCCTTGATTGTTTCTGCATTACTATTACCAACTCCACCTGAGGGACAATTTCAGGAAGACTGTCCGCCCCCTGCAGGAGGCAGTAACCACTAAAGGATGAATCTGTCTTCCTCTTAAGAGTTTGTTGGCCGCTGGGATGGGCTCCAGGGGCGTCTGAGCCTCTGTGTCCTTGGGGAAGCCTCTCCTTCCACCCAGCGCCCGTCTTCTTTCCTGACTTGGCAGTCGGCGCTGTGATAAACGTGGCCGGTGAGTGTGATAAACGCACCGACCCCGGCTCCTCTGTCCCTGCCCCTCTCACCAGCTCCACGCCCCTGGTGGCCCACCCCGGTTCCTGGACGGTATCCTCCCTCCATGCACAGATGTTGCGGGGTCCAGTCTCGGGTCCTTTCTTCAGTCCCCTGAGGGGTCAGCTCCCGCCTCCTCTCCACCATCACCCTTATAGAAGCTCACCTAATTTCAGGTTTTGGGGGTGTACAGCCCTCCCTGCTCAGGGGAGGCGAACCCTCCCCATCCCGTGGTCCCTGTGCAGGTTGTCCTTACTGCCCGTCCGTTCTCGGTGTCTGAGCCTATGCTTTCTGGGTGTGTGCGGGGCAGGGCGGGGTCTGAGCGCCCGAGGCGCAGGGGGCAATGGGGCCGGGCACCCAGGTCTGTGAGCAGGGCATCTCACGGAATAAAAGGGCCACAACTGTTACCGCAGCTTGTGTGAGTCCTTCCAACACCTGTCCCAGCATCTGGGAGAAGTCTCACCGTTGCCTGTGTCTCCCCATTCCCTTTAAGTCCCCTCTCTTTGCCTCAGACACCCCCACTGCTCTTCTGAACACCCTTCTGGTCCAGAGAACCACATCATCAGGAGCAATCTTACTCTCTTTTGCCTTCTCCTTCTAATCCTAGAGAGGCTGAGGGGACTTAGTCTTTCAGGAGGAACTTCTGCGAGCTGAGCCGGAGAGGAAACCAGGTCAGAGGCTGAGCCAGCTGCCCCGTGTTACACTGCTAGTTGGCGGGAGAACAGGGTTTTGAAGCCACGTGTTTATTTCAAGTATGTCTCTTTGTAAGACTATTCTTTGTAAGACTATGAGATTTGGAGACCCAAGTCACAGGCTTCAATAAGAAAAAGGGAAGAATTTAGTTGTGAACCATGAAACCTAGGATGTAAGGCTTAAAATGTATGGTCATGGGGCTGAAGAGAGCAGAGCAGAGTGAAACAGGCAGGGGTGGAAGGACCAGCGAAAAGTAGCTGGGGAGAGTATTGTCATCCCTGAGAGGTTGTGTTGGAAATGCAATGGTGTCCATTAGAAATGGGTTAATGCAGATCTGAAAGAGACACATGCACCCCAATGTTCATCGCAGCACTGTTTATAATAGCCAGGACATGGAAGCAACCTAGATGCCCATCAGCAGACAAATGGCTAAGGAAGCTGTGGTACATATACACCACGGAATATTACTCAGCCATTAAAAGAATTCATTTGAATCAGTTCTAATGAGATGGATGAAACTGGAGCCCATTATACAGAGTGAAGTAAGCCAGAAAGATAAAGACCAATACAGTATACTAACGCATATATATGGAATTTAAAAAGATGGTAACGGAAAAAAAATGGTAATGATAACCCTGTATGCAAAATAGAAAAAGAGACACAGATGTACAGAACAGACTTTTAGACTCTGTGGGAGAAGGCAAGGGTGGGATGTTCAGAGAGAACAGCATTGAAACAAGTATACTATCAAGGGTGAAACAGATCTCCAGCCCAGGTTGGATGCGTGAGACAAGTGCTCAGGGCCGGTGCACTGGGAAGACCCAGAGGGATGGGATGGAGAGGGAGGTGGGAGGGGGGATCGGGATGGGGAACACATGTAAACCCATGGCTGATTCGTGTCAATGTATGGCAAAAACCACTACAGTATTGTAAAGTAATTACCCTCCAACTAATGAAAATAAATGGAAAAAAAAAAAAAAAAGAAATGGGTTAATGTACTAAAGCGAATGCACTGTCATTAGAGTCAGTCATACTCACTAAACAGGGTGAACAAGAAAGTCTTGAAAACTCCACGCCAGAGAGCCTAGAGGCCGACAGGCCAATAATAATTGTGCATGTTCTTCTCTCCTCCTGTCTGAACACTAGCCAGACTCTAGTTCACCCCCGCCTGTCTGTGTCTGTCCCCTCACCATGTGACTGTACCTGGTGGTCCTCCTGGACCTGCTGTACCTCCGGTGCTGATACCAGGAGAAGCAGGAGGTGAGTACGTCTGGGACAAGTGCATCTTCATCACACACTATGACTGGGGCTTCAGGGAACTGCTAGCTAGGCAGATGGACCTGCGTGTCTTGAGGGTATTGACTGTGTGTGTGCCAGAGCAGGGGGTGGAGAAACTCAGGAACCAGAGGCCTGAAGGCTGGCGATGGTGATCCTGAACTTCACCAAGACAGAAAGCATCACTGTGGCCACCCAGTAGATTTTACAGAGCATGCAGGGGACAGAGGCACCATCCAGGTTTCTTTTGTTTATTTTTTCTTTCTCTCTGAAGAGGAGACCCTTGACAGCAACCTGGAGAGTTTCAAGGTGTTTTCCAGAAGTTGAAGTCCTACCTGCCTTTACCCACCAGATGAGTCCAGCCTCTTCCTTTCTGCTCCCACACCTCCTGACCTTGAGGCTCTGCAGTTTGGGGGAGGGATTTCCCTGATGAGAATGTGTCCTCGCAAGACTCTCTATCTGGCGTCCCCTCCTTCCTCAGCAGAGGGTCTGGGTTTCTTGTGTTGTGTGAGCAGGGTGATCAGGGCAGACTTTCTGGAGGAGGGGTGGAGGCGGGCACTCTGGCTGGCTGGCTGCATGGTTTGCTGGGGGCACACCTGGAGCTGGTCTGTGTTCTCAGCCCTTGATCCAGTTCTTGCTCGTGACCCAGATTCATCTGGCTTGGGTTTAAATATCACCCATTTTCAGTGATGACACTGAATCTCAGGAGTTGTCTGAGGAAGGCCTGTAAACTACTGTGGGGTTACTTACTCTAGTTTTTCCCCCCTGAGTGTGTGTATTTACAATTGTGCCTGTTTTTTATGGGAGAAAGAACTTTAATTTATCTAAATATAGATTTAAAACATGACATGTGGACCATGGGAAAAGTATGTGGATGAAAACCAAATTATCCCAAATCCCACTACGCACAGATAAGTGCTCATAACATTTTGACATACATGATATTACATTTTGGACTTAGTCTGTATCTTAGTTTTTCACTGAAAGAAGGTGAACAATTTTACAGGTAACAAAAATTTCTTAAAAACAAAAGAAATAATGATTGAGAATATTGTATTTTAAAAATTTATTTATTTTTAATTGAAGGATAATTGCTTTACAGAATTTTGCTCTGTTCTGTCAAACCTCAACATGAATCAGCCATAGGTATACATATGTCCCCTCCCTCTTGAACCCCCCTCCCACCTCCCTCCCCACCCCACCCCTCTAGGTAGATACAGAGCCCCTCTTTGAGTTTCCTGAGACATGCAGCAGATTCCCGTTGGCTATCTATTTTACACGTGGTGATGTAAGTTTCCCTGTTACTCTTTCCCTACATCTCACCTCTCCTCCCCTCTCCCCATGTCCATAAGTCTATTCTCTATGTCTGTCTCTCCATTGCTGCCCTGAAAATAGATTCTTCAGTACCATTTTTCTAGATTCCATATGTATGTGTTAGAATACGATACTTGTCTTTCTCTTTCTGACTCACTTCACTCTGCATAATAGGTTCTGGGTTCGTCCACCTCATCAGAACTGACTCAAAGGCATTTCTTTTTATGGCTGAGCAATACTCCATTATGTATAAGTGCCACAATTTCTTCATCCATTCATCTGTCGATGGACATCTAGGTGGCTTCCGTGTTCTAGCTATTGTAAATAGTGCTGCAATGAACAATGGGATACTTGTGTCTTTTTCAGCCCTGATTTCCTCAGGGTATATGCCTAGGAGTGGGATTGCTGGGTCATAGGATGATTTTATTCCTAGTTTTACAAGGAATCTCCATACTGTCTTCCATAGTGGCTGTATCAATTTACATTCCCACCAAGAGTGCCAGAGTGTTCCCTTTTCTCCACACCCTCTCTAGCATTTTTGATGCTGGCCTTTGTGATGGCTGGCCTTTTAGACATTTTGGTGATGGCCATTCTGACCAGTGTGAGATGATATCTCATTGTAGTTTTATTTGCATTTCTCTAATAATGAGCGATGTTGAGCATCTTTTCATGTGTTTGCTAGCCATCTGTATGTCTTCTTTGGAGAAATGTCTGTTTAGGTCTTTTCCCCCACTTTTTCATTGGGTTGTTTGTTTTTCTGGTATTGAGTTATATGAGCTGCTTCTATATTTTGGAAATTAATCCTTTGTCAGTTGTTTTATTTGCTATTATTTTCTCCCATTCTGAGGGTTGTCTTTTCACCTTCTTTATAGTTTCCTTTGCTGTGCAAAGCTTTTAAGTTTAATCAGGTCCCACTTGTTTACTTTTGTTTTTATTTACATTACGTTAGAAAGTGGGTCATAGAGGATCTTGCTTTGATTTATGTCATCGAGTGTTCTGCCTATATTTTCCTCTAAGAGTTTTATCCTTTCTGGTCTTACATTTAGGTCTTTAATCCATCTTGAGTTTATCTTTGTGTGTGGTGTTAGGAGGTGTTCTAATCTCATTCTTTTAATCTAATCTCTCTCCAGTTTCCCAGCACCGTTTATTGAAGAGGCTGTCTTTGCCCCATTGTGTATTCTTGCCTCCTTTGTCACAAATAAGGTACCCATAGATGCATGGGTTTATTTCTGGGCTTTCTATCTTGTTCCATCGGTCTGTATTCTGTTTTTGTGCCAGTACCATACTGTCTTGATGACTGTAACTTTGTAGTACAATCTGAAGTGAGGAAGGTTGATTCCTCCAGCTCCATTCCTCTTTTTCAAGACTGCTTTGGCTATTCAGGGTCTTTTGTGTTTCCACATGAATTGTGAAACCTTTTGTTCTAGTTCTGTGAAAAATGCTGTTTGTAATTTGATAGGGATTGCACTGAAACTGTAGATTGCATTTGGTAGTATAGTCTTTTTCACAATATTGATTCTTCCCACCCAGGAACATGGAATATCTCTCCATCTGTTTATGTCATCTTTGATTTCTTTCATTAGAGTCTTATTATTTTCTGTGTACAGTTCTTTTGTCTCCTTAGGTAAGTTTATTCCTAGATATTTAATTCTTTTTGTTGCAGTGGTGAATGGAATTGATTCCTTAATTTCTCTTTCTGATTTTTCATTGTTAGTATATAGAAATGCCAGCGATCTCTCTCCCCCGCCGCTAGCCCACCACGTGCGTTCACTCCTTCTCTCTCTCTCACTCTCCCCCCACCCCACCATGTGTGTTCGCTCTTTCTTTCTCTCTCTTCCCCCCCCACATGCGTATGCGCTCTCTCTCTCTCCTCCCCCCCCCCCCCACCGCCCATGTGCGCACGCTCCTTCTCTCTCTCTCTCCACAACCCGCCACCCCGCACTGGCACACTCCTCCTCTCTCTTCTCCTTCGAGGATGGATTCTCCTTCTATCTTCTAACTAAAATAGAGCTGTAACACTGATTTGTCTAAGAGCTATGACATGGTTTGTCCAGACCCAAGAGCTGTGACCGGCTGAGGGCTTTAATGTCCGTGGTGCCAAATCATTGTTGTGCCGAAACAAGAACCTAGGAGCATACCCTCACCTGACATCTATGGGGCCGTGACTCGGATTTAACCTGGCAGAGACAACCTCCACACAGAAGAGGCCAGGCACAGCAGGAGTCCAACTCAGCGAAGCTCCTGCGGTAAAACCCGGAACTCGAAGAAAACCCAGCGCAGGGGAAGGCCCATCGTGCTGGAAACCGGGACAGCGAAAAACGAACTCGGCAGAAAGCCCACGCAGCTCAGCCTCAGGTTCCAGAAGACCTCTGGTTAAGATAGGTCTTCGCTCCTATGGCTGGAGGAACATGCCTGACAAAATCTTAATTCCTTTACAACCTCTCGTTTCTTGTTTCCTCGAACTCCCTGCAAACAGGCGGGCAGCAGTGGGTGCAATTGAGGGGCTCTGGAGAGGCTACTCTTTGGTATGTCCCAAAGGCGCTATCTGCTGGGCCCCAGTAGCTGTTACCCAAGCCGGTGGGGGTTCTTCTGTCCTTACTCTTGTCTGTGCCAAGAATCAGGCCAATGAAAACTGTGAGCACAGGTCAGGTATTTAACAGACTTTCCAGCAGGCTATGAAGGGGATCCCTTGGCACGTTTTTCCCACTGCTTTTTCCTCCTGTCCTTTAGCTCTCTCCCGGGACTCGAGCCCAGCCAAAACCCAGAATGTCTGGTATCAGGACCTAATAAAGCTCAGGCTCTGAGGTCTTATTGCAAAAATTCAGTGAGAGACAAAGCCAAAGGTAAGAGGTGGATTTGTTAGGATTCAGAGGGAATCTTCAGGGTGTGGGCCATTGCCGAGGGCAGTGTGGTCTGGATAGGTTTTGTGAGTGAATTCATATGCTAATGAGTGGGACGATCATCCCAGCCCTGGGGGAGCCACCCACTCCTCCCTCTTTGACAGTGCCTTGGAGCTGTCCTGTCACCTCTGGGCGTGTCTGTGGTTTATAGATTGGGGATTAAGGTTTACTGGAATTTGACTTGTCTTCTTGGACCCAATTGATTTTAATTGGTTTCCTTTATGCTCTTGTGCTATGTCATTCTTTCAAAGGTTGTGCTCTACCTCCTACCCTCCTGTCTCATGCTCCTTTCCTCAGCCCCATCCTGGCCCACAATGTTGCCTCTACAATCTTCTAGAGGGACAATCAGAAAATAGCTGGACTTGGGAGGGAAATACTGTATAATATCCAACCGCTTAATCCTACCTAGCACTGGTCACACTGGAGATCTTGGGGATGCCCAACTCCAGTCCGGGGGTCCCAAGAGGTCATCACACCTTGACCTGCCTAGGGATCTGGTCCTCGAAAGGTTGTCATGCCTCAACCTGCTTGGGGATCCGCCAGTCCCAGGGGTCCCACGAGGTCATCACGCCTCAACCTGCCCAGGGACCCAGTTCTCGGGAGGTTGTCACACCTCGACCTGCCCGGGGAGTCAATCTCTAGGAGGCTGTCATGCCTCAACCTGCCTGGGGATCTGCACCCTGACCCGGGGACGCCTGGCTCTCAGGTTGCAACAGTTCTGGGTAGGAGAAGCTTCAGAAAGACTCAGCCCTAAGAAAGTCCATCCATGGAAGCAGAAAGAAGCCTGTTACTTGTGGAACTGTGCCCAGTCTCAGCAATAACTCAGGAGCCCAATGAGAACCCCATTGCCTTTCTGGAAAGGCTAAAAGAGGCCCTCCAAAAGTTTACCAATCTGGACTTAGACTCTTTCGAGGGACATGTGTAAGGCATAGTTCCGGCGAGGCAGAAAAGGAAAGACGACCTCAACAGAAGTAGGTTACCTTTATTCAGGCAAGGAGGGGTGACAGTCAGCCTAATGACCAGGCTGAGCGCCGAAAGGGATCAGGGAGGCTTCATACTTATAGGGAGGTTTAAAAAAAAAGAAAAAGAAATGCCAGTGATTTCTGTGTATTCATTTTGTATCCTGAAACTTTGCTAAATTCACTGATAAGCTCTAGTAATTTTCTGCAAACAGTGAGAGCTTTACTTCTTCTTTTCCCATCTGGATTCCTTTTGTTTCTTTTTCTTCTCTGATTGCTGTAGCCCCGGCTTCCAGAAGTATGTTGAATAATAGTGGCAAAAGTGGACACCCTTGTCTTGTTCCTGATCTTAGAGGGAATGCTTTTAGTTTTTCACCATTGAAAATAATGTTTGCTGTAGGCTTATCATATGTTTCCTTTACTGTGTTGAGGTAGGTTCCTTCTATGCCCATTTCTTGAAGAACTTTAATCACAAATGGGTGCTGTATTTTGTCAAAGGATTTTTCTGCATCTATTGAGATTATCATATGGTTATTATTGAAGGAGGAAACAGAACAGGCTCCATCTTTTTTTTTTTTTTAAGATTTTTGAGCCTCTCATTATTCTTTTTTTTTTCTTTTTTTTTCCCATTTATTTTTTTATTAGTTGGAGGCTAATTACTTTACAATATTGTAATGGTTTTTGTCATACATTGACATGAATCAGCCATGGATTTACATGTATTCCCCATCCCGATCCCCCCTCCCACCTCCCTCTCCACCCGATCCCTCTGGGTCTTCCGGGTGCACCAGGCCCGAGCACTTGTCTCATGCATCCAACCTGGGCTGGTGATCTGTTTCATCCTAGATAGTATTCATGTTTCGATGCTGTTCTCTCTAAACATCCCACCCTCGCCTTCTCCCACAGAGTCCAAAAGTCTTTTCCGTACATCTGTGTCTCTTTTTCTGTTTTGCATACAGGGTTATCGTTACCATCTTTCTAAATTCCACATATATGTGTTAGTATACTGTATTGGTCTTTATCTTTCTGGCTTACTTCACTCTGTATAATGGGCTCCAGTTTCATCCATCTCATTAGAACTGATTCAAATGAATTCTTTTTAATGGCTGAGTAATATTCCATGGTGTATATGCACCACAGCTTCCTTATTCATTCATCTGCTGATGGGCATCTAGGTTGCTTCCATGTCCTGGCTATTATAAACAGTGCTGCGATGAACATTGGGGTGCAAGTGTCTCTTTCAGATCTGGTTTCCTCAGTGTGTATGCCCAGAAGTGGGATTGCTGGGTCATATGCTAGTTCTATTTCCAGTTTTTTAAGAAATCTCCACACTGTTCTCCATAGCAGCTGTACTAGTTTGCATTCCCACCAACAGTGTGAGAGGGTTCCCTTTTCTCCACAACCTCTCCAGCATTTATTGCTTGTAGACTTTTGGATAGCACAGGCTCCACCTTGAAAGCAGGACTGCACCTTGGCCCGGACTGTGGACTTTGAGCTCTATGCCCAGGATCTATGGCAATGACATACCAACTGGAAAACCAGACCCCCCGCCACCCCCCCCCCCACCCCCCGCATGGAAGAGCCCCAGGGCTCGGACCTAGATTCTCCGTCGCCTAAAATAATACCTTAATTATCTGTGTAACCAAATAGAATCATAAATTCTGCTTATTGGGATATGACCACAGGGCTATTGATAATTGTCCACTGTTAACTACCTAGGCTTAAGGCATATGAATCACGGGTTAACTTTGACTGTCTCTTTCTTTTCCTTTGTTCAGACTAGTTTCAGAGAATTTGGGGAGATGGGTTTGAGCATATATCCTTGGGGTATATAAGGTTTTCACAAAAACAGGTCGGGGTCCTTGGCTAAGAGGAGACTCTGCCTTGGGCCCACCGGTGTAATAAACTGCATTCGACTATCTGCATTGGCCTTCTGAGTGAGTTTCTCTCCTGGAACGTGTGGCTACAACATTTGATGAACCTCACCCTTCTGGGAGGATTATGTTTCTCAACGCCCAGACCTTCCACGTAGGCACATAGTGGGGCAGGTAGCAGGTAGTGGGGAACTGAGCACTCAGGTGAGGAGGAACCCACCCAGCAGGGTGGAAAAGGGGGCCTGGTCACCCCTCCCCCCACCCCGGGAGGGGCTAGAAGGGGCCCAGACCCACAGGAGCCTGAAATAGGCACGTGGCAGCGATTGCTTGGTACACAGGTTGACGAGCATGTTAGGGCTTAGGAAGGAAATGTGTGAAGGTCGTCTAGGAGGCCGTGTCCACGCCGTCTTGGGGAAAATTATTACCAAGCAATCGCCAGGGGATTTTTAGGAAAAGAAACTTGGTCTTTGTGTGCTTGTATTCTGCCCTCCCCCGGAAGGTGTCCCATCTGCTGTGAAGTTCTTGGCCCCCTCGGAATTGTCAGGCTAGAAGAAGGTGGATACATAAGTGAGTATGAATTAGCTTTTCCGGAGACGGCCTGGACGTGGGATATATAACCCATCTGTGTCTTCATCCACACCTGATCAAGCCCTCCAAGGCAGAACGGACCTAAAAACTTAAGGGATCAACAGTCTTGGACCACGTGGTGTTCTGGTTTGGCTGTGCTGATTGGCAGGTGAACACATGCTGATCCCCCTTCTCCCTCTGGGGTCTGCCAAGTAAGGCTCTTCTCACCCCAATTAGGAAGGAGGCAAATTGGCAATTTAAGTGTTTCATTGAGTGGCAATATCAGAAGTACATAGGGTATTGAGAAATTCATAGACAGAATGAAAAGGAAAAGTAGAAGGTCGGAGAAGGTAAGCAAGATGTGGGGGGGGGGGAGTGAATCTAAGGTAACTGTATTGGAGTGCATGATTAAAATTTTAAAGAAGGGATTTGGAGGAGACTATGGGGTGAAAATGATGCCTAACCACCTTCACATACTCTGTGAGGTCAAATGGCCCCCTATGGGAGTAGGATGGCCACCAGAGAACACTGTGAACTTAAAAATAGTGGAAGCAGTCCATACAGTAGTCACAGGAGAGCCAGGACACCCAGACCAATATCCATATATTGACTCATGCCTAGGGTTAGCTCAAGACCCTCCTACTTGGACAAGGTTCTGTATCCAGAAGGGAAAGGGAAAAATATTAATGGCACAAAAATTGGCTGATGAAGAAAAAGGAAATTCTACAGGATTTGGACAGGGATGGCCTCACCCCTCCCCCATACTGGATAATGACGCACCTGCCTCCCAGTGCTCCACCAGGACCGGAGGCCGCCTTAATGCCCGATCCAGGGCCAGGGGAAGTTCCTGCAGCAGCCGCTGCTCTTCCACCAGCTCTCCCAGAGATCGTAGAGCTGCCGTTTTTGCAGGCTCCGATCCCAGCAATGGAGACCTTTGGTCAACGCCCCCAGAATTCCACCTCAGCCAGACGTCCTAGATTGTATCCACCTCTCCCAGTGAGTACCGATGGGGAAGGGGAAGAAAGCACAGGAATTAGACAGAGGCTGCACTCTGCCAAGGAACAGGGGAAAGAACCCCACTATAGACGCCCCTCAGAGAGCTACAGCAGCCTCCGGGTCAGGACGCATGTGGGCACTACCATCAGCCCCCTGTAGCCTATTATTACCAGCCATTTTCCTCTATGGATATATTAAACCGGCAGACACACTCCACCATACTCAGGGGAGCCACAGCCGTGATTAGGCCGATGGAGACTATTGTTCGAACCCACCGCCCGACATGCAATGACATAATCCAACTACTAGTCTCCCTCTTCAGCACTGAAGAAGGACACAGGATCCTCACTGAGGCCAGAAAATGGTTCAGAGAAACGGCACCTGAGGGGCCTGCAAACCCGCAGCGGTGGGAGAACCAGCCACCCCCGGGGAGAGGCCCAACTGGGGCTGTGACCCAGAGGAAGGAGGGGCCGCCTGGAGAGATATCGGGCAGCTATTTTACAAGGTCTCAAGAGGGGGGCCCCAAAACCTATGAATATGGCAAAACCCTCCGAAGTGATTCAAAGGGAAAGCGAATCACCCTGAGTTTTACAAAAGACTGTGCAAGGCCTGTAGACTTTACACACCAATACATCCAGAGGCTACTTGGTCTCAGATGGTGATAAATGCAGCCTTTGTGTCTCAAGCTTACCCTGAAAATGTCAGATGGGGGGACACCTAGTGACTCATGAATTTTTATACATCCCTGAATGCCCAGTACCTTTGTTGGGAAGGGGCTTACTGTCTAAATTGGGGGCACAGGTGACCTTTCCCCCCACGAAAGACCCACTCTTCAAGTGGGCTCAATCAAAAAATGGGCCAAAGAACTAAACAGACATTTCTCCAAAGAAGATATACAAGTGGCTAACAAACACATGAAAAGATGCTCAACATCACTCATTATCAGAGAAATGCAAATCAAAACCACAATGAGGTACCATCTCACGCTGGTCAGAATGGCTTCTATCAAAAAGCTACAAACAATAAGTGCTGGAGAGGGTGCAGAGAAAAAGGAACCCTCTTACACTGTTGGTGGGAATGCAAACTAGTACAGCCATTATAGAGAACAGTGTGGAGATTCCTTTAAAAGCTGGAAATAAAACTGCCATACGACCCAGCAATCCCACTGCTGGGCATACACACCAAGGAAACCAGAATTGAAAGAGACACGTGTGCCCCAATGTTCATCGCAGCATTGTTTACAATAGCCAGGACATGGAAGCAACCTAGATACCCATCGCCAGATGAATGGATAAGAAATGAGATGTTGCTCAGTCATGTCCGACTCTTTGTGACCCCATGGACTGTAGCCTACCAGGATCCTCAATCCAAGGGATATTCCAGGCAAGAATACTGGAGTGGGTTGCCATTGTCTTCTCCAGGGGATCTTCCCAACCCAGGAAGCGAACCTGGGTTTCTCACAATGTAGGCAGACGCTTTACCATCTGAGCTACCAGGGAAGCCTGATAAGAAAGCTGTGGTACCTATACACAATGGAATATTACTAAGCTATAAAAAGAATGCATTTGAATCAGTTCTAATGAGGTGGATGAAACTGAAGCCTATTATACAGAGTGAAGTAAGTCAGAAAGAAAAACAGCAATACAGTTTATTAATGCATATATATGGAATTTAGAAAGATGGTAACGATGATCCTATATGCGAGACAGCAAAAGAAACACAGATGTAAAGAACAGACTGTTGGACTCTGGGGGAGAAGGCGAGGGTGGGATGATCTGAGAGAATAGCATTGAAACATGTATATTATCATATGTGAAATAGACCGCCAGTCCAGATTCGATGCATGAGGCAGGGTGCTCAGGGCTGGTGCACTGGGATGACCCTGAGAGATGGGATGGGGAGGGAGGTGGGAGGGAGGGTCTGGATGGGGAACACATGTACACCATGGCTGATTCATGTGAATGTATGGCAAAAGGCATCACAATATTGTAAAGTAATTAGGCTCCAATTAACATTAAAAAATAAATAAATAAAATAAAGTAGAGGCCTTGACTAATTTCGCAAAACAGGCCCTTCTAGATGGCGCTAAAGCCATCCAAGCCTTAAATGAAGAACAAATCCAAATGAGAAAAGTGGTAATTCAAAATAGAATGGATTTGGGCATGCTCACAGCTGCTCAAGGAGGGACCTGTGCTATAATTAAGGTTGAATGCTGTGTGTAAATTCCTGATTTATCTGGCAATGTATCAGCTGCTTTAGATGACATGAAAAACCAGCTAAAATCAATGTCAAATGAAAACATTCCTTTCTGGACTTCGGTCCTATCTTCGGTGAACAGTGATTGGTGGGAAACTATGTTTACCATTGTTACAATTGCCTTGATAGTTCTGCTTTGTGGACCCTGCATTGTACAATGTATAGTGAACTTTGTGACCCAAAGGTTGGTGTCGTTCTCCCAAATTGGCAGTCAGAGAGCCAGGGTGCAATATATCCCTATGAGTGATGCTCACACTATGAGTTAAGAGCATCAGGAGGGGGCAATGAAGGAGGAAACAGACAGAACAGGCTCCGTCTTGAAAGCAGGACTCCATCTTGGACCAGACTGTGGACTTTGAGCTCTATGCCCAGGATCTACGGAAACGACATACCAACTGGAAAACCAGAGCCCCCCCACCCCATGGAAGAGTCCCAGGGCTCCTACCTACTCTCCATCGCCTAAAAGAATACCCTAATTATCTGTGTGACCGAATAGAATCATAAATTCTGTTATGCTTATTGGGGTATGACCACAGGCCTATTGATAATTGTCCACTGTTAGCTTCCTAGGCTTAAGGCATCACAGGTTAAATTTGATTGTATCTTTCTTTTCCTTTGTTCAGACTAGTTTCAGGGGATTTGGGGGGGTGGGTTTGAGCACATACCCTTAGGGTATATAAGGTTTTCACAAAAACTGGTCAGGGTCCTTGACTAAGAGGAGACTCTGCCTTGGGCCCGCCGGTGTAATAAACTGCACTCCACCATCTGCATTGTCCTTCTGAGTGTGTGTTTCCTGGAACTCATGGCTACCACATTATCTTTCAATTTGTTAATACAGTGTGTCACATTGATTGATTTGCATATATTGAAGAATCCTTGCATCCCTGGAATAAGCCCACTTGACCATGGTGTATGAGCTTTTTGATGTGTTGCTGAATTCTGTTTGCTAAAATTTTGTTGATGAATTTTGCATCTATGTTCATCATTGAAATTGGCCTGTAGTTTTCTTTTTTATTGTTGTTGTCTTTGTCTGGTTTTGGTGTCAAAGTGATGGTGGCCTCATAGAAGGAGTTTGGAAATGTTCCTTCCTCTGTAATTTTTTGAAAGAGTTTTAGAAGGATAGGCACTAGCTCTTCTACAAATGGAAAATATTGTATTCCTCAGAACAGCAGTACTTAGTAAAAAGTACTCTGGTGTGAATATAATAGCTTCCCACATTTTATTCATTGTATTCAACATAAATGATGTCTTGGTAAACTTCTTTCCACCCAATTCCTTACTCTCTAGTCATGTATATTAATTTGATATTTTGTCAAATACGGAGGGAGGATGACCATTCCTACAAGGGCAGCCTCGCTGCTGAGCAGGGGAGGGATTAATTATGTGTGTTAATAATTCCTGTGCCCAACTGCCCTGACCCTGCTCTCTGCCCTGAATCCTGTTAATTGGTACATCTTTAAATTCTTGGTATGCGTCTTTGTTTCTCCTAGACAGGTTTCCATAAGCTGGGCACCTGTGATTGGAGGGGACTGGTCAGCACTTGAGGGAGGGACTGGGGCCTGAGTGGCTTCCTATGGTGGGAGGGAGGGTGGATTTTCCTAGTGCAAAGTGTGAATTCCAGTTCTGGTGATGGTGGTTAATAGAGGCATGCCTGCCTCCGTCTGAGACACTACCCTCAGAATCCCTCAGATTCCTTCAGGAATGCAGTTTAGTGTTGATGAAAGTGTTTCAAGCCCAGGTCCAAAAAGCCAATACCAGGCTTGTCAACATGTTCCCCTAAACCTGGATTTCAGGTGTATTTTACCGAATCAACCTGCACCCAGATTTTACTCACCACTTTTTTCCCCTTTTATTCAATATTCTTTCTCTCATTCCCTCCTACCTTACTGTCTGTCTATGTTTTCCTCTCTTTCCCTCTTACTAGCTGTTGAGCATCATCCTGAAGCTGTTTGAGAATCTATGTAACGAGATATTTATAACATCCAGGAGGACAACATGGACTATGAAGTTTCTCACACCGACTTCCTGACTATGGATCCGTCTTATTTCATTTTTGTCCGTCCTGCTTTCACCAGCTCTGGGGTGCCAGTTTCTTGTCTCCAGGCAAAGGACTGTGCTGTGAAGGCTGAGTCAGGACGGAGGCACACCTTCTGTCCTCCCACTGCTCACAGGGTCCAGGCTCTGGTCCCCAGCCAGCTGGATCATGGCGGTGTCTGTTCCAGCCATTCCCCTTGCACCCTCTCTCCCAAAGTCCTCCCTGGGCTGGAAGGGATTTGGCATCACAGCTGGGTCCTCGCTCCTGGGCCAGCACACTGTTGCCCTCCCATCCTCACTCTTCCCAGGACTCTGGGGTCTGGTGAATAATGCCAGCATCTCCACGTCCACCCCCACTGGATGAGCGGTTGGTACGTCATGAAAACTCTGTACGTAAACCTATTAGGGGTGAGCCTGAGTCTGCTGCCCCTGGTGTGGAAGGTGAGCGGGCCGTGTGGTCAATGTCTCCAGTGTCGTGGGCTGGGTGAACCCTGGAAGCTACTTCACGTCCAAGTAGGGCATGGAGACCTTCTCAGACCCTCGGGTTACGGCCTGAACGCACGTCCTCCCTGTCCTCCTGCTTCTGTGCTTGCAGGGCACTGTTTTTCAGGGCTTTCCTCTCTCTGGAAACTGTTCCTTCCAAGTCTCTCTCTCTTGCTCTGTGTAGGTCTTTCACCGGGAAGAAACTTTTTATCTATTTGGTGTCCACTTGGGTCTAGGACTAAGGAGTTTGATTAAACACATCACTGCCTGCCTGAGGGCCCACGGTCAGTTTTGGAGGCAGAGTGGGGACTGAAATGATTTCAGCGTGCAGTCCTGCACACTTGATGATTGAGTGTGCTTAACTGCTACATATATAGGTTCCGGGCGCCCTGTGGGGAGGGTAACCATGAGGTAACTCATCAGGGGAACTGCTGCATCACAACTGTGGGTGAGACTCCAGGGGCTGCAGTGAGGGCACTTCCAAATGTGTGGGAGTCATGTCCCCGGGTAGGGGATTTCCCAGAGGAGAGATGGCCAGGGCATCACTAGGGGAGGAGAGCAGAGAGAGGATAGGGTTGAAGTGTCTGAGTTCTGAGTCTGGTCCTTGGTGTCAGACAGGGGACTGATGAAGAGTCAGCATGACCAGGAGGATCAAGAGTCTCTGAGTCCTTCAAGGCTGTGGTGTCAGGCCCTCAGGTCACTCCATGTCCCCTACTCAGATGTGGACCTGGAACTTCATGCTTGATCTGAAGACTTAAGATTTTCATATTATTATTTACACACACACACACATAGAATGCCAGAAATAAACCAACTGAAATCGAATAATCATTGATTCACTTTGTAACTTGAAGGTAGGTGTTTAGGACCTTGGGACTAACCCTCAGGGATCCTCTTCAGATTGTAGAGAGCTTGTGATGTTAAACCCCATGACCCTCCTTGCTGATCCTACACAGGGGCCGGGGTGGGGGACGAAGGCTGCATGAGATGCGTGTCATGGCGGACAGTGTGGACTGAGACTCAGGGCCCCAGTTCAGACGAGGCAGAACAACAGGTGCATTAAAAGGAAGTGCAGTGAACACCCGCGCACATCCTCAGCCTGGACCCTCGGCAGAGATCCTCCTCTTTCCTGGCCGCCTTCCTTGGGGAGGGAAGTGGGTCTGGTTTAATGGACGTGTGCAAGGCAGGAACCCATGCTACGGACATCCCCAGTAGTGCCATAGGAATCTGTGGTCACTTTTTCCACAGGCCGTCCTGGCCCACTGTGAGCTGAATGTGGTCAGTAATTCCCCACTCCCAATCCTCAAGCCTTCCAAGGGCCAGAAATTCGGCCCTGGAAGGCAGTGTTATATCGCCAGGTAGTGGGACTGAGTCCACGGGGGGCTGAAAATAAATTGCACAATTAACTCTCACCCCAGTCCTACCACCTCCTGTTGTTACAGATGCCTTCCCCTCTTCGCAGGACCCTTCCTGGGTGGATGGAGGAATTGTGTGTGGCCCTGACTCTTGACAAGTGCATCTCATGACACTCTGCAGGGCGTCACCAGGGGGCGCCCCTCGTCACTCCAATTCACAGGGAGCTCAGAGGCGTGCTGCCTCAGTACAAAGGGCAGCTCCCCCTCGCAGGACTTCCTGCAGAGATTTATGTCAGTGAGTCTCCCAGCGGGGTTCACGTCTGAGATTTCTTGTTCTGCCCCTTGCAGCTCTCAGATGAGTGAGAGTCACTAAGATTCCTTCTCTCCTCTCTCCTGACGTTCCTGTGGCTGTCCCACCCAGAATGTGGTCTCAAGCTCCTGAGACCCCAGTGACTGATAACATTACTTTCAGATTCACAAAAGGGAAGCAGATGGGGTGAAAGCTGGGATGTGTCTGCTGAATGGCCCCTTGGGAAGTTATGGTGGTGGGATTCGTGGTAATTGAAAAAAAATATATCTCATTTCTTTCAATAAAGAAACCACAACCTTCTCCCTTAGCGGGGTTAGTGTTTGTGAAAGACTTGCACATCCCCCTAACATTCTGACGGTTTCCAGGGCACCATCCTACATCCTGGCCTTCTTCCACCTCACCCTTTGGGGAGCCCCTGTAGGAGGGTCCCGCTGGTGACCCAGGAAGCATGCACAGGCTGGTTTCTGCAGGACCATCCTTTCCATTACCGCTGCTGACTCCCACCGGAGGGACAACCCCTTTCAGGATGACAGTCAGCTCCCTGTGGGTGGAAATGACCAGTAAAGGCTAATCTGCCATCTCCTCTGTTGTTGGCTGCTGGAGCGGGTTCCAGGAGCATCTGAGCTTCTGTGTCCTTGGGGAAGCCTCTCCTTCCTCCCAGCGTCTGTTTTCTTTGCTTACTGGGAGTTATAGGTCTCAGATCCTTTCTTTAGTCTCCTGAGGAGTCAGCTCCCTCCTCCTCTCCACTGTCACGCTAATACAAACTGCAATTATCCCTTTCCGTCATGGTGGTTTATAGATCTCCTGCTTGGGAGAGTTAGAATCCCAGTGAATGCTTGCCACGGGTCAGATCAGCCTCTGCTGAGTGTCTGAGTGGTCAGGATCCTGGGTGTGGAGCTGGGCTGGGCGGGGGCTGGGCACAGAAGGGAGAGGCCAATGGAGCCGGGCACCAGGGCTGTGGGCAGGGCCTCTTCACGGAGTAAAAGGGGACCAGCTATGAGAGCAGCTTCGTGTGAGTCCTTCCAGGACCGGTCCCAGCATCTGGGAGAGTCTCATCCTCACCTGTGTCCCCTCACCCCCTTCTGTCTCCTCTCAGTGCCCTAGACGCCCCCGCTGCACCCCAGAACACCTTTCTGGTCTGGGGAACCAGGTGAGACCTTATTCTCCTTTGCCTTCTCCTTCTAATGCTAGAGAAGCTGCGGGACTTAGTCTTTCAGGAGGGACTCCTGGGAGCTGAGCCAGAGGAGGAACCAGGTCAGAGTAAGCCGCTCAGCGAGTTGGCAGATGCACTGGGTGCTGAAGCCGTGTGTTTCATGAATCTAAGGATGTTCCCCCTGAAGAGTATTCTTTGGATCTGGGAGACTCAGGTCCCAGACTTGACAGGGACAAAGGGAAGCAGATAGTCATGAGCCAGGGAACCGTGCGACGTGTGGGTCCCAGTGTGTGGGGGAGGGGAGGGGAGGGCAGAGGAGGGCAGAGGCAAGCAGGGAGTGTGGGAGGACCAGACGGAGGTGGGTGGGAAACCTATTGTCATCCCTGAGAGACCGAGTGGTAAATGCATGGACATCTGTTAGAGACGGGTTAAGTGTACCAAAGAGCACGCATCCGGGTCAGAGTCAGTCATCCTCACTGCAGAGGGTGAACAGGACAATCTTCAGAACTCCATGCCAGACGGCCTGGGCCCTGATTTGCCAACAGTAATCCTGTGTGTGCTTCATTTGTCCTGTCTGATCACCAGCCACTCTTCACCCCAGGCTGTGTGTGTCCCGTAAAAGGCCATGTGGCTGCACCTGGCGGTCCTCGTGGGCCTCTACTACCTCCTGCGCTGGTACCGGGAGAGGCAGGTGGTGACCCACCTCCGGGACAAGTTCGTCTTCATCACGGGCTGTGACTCGGGCTTCGGGAACCTGCTGGCCAGGCAGCTGGACCTGCGAGGCTTGAGGGTTCTGGCTGCGTGTCTGACAGAGCAGGGGGCCGAGCAGCTGAGGAACCAGACGTCAGACAGGCTGCAGACGGTGATCCTGGACGTCACCAAGACAGAGAGCATCGCTGCGGCCACTGAGTGGGTGAAGGAGCGTGTGGGGGACAGAGGTAACACCCGGATTTCTTGTTTGTTTATTTCTTCTCTCTGTGTGAGAGAAGACCTGTTGTCAGCTCCCTGGGGAACATTCCGAGCTGTTTCTGTGACTTGAAATCCACCTTCCTTCTTCACCTCACCCAGGTGACCAGTCAAACCTCTGCCACACCATACCCCCACCTCCTGACTTTGAAGCTCTGTAGTTTGGGGGAGAGATTTCTCTGATGAGACTGTGTCCTTGCAGACTACCGGTCTGGTGTCCCCTCCTCTCTCAGCGAAAGTCTGGCTCTCTTACTGTGTGACCAGGGTAATCAGGGCAGACTTTCTCGGGGAGGGGTGGAGAGGCAGACTCTGGCTGGAAGGCTGCATGGGTGGCTGGGGGCAGGGCTGGAGCTGGGCTGTGTTCTCAGCACCTAAACATACTCTTGCTGGTGACCCATAGCCAGGCTACTTGAGGTTTAACGTCACCCATTTTCGGTGCTGACACTGAACTTTCAGGAGTTGTCTAAGGAAGGCCTGAAAACTATTGTGGGGTCACATTCTCTTTTTTTTTATTTTTTGTTTTTCTCTATGTGTGATGTGTCTCTTTGTGGCACTACAGTTGTGCCTGTGTTTTATGGGAGAAGGAGAGAACTTTAATTTATCTAAATACAGATTTTAAACATGACACGGTGGACAGTGGGAAAAGTATGTGGACGAAAACCAAATCACCCCAAATCCTACCACCCACAGATGACTGCTGATAACATTTTGACATACATGATATTACATTTTGGACATAGTCTGTTCCCTAATTTTCCAGTGAAAGAAGGTGAACAATTTTACAGGTAACAAAAATGTGTTCAAAAACATAATAAATAATGATCGAGAATATTGTATTCTTTAGAATAGCTCTACTTCATGAAAATTACCTCATGGTATGAATGTAATTGGTTCCCATATTTTATTCATTGCCTCGAACATAAATGATGTCTAGGTAAACTTCTTTCTACCCAATTGCCTAAGCTCTAATCATGGGTACTAATTTGATCTCTGGTCAAATGATGAGGAATACCCATTTCCACAAGGGCAGGCTTGGTGCTGAGCAGTGGAGGGACTAATTCTGTGTGTTCACCCCAACACCCTGTTCCCAAGTGCCCTGACCTTGCTGTTCTGCCCTGAGTTCTCTTAGTTGATAAGTCTTTAAGCTCTTGATGTGTCTTTGTGTCTCACAGACAGGTTCCTATGAAGCTGGGCAACCGGTGATCTGAGGGGACTGGGGCCAGAGTGGCCTCCTGTGGGAGGGAGAGGGTAGATTTTTCTGGGAAAAAGATGTGTTTCTGATTTGGGGAAACATGGCTTCTCCTGAAAACCTACTCACTGAATTCCCAAATTTTTGTAGGAATATAACTCAGTATTGATGCGGGTGCTTCAAGGCCAGGCCCTGCAGGTCAATACCACGCCTCTAACCAGTTCCCCCAAACCTGGGACTTCAGGTCTCTTTTCCTCAACCAATCTGCCTTTAACTTCACTCATCTTTTTATCTTTGTCTTTTGTCTGTTTTCTCCTTCCTTCCTCTCTTTCCCTCTATTCCTCATTATTTCTCTCTGTTTTTCTCTCTTTCTTTCATACTAGCTGTTGAGCACTCAGAAAATCTGACAAGTCAGAGGAATATTTATAAAGTCTGCAAAGGCAACATGGATTGTGAAAACTCACAATTTCATTCTCAGTTCCAGACTATAGACACACTCGATCTTCTGAAGCTCAGTACCCGCCCTCATCAGCTCTGGTCCCTTGTCCCCAGGCAGGCGGTGGGGTGTGAAGACGGCGTCAGGAGGGAGGCGCCCTCTGTCCTCCCACTGCTCGCAGGGTCTGGTCTCCCCAAACCCCCAGGAGCATGGTCGTCTCTGCTGCAGCCGCTCCCCCGCGGCCTCTCTCCTAACGTCCTCCCGGGTTGGAAGGAGGCTTGGCACCATGATGGGGTCCTCACTGCTGGGCCCAGCACAGCGGTGCCCTCTTGCCTTCACTGTTCCCAGGACTCTGGGGTCTGGTGAATAATGCCGGCATCTCCATGCCCACTGCACCCAATGAGTGGCTGACCAAACAGGACTTCGTGAAGATTCTGGACGTGAACCTGCTGGGGGTGATTGATGTGACCCTGAATGTCCTGCCCCTGGTGCGGAAGGCGAGGGGCCGTGTGGTCAACGTCTCCAGCGTCATGGGCCGGGTGGCCCTCTTTGGTGGAGGCTATTGCATGTCCAAATACGGCGTGGAGGCCTTCTCAGACTCCCTCAGGTGATGGCCTGGGACAGACTGCCCACCTTGGTCCTCCTGCCTCTGTGCTTCTGGGGGAGCCTTTCACAGTGTTCCTTTCATCACTGACTGGAGCTCTTTTTTCTGCAATTGTCTCTCTTACTTTGCCAGGCATTCCTTGGGAAGCTCCTCCCTAAGTTCTTGATGTCAGGATGGGCTCCATGACTCTTTAGAGTTTGAATGAACTTACTTTGGCCTGGATGCCGTCCCACAGTCTGAACATGAGGCAGAATTGTCACTGATATAATTGGCTACAGCAAGTTCCACATTTATTGCTGCTATAATATTAGGTAGGGGGAACCTTGTAGGCAGTGTAACCTCATGGAAGCAATTAATCAAGCGAACCAATTAATCGTATCAGCAGTAGAGACCCTACCTTTTGCAGGGCTGAAAATAGCTCCAAATGTTGGGGAAGGGGGTATTGAGGTAAAGAGATGATATTCAGGGGACAGTTCCAACAGTCCAGCTGATAGATAGCCAGGAAGTAGACCAGTTAGGAGAGGAAGAGAGGAAATTGAGGAGTATGGAGCAGATAAAAATAGAAAAAGGTTGGTGACCAATTAGATGCGAGGGGAATATTAGGAGATGGTACTTAAGTGGTACCTTGGAACACAGCTGGTAAGATTTACAGGTATAGGCACATGTGTACAAAATATTTGGAAAAATATTCAAACTCTATTCAGAATAACAGCATCATTACATTTCTCCCTTTGGCTTTCTGTACTTCACAACCTCCCAGCGTTTTCTGCTATCCCACTGCAGTCTTTCTTGGTATCTTACTAATTTGGGGTGTGTTTTTGTGTTTATGTTGAAAGACCTCTGAAGTCCTTGCCCCTCTGCCTGTTTGCCTTGCAGGAGGGAGCTCTCCTACTTTGGGGTGAAGGTGGTTATGATCGAGCCTGGTTTTTTCAAGACTGCTGTGACCAGCCCTCAGGCACTTTCTCAGGGCCTCCAGGCATCTTGGAATCAGACCAGCCCAGAGATCAAGGAACTCTATGGAGAGAAGTTCTTGGATAACTGTGAGTGGGCTGTGGACCCTGGGGAGAGAGGCAAAGCCTGTCTGGAAGCCTGGGTTGGTCATTAGCACTTCCTTCAGTATCGTGTCCATCCTCCAGGCTCTGAGTCACCCACACAGTGGGGACATGGGCTCTGTCCCCAGGGTTCCATGTAATCACCTGGCGATATAGGCAAAGTTTCCAGGCTTGGTAGACATGGGGACCACTGTCTCCCTGAACCCCTTATTATTTGGGGAGGTCACTGAAGCTGGAGAGGGGAGAACCTGTGTAGTCATGGTTAGCTGGCATTAGAACAAGTGGTTTTCATGTCCTCAGATTTATTGTCTGTAGACATCTGCAGTTTATGTACTCCTGATATTCTCAGGAATGGAATTAGAGGTGACTTCGTGTGGAACCAGTGCTCCTGGGGTAAGAATTGGGGCACTCATTTGAGAATGTAGGTTGATTCAAGTTATGTGGTCAAGGGATTCTTAAGAACATTGCTCCATAATTTGATCCCTAAGTCAGAAATGACGGAGGTCAAAATATATCTGGATTCTTTCTCATTCTGGACAGTCTTGAAATCAGTCGACTTGTTGGCGACAACCTGCTGCCAGGATCTGTCATTTGTGACCAACTGCATGGAGCATGCCCTGACCGCCTGCCACCCCCGCACCCGATACTCACCTGGCTGGGATGCCAAGTTGATCTACCTCCCCATGAGCTACCTGCCCAGCTTCCTGGTGGATCTCATGATGTACTGGAATAACCCCCAGCCTGCTAAGGCCCTGTAAGCCAAGACTGGGGTGCATTGTAGTGGGGATCACATACAGAGTGGGGAGAGGATGCGTCAGGGGAGGGAAATACAGTGGAGAGCGGAGCTCTCCAGGATGGGTGTCACCAGGATGCCCATCCCACCTCACTCCCATCTCCTCCCCAGTCTCCTCTTGGGACATTACTTAGGACTCAGGGATATTAGGAAGAAACAAGCTTTGTAGTGAGAAGCTGAGATCAGTAGCTCTCCTCTGTGTCCTGTTCCCTCATCAGCCTCTCAAGGCTCTGAGCCTTATGGCCCTCCTGCCACCCTGAGGAATCTGCATTGTCTGGAGGGTGTGAACAGCTGCGAGGGCCCCGGCCCCCCATCTTCTGCCCCTGTCCACCTCTTCCAGGTGTGCCTTGGCCCTGGCCAGTCTCCCTGTCCCACTGGATGGAAATGGACATGGGAGGTAAAGGCCCCTCTCCCCTAGATACTTGTAGTCAGGAGCTGAGGTGCACATCCAGCCTACTTTGCCTGGAAAGTGGTGTCATCAGTGGAGGTCCTGACAGAGAACACAGAAACCAATTCTTGTTTTGTCTTGAAACCTTAAATTTCCATTGATTATATTCCCTTAAAATAAAAATTGAGATGCTTACCCAGGCTCAGTGACTGTGACCAAGGCCCTGGGCAGTGCTGGGTGTGTGTCTATGAGAGGGAGAGTCAGGTGACCTCGTGGAGGTGTAGGGGTGCATGGGGCGACCTGAGGAGGATTTGAAGAAGGAAGTGAGGTCACCCCTTTGTCCACAGAAGTGAGGGGCTAACGTGTCTTTCTGGGGCTTATCATACGACCAGGGGTCCCAGGGTTAACACAAGGATGGACGAAGAAGAGAGGTCTGTAAGGGAGAGGCAGGGCAGGAACCCTTCCCTGGGGGCACGCAGCCTCTCTCTCACGGGAACCCTCCCTGCCGTCTTCCCTCTGTCCCCTCCTATAGAGTCACCACCCTCCATCCTTTGCCACCTGCCAGGTCCCCCAGCCCAGATCCCCTTCCCCCAGCCTCCAACGGAGGAGCGTGGGAGTCACTTCTGGAGGCCAGTCTTATGTCTTCTGCTAACGCTTACTGAGCACCTACTATGTGCAGGACAGCAATTCCCCTGAGGTCCCAGTGCTTCCAGAGACCCTGACTGTGTGTCCTCTCCTCTCATGATGGTCTGAGTATGGACTCAGTGGAGAAGGCATTTGTACAAAGTCATACAGATTTCTTGACTGAGTGCAATTGAAGTGGGAGGTATCTCCCAGTCCTCTTAGTTCACCTTCCTGATTATAAAAATGAGGTTATAGAGACTTTGGGGGATTTTATGCCATTGAACAGTAGGTTTTAGTATTTCATACCTTAAAAAAGCATTGACTTCTGATTTCCCTGGTGTTACAGTGGTTAAGAATCTGCCTTGCAATGCAGGGGATGCAAGTTCAATCCCTGGTTGGGGAACTAAGATCCCACATGCTGTGGAACAACTAAGCCTGGGGGCCACAGCTACTGAAGGCCACAAGGCACATCTACAGGTCCACGTTCCCACTGAAAGAGCTCACACAATGCAACGGAGATCCTGCATGCTGCAACTAAGACCTGCCATAGCCAAATAAATAAATAAATTTTTTTTTTTAAAGATGCATTGAGTTATTGAATCATTTGGAACGTAACAGAAGCAAACATTTACTGAGTGGAGTTGACAGAAGCACAGACAGTTTGAACTGTAAAATCTAGATCAGAAGGGACTCCAGCATGAACAGGAGGATGTCTGAGTGCTCCACGGCAGACAGTGCTGGAACTCTAGTTCAACTGGAGCCTTTAGAGTCTGTCCCCTGCAAAGCCTTGTGGCTGCACCTAGCGGTCCTCGTGGGCCTCTACTACCTCCTGTGCTGCTACCGGGAGAGGCAGGTGGTGAACAACCTCCGGGACAAGTTCGTCTTCATCACGGGCTGTGACTCGGGCTTCGGGAACCTGCTGGCCAGGCAGCTGGACCTGTGAGGCTTGAGGGTCCTGGCTGCGTGTCTGACAGAGCAGGGGGCCGAGCAGCTGAGGAACCAGAAGTCAGACAGGCTGGAGACAGGGATCTTGGGCATCACCAAGACAAAGAGCATGACTGTGGCCACCCAGTGGATGAAGGAGCATGTGGGGAACAGAGATACCATCCAGATTTCGTTATGTTTGTTCATTTACTGGGAAGATCCCCAAGGTGTTTTGATTTTCAAAGCCTTGATACTGCCTAGGAATTGGTGCAGGTTGTTTCAAAGCTTGTCTCCTGATGCGCGATGCAGGCCGGTTCTCTAAATTCTCCCATCTGGGGTTTTCAACTGTGTCTTTCCCAAGCAGCTTGCAGAAAGTGATTATTCATAGTTTTGGTGTTTTTTTTTTGCATCTCTTTTCATTCATTTCCTGTTTCTTTTCTCTTCTCTAGTTTCCCCTTCATTTCTGTTTCTTACCATTCCTCTCTCCTAGTCCCTGTCTCTCTCCTCTGATATTTGTGAGCATCACTCTATTTTCCCAAACTCCGTCTGTGACCTTAGTAAAGGGGCTTATTGCCTACGGATGGGCAGAACACTGGGTAGGACCATCCCTGCCTTCCAAGAGCTCCAAGAATATGCAAACCCTGGCAGCCCTGCAGCCGCCACACCCTCTTTTCCTCTGCTGAACGCTCTTCCCATCTCCCTCCTGGCACGTTGTTGCTGACTCAGTTAAAAATCCCAGCTGGAAGGTGACTTGGCACCACGGCCGCGTCCTCTCTCCTGGGCCCAGCACACTGTTGCCCTCCTGCCCTCACTCTTCCCAGGACTCTGAGGTCTGGGGAATTCGCACACCCAGTGCACCCAATGAGTGGCTGACCAAACAGGGCTTTGCATAGTTGCTAGAGGCGAACCTGCTGGGGGTGACTGAGGTGACCCTGAGCCGGCCGCCCCTGGTGCAGAAGGCAGGGGCCATGTGGTCAATGCCTCCAGCGTCATGGACCGGTTGGGCCTCTTGGCTGGAGGCTCCTCCGCGTTCAAGAACAGCATGGAGGCCTTCTCAGAGTCCCTCAGGTATTGGCTTGGCACGGAGCCCCTCCCTTGTTCCCCACTTTTGTGCCTCTGGGTGGGGGCCAACTTTTACAGGGGTTTCCTTTCTTCACGGACCTTCCAACCCCTCTCTCTTGCTCTGTGTAGGCCTCATTGGGAAGCACCTTTCTAAGTTTCGGGTGTCAGAATGGGCTCCAGGACTACAGAGTTTGCTTCAACCACTCACCACCTTTGATGTGGGCCCACACTCAGAGAGTATCTGAGGCAGAACTGGAATCTGGATTACTTGGCTGCGGAGCCCATGTCCATAACCCCTGCGATATTCAGCTTCAGGGAGCCCTCGAAGGGGGGCATGGAACACTTAATGCGAATCAACAGATACTTCTTGGGCACTTCTGTGAGTCCTCAAAAAGTGTTCCTGGTTCAAGATTTGGCTCTTTGCCTAAAGTGTCTGACCGCTGAGAAAGGAAAAAGAGATACAGTAATGCCATTATCATCTTTTTTGCTGCTTGTGACTAAGTTAGCGAAGGTAGGTAGCCTTGGTAGCCAGTGAAATGAGGTGAGGGTTCAGGAGATAAGGGTCTGAACTGAGGACTGAAGAAGTGAACCTGAGACCCTGGCAACAGGGCAAAGTAGGGCAGGAAGGCTTCAGGATGTGGGAGTGGTGTCAGCCTTCGCCCAGCTCAATGAGTGACTGTGGGCAGCCTAAGCTGTGGGGTCCACCAGGGGCAGGTGGGCATGGGTGGGCTTGTAGAAAGATGTAGGCACTGGAAAGGCTGGGGACCATCTTTCTGATGGCAATGGAACCCCACAGAAGAGATTTAATCAGGGGAGTTAAAATAGCCAAATCAGCCTCTAGAGCAAGGCATGGCTTTGAAAGTGGGGGAGCCGAGACCACAGGCAGGGAGGTGCTCCTTAGGGGACAGTTAAAATAACCCAGCTGACAGATGGCCAGGTCGTTGACTGGAGCAGGAGAGGGGGGAGAGGGAGCTGAGGAGTATGAATGAGGTGATACCGGCAAACTCTGATAATTGAATACATGTGCAGAGAGCAGGAGGAGATTGCTTATAACTGGTGTCTTGCCTCACTGTTGGTAGGATTTAGAATTGATAAGGGACCTCCCTGGTGGCTCAGCCCATAAAGAATCCACCTGCAGTGCAGGAGACCCAGGTTCGATCCCTGGGTCAGGAAGATCCCCTGGAGAAGAGAATGGCAACCCACTCCAGTATTCTTGCCTGGAGAATTCCACGGACAGAGGAGCCTGGTGGGCTACAGTCCACAGAATCGCAAAGGGTCAGACACAACTTAGCAACTAAGACACACACAGAGTTGATAAGTCCCTATAAATAAACTATTTCACAAATTATTCAAGCTCTTTATAAAAACAGTACCATCATCATCAATTTTCTCTCCCTGGCTGCTACACTTCACAACTCCTCAAACTTTCAAGCTTATCCCACTCCACTCTGAACTGAGACTCTATTGTTTTCTGTTTGTTTCCTGAGGTTCTGAATGCCTTGCCTCTCTGCCTCTTGGCCTCGAGCAGGGAACTCTCCTACCACCTTTGGGGTAAAGGTGGCTAGGATCAAGCACAGTTACTTCAAGACCAGCATGAGAAATCCCGAGGTTCTGGATGGGGGCTTCCAGGAGGCATGGGATCGGGCAATCCCACAGGCCAAAGAACTTTGTGGGGAGCCATTGCTGGCACCAGGTGAGTGAGCTGTGGACCTTGGAGTGAGAAGGAAACCCTTGTCTGGAAGCCTGGGTCCATCATCAGCACCTCCTCTGGGCTTAGGTCCATCCTCCAGGCCCGGAGTCATCCACACAGTGAGGACATTAGCTCTGTCCTCAGGGTCCCACGTGGTCAGCTGGTGACAGAAGGAAAGGATTCAGGCTTGGTAGACCTGGGGACCACTGTCTCATCTGAATCCCTTGTTGTTTGGGGAAGAGACTGAATCTAGGGAGGACAGAGACTTGTGGACTCAAGACAAACTGACATTAGAGCAGCTGGTTTTCATGTGCTTAGATTTCAGTGTCCATTGTTGTCTAGTAGCCAAGTCTTGTCCAACTCTTTGTGACCCCATGGACTGTAGCCCTCCAGACTCCTCTGCCCGTGGGATTTTCCAGGCAAGAATACTGGAGTGGGCTGCCATTTCCTCCTCCAGGGGATCTTCCCCACCCAGGGATGGAACCCAGGTCTTGTGCATTGGCAGGCAGATTCTTTACCAGTGAGCTACCAAAGAAGCCCACGCTAGTGTTTATAGAAATATCCAATTTATATATTGGATAGTCTCAGGAATGGAGCCAGAGGTTGCTTAGTGTAGAACAGTTATTCCTGGGGTAAGAGTTTGGGTGCTTCTTGGGGAATTTGAAAGATTAATCTGGGGCATGGATTTACAGGGGAGGGGAGGGCAGGAATTCTTTGAAATTTTCTCCCTGTGTTAAAACCGTGAGTTGGAATGGAGGGATGTGGAAACTTTCCATACACACACACACACACACACAGAAACTTTCTCATCCTGAACAGACATCAAAATATTTGGGAAAAATGCAAACTGAATCTCTGTGCTTGGTCATGAACTGCATGGACACACCCTGACTGCCCGCCACCCACACACCTGATACTCACCTAACTGGGATGCCAAGCTCGTCTACTTCCCATGAGCTACCTGCCCTCCTTCCTGATGGATGCTATGGTCTACTGGAGCTCCCCAAGGGCCAGGGCCCTATCAAGTCAAGACTGGGGGCCACAGTGGTCTAGTTGGGGTGCTGTGTGAGGGATGATGCTTCAAGAGGAAGGAAAGAAGGTGGAAGGAGGGAGCTTTCCATTTCTAAGGTCATCCTCCTTCTCATCTCTGCCCCAGGCTTCTCCTGAGGCTCTGGGATATTGGGAAGGAAGGACAAAGTTTTGTGGCTGAAGAAACAGTGATCTGATAGCACACATCTGTGCCCTGTTTCTTGGGCAGCATCTCAGAGCTCTGAGCCTCACGGCCCTCTTGCCACCCTGAGGAATCTGCACCTCTGGGAAGGGGCTCAGCCCCACGTGCTCTGTCTCTGGAAACCTCCTCAGGGTGTGCCTTGGTTTCCCCATCCCATGGGGTGGAAATGGCTTGGAGGAGGTAAAGGGTCCTGTCTCCACTGAAAATACCTGTGGGCGGGAGTCAAGGACGCACAGGGCACCCAGCAGCCTCATGTGCCAGCGGAGGAGGAGGGCCGGTCATCAGAGGGGGCAGCACTCTTATCCCTCTTATCCTGGGAGAAGAGCCCTCTGTGTTGCCCTGCAGCCCCCCAACCTCCCATTGCACAACCTGCCTTTTCTGATGTTGGAAGTTTGAGTCCAGGGAAGCGCTGTGTGTGCTGGCAATCAGCAGACAGGCCCGTGAGATGGTAGGTCAGGCCCAGGCCTGTGCTGGGGCAGTTCCAACTTATTCTTTTTCAGATTTAGAGACAATCCCCTGGATTTCCCCATCTGGGGCTGTCTTAAGAACTGGGACATTCCTGGGCCTGCTCAGCCCTTGAGTGACATTGACCGACTTCCCTGAGCCAAAACTTCCTTGTTCACTCACCAAGGAGGCAGACACAATTCTGAGATGCCTCCCACATCAACTGTAGGTGGTGCCTTGGGGTGAGTAGGAAGGAAGTGAGGTTTGCCTCCACCTCCCATCTCCCATCTGCATATCCTACAGGCTTTTTGGGTCTGCTCCCCAGGGAATGGGTCCATGAACTGACACCACCCCCCACCAAATCCCAGCACCCTTGGTATAGACTGCCCAAACTCCCTGCGATTTCCCAAGATGACACCTCCTTTATTGGAGTCTAGAGCTAACTAGCCTTGGTAGAGAGTGCAGCTTACCAGCGTCCTTGTCCTTCACTCTCGGGGACTTCGTGGCTTCATTTCTATGTCAGACCTTCTAGACTGGCAAGGCGTAGGCAGTTGGTCCTGGGTCCTTCAGGCTGGTCACCAGGATGGTCCTGCAGAATGATGACCCTAGAGGTTTGTCCAGAGAACCAGTACAGACCCCAGCCTCATCCTGCCCCCATATTTTTGCAATCCTGGGTGTGGGATGACTCACACCTCTGTCTCATTTCCTTGCTTCCTTTGCTTTACTGGCTTCTCTTCTACCTCTGTGTGAGTTCTTTGCCCCATGGCCTGGAATCTCTCCTTTCCCTCAAAGACCTGACACAAAGAGTTTCCCAAGCCCCTGACCTGCGTCCTCAGTTCTTCCTATGTCATCCCCTCTCAGAGCCAAGGACCCGGCCCAAGGTCCTTCCTACAACTGCCCAGGGCACCCTTCCTCATCTGGCTGAGCCTCAGTCTCAATCATGCTTCTCCCAGAGCTCTCTATCCTCCTCCCTCCCCTCCCTGTGCCCCAAGCATCTCCTCCTGACTTTTCTTGCCACCTGTGGCTGGACCTGTTATCAGCCTCATGCCCTAGAATCATTTGGCTCCTGGCCTCCCTTCCCTCTGCACTTTCCATTAAGCACTGTGTCAGCTGACTTTATAGTCCTTTGCTTCCACTTTATAGTCTCTTGCTTCCCCTGACATCACCCCCCCTTCAGGATCCTCAACTCAGCCTGCCAGGTGCCTGAACCTGGGGGAAGAAGAAAATGCCCGCTGGGGGCCCTGCCAGGGGAGGCTGATGTGTCCTCGGTCCTTGAAGCCCTCTGCTTGCCCAGCTGCTGGGGGGGTTGCTGGGATCGCTTGGAGTGAAGTGGGGACTCCTCATTGGTGACTCAAGCATCATCTCCCAAGGGTCCAGGCCCTGAGCCCCTCAGGAGTTCTTGCTTTCTGGGAGCTCGGGGTCTCACATAACCAGTTTCCCTTAAGGAGGGCCTGCTGCCTCTGACCTGGAGAGGATGGAGGCGCATCCACCCTGGAGCAGACCCTTTATTTCTCTTCCTCTCTCATCAGGGGAGACTCACTTAAGAACAGAGAATTCCAAAGAGCTGATACACCGGAACTCATTCCCCTTGGGGTTTGAAGGACACAAAACCAGTTCTGTTTGTATTGCGTTAACAGATTCGTCCTCATCTTTCCACTCAAAATAACAATTACATTTCTTTACATGCCTGCATTCATAACAAATGATTTTGATCCCCGGGCTGGAGGTGGGGAGTTTCCAGGATGGGTCTTCTGGGCTTAGTCCTCCTTGCTCCTTCCCCTGCTCAGGCCACCCAGGTGAGCCACGTTTTAGCACCAGCATCACCACTGCGGCTTGTCCCATCCCTGGCACCTTCGCCCATCAGGGCTGGAGGAGAGAGGCGGCCACCAGGGCTGTCTGAAGTAACAAAGCTTCAGGTTGAACTTGAATTTCTTGCCTCTGGCTAATTGGTGTGGCGCTGCCTCCACCTATACAAGTTACAGAGTGGCTCAGGCGGCGGCTGTGCGTCTGCTGCTGGCGGCCGGAGGGAGGAGAGCCCTTCTCGGCAGGCTCTAGCAGGCTGTGGCTCAGAGGGCACGCCTCTCCCGCTGTCCCCGGACCCCGCTTCTTCTTGGCCATCCCCTCTCATCGCCGGCCCCCCCATACACACCATGGCAGCTGTCTCGGACCTCTCCTTTATGTACCGCTGGTTCAAGAACTGCAATCTGGTCCGCAACCTCTCAGACAAGTACGTCTTCATCACAGGCTGTGACTCGGGCTTCGGGAACCTCCTGGCCAGGCAGCTGGTTGATCGGGGCATGCGGGTGCTGGCTGCTTGCTTCACTGAGGAAGGGGCCCAGAAGCTTCAGCAAGACACCTCCTATCGGCTGCAGACCACCCTACTGGATGTCACCAAGACGGAGAGCATCAAAGCGGCAGCCCAGTGGGTGAGGGACCAAGTGGGTGAACAAGGTGGGACAAATTGCATTCTTTGGTTTTCTCAGTGTATCCTTCTTTTTCTCTCTGTCTGCCACAGGCATCTGACAGTTATCAGGGACCCTGTCCAGGTAGGGTGGGAGAGAAAGGGACTGAGGCTGTAGCTTAGTGGGATTGGAAACTGCTGCGTGGTTTGGACTGTCCACAAGCATGTATGCTAAGTCGCTTCAGCAGTGCCTGATTCTTTGAGACTCTATGGGCTGTAGCCCTGTAGACAGGCTCCTCTGTCCGTGGGATTCTCCAGACAAGAATACTGGAGTGGGTTGCCATGCCCCTCTGCAGGGGATCTTCCCTGGAGACTCAAGGATCAAACCCGCATCTCTTGTGTCTTCTGCATCAGCAGGGGGTCCTTTACCACTAGTGTCACCAGAGAAACGCGCTGCACTGGCCACATGAAGAGACGGTTTTCCAAGGAAGTTTCCTCTCCCAGAAACTCAGAGTGATGGCAGGGTTTGGTGGGTAGCTGCACTAGAAGATCAGGGAGGGAACCTGTGTTCCGAATGTCCAAACCTTTAAATGTCTCACTGGGACTTCGGTTGTTCCAATCATCAGCTCCTGTAGAAACGTGAGCACGTTTCTTGCTGGGATCAGGCTGGAGGGAGGGAAGAGGGGACATGAGGTTGGTCTCCCTGAGTCGGGCATTTGTTCTCCTTGACTATATCGGCGAGGTTGCAGGGTGAGGAGCGAGACCGTCCTCTTTCTCATATCCTGATGGATACCGGGTTGACCTGAGGGTAAGTGTCTATGTCAGGAGGGCTGTTCTCATTGGGAAAGGAGTCTGTGGGCTAGAGCTGGATAGGACTGCATGGGGACCAGCCCAGGGAGTTTTCCACATACAAGACGTGGGTGTAGGAATGGGAGGAAAGCGTGGCCCAGTTGTAGAAGCAGCAGTCTGGGGGAAGTCCTGCCTCCTGAGGGAACTAAACTGGGGACTGTGCACGCGAGTCAGAGCTGAGAACTCTGGGGCCCAGGATGGGCAGACAGTGACTCTTGTTTGATTTCCCTCTTTGGCATTTACCACTATTCAATACTCAATGTTTTATTTAGTTTTCTTACTTATCTATTTCTCCTGCTCGAATAAAACTTCTGGGGTTGGCGTGTATGTGTGTGTGTGTGGGGGGGGGGGGCGGTGAGTGTTGTTCCTTTTATTTGCTATATATCCTGAGTACTTACTTGTGTCTGGCATCTAGTAAGGTGCTCAGTAGATATTTGTGAAAAGAACTAGGTAACAAATAATTCAGCAAGAGTGAGTTCCTTTCTTCCACAGGCTGCCTCCCCCCAGCACCCTACATTCAGCTTTGAGCCCGTTGTGTTAATGATTCACCAGGTAATACTAGTTTCCTGTGGTTTCCCAGGCAACTCAGTGGTAAGAATCTGCCTGCAATGCAGAGATGCAGAGTGTTTGATCTCTGGGTCAGGAACATCCCCTGGAGAAAGAAATGGCACCCCACTCCAGTATTCTTGCTGGGATAATCCCAAGGTCAGAGGAGCCTGGGCTACATAGTTCATGAGGTCACAAAGAGTTGGACACGACCTGAAGTGATTGAGCACACGTAATAAATGCACACAAACTTAGAGGCTTAAGGGAGCACATACTTATTATCTTTTAGTTCCAGAAGTCAGAAGTCCAAAATGGGTCTCCCCAGGCTAAAATCAACGTGTTAACAGAGTTTTAGGGAAGACTGCTTTCATTGCCTTTTCCAGCTTCTAGAGGCCGCCTGCACAACCTGGCTCATGACCTCCTCATCACTAAGGCCAGCGAGGTCGGGTGCAGTCCCTTTCATGCTGCCATCCCTCTGGCTCTCTGTCTTCTGGCTCCCTCTTCCATTTAGAAGGACCTTTATGATTATATTGGGCTCAGCGGGCTAATCCAGAATATATTCCCCATTTTAAGGTCAGTTGAGTTAAATTTCATCTGCTACTTTAATTCCTCTTTCCCATGTAACCCACCTTACACAGCTTCCCGGAATTAGTACAGGGTCTAAGCAGCACTGGGAAATGGGGGAAGGGGTCCTCATATGCTTTCTTGTTGCCACTTAGAGTCTCTGGACATGACAAGTTGACCTGACCCCGAAGCTGTTCACAGAGTTATAAAAGTTCTCTAGACCTCTTTGCAGAGGGAAAAAATAAAAGTTTAAGGCTGTCCTGGTTTACCAGCAGGCAGAGCTTTTTACCAGAACTGCTCGGGTTTTACAGTCTTTGGGTCCCAGGGGCTCATGTCATTCACTGCAAGGCAAGAGAATCTCCTCCAGCTGGGAAGTTCTGAGTCCTGCCCGCCAGGGGTCTCCTGTGGTCTCTACTTGGAGGAAAGCAGAAAGAGAGGGTGGGGACACAGCTCGTGTGGGGACCCCTACCCTAAGGGAAGGGGTGAACAGGATTGGTGTGTACATCCAGACCTGACCATGTGTGCCTGGAAGACTATCTTGAGGCTGCATAGCCCAAGTGGGGTAGTGAGACAGGGGGAGGGGAAGGTAAAGGAACCCCAAGCCCCTCCCCAGGTGGAATTTTACTTGGAACCTCAGTATGTAAAACAAATGAAAACTGAGGTTCTCCTGAATCTCCCTTCCTTAACACATTATGGGGTTCAGCCTGAAAGCTCTCAGGATTGCAGACCAAAGGCTGGAAATGACTGTCCTAATCCAGCCAGCAATGAACCTGAGGCCCAGGGAAAGGGAGTGATTTCAAGGCTGGAGTTAGAACCAGGACTAGAACTTGAGGCTCTTCAAGTCTGGCCCCTGGAGAGCTAAATGATAATACCTAGCATTATTTGTCTCCATTTATATTAATACCAACTCATTTAAATATTTCAAAGAGAGCTCTTTTCACATTTTTCCAAAATTATTTAAATGTTTTATATATTTATTTATAAATCTTACTTCTTTTCTGGTTTGTGAACTCCTAGAAAAATAAGACCCTGTTTTGTTCATTTTGTGCCTCTGGCACCTTCTTCGATAACTGACAGATGCGTGAAATGAATGAATGTGTGAATGGATGAATGAATGGAGCAATTTCAGTAATGTGTGAAGTAGAATTGGTTTCTTATACTCAGGTGAATAGAGAGGGAGAAGTACGATGGGGGAAGGAATTGAAACTTTAATTCATTGGTATGAGATGAGATCTCTTTTTCCCTGAGCTAACAGCTGAGATCCTATTCAGCCTAGATCATAGCTGGTACAGGGCACAGCTAAGCGGGTAGACTGTGTGAATCAGCAAAAGCGCCCTCTAGGTACCCGCTCCTCTGGGCTGCTCCCCGCCCCACACCCCCAGTCTGGCTGTGTGCTTTCTGAACACCCTCAGCAGCCCAGAGCTGGGGGGTAGTGGGCCCTGGTGATGTTCCAGAGACACTGCTGATTTCTGTCTTGTTCTCTCTCCCTCCATCTTACCCCCAGGCCTCTGGGCCCTGGTGAACAACGCTGGTGTGGGCCTGCCCAGTGGTCCCAATGAATGGCTGACCAAGGAGGACTTTGTGAAGGTGATCAACGTGAACCTGGTGGGACTGATTGAAGTGACCCTCCACATGCTGCCCATGGTCAAGAAAGCCCGGGGCAGGGTTGTCAACATGTCCAGCTGTGGGGGCCGTGTTGCTGTCATTGGTGGAGGCTACTGCGTCTCCAAGTTTGGTGTTGAGGCTTTCTCTGACAGCATCAGGTGAGGGCCCAAGTGCCAAACCACTCAGGGTGGGAGTTCCGGGGGGTTTCACCCAAGGAAAAGAGAGCTGGGTGGGGGCAGTTATGGAGGGAAGATGTTAAAACAGTAGCAAGAAAAAGACTAGCCCACCAGGGGCCTTCGCCAGGGACCTAGAACAAAAGGGATGAATAGAGGTGGGGTGGTGATGGGCAGCCTTCCCTTGGACTGCTTTGGGCCTGTGTGAGTAGGAGGGAGAGTCCCCCAAAGAGACAGAGAGGCCTGGAGGCAGACGCACTGTGGGCGACCTTCCAAGGAAAAGGCAAGCCTTGTACAGACCCCGCATTCCTTCGCCACCTGGGTATTGGGGGTGGGGCTGAGTGGGCGGGACCTGGTGGGAGCAAGGGTGGTCTAGGTTCCTCCGGGCTGGGCTGGCCTAACGTGAATTGCCCAGAGGCAGGCTTGGGAAAGGATTTACTTGCATGAAAGCAGCACTGGGCCTGGGGCAGGGGTGGAGGTCACACCCCCAGGCTCCTGATCTCCCGGGGAGATGAGCTCCTCTGGAGGTGTCAGAGGTGACTCTCCCTGATGACCCTTGGTCGTCGTGGGGTCCCAGACTGAGTCCAGGCTCTTCTTCCCCAGGCGTGAGCTCCGCTACTTCGGGGTGAAAGTCAGCATCATCGAGCCGGGCAACTACCGGACAGCCATTCTGGGCAAGGAGGACCTGGAGGAGCGCATGCGCAGGCTGTGGGCGCGCCTGCCTCCCGAGACCCGCGAGAGCTACGGAGAGGAGTACTTCCGGCTCTGTGAGCGCCCCGGAAGGGAAAGGGGTCTTTGGACGGGGTGGAGAGGTCGTGGGAGTCACCAACCCGATTTCATTTTCCAGCTGTTGGGATGGAGGCTCAGAGCGGTTATGAGCCTCAGGCCACACCGCTGGCGGCAGAGCTGGGGGTTTGAGAACTGCTGGGAGTGCCAGAACCATAACTGCGGGGAGATGGGGTTGTTAGGGGAGATCTCCCTGTTGTAGCCACGCTTTCCGGGAAACAGACTCACTCAGAAGGACAATGCAGAGAGTGGAGTGCAGTTTATTACACCGGCGGGCCCAAGGCAGAGTCTCCTCTTAGCCAAGGACCCCGACCAGCATTTGTGAAAATCTTTTATACCCCATGTGTCCAAACCCACTACCCCAATTCGCTTGAGACTTACATAAACAAAGGAGGGGTAAATACAACTACAATAACCCCATCATTCACGTGTTACGTGTTCAAACAGTCAATAATCAATAAGCCCGCAGTTACATTCCAAATAGTTAATAACTGATAAGACTGTGCTTACATTCTGATAGATAGTGTCCGGAGGCAGGGGTGATTAGTGTCTGTTCTTCAAGATACCCCTGCCCAGAGGGGGGTCTTATCCTTCCATTGTCATTCCCACAGGCGCTAAGCACAGAGTTCAGAGTCCACTGGAGAGGTGGCCGCGCACAATCAGCACAGACAGGCCTGAGATGGAGTCCAGGCCCTATGAATTCCTTCTTCATCCCCACCTCGGCCTCTCCCCGCAGCGCCCACCACCACCACCCAACCCCACATCCCCCGCACCAAACATCCCTATGCTGGTGAATCAGCTGCAGGTGAATCTGTCCTGGCTACAGAGAAGTTAATAAGAGCACAGCTGCTTGGGCCAGATTGCCGGGGTTTGAATCCCGGTTCTGCCACTTCCCAGCTAGAAGATTTGGGGAATGCTACCTAGTCACCGTAAGCCTCAATTTTCTCATTTAGAGAATAGAGTTAGTGATAGTGCTCACCTCCCAGGGCTTCTGTGAGGACTGGTATCTGTGAAGTATCTCCAACGCACTAAGTGCTTCTTAGGTCAGTAAAGAGAAAAAGCACCCAGTATTTAAAAGGAAGGCACTCTAGGCAGCTCTGTTTCTCCCTGAGCTAAGGGAATCCTGTGAATCTCAGGTCTCTTTGGAGAGTGGAGAGGGGCCCTCATAGCTATTGGTTATTATGGCCAACCAAATAGCCTCCTGGCTTGTGAATCCCAGGATCAGGCCAGGTGTCTTGGAATGGTGTGGGTGTGTGTGTGTGTGCGCGCGCACGCGCACCCAGTCAGTCTTTGCAACCCCATGGGCTGGAGCCGGTCATACTCCTCTGTCCATGGAATGTTCCAGGCAAGAATCCTGGAGCAGGTCGCCATTTTCTTCTCCAGGGAATCTTAGACCCAAGGATTGAACCCGCATCTCTTGCATTTCCTGCATTGGCAAGCAGATTCTCTACCACTAGCACCATTCAGTTCAGTTCAGTCGCTCAGTTGTGTCCGACTCTTTGCGACCTCATGAATCGCAGCAGGCCAGGCCTCCCTATCCATCACCAACTCCCGGAGTCTACTCAAACCCATGTCCATCGAGTCGGTGATGCCATCCAGCCATCTCATCCTCTGTCGTCCCCTTCTCCTCCTGCCCCCAATCCCTCCCAGCATCAGGGTCTTTTCCAATGAGTCAACTCTTTGCATCAGGTGGCCAAAGTATTGGAGTTTCAGCTTCAGCATCAGTCCTTCCAATGAACACCCAGGACTGATCTCCTTTAGGATGGACTGGTTGGATCTCCTTGCAGTCCAAGGGGCTCTCAAGAGTCTTCTCCATTAGCCGTACCCAAAATAGAACTGTATTGGAAGTGGCAGCTAGTTGCGGTCTAACATAGGCACATTCCTGAGAAGCCGCACACAGAGTCACTGGGACAGGTATGTGAACAGGACACAGTGTTCTGGTCGTCACAGCCTGGAACTGAGCCACAGCCTGGCTTGGTTAGCATGCTTCAGAACAACATAGCCACCTGCCAAGTTTCTTTATCTCAACTCTGGCCGGGAAGCCACCCAAAGTTGCCCTTTTAGTCTCCCCTCTTCCTAGGGAGGGGAGGACTGTTGGTCCACACTTGGTGCCAAAGCCTCACTCTCGCTGATTTGCGTGTGTGCCAGGCTGCTTCAGTCATGTCCGACTCTTTGCAGCCCTGTGGACGATAGCCTGCCAGGCTCCTCTCGCCATGGGATTCTCCAGGCAAAAGAGGACTGGAGTGGATTGCCATGCCCTCCTCAAGGGGAGCTTCCCAACCCAGGGCTCGACCAGTCTTCCTGACCAGTCTCTATGTCTCCTGCCTTGGCAGGCTGGTTCTTCACTATTAGCACCACCTGGGAAGCCCCTTTATAGACTATATTGCTTAATTTTCACAATAGCACAAACGTTTCCTGGATGTCTGAATGCAAAGCTCATGTTCTTTCTCACTGTCCAGGAGACTGACAGGGGCTAAAGGGTACCTCTGTCTCCCTTCCAATCTGTGTCAAGCTAGATGCTGAGTGCAAAGCAGGAGCACAGTAAATATTTGAGAGAACAAGGAAAGAATGTGCCATAGACTATTTCCAGGTCTCAGATAGCTTCTTCCACCCCGCTGCTTCTGTGGGTCCTCCCTTCTTTCAGAACCTGGTTCCAAAGCCATCTCATCCCACCAACCTGCCTCCCCTGATGACGGCATAGCCTTCCCTGCCTCTGAGGGAGCCTTGACCCTGAGCTTCTTGGATGAGGCCTCTGACACTCACCTGCCTGCCCGGGCCCTGCTTGTGGTGTCAGACCCATGGATTCCTAGGACATTATCTCACCATAGACCTTCTGGCTTTAAGTCAGCATGGCTCTTTTGGGGGACCCCATTTGGGCTTACCTCAGATTGTAAAGAATCTGTCTGCAATGCAGACGACCCCATTGCTCCAGTTCAATCCCTGTATCAGGAAGATCCCCTGGAGAAGGGAATTGCAACCCACTCCAGTATTCTTGACTAGAGAATGGGGTGGCAAAGAGTCAGACACAGCTGAGGGACTTTCACTTTCAAAATGTAGTTTGCCTCTTTTCACTGCAGTCTTCTCCCTAGGAAAGAGAAAGGGAGTTCCTTGGAGTTAGGGTGGGGGTGAAGGATACGTGAACAACTCTGTTCTGCCCTTATCAACCACCCACCAGTGTCCTGCGTGGAAGTGGTGACTTCTCTGCTTCCTGGACCATGCCCAAAATCAGGACAGCTTTTGCTGTCTCTTTGTTTTCAAGTTCTAAGTACTTATCACGAATCCTGGCTCTCAGGCATCACTTCCTCCTGAGTTCTTGGGGCACTCAGTGAAGTATGAGTCCCACTGAGCTGTTCCTGTCTCATCAGGGGTGAGGGTGAAGATCAGGGCTACATAAGCTTATCATGTCGCTTGTCTCCTGTCTGTATTGTGAGTGTGGTGGACTTGGACCATCTCCACATGCACGTGCAGCAGGCTAGCAGAATGGCCCTCACATTCGTCAGTGCCTTAGCTCAGCAGAGCCCCATAATGACCGTATAACCAAAGCAAAGGCAGTGTGACTATTGTTTAATAACATCTTCCCCCCGCCTCCCTCTGCAGGCTTTTACAGAAAATTTGTAAACTCCAGGAAGTATCTAGGAGGATAAAAACCCTCTAGTGACTAGAAATTTCACCAGACGGTTTTCCTTATTTCCTTCCAATTTTTCTGTGCACTTATATTCACCCATTTTCTATCCTCTTCTTCTCCACTGTCTACCCTGCTAATAGTCATCTTTATTTTCTAGGGCAGGGTATTATCATTCCCATTTTACAAATGATAACAGTTTAAGCTCAAGGTCACACAGCTAAAAAGTGGCAGAACCGGGCACAGTTCTTCTCATTGCTAGTCTAACACAATAGTAGGTATTCAATGCGTAATTACTGAATTGGGGAAGGGAAATAAGATTGTTTATAGTTTGTTTAAGGAACAGCCTGGAGCTTGTGAGATCTGCCTGAAATGTTAGATCTGTAATCTGATGGAAAAGGAGCTTGGATGGAATTCAGAAGACATGACCTTTAATGAGGAATAATAGAGCCTTTGGTTGCTTTCCTGTCTTGTACCCTCAAACAGATACTGACAACTTAAAGAGCACAATGCAGCTGGCAGAACCAAGGATCAGCGAAGTCACCAACAGCATGGAGCACGCCATTGTTTCCCGGAGCCCTCGCATCCGTTACAACCCTGGCCTGGATGCCAAACTCCTGTATCTCCCGTTGGCTAAGTTTCCCACCCCTGTGACAGATTTCATCCTGAGCCGGTACCTTCCAAGGCCAGCAGACAGCGTCTGAGCAGGGGAACCTCAGGGGGTGATCAGTGGAGTGTAGGGGAGGGGGGTGAGAGAAGCCACCATCAGGTCACAAGAAGAGGGGTCAGATGTTCTGGGGGCACTTTGCTTAGCTGACACCCTGCCCGCTGCTGGCAAATTTATGGGTCACTTCTAACAGAAGATGCACGCCTCTTCTCACTCACTGGGGCCACAGAAACTTGAGGTGGCCGTTGCAGGTTCAAAGAGCTAATATAAAGCACGAGGACTCTCTGGTGGTTAAAACTGCACTTTCAGTGCAGGGGGTGCAGGTGGGATCCCTGGTCAGGGAGCTAGCATCCCACATGCCACACAATGTGGCCAAAAAGTAAAATTTTTTAAAAAGTTACTTAAAGGCCTATAGCATGGCTCCGAGAACATCTATTTCCCAGCCAGGATGTGCCTTTTCCTGACCCAGAAGAGTCAGGGAAAGGAACGCTAGCTCCTGCTGAGCCGTCAGCCTCCCTCAGCCATCACCACCACTGGGGAACTGTGGGATCCTGTAGCCCACAGGAAAGCCCAACCGCTTTCCTCTTGTGTCTCTAAATAGGCATTAGCCTTATTCACACAGCCTTTACTTAAAGTATGTATGAGGACAGACACGGAGTGCAAGATTATATCACATAAAATTTATCATAGTATTTTCTCTCTCTTTTATGGATTTCTGTATCCATAGGTGATTGGGACTCAAAATAACATTTATTTATTTAATTACCATGGATTAATTCTTCAACTATTTACTGAGGGCCTACTACAGACTAACACTGTGTAGGAGCTGAAAGGATTCAGTTCAGTTCAGTTCAGTCGCTCAGTCGTGTCCGACTCTTTGCAACCCCATGAACTACAGCCCACCAGGCCTGCCTGTCCATCACCAGCCTCCCCGTCCATCACCAAGGAAGGATACAATATGATTAAATCATGATATTGGTTTTTCACTCTTTATTTTGCGGTTTTGTTTTGTTGTTTTTTTGTTTGTTTGTTTTAGCATAGCATCTAGTAGCAGAGACAGGACAACAGTAGAAGAAACAGAAATCAGTAAGTCAAATGTTTGGAGCTGTGAGGAACCCCTAAGTGAAAGTCACTCAGTCATGTCCAACTCTTTGCGACCCCATGGACTATTGAGTCCATGGAATTCTCCAGGCCAGAATACTGGAGTAGGTTGCCTTTCCCTTCTCCTGTGGAACTTGGACTATTCCAACCCAGGGATCGAACCCAGGTCTCACACATTGCAGGCGGATTCTTTACCAGCTGAGCCGTAAGGGAAGCCCAAGGATACTGGAGTGGGTAGCTGATACCTTCTCCAGCAGATCTTCCCAACCCAGGAATTGAACCAGTGTCTCCTGCATTGCAGGTGGGGAACCCAGGTCTCCCACATTGCAGGCGGATTCTTTACCAGCTGAGCCACAAGGGAAGCCCAAGGATACTGGAGTGGGTAGCTGATCCCTTCTCCAGTGGATCTTCCCAACCCAAGAATCGAACCAAGGTCTCCTGCATTGCAAGCAGATTCTTTACCAAGTAATCTACCAGGGAAGCCCCAAGGGACCCTCAGTTCAGTCGCTTAGTCATGTCTGACTCTTTGCGACCCCATGAACTGCAGCACGCCAGACCTCCCTGACCATCACCAACTCCTGGAGTTTACTCAGACTCCTGTCCATTGAGTCAGCGATGCCATCCAACCATCTCATACGCTGTCGTCCCCTGCTCCTCCTGCCTTCAATCTTTCCCAGCACCGGGGTCTTTTCAAATGAGTCATTTCTTTGCATCAGGTGGCCAAAGTATTGGAGTTTCAGCTTCAGCATCACTCCTTCCCATGAATATTCAGGACTGATTTCCTTTAGGATGGACTGGTTGGATCTCCTTGCAGTCCAAGGGATTCTCAAGAGTCTTCTCCAGTGCTCGCTTCGGCAGCACATATACTCAAGAGTCTCTTCCAACACCACAGTTCAAAAGCATCAATTCTTCTGTGCTTAGCTTTCTTTATAGTCCAACTCTCACATCCATATATGATCACTGGAAAAACCATAGCTTTGACTGGATGGACCTTTCTTGGCAAAGTAATGTCTCTGCTCTTTAATATACTGTCTAGGTTGGTCATAACTTTTCTTCCAAGGAGCAAGCATCTTTTAATTTCATGGCTGCAGTCACCATCTGCAGTGATTTTGGAGCCCAGAAAAATAAAGTCAGCCACTGTTTCCACTGTTTCCCATCTATTTGCCATGAAGTGATGGGACCAGATGCCATGATCTTAGTTTTCTGAATGTTGAGTTTTAGCCAACTTTTTCACTCTCCTCTTACACTTTCATCAAGAGGCTCTTTAGTTCTTCTTCCTTTTCTGCCATAAGGGTGATGTCATCTGCATATCTGAGGTTAGTGGTATTTCTCCTGGCAATCTTGATTCCAGCCTGTGCTTCATTCAGCCCAGCATTTCTCATGATGTACTCTGCATATAAGTTAAATAAGCAGGGTGACAATTTACAGCTTTGACATACTCCTTTTCCGATTTGGAAACAGTCTTGTTCCATGTCCAGTTCTAACTGTTGCTTCCTGACCTGCATACACATTTCTTAGGAGGCAGGTAAGGTGGTCTGGTATTCCCATCTCTTTCAGAATATTCCAGTTTGTTGTGATCCACAGAGTCAAAGGCTTTGGCATAGTCAATAAAGCAGAAATAGATGTTTTTCTGAAACTCTCTTGCTTTTTCAATGATCCAGCAGATGTTGGCAATTTGATTTCTGGTTCCTCTGCCTTTTCTAAATCCAGCTTGAACATCTGGAAGTTCATGGTTCACGTACTGTTGAGGCCTGGCTTGGAGAATTTTGAGCATTACTTTGCTAGTGTGTGAGATAAGTGAAATTGTGGGGTAGTTTGAGCATTCTTTGGCATTGCCTTTCTTTGGGATTGAAATGAAAACTGACCTTTTCCAGTCCGGTGACCACTGCTGAGTTTTCCAAATTTGCTGGCATATTGAGTGCAGCATTTTCATAACATCATCTTTAAGGATTTGAAATAGCTCAACTGAAATTCTATCACCTCCACTAACTTTGTTTGTAGTGATGCTTCCTAAGGCCCACTTGACTTTGCATTCCAGGATGTCTGGCTCTAGGTGAGTGATCACACCATTGTGATTATCTGGGTCATGAAGATCTTTTTTGTATACTTCTTATGTGTATTGTATTGTTGCCACCTCTTCTTAATATCTTCTGCTTCTGTTAGGCCCATACCATTTCTGTCCTTTATTGGGTCCACATTTGCTTGAAATGTTCCCTTGGTATCTCTAATTTTCTTGAAGAGATCTCTAGTCTTTCCCATTCTATTGTTTTCCTCTATTTCTTTGCATTGATCGCTGAGGAAGCCTTTCTTATCTCTCCTTGCTATTCTTTGGAACTCTGCATTCAAATAGATATATCTTTCCTTTTCTCCTTTGCCTTTCACTTCTCTTCTTTTCACAGCTGTTTGTAAAGCCTCCTCAGACAACCATTTTGCCTTTTTGCATTTCTTTTTCTTGTGGGTGGTCTTGATCCTTGCCTCCTGTACAATGTCACGAACCTCTGTCCACAGTTCATCAGGCACTCTGTCTGTCAGATCTCATCCCTTGAATCTCTTTGTCACTTTCGCTGTATAATCGTAAGGGATTTGATTTAGATCATACCTGAATGGTGTAGTGGTTTTCCCTACTTTCTTCAATTTAAGTCTGAATTTGGCAATAAGGAGTTCATGATCTGAGCCACAGTCAGCTCCCAGTCTTGTTTTTTTTGCTGACTGTATAGAGCTTCTCCATCTTTGGCTGCAAAAATATAATCAATCTGATTTTGGTATTGACCATCTGGTGATGTCCGTGTCTAGATAGAGTCTTGTCTTGTGTTGTTGGAAGAGGGTGTTTGCTATGACCAGTGCGTTCTCTTGGCAAAATTCTATTAGCCTTTGCCCTTCTTCATTCTGTACTCTAAGGCCACATTTGCCTGTTACTCCAGGTATTTCTTGACTTCCTACTTTTGTATTCCAGTTGCCTATGATGAAAAGGACATCTTTTGGGGGTGTTAGTTCTAGAAGGTCTTGTAGGTCTTCACAGTACCATTCAACTTCAGCTTCTTCAGCATTACTGGTTGAAGCATAGACTTGGATGACTGTGATATTGAATGGTTTACCTTGGAAGCAAACAGAGATCATTCCGTCATTTTTGAGATTGTATCCAACTACTGCATTTTAGACTCTTTTGTTGGTTATGATGGCTACTCCATTTCTTCTAAGGGATTCTTACCCACAGTAGTGAAAGGTTAATGCTGAACCATGAAAGACGCTGTGATTCTTGGCCTCCATAGGAGAAGAATTCAATCCGGGGCCAGAGATGAGGCTTGATCGCTCAGAGCTTTTGTGTAATAGAGTTTTATTAAAGTATAAAAGGGATAGAGAAAGCTTCTGACATAGACATCAGAAGGGGGCAGAAAGAGTGCCCCTCACTAGTGTTAGAAATGGAGGTATATACTTTTTAATTACTTATTACAGTGAATCAAAAGAATGTCTGGAGGTTGTAAAGACCTCACTAGACCCACTCCCATAATTTACATTTTAAGATAACAGGATTAGCCAGAAAGTTTTTTCCAGAGACTGTCCTCAAGCAGGATACATTATTGTTATATAATCCTAAGGAATGTAGAGGGGAAAAAACGTTTGTACTTTCTTCCTCCTTGAGAATTCCAGACCCCTCTCTCCTTGGTGACTCCCAGACTTCTTATCAACTTGCCTAGGAATTGACTCTCTCAGTAGTAGATACAATGGTTGTCTGAGTTAAATTCACCCATTCCAGTCCATTTTAGTTTGCTGATTCCTAAAATGTCAATGTTCACTCTTGCCATCTCCTGTTTGACCACTTCCAATTTGCCTTGATTCATGGACCTAACGTTTCAGGTTCCTATGCAATATTGCTCTTTACAGCATCTGACTTTACTTCCATCACCAGTCACATCCACAACTGGGTGTTGTTTTTGCTTTGGCTCCATCTCCTCATTCTTTCTGGAGTTAGTTCTCCACTGATCTCCAGTAGCATATTGGGCACCTACCGACCTGGGGAGTTCATCTTTCAGTGTCCTATCCTTTTGCCTTTTCATACTGTTCATGGGGTTCTCAAGGCAAGAATACTGAAGTGGTTTGCCATTCCCTTCTCCAGTGGACCACGTTTTGTCAGACCTCTCCACCATGACCTGTCCGTCTTGGGTGGCCCTACAGGGCATGGCTCATTGAGTTAGACAAGGCTGTGGTCCATGTGATCAGGTTGGTTAGTTTTCTGTGACTGTGGTTTTCAGTCTGTCTGCGCTCTGATGGAGAAGGATAAGAAGCTTATGGAAGCTTCCTGATGGGAGAGACTGACTGAGGGGGAAACTGGGTCTTGTTCCGGTTGGCAGGGCCATGCTCAGTAAATCTTTAATCCAATTTTCTGTTGATGGGTGGGGCTGTGTTCCCTTCTGTTATTTGACCTGAGGCCAAACTATGGTGGAGGTAATGAAGATGTCTGGTGTGCTGCAGTCCATCCATGCAGTCACAAAGAGTTGGACAAGACTGAGCAACTGAACTGAACTGAATGAAGATAATGGCGACCTCCTTCAAAAGGTCCCTTGCAGGCACTGCTACACATTGCCCCCAACCCTGCAGCAGGCCACCGCTGACCCATGCCTCTGCTGGAGACTCCTGGACACTCATGGGCAAGTCGAGGAACCCCAGAAGTAATCTAACTCAGTAGTTTTCCAACTTGTCTGTATAACATAGTCATCTGGTTAATTAAAATACAGATTTCTGGGCCTCGGTGTTAAAAAAAATCTGATTCATTAGGCTTAAAGTGGGGCCTAGGAATCCGTATTCTTAACAAGGACCTAGATGATTCTGATACTTCTGGGTACTTGAAACTGCTGATATCCACAGGAGTAACTAATGTTCAGGGGAGGAAATGACTTACAAGGGGCCCCTCCACCATAGTAGCCTTGACAGAACTCAGGTGTTCAGATCCCCAGACTAGAAGTTTAGTTGTAGAAGAATAAATTTCTGAAATTTGCAACAATGTCATATGAGTCATGAAACTCAATTATTATTTTTTAAAAAGGCTTAAACTCTTGAGCCATATGAAGTTCTGTTGAAAACACTTGATCTTGAGAAATGATCATGTGATAAAGTCAAATGTGAATTTTTATTTAATTAAAAAATCTTTAGTCTGTGTCTCTTCAATATCCAGCTGAACTTGAAAATAACTAAATATAACTTAATTACATCTGCAGAAGACCCTGTTCCCAAATAAGGTAACACTCACAGCTTCTAGGGATTAGGATGTGGACATTTTTCAGAGAACCAGCACACAACCCACTAAGTCTGTTAACTTGCATCACTTCTATTCCTGGCGCCAAATTCTGTATCAGGTAGGACGCACTGAGCATCAAGTGACAGAAAAGTCCACTCACATTGGTTTAAACAGCAAAGAAAGAGAGCAGGACCCCACAGCTATTAACTACATCATCTTACTACTTCTTTGCTCTGCCGTCCACAGTGTAGTCGTTATGCATGCTAAGTTGCTTCAGTCGTATCAGACTCTTTGCAACCCCACGGACTGTAGCCCGCCAGGCACCTCTATCCATGGGATTCTCCAGGCAAGAATACTGGAGTGGGTTGCCATTCCCTTCTCCAGTGGATCTTCCCAACCCAAGAATCGAACCAAGGTCTTCTGCATTGCAAGTGGATTCTTTATCGCTGAGCCATTGGGGAAGCCCAGTAGTCATTCTCCCAAATCCAGTTACCTTTATTGTCATGGCATTACTGCCAGTGGGAACTCATCCACAACTTTTAAGAGAAGCAAGAGCCTATCTTTCCATGACACTAAAGATCAAGGAAGTGTCTTTCTCAGAGCCCTCACCAGTGCGTTCCTTGGAGCTTAGTGACCCAAAAGAGACCCAGATGGGACAGATTTGTGCATCTGTGGGCCCGCACTGACAAGGGCCTAACTTGCTACAAGTCGTTTAGATTAGTCACGAGACAGAATGGGAACGTTTGTCACAGTGCCTATTGCCTTGGAAAACTCAAACCTCAGACTTCATGCTATTGAGAGGGTTAAATCTAGGTCAAAAATAAATTTTCTTGTTGAAGACTCAAAAATTTATGAGGGGGATTGGCCATATTACCTATAGCTAGGTAATACTTTGAGATATTAATTTATAGATTTTCATTGCTCTTTGGTTTCTCATTTCCCCTTTCCCCACTCAAGTAAGGAGCCAATTTAGTACATCTTTACCTAGGGTGAGATATTTAATGGAATGAAACAATTACATTTCTTGTACTTTCTCCAGATTTAGTTTCCCTCAACCTTAATATCTTTAAAGAAATTACAGAACTTAGAGAAAGAAGCAACAGGAAATGCATCTTGTGGGTGAGAAATGAAATAGTCCTGCCATATCAATAAACAAGGATGTCACAGTCATCACTGATTTTTGGCCTTCCAAATGTGAATTTCTGAGCCCTAAGGGAAACCAGAAAAGAAACTAATACCTGCGATCCAGCAGCCATCAGGCTGCCAAACTCTCAACTTTCAGGTTGAGACTATTTAAAGTCAACAACAGTTTATACCATGCCTCAGAGAAGCAGAGCCTTTTCTCTAAGACTAGAAAATTCACTCTGGTGAATTCTGATGTGGAAAGAAGTGAGGTTTGAAGCTTCCAGAGCAGGAGGGACCAGGGTTCACTTTCTGGAAGTATGATGGAGAGGTGGCAAGACTCGAGTCCCAGCTGCATTGTGTTTAGGCCTGTGAGACTCTGGGTGACCTCGCTGTTGACTTAAAATAATGCACAACATAAGCATTGCAAGTTAAATTTTATTTGGGGCAAAATGAGACTACAGTCCAGGAGACAGCACCCCAGATAACTCGAAGAAACTGCTCCAAAGAGACACAATAGATTCTGAGGTTACATAGTTTTAAAGAAGATCAGTTTTGCTACCATTGAAGAATGAGAATTTTAATGCCAAACTTAAAACTGTTGTAAAATGTTACTTTTGGAATTTCTTACAGAAGAACAGGAGGAGTAGGAATTTTTTTTTTTTTTTTTTTGTACATGTTTGTTTAAATAGTCAGGGACAAGTTTCAACCAGGAGATGAATATGAACTGCAACTATAAATTTTCAGAGGCAGAACTGAAACTCCACATAGCAAACATTTCAGAGGGCTTTGTAGGTAAGGAGGGAAATGCCAGTTCTTCCAAGGTTGCCAGGAAAAAAGATCTGAATTTCCTTCTGCCAAAGGAGGAGGAGAAAAAACTCCCCTGGGTGGTTCTCTCATCTTCTGACTGGTATCTGAGAGGCCAGTGATGGGTCAGCCACCTCCAAGACAACTATGACTCAATTGTGACAGGTTGAGAGAACTAATTATTAGGTAGGTTGATAAGGTGTCTAAGGCCTTCAAGGAGGAAGGGATCTGGGACTCTCGAGGAGATAAGGGTCTGGAGTTCTCAAGGAGGCGAAAAGGACACACTTTTCCCTACATTCCTTAGTTTTATCACAGAAAATGTTCTTTTCTTTAAGCCCAGAGCTGATGATTACACACACACAAAAACTCAGTTTAAAGTCTGTAATATGGAGCAGGAAATGGCAACCCACTCCAGTATTATTGCCTGGGAAATTCCAAGGACAGAGAAGAATGGCAGGTTACTGTCCATGACACGACTGAGTGACTAACACACACACACACAGTTTTGCATTTAACTGAGGCATATTTGGTTAAAAGGAGAGCATCTAAGATACTTGCTTCAATTAAGGTAAATTTTGTACACAAAATTTGTGTGGGATTTGTTATGGGATTATACTTTATTAAGATCTCCATGAAAACCAATGTTTTGGGTTGTTTTGTTTTGTTTTGTTTCTGTTAATAAATCATTCCTGTGATCCCAAACAGTAGGGTTAGTTTGGTTGAATTCATCCCTCAGAAATGGAAACCTCAGATCAAAACTACCAGTTTCCATTGGACCGTGGTGAGGAGGTGATTCTGGTCACCTCTGCTCATGTTCTCCTCTCAGTCTTTCATTTCCTGCCACACCGAGGAGGAAAAGAGAAATCGGTCTTAATACAAATACATGAACCTCAGCTTCTTTTTTTGCCTAATTAGTTTTCTGAAACCACTTTCCATGTAAGATCGTGGTACCAACTCAACTGTACTGTCTAAAACGTGAAGACAAGGGTAGAAACCCATCAAGGGATTCCATCTACTTAGAGCCCTGAGCCTGCACGGCGCCTTGTAGCTTGGCACCTCCCACCAGGCAAAAGCCAATCGCAGTCAAGATGCCATCCAGTTCACCAGCTTTACCTCTGCCCGTTTCCTTTGATTTCACATCACTGTTCCTTGCCTGCCATCCATTCTCCACTATCCATTCTATTTCAGAGTATTCCTTTTCAGCAAGCCCATCCTGTTACTCCAAATTTAAAGTTCGCTTTCCCCTCTAACCCTGGTAGAAAACCAAAAACATTGGGGCTAAATATGAAAAAAAAAGTAAGTGAGGATATTTTATGGGATAATTACTGTGATTATTACAATAGGAAGGTATTCCACGAAAGGATGTACCTTTTGGCATTATGGTTTTTGTTTGTTTGTTTTTTACTAAGTATTTTTTTCCTTTTAAAAAATTAATTAATTAATTTTAATTGGAGGCTAATTACTTTATAATATTGTGGTGGTTTTTCATCAATGTATGGCATTGTGTTTTTATAAAACCGTTTTCCTTTTCCTCAAGGCCAACTCCATCTTTCTTACCAAAAACATTGTATTACACTGACCTTGCTGTTAAGAAATCTTGACCGCCCTCCCACACAGTGGATGGACCCACTCTGCAGCCCGGCTGTGGTCATTCCCTGCTGGGATGAAGATATTGTCCAAAGCTACTCTGGTCCCTGTGACTTACCTCTGGACACTCCAAGCTACAGAGTGCTTTAGTAGTCCTGTAAAAATCACCCTTGTAAGAGATACCCAGGCTTCCTGTGTGAGGATGGGAGTGTCAAGGCCATCTTCAAATAGAAGTCCCTGGTAACGCAATCTTGAATAGCGGAAGAAAGGCAAGGAGCTGGCTAAAGGCGTCCATTTAGCTTTCTAGCTGCCGTTTGGCTGGTCTCAATGGGATCTGTCAGAAAGCTTGAAGGCAAATGGTTCTGCCTGTCAGCTTGTAACAGTTTGAAGAAAATTAACTTCTCGGAAATTGAGCCCAACTAGTGATCACTTCTGATTTATACTTTGCTGTGGCAGGCCACGACTATGCACTACTGCTTTTCGTATGTGCATCACTTCTTCAAGAAGCTTATTCAAAGGAACGAAATAGTCCAAGTTCTGTAGCACAGCTCTTTCTAATAAAGAACTATCATTAAAAACTAAATAAATAAAGTCTGTAATAAGGAGTATATAACAACAATGTATCCTGCTTGAGGACATGTTTCTCCTTGAGAACCTTCTGACTAATCCTGTTACCTTAAAATGTATATTATGGAAGTGGGTCTGGGAAGACTTTTACAACCTTGAGACATTCTTTTGATTTACTGTAATAACCAATTGAAAAAGCATATATGAAAAAGCATATAGCTTTCTTGCTAAATGAGGGGGGCGCTCTCCATCCCCCCTCTGATGTCTGTGTCAGAAGCTTTCTCTGTCCCCTTTCACTTTAATAAAACTCTGCTACACAAAAGCTCTTGAGTGATCAAGCCTGGTCCCTGGTCCTGAAGCTAAACCTCCTTCAGAGATCACGAATATGACATTGTTCACCATAAGCTAACAATGTGGTGTAGGTTTTGTGAGCCTGCTGGCCAGGAAGGTGGACCTGTGAGGCTTGAAGTTGCTGATTGGGTGTCTGATGGGCAAGGGAGTCCAGCAGCTGAGGAGCCAAGCATCAGACAGGCTGGAGATGGTGATCCTGGATGTCACCAAGATAGCATTGCTGTCCCACTGAGTAATGGAGTGTGTGGAGGACAGAGGTATGACTTAGATGTGTGTACGTGGTCTGCTAAGTTGCCTCAATCATGTCTGGCTCTTTGCAACCCTATGGACTGTAGCCTGACAGGCTCCTGTGTCCATGGGATTCTCCAGGTAAGAATACTGGAGTGGGTTGCCATGTTCTCCTCTAGGGGATCTTCCCGACCCAGGGAATCAAACCTCCTTCTCTTAGGTTTCCTGCATTTGGAGGCAGGTTCTTTACCTCTAGCACCACTTAGGAAGCCCATGACTTAGATATACTTCTTTTAATCTAGATGTCCTCTTATTCCAAGCACTGGTCCCATGAGATGACACCAGCCCACTAAATAAGAGAGAGATATTATCAAGTTATAAAATGTACTCAATTATTTACTCTGAGAGAAAAGAACAATCATATGGGTCCAAGACAGCAGCTGATTCTATTTAGTCATACTCCATGGCATGTGACCAAAGGCATCCAAACACACTTCAAATAAGTGCAAACTAATAACAAGTTATCTTTGTGTGGAAGTGAAGTCACTCAGTCATGTCCAACTCTTTGTGACCACGTGGACTGTAGCCCACCAGGCTTCTCCATCCATGGGATTCTCCAGGCAAGAATACTGGAGTGGGTTGCCATTTCCTTTTGCATTGCACTTCACAATTTTACAAAATTCCTGTATATACACTACTGCATGTCCGGTTTAAAGATCTTTGATTTCAAAAGGAAGACCCATAGCAGAAGTCATTGCTCATTTTTCCTGCACATGCTGGTGCAACGAGACGTGGGAGTTGAAGTCTAGGCCGTTGTTGTTGTTCAGTCACTCAGTTGTGCCTGAGTCAGCAACCCACAGCAGCACTCCAGGCCTCCCTGTCCTTCACTATCTCCCAGAGTTTACTCAAACTCATATCCATTGAGTCAGTGATGCCATCCAATCATCTCATCCTCTGTCGCTCCCTTCTTCTCCTGCCCTCAATCTTTCCCAGAATCAGGGTCTTTTCCAATGAGTCAGCTCTTTGCTTCAGGTGGCCAAAGTATTGGAGTTTCAGCTTCAGCATCAGTCCTTCCAATGAACACCCAGGACTGATCTCCTTTAGGATGGACTGGTTGGATCTCCTTGCAGCCCAAGGGACTCTCCAGAGTCTTCTCCAACACCACAGTTCAAAAGCATCGATTCTTCAGCCCTCAGCCTTCTTCATGGTGCAACTCTCATATCTGTACATAACTACTGGGAAAACTATAGCTTTGACTTTGTCAGTAAAGTGATGTCTCTGCTTTTTAATATGCTATCTAGGTTTGTCATAGCTTTTCTTTCAAGGAGCAAGTGTCTTTTAATTTTGTTAGGTAGTTAGTATAGGGAAAAGGAGTCCAAAATGGCGGTGGCTAAAAGACAAGGAAGGGAAAAGCCTGCGAAAATAGAACAAAGGAAGGTCCGAGGACCTGAGTGAGAACCTCAGGTAAAACAACACTCCTGGCTGGCCCAATTTACATAAGACAGGCCCAGGGACAGAGAAACATATAAAAAGAGGCGCCAAAGTGCGGGGAGCCGGCCTGACTGCTCAGGCCCCTTCTCGGCCCTGACAGAGATCTAAGAGGTCCCTCTCTGTCCCGCCACCCCTGATTTATTAAAGTGCAAATTGGCCTTTCTCACCTCCCTCAAGGAAATCGCTATAGCCACCATTTGCCCATTTTCCTGACTCTGATAAGATTATCGGGCTCCTGTGAATGGTTTATGTCTAGGTAGTCTTTAACTGATTGTAAGACACTGGTGCCATGCTCTGCTGGAGTTGAGATAAAACTCCTGAGCTAAAACTAGTGTCTGCAGTTCTGCATGTATGCAAGTCTTTGATCTAAAATTTGGTGAATCCTGTTAGCATATATATGTATGTTACCCCTCAATAAAGTCGTCGGAATCAGTCACAAGCTGACTCCGTCCCTCTCAACCCCATCTTTCCTAGTCTTTTATTTCTCAGGTGCTCTGGTGATTGCATCCTCGACCTGTTCCTTTTGCCGGCAGGCCCGGCACCAAAGCCCTCTTCTCTCTCTCTCTCTCTCTCTCTCCCGCAGGATGGGGCGCTCTTCTCTTTGAGTCTTTGGATCGACGTGCCCTCACGCCTCAAAGATGGATTTTCCTGCTATTATCTAAATAAATAGAGCTGTAACACTGATTTATTTAAGAGGTATAACACGGCCTGTCCTCCGAGAGCTGTGACCTGCCAGGGGGCTTCAATGTCCGTCACTCCAAATTTTTGTTGTGACGAGACAAAGAACCGAGGAACATACCCTCGCCTGACGTCTGTGGGGCCGCGACTCGGGGTTAACCTGGCTGAGACAACCTCCACGCGCAAGAGGCCAAGCGCAGCAGGAGCCCAGCTCAGCGAAGCTCCTGCGGTAGAAGAGGAAAGTGAAGAAAACCCAGCGCAAAGGAAGGCCCATCGTGCTGGAAATCGGAGCAGCGAAAAAAGAACTCAGCAGAAAGCCCACGCGGCTCAGCCCCAGATTCCAGAGGACCTCTGGTTAAGGTAGGAGGTCCTCGCTCCCATGGCTGGAGGGACATGCCTAACAAAATCTTAATTCCTTTACAATCTCTCGTTTCTTGTTTCCTTGAACCCCCCACGAACAGGCAGGCAGCAGTGGGTGCAACTGAGGGACTCTGGAGAGGCTACTCTTTGGTATGTGCCAAAGGCACTATCTGCTGGGCCCCAGTAGCGGTTACCCAAGCCGGTGGGTGTTCTTCTGTCCTTACTCTTTGTGCCAAAAATCAGGCCAATGAAAACTGAGCACCGGTCAGATATCTAGCAAATTTTCCAGTAGGCTGTGAAGGGGATTCCTTGGCACATCTTTCCCACTGCTTTTCCCTCTTTTCCTTCAGCTCTTTCTCCCGGGGCTCGAGCCCAACCAAAACCCAGGATGCCCAGCTCAGGCTCTGAGATCTTATTGCAAAAATTCAGTGAGAGACAAAGCGATAAGTGGGAGGTGGATTTGCTGAAATCCAGAGAGAAGTGCCCATTCTACATGGAAAGTGGCCTAAGTAAGTTTTGCCAGTGGGGGCGAATTCATATGCTAATAAGCGGGAGGATCATCCCAGCCATTGGGGAACCACCCACTCCTCCCTCTGTTGACAGTGCCTTAGAGCTGTTCTGCCACCTCTGGGTGTATCTTTTGGTTTACAGATTGGGGATTAAGGTTTGCTCGAATTTGACTTGTCCTGTTGGACCCAACTGACTTTAATCTGTTTATGTTATGCCCTGGTGCTATGTCATTCTTCCAAAGGTTGTGCTCTGCACCCCTTACCCTCCTGTTTCATGCTCCTTTCCTCAGCCCCATCCGGGCCCACATTTTTGCCTCTACAATCTTCTAGAGGGATAACAAAAAAATAGCTGGCATTGGGAGAGAAGAACTGTATAATATCCAACCCTTTAGTCCTACCTAGCATTGGTCACACTGGAGATCTTGGGGAAGCCCAAACTCCAGTCCGGGGGTCCCAGGAGGTCATCATGCCTTGACCTGCCTGGGGATCTGGTCCTCAAAATGTTGTCACGCCTCAGCCTTTTGGGGATCCGCTAGTCCCAAGGGTCCCAGGAGGTCGTCATGCCTTGACCTGCCCAGGGGCCCAATTCTCGGGAGGCTGTCACGCCTCGACCTGCCCGGGGATTCGATCTCTAGGAGGCTGTCACGTCTCAGCCTGCCTGGGGATCTTCATCCCGACCCGGGGATGCCTGGCTCTCAGGTTGCAACAGTACTAGGTAGGATGAGCTTATATCATGGCATCTATTCCCATCCACGGTGGACAAACTAGCAATAAGTTACAAACCCTTAATTCTACCCAGCACTGGTCACGCTGGAGACCTTGGGGACGCCCAAACTCCAGCCCGGGGGTCCCAGGAGGTCATCACGCCTTGACCTGCCTAGGGATCTGGTCCTCGAAAGGTTGTCACGCCTCAGCCTTTCGGGGATCCGCTAGTCCCAAGGGTCCCAGGAGGCCGTCACGCCTCGACCTGCCCGGGGATTCGATCTCTAGGAGGCTGTCATGCCTCAGCCTGCCTGGAGATCTGCATCCTGACCCGGGGACACCTGGCTCTCAGGTTGCGACAGTATTGGGTAGGATAAGCTTCAAAAAGCCTATTCGTTTTTTCTTTTCCTTTTCCTCCCTAACATGACTGTTTTTCAGATGGGAAATAACCAATCCACTTCCCGGCAGACGCCCTTGAGATGCATCCTTGATAACTAGATGACCCTGAACATACTAGGGTCTTAAAGGAAGCCCGGAGGTATGCAACAGGGCTTCACATGTCAAGTGGTAGATACCCAGTAGGGGAAACTGCAGTCCCCTCCTCCGATCCTAACTGGAATTATAATGACCCTGAGCACATCTGGGAAAGGGATCATTTTCTAATCTGTATAAAGGCAGGACTGAAAGCAGCCCAGCAAAAAGTAATCAGCTATGCCTGGGTCTCGGCAATAACTCAGGAGTCCAATGAGAACCCCATTGCCTTTCTGGAAAGGCAAAAAGAGGCCCTCCAAAAGTTTACCAATTTGGACTTAGACTCTTATGAAGGACAGGTGATTTTAAAGGACAAATTCCTGTCCCAATGTGCATCAGACATCAGAATTAAGTTACAACAGCTACAGCAGCAGGACTCCGCTGCCTCTCTAGATGAGATGATCCAGACAGCCACCAGTACCTTTTATAACAGAGAACAGGAGAAGGAGGCCAAGGCCCAGGAGAGGGAGAGAAGGAAAGAGACAAGGCCTGCCCAGATGCTGGCCGCCCTCCAGGGAAGCCCTATGGCACACCCCGAGACCTTAAATGACAAGGCACGAGGCAAATGCCTAATCTGTAGACAGGCGGGGCATTGGGCCAAAGAGTGTCCTAGCCGTGACAAGTCTCCTAGAACAGCTTGCCACAAATGCCATCAACTGGGATATTGGGCGGCACTCTGCCCTGGGGACCCAAGAGCCTCAAGGTCAAGCTCCAAGCCTTCCCTCACGATGGTTCAAGAGGACTGAAGCAGCCCGCTCCAGCCAGCCCACCTGTCACAGATAACCATCACGGGGCTGGAGCCAAGGATGCAGCTGGATGTGGCAGGTAGGTCCGAAAATTTCTTGGTTGACACAGGGGCTCCCTACTCTGTCTTGATCTCCTACTCCGGAGCCTTCTCCTCCCAAACCTGTACCATTTTGGGTGCTACAGGAAAAGCAACTACTAGAAGATTCACCCAAGCACTTCTTTGTTGCTGGGATGGGCAGATATTCTCCCACCAGTTCCTGGTGGTCCCTGAGTGTCCTGCTCCCTTAATGGGAAGAGACGTACTCACTAAACTGGGACCACCCTTGTGATGGGAAGCTTTTCAACCCCTAGGGCCCTACAGCTTCTGGTTACTACTGAGGAACCCATTACACCTCCAATAGAGAGAACAAAGACTATGGGAGGACAAAATTAACCCCCAGGTGTGGGACCAGGGGATTCCTGGACGAGCCCACCAAGCCGAACCGGTCACCATTGTCCTCCGAGATCCCACTCTGTTTCCTAACCGGAAACAATATCCTCTCAAAAGAGAGGCTCGGGAGGGACTACAGCCTTTAATAAATAAATTCCTTGCTTGTGGGCTATTGGTCCCCACCAGTTCACCATGTAGCATATCAATCTTCTCAGTAAGGAAAAAGGACGGAACCTGGCGAATGGTTCAAGATCTCCGGATCGTAAATGAAACTGTAGTTCCCCCTCCATCCTACAGTACCCAATCCCTATGTAATCTTGGGAGAAATCCCACCCAGTGCCAAGTGGCTTACAGTCTTGGATCTCAAAGATGCATTATTTTTGCATACCACTGGCTAAAGAATCCCAATATCTTTTTGCCTTTGAGTGGCAGGCCCCAGGAGAAAAACACCAACAGATGACTTGGACAGTATTACCTCAGGGGTTCAGAGACAGCCCCTACTTGTTTGGACAGCCCCTTAGCCGGGATCTCTTAGATCTGGACCTGGAACCTAATGGGAAAATATTACAATATGTAGATGACCAACTAATCTGCTCTCCAGATGAGAAAAGTGCCCAACAACATGCAATTCAGGTTCTAAACTTTTTGGCAGAAAGGGGATATAAAGTCTCCCATGCTAAGGCACAGATGGTCAAGACAAAGGTCACTTACCTGGGAGTTCAGATTACACACGGGTCCAGGAGGCTGTCCTCTGATCGGGTACAAGGAATCCTCCAGTTGCCCTCCCCCACGACTCGAAAACAATTGTGAGCTTTCCTGGGGCTAACTGGGTACTGTAGAATCTGGATACCCAATTATGGTCTAATTGCCCAGCCCTTATATAAAAGCTTAAAGGGCGAGATGATTCAACCCCACTAATGTGGGGAACTCCTCAAAAGAAGGCAGAGGCTACACTAAAACAGGCCTTAATGCAGGCACCTGCCTTGAGGTTGCCAGATCCAAAGAAAGCATTCCAACTTTATGTCCATGAAAGAGAGGGAATAGCCTTGGGAGTGTTAAAGGTTGGGATCTGAGCCCCAGCCTGTAGCTTACTTATCCAAGAGACTTGATCCAACCACCCAAGGCTGGCCCCCCTATCTTCTAAATCTTGCAGCTATTGCAATCATGATAGAAGATGCTTTAAAACTCTCCTTTGGGGGCAAACTAACTATTTTTACCAGCCACCAAGTAAAACAGCTCCTAAATGGGAGAGGCCATTTATGGATGTCTGATCAAAGAATCCTCAGATATCAAGTAATACTGATGGAAAATCCAGGCCTCACTATATCCCCTTGTGAGGTTCTTAACCCAGCCACCCTCCTGCCTACCCCCGAGGGCTCTCTCCCCTTTCACTCCTGTCTAGAAACCTTGGACCACTGGACAAAACCCCGAGAGGGATTGTCAGAAGATCCTCTGATCAATCCTGAAGAAATCTGGTACACTGATGGAAGCAGCTTTGTCTTGGATGGAAAAAGAAGAGCCGGATATGCAGTAGTCTCAAATTTTGAGATCACAGAGGCTAAGCCTCTGCCACCAGCAGTCAAGGTGCCAGGACATGACTCCAGATTCACTACTCACGAGTCAAGCCATGGAAGAAAACAGAAGAGGACACTCAATACACCTGTGAGCCCCTGGGAGATCTCAGATACCTCTTCAGAACTACAAATGAGTGCCCCTCTAATAAACAACCCCAAAATCTGGTCTCTGGGGATAAGATTTCTCAAGACAGCTCTAAAGAGCCAACACAGCTTGGCAGAGATTGTATTCCAAAACAGACAGGAGATAGATCTTCTGATCCCTGAACAAGGAGGGACTTGAGTCTCCAGTGGAGGCGTGGGTTGGCGGTGGCCGGCTGCAGGGTTGGGGGCACTCAGTGTAGCAGTGCCTGCCGGGGACCTTTTCAGGGAGGTCGCCATTATCTTCATCACGTCCACCATAGTCTGGCCCCAGGTAAATAGCAGGGAGGGAACACAGCCCCACCCATTAACAGAAAATTGGATTAAAGATTTACTGAGCATGGCCCTGCCAATCAGAACAAGACCCAGTTTCCCCCTCAGTCAGTCTCTCCCATCAGGAAGCTTCCATAAGCTTCTTATCCTTCTCCATCAGAGCGCAGACAGACTGAAAACCACAGTCACAGAAAACTAATCTGATCACATGGACCACAGCCTTGTCTAACTCAATGAAACTGTGAGCCATGCCCTGTAGGGCCACCCAAGATGGTCGGGTCATGGTGGAGAAGTCTGACAAGACGTGGTCCACTGGAGAAGGGAATGGCAAACCACTTCAGTATTCCTGCCTTGAGAACCCCATAAACAGTATGAAAAGGCAAAAAGATAGGACACTGAAAGATGAACTCCCCAGGTCAGTAGGTGTCCAATATGCTACTGGAGATCAGTGGAGAACTAACTCCAGAAAGAATGAGGAGATGGAGCCAAAGTAAAAACAACACCCAGTTGTGGATGTGACTGGTGATAGAAGCAAGGTCCAATGCTGTAAGGAGCAATATTGCATAGGAATCTGAAATGTTAGGTTCATGAATTAAGGCAAATTGGAAGTGGCCAAACAGGAGATGGCAAGAGTGGACATCGACATTTTAGGAATCAGCAAACTAAAATGGACTGGAATGGGTGAATTTAACTCAGTGCCACCTGGAAAGCTCAAACAAAACATTAGCTTATTGCAAAGTCATTCTTGTTTTACTTGGCATTTCTTTAACCACTAAGGAGATTAAGTTTCTTTTCATATGTATACTGATGCTTTTCTCCTTTTTAAAGTGAGGGTTCTCATCTATTGCTTATTTTTCTAGAGCAATTTGAATGCCTTGCTTCTTTTGAAAATTAGGTCAGTACGCAGGATTCCTGGGACTCAAAGCCGTTTGTGTAATGATAGGTATTAAACTAGGTTTTGTGTGTGTGCATGTGAGAGAAAGGCATTACTGAGAGAAAAGATTTCCTGAGGCTACTTTGATTATTAAAATTAATGTTTAATTTAGTAAAGTTGTAACTAAGAATGGGCTTCCTTGACAGATCAGTTGGTAAAGAATCCGCCTGCAATGCAGGAGACCCCGGTTCAATTCCTGGGTCAGGAAGATCCCCTGGAGAAGGGACAGGCTGCCCACTCCAGTATCCTTGGGCTACCCTTGTGGCTCAGCAGACAAAGAATCTGCCTGCAAAGGGGGAGACCTGGGTTCAATCCCTGGGTTGGGAAGATTACCTGGAGAAGGGAACGGCTACCCACTCCAGTATTCTGGCCTGGAGAATTCCATGGACTATACAGTCCATGGTGTTGCATATTTTTTCTTTACCAACTGGTTCATTTTATAGATCTATTGCAACCATAAATTTTAGCAAGATTTTTCAGTTTTTAAGGGGGTGTTGGATTGACAGTTGGTTTGCTAATTAAACTCGCTTCAAAAATTTAAAGTACAGTTGTAAATTTAATGTATTTAATTTTCTTTGAAAATACATCAATTGTGTGATAAATAAACCTCAAATAATAAGCTTTATAAATCAAATAACAACGTATAAATATGGCAAAATTGTTATCTTAAACTTTCTAATATGGTTTATGAATTTAGCACAATTTTCTCTTATCTAAAATCACAAAGCTAATACTCATTATGGATTTTAAAGTTGAGGTACCTTCCTGATGGTCCAGTGATTAAGACTTCACCTTCCAATGCAGGGGGTGCGGTTTCAAACCTTGGTTGGGGATCTAAGATTCCCCATGCCTCTCTGCCAAGAAACCAGGACACAAACAACAGAAACAATATTGTAACAAATTCAACAAAGACTTTAAAAATGGCCCACATCAAAAAAATAAAAGAAAAAATCTTGGAAAAAATGTAATTATAAGGCAAATCTGTTAGTCTGTCTGTCCTTTAATAAACCAAATTCTCTTCCTTGTTTTAAGTGCAGGAAAACCTTGTTTTATTGTGCCTCACTTTAAAGTGAAGCTTGCAGACATGAAGTTTTTTACAAAGTGAAGATTTGTGGTGCTTTCCTCAGATGCCGCTAAGAGGCTCGGTCCTTTCTTCCAAGGAAGCTAAGGACATGTTGGGATTGGCCCTCACTCTCTCCAGGGAATTAGCCCTGAACCTGGCAGCCCCCACCTAGCACTCGCCTGCACTTTGGTATCTGTCTCTCCATGATGATAAGATCACTGTCCTCACTAAAGCGCTTGGCCAATGTCAGCATTGGGAGCCTCACCTGCAATGTGGGGTTGGTGGACCTGCCCCAGCAGCTGGCGCTGTGCCAGCAGAGATCCTGCCCCCTCCACCACTATTGCCCCAGTTTTTTATAAACATGTAAGAGAATTTAAGCCTCCTTAATCAGGGGAATACAACGTGGACACAATATGATATCACTAGTCACCCATCAGAATAGGTAAAGTGAAAAAGATGGAAAACACTCAGAGAAGATGAGGATGTGCAGAAGCTGGAATTCTCATATACTGCTGGGGACAGATAGACCACAAGCACTGTGGGAAACAGCCTGGCCTCCCCTATGAGCTGGCAATTCAACTCCTTCAAAATAAATAAACCACAGCTATACACCGCAACATGGATGATTCTCGCAGACAGAATGCAGAGCATGAAACAGTCTATGCTGTGTAATTCCACTTAAATATAACTGAAAACAGTCTTCATAACTATCTACAGTATTTAAGGATTCATGAATAAGCTGAAGAGCTATAATGAAATACAAAGAATAGTTATCACAGGAGTCAGGGTAATGGTTATTTTGGGGGGGGGAAGGTAGTCATAGGAAAAATGAGGGTGACTTCTAGGGTCCAAGCAATATTCCCTTTCTCAGACGGGCTGGTGGTTCCATGGATGTCTGACGATAAACTGCTCAGCAGCACATTCATGCTGTGTGCATGTGTGCATGCTCTAGTAAGTGTGCTTTATCTGATAACCAAGAAAATTAAAAAGTAAATTTGAAAAATTTAAAAAAAAAAAAAGGTAGAAGCCAAGAGAGCAGAATCTGAAGAGTCTGATGATGACATGGGCCTTGGTCTTTTTTTCCTCTTTTAATTGGAGGATAATTGCTTTATAACGTTGCCGCTTTCTGCTCTACGCCAACGTGGATCAGCTATCTGTATACACACTGGCTTCCTCTTGCGCCTCCTTCCCGCCCCCAGCCCGCCCCGCCCTCTGGGTCATCACAGAGCTCTGAGCTGGGCTCCCTGTGCCTCACAGCAGCTGGCCACTAGGACTTCGGTCCTTTTGATTAAACCGCTATAGTAACACGTTTAATAAAAAGCTGAGCTCTTTACTGGGGGGAAAAAAAAGATTGTGGCATCATGTGTCAAGCAAGTCTGTCAACGCCATTTTCCAACAGCATTTGCTCACTTAATGTCTCTTCATGTGACATTTATGTGTCACTTAATGTGACGCATCCATAGTGCGTCACATTACTTATTTTTATTGCTATTGTATTTGTTATGGTGACCTGTGACCAGTGATCTTTGATGTTACTACTACCACTTATTGAAGGTTCACATGATCGTTAGCAATAAATTTTTAGCAATAAATTATTTTAAAATTAAAGTATGTACATTGTTTTTTAAACTCCATGCTACTGCACAGTTAACAGAGTATAGCATGGTGTAAACGTAACTTTTATATGCACTAGGAAACCCAAAAATTCATGTGTTTGCTTTACCGTAATACCCACTTTGTTGTGGCGGTTTGGAACCAAACCTGAAGTATCTCTGAGTTGTGCCTGTACTTAAAATACTAGATAGATATAGACTATTCCCAAATTTAACTCAAAATAGTAATAACTCAGAGTTTGGTTAATTTTACCATCTCTATACTTAACTCTAAATCTCCTCAGACATTTACCCATGAAGGAGGAAATTATTTCCTCCCAAGTAATTTGCCATTGCCCTGTTGGATAGCTGAGGTTGTATGTAGACTCGACACTTTGGGTGGGATAAGAATATTTACCACTGTAAGTAAGTAAGTGAAGTCTGTCAGTCGTGTCCGACTCTTTGCGACCCCATGGACTGTAGCCTACCAGGCTCCTCTGTCCATGGGATTTTCCAGGCAAGAGTAGACATTGTCAAATGAAAAATTAAGCAATTTAGTGATGAGTTAATTCCCTTTATTCATGGATTGGGGGCATACAGTGCCTCACAAGCCGTGGAACACCTTTCCTGAGGTATTTTGGGTAACAGTGAGTTTTGCAAAGCTTTACAAGTTCCAACGTGGAAAGAAGACATGGTTGACTAGGATTGTATATCTGACCTTATTTAGAAAGATCAAGGAACAAGGAAATGAGTCCAGAGTCCACAGCTGGCCCAATATATGGAATTGTCTGATTGGATACACCATGTTTCTGGTCACATGAAACATTTACAGAAATACAAAAGTTTGCTGATGTAACACTCCGGACAGGAGCAGCTCCATCTTGAGTCTGGAAGTTTATTTCAACAACATCTAGGATGAATTTTCTCACAATGATGGAGCACTAGTCTTACTAGAAGTCTCTTTAATGTCCCTATGCCAGATAAGGGGATCTCACACAAACCACTGACCTTGCATTAGAGTGTATGAGCCCTAATTTTCACATATGATTTAACCCCACAATCCTCATCCACATTGCTTCACTAATTGTTCTGATCCAATGGGTCATATCTAGTTATATTCTAGGCTGAATGATTTTTATATTCTTCCTATCTGTAGCGCTACAAATCTTACAGTATTTAAAGGACAGCTGTTTGGATTCTGTAAAATCTATGTCTACCTGATTCAAAGGTCAGAATTCTAACATCATTCTTGTGATAACAGATAACACTTTTTTTTTTAAGGCAAATAAAACAGGATAAGTACAAAGTTTAAAAGTTACTGCAATAAATAATCACTGGCAATTAACCAGGTTTAGTTCAACCACATGAGCTGCCCTGGTGGCTCCGGTAAAGAATCTGCCTGCCAATGCAGAAGATGTGAGTTCGATCCCTGGGTCAGGGAGATCACCTGGAGAAGGAAATGCAACCCACTCCAGTATTCTTGCCTGGGAAATGTCAGGGACCAAGGGGCCTAGAAAGCTACAGTACGTAGGGTCACAGAGAGTCAGACACAACTGAGTGACTAAGCAACAAGGTCAACCACAGAGTCCTCCTTTCCTTCTTCCTGCCTCCCATCTCCTGCAAATCACCACAATCATATATTATCACTTCACTTATAATTTTTTTAATGACCAGTGTATGGCTTTATTGCTTCTAGCACAAGACAGTTTTATAGTAAAACTTTTCCATAGTGGCCTAATGTTTAACTCATGCACCCCAAATATAAACTGACAATTTTCATAAATTTTCATTTAACAATACAATCACTTCACAGAGGCCTTAACAAATGCTGTTTTGAAAATGCTGATTTTTTCCCCCCTCATCACATTATAGCCACAAGAGCAAGTTGATGAACAATCCTTGCAAAAAGGAGGGATAACACTTGCTACAAAATTATCTGAATCCCACAAAATCACTCCACTTCTGCTGAATGGTCTAACTTGGAACCTTCTAAAGCTTTGGATATTTGCGGCTTAGTGTGTGCCTACATTCAAGACAAAAATAAATGAACAAGCAGCAAGTGAATTTTAGTAAATATTAGTACATAAATTAAAAAATAAGCAATCTTGCTTACTTTGACAGTTTTTAAATTAAATTCTTGGACCAGTACAAAGATATCTATGATTTTAATATGCATACCTATAATACAGTGATATTCTCTGCTAAAACTATTTCTAGTCCTTAGGATGAAATTAACTTTTTCTGGGTTTGAAGCAAAGTGCATTGTGAGTAAGAAATAAGAAATACTGGCCTAAAATTAATTGCATGGGAACGTCTTGTTTATTTCAGTTTTCCGGCACCTTTCCATCTCAAATATAGAACTTTGGGTAATTTCCCAGAACTTTTCCTTGTCTCTTTAATACATGATCATATACATATACACACAGATATATATGTACATGCACGCATCCATATAAACACGTATAAATGTTGAATCCCTAAATGTTTAATTGGCTAGAAATCGGCTCTATGTAGGGAGCTGATCTCAGAATTTGGAAATAAAGTTAGAAATAAAGTGGGGTGAGTCACTTTAGAAGTAACCCTACCCAAGAAACGGTTTGCTAGTGTCCCCCTGAAGTGTGGGGATGAGAAACTCCGCTGTTTTATTTGGGCAAGACAGTTCCCCAAGAAGGCAAGACGGACCTGTGATGTGTGTGCATTACATGCATGCACTTACACTGCCACAAGCGTGGTATGGGAGGGTTATGACAGAGGGGTGACAGGTAACATGGAGCCTAGGAGAAGTTAGCCAAAGAAGAGAGCCGTGCCAGATGGTCTGCTGCCCTCACCCAAGAGACAGGCTGTTCTGGCCCTAAGGCTGCTGCTGATCCTCAGGACCCCAAAGTCCTAGTGTGGAGAGAGAAGGTCACGGATCTGTTGGTTTGGCGCTAAATCTGCCCTCTCCATAAACAGCTCTCTGATCAATAGTAGGGACTCCAGGTGTTCTTGGTCTCACCCAGAATAAGTCCTATGAAAACACCCTAGAAAGCTTCTATACCCAGCAGCAGTCTCTCCTGTAAATGGGGTTCTTGGTTTGTAGATCAGTTTCCCACCACAGTTTGATCTTCTTGAGTAATGGTTGGAATTAGAGGTAAGGACCAGCAAAGATAAATACAGAATTAGCTGAGGGACCGTTTACCATCAAAGCCCACTAGTAGAGTTCAGACTGAGGCAAATGGCCAAGTAACCTCCCTGCTGACTTTTCTTTAGCTGTACTTTGACTATGAATCTGGTGAATGTAGAATTCAAAATCAGTAGGTTCTGATCTTTCAGTTGAATAAGACTAATTTTTATGAAAGTGGAAAGAAAATTTCAGATAGGGAAGAAGTTGGTGCTTTGTGGCAAATGAAAACTGGGAACTGATGAGTTTTGTTGAGGCTTTGGGAATAACTGGCTTCTATTCACAGCAGAGACAAAGATCAGTAGCATTTAAAGTTGCATGTCATTCCTAACAGAGCATGCTCTTTGAGGTGTAGCCTATTGTCATGTGAAATGCATGGTCCCTGTAGCCAGCTTGTTTAGGACTGAATCCTGGCTCCAACACTTGCCAACTGTGTAACCTTGGGAAAGCAACTTAATTTCTCTGTGCGTTGGTTTCCTTATCTCTAAAATGAATTGTTGTAAAGATTAAATGAGATGGTGTACCCAAAATGGTTAAAATTGCATCTGACATATAGTAAGATATTTTTATAATCTAATAATCGTGGAGTCGCTTATTTCTCATGAATTAGATGGGGAAGAAAGCCAACCAACAGCTTGTTAAGAAGCTGGCATAAAGAATAGAAGAAATGGTTAGCCAAACTCTTAAGACTGTAATCTTTTCTGACTAGTAAAGGGCACAGACTACTTTTTTTTTAATTAGAGGAAAATTTCTTTACAGTGCTGTATTGGTTTCTCCCAGCAATGTGAATCAGCTTTAAGTATACATCTGTCCCCACCCTGTTGAACCTCCCTCCCAGCTACCCTTCTAGGTTGTCACAGAGGCCTAGTAGAGCTCTCTGTTACACGAAACTTCCCACCATCTATTTTACATATGGTAATATGTATGTTTCAATGCTACTCTCTCAATTCATCACACCCTATTCTTCCGCCCCCCGCCCCGGGGCACAGGCTTTTGACCCCAATCACACAGGATTTATTTCCATTAAACAGGAAATGCTTACATAGTACCTGTTAGGTGCCAGACACTGGTCTATGTGCCTTACAAATACAAAGAATTGATGCTTTTAAATTGTGGTGCTGAAGAAGACTCTTGAGAGTCCCTTGGACTACAAGGAGATCAAATCAGTCAGTACTAAAGGAAATTAACCCTGAATATTCATTGGAAGGACTGATGCTAAAGTTGAAGCTCCAATATTTTGGCCACCTGACGCAAAGAGTCGACTCACTGGGGAAAAAAAAAAACCTGATGCTGGGAAAGATCAGGGAAGAGGGTGGCAGAGGATGAGATGGTTAGATAGCAACACCAACTCTGTGAACATGAATTTGAGCAAGTCTGGGAGACAGAGGAGGGCAGAGGAGCCTGGCACGCTGCCGTCCAGGGGTCACAGAGGTGAACATGACTTAGGGACCAAACAACAACAAAGCTTGATCCTGTGAACAGGCCCATTCCATAAATGAGGAGCCAAGTAGGAGAACAGGGCTGCAGTCAGACTCCAGAGACACGTGGGATGCTGCCCATCCCTGTCTTCAGACAGGACTGCTACTGCAGAGAAAGTAGACGGATGTGGCTGGAGCCCAGCACCAACAGACAGTTCTGGTGCAAAACATTTTCATACCGGTTTGCCTTGTTTATTTCTTTTCCTTCATCAGGTTGGGATAGGAGAAGTTATGGCTTTGACATGAATTGGGCTTAAAGGGTGCAGAATTTAATTTTCCTATTAAAAGTATAAAGCTGGGAGAAATAAACCCCAGGCCTGGTTACCAGGCCACTGCCCTGCCCAGCTTTGTAACAAAGCTGTTAACTGACCCTCAATTGGCACAACAAAGGTCCTTCTGCTCAGTGCCTTTAGAACCAATATAATGAGGCAGTGCAGTTCAGGAGCAAAGAAAAGTTTAATTCTTTGACCGAGAACAGACAGGTGTAGATCCTTATTGCAGAGTGAAGTTCTCCTCTATAGGCCATGAGCAAAACTGCTTTATAGGGTTCTCAGCAGTCAGTCGGAGAAGGCAATGGCACCCCACTCCGGTACTCTCGCCTGGAAAATCCCATGGACAGCGGAGTGTTCTTGCCTGGAGAATCCCAGGGACGGGGGAGCCTGGTTGGCTTCCGACTATGGGGTCGCACAGAGTCGGACACGACTGAAGCGACTTAGCAGCAGCAGCTGGTAGTCATGTGCGGATGTGAGAGCTGGACCACAAAGAAGGCTGGGTACCTCAAACTGTGGCGCTGGAGAAGACTCTGAGAGTCCCCTGGAGCAAGGAGATCCAATCAGTCAGCGCTAAAGGAGATCAACCCTCAATATTCATTGGAAGGATTGATGCTGAAACTGAAGCTCCAATAGTGTGGCCACCTGAAGCGAAGACTCACTGGGAAAGACCCTGATGCTGGGAAAGATTGAGGGCAGGAGAAGGGAGCAACAGACGATGTGATGGTTGGATGGCATCACCGACTCCATGGACATAAGTTTGAGCAAACTCCAGGAGATGGTGAAGGACAGGGAAGCCTGGCGCGTGGCAGTCCATGGGGTCGCAAAGAGTCAGACATGATTTGGCAACCGAACAACAAAAACAGCAGCGGCGGGGAGTGGGTGGAGTTTCCGGAGAGCCGCGCGGCTGCGCTGAGGCTCTAGATCACAGCGCTGGGGGCAGCATCTCTGCACACAGCCCACGGCTGCCATCTTGGTTTGCAGGGTCATGTGCAGCGCTTCTCCACATGGTCCGCAAAGCTGAGGTGTCTATCACAGCCATTCCACACAAATAACTTGGGTCTGAAGTGCCCGCTGCAAGGCCTCTGCAATTGGCACCATATGAGCAGGTGAAACAAGACAGACTCAAAGGAAAAGAAACAAGAAAAGGTTAGACTTTACTACCCAGATTCTTTTTTACTTCCGCAGGAATTGTTAATAGGCTTTACCAGTGACAAAACAGTGAAGGTAAGTGTTTACTCTGTTACATCGGCCAAAGTAAGGGCTGCAAGCACTTACTATACTTGACATTTTGTGCTGGTAGTGAGTATAGAGGGCTTCCGTGGTAGCTCAGTGGTAAGAATCCCCCTACCAATGCAGGAGATGCAGGTTCGATTTCTGGGTTGGAAGGATTCCTTGGAGGTGGAAATGGGAATCCACTCCAGCATCCTTGCCTGGGAAATCCCACGGACAGAGAAGCCTGATGGGCTACAGTACATGGGGTCACAGAGAGTCAGATACAACTGAGCATGCAGTGAGTATATATGAATTAAATTTGGTTAATTCCTGATTAGCCTGTAGTGTGCTTCATTTTATTACTGGCCTAACAGCAATTATCTTTGGGTAGTGAGATTCTTGTGCTTTTTTATTTCCTTCCTTATCCTTTTGCTATTTTCCAAAACCACTGCTGTAGACTACAACAGATGACTGCTTATAGGAAAGAGTTCCCTTCTCCTTATCTCATTCGTTTCTAATATGTGGGTTTTATTTTTACAAAATTGGTAATTTTACAAAAATTTTATGGGCACAGATAGTCAAATAGTTCTACCAAGAGCAAATGAAGACACTCTTTAGATCGTTTTAGTCAGTTATTGTGGTATGTACTTCTACATAACTAAATAACATGCTTATGTTGTTTGTTTTTTATTTTTGAATCTCCCATTGATTTCTTTGTGGGGTGATGAGACTAACGTGTTTCACCACTGTTACCCCATTGCCAGGGACATTCCAATCACCCCCATCCTTGCAGAAATTTGGCCAGATTGATGTTCAGTGTTGTCATTATGCTAACTTGGTAAATATTTTTGATTCTGTGAACAACATTTTATTTTCTCTAGAGTTAATAATTTCCCTTATTGGCTTAGTTTTTGATGTTTTACCACTAAATTGACCTTCTTCCCTTCATCCTCCCTACCCCATCATTTTATAAACCACTTCTCAGTACATTCAAATATCTTAGATATTCTCTAATTTCATCTTCTGGAGCCTCTTGGCTTACTCCAATCTGGGCTCACTTCTCGAGGCCTGCTGGACAGCTTGGGATTCCTCTTCACAGACATCCTAGGACTTCCTTTGCCTTTTTTCCATGTTGGACCCCCTTTGCCTGGATCTTTATGCGTTCCTCTTTTTTGATTCATTCTCTCATTTTAGAGTATCTTTCTAACAAAGGGTCTATGGGAGATAATACTTTTGAGAGTTTCCATGTCTGAAAATACCTTTACTTCCTGTTCATCTTTAATTAATACTGGCTGGATATAGAACCCCAGAATGGAGATTCCTTTCTTTCTGAAATTTTAAGGCATAACTCCCTTCTCTTATAGCTTCTATCATTACCATAAAGGAACCTGATGCCACTTTGACTCCCGAACCTTTACAAGAATCATGTTTCCCTCTCTGGAAGTCTGTAGGATCTTCTCCTCATCTTCACTGTTCCTGACTTTCACTGTAACATGTCCCAGGGCCAGAGCCAGGGTCTGCTTTCACCCACGGTACTTGGTGCTCCCCATCAATCTGGAAATTCATGTCCTTTATTTCTAGAAATCTTACTACATTTTTCCTTGAAAATTTTATACATCACTATTTGTGTGCCTTCTTTCTAGAATTTCTAGTATTTGGAAGTTACATTTTTATGGTTTTCTTTCCTGCATTCCATTTCTTTGCCTTAGCCCAACCCCTGAGTTTTCATTTTTGCTATTATAATTTCCAAGCGCTCTTTTTTGTTCTCCGATTGTCCCTTTGTTAATAGTATCCTCTTCTTGTTTCATGCATGTAGTGTTTCTCTTACCTCTGTGAAGACACTGAGGATGTTTTTTGTATGTTTTCCCATTTGCATTTTCTGCTTCCTTCAGGTGGCTCTGTTCTCTCAGCTCATTTTGGTCTTTACCTTTCATACTTAATGTTTGCTTCTAAAGTCTGTTGATCGTTAGCTATTTGCTCACATTTGAGTGGGGAACTAAAGAACTGCAAATTGGTGGGGCGTGTCGCTATTTTGCTCTGACTGATTGTTTCAGTGAATACCTGATATCAGTGTCCTAGGCTGGTTTTTTCCCCTTCTCTCTCGGATTTGTCATATTCCCTAGAGAAGCTTTTCCAGTCTCTCACCTGGAGAGTATCTCTGGCTGCCACCATTTTGGTTGCCAAACACAGGAAGAAAGCTGGGCTCATGGTTTCTGTGCTCGTTTTTGACATTTCATTCCATCTCATTTTTCAGGACAATATCTATGCCCTCAACTCTGCCAAATGCCCAACCCCATTCTCATCTAGATACTCCCTGTTGTATCTTTATATTGACTACACCACTTCCTCCCAGGTGTGAGAGGGATAATTGCTATACAACATATTTGGGAGGGGATCCAATGTTCTGTTTCTTAAACAGGCTTTCCATCAATTCTTTTCTCTGTCCCTTCCCTACCCCTAGATTTATTCATGTTGCTGCAAATGGCATTATTTTATTCTTTTTATGATTGAGTAATATTCCACTGTATATGTATAGAGCACATCTTCTTTATCCATTCATCAGTAATTGGACATTTAGGTTTCTTCCATGTCTTGGCTATTTGAAAACAGTGCTGCAATGAACATTGGGGTGCATGTATCTTTCCAAATTATAGTTTTCTCTGGATATATGCCCAAGAGTAGGATTGCAGGATCACACAGTAGCTCTATTTTTAGTTTTTTAAGGAACTACCATACCGTTCTCCATGGGCTTCCCAGGTGGCTCAGTGGTAAAGAATTCACCTGCCAATGCAGGAGGCACAGGAGATGTAGGTTTCATCCCTGGGCCAGGAAGATCCCCTGGAGAAGGGAATGGCAGCCCACTCCAGTACTCTTGCCAGGAAAGTCCTATAGACACAGGAGCCTGGCAGACTGTAGCCCATGAGGTCGCAAAGAGCTGGACACGACTGAGCACATTGGGCATACTGTTCTCCACAGTGGCCGCAGCAGTTTTTTTCTCACCAACAGTGCAGGGGGGTTCCTTATTCTCCACACACTCTCTAGCATTTATTTGTAGACTTTGATGATGGCCATCCTAACTGGTGTGAGTGACACTTCACTCTAGTTTGCAGTTTTTAGTTGTATTTCTCTAACAATTAGCAAAAGTGTGAAAGTGTTAGCCACTCAGTCACGTCCAATTATTTGCGACCTCACAGACTGTATGGCCTCTGGCCATGGAATTCTCTAGGCAAGAATATTGAAGTGGATAGTCATTCTCTTCTCCAAGAGATCTTCCCGATCCAGGGATCAAACCTGGGCTCCCACACTGCAGGCAAATTCTTTACCATCTGAGCCACCAGGAAGTGTTTTTCCAGTAATCATGTACAGATGTGAGAGTTGGGTCATAAAGAAGACTGAGTGCTAAAGAATTGATGCTTTTGAACGGTGGTGTTGGAGAAGACTCTTGAGAGTCACTTGACAGCAAGGAGATCAAACCAGTCCATCCTAAAGGAAATCAACCCTGAATACTCATTGGAAGGACTCATGCTGAAGCTGAAGCTCCAATACTTTGACCATCTGATGCAAAGAACCAACTCATTGGAAAAGACCTTGATGCTGGGAAAGATTGAGAGCAGGAGAAGAAGGGGGCAACAGAGGATGAGATGGTTGGATGGCATCACTGACTCAATGGACATGAGTTTGAGCAGACTCCAGGAGATAGTGGAAGACAGGCAAGCCTGGCATGCTGCAGTCCATGGGGTCGCAAAGAGTTGGACATGACTTAGCAACTGAACAACAACAATATTTAGCGATGTTAAACATCTTTTCATGTGTCTTTGAGCCATCTGTGTGTTTCCTTTTTCTTTTTGTGGGGGACATGCCATGTGGCCTGTGGGATCCTTAGCTCCCCAAAAAGGGATTGAACCTGTGACCCCTGCAGTGGAAATGTGGAGTCCTAAACCCTGGAACAACCAAGGAATTCCCATCTATATGTCTTCTTCGGAGAAATGTCTATTTAAATCTTCTGCCTATTTTTTTATTGGGTTGTCTGCTTTTTTAATATTGAGCTGTATGAGCTGTTGGTCTATTTTGGAGATTAATCTCTTGCCAGTTGTTTGCAAAGACTTTCTTTCATTTCTGTAAGTTGTCTTTTTGTTTTGTTTATGGTTTCTTTTGCTGTGTAAAAGATTTTAAGTTTAATTAGATTTCATTTCTTTACTTTCACTTTTACTTGCATTTCTCTAGGATATGGATCCAAAAACATACCGCTGTGTTTTATGTCAAAGAGTGGTTTGTCTGTTTTTCCTCTAGGAGTTTTATAGTATCCATTTTTACATTTAAGTCTTTAATGTATTTTGAGGGGGTTTTTTGTGTGTGGTGTTAGAGAATGTTCTAATTTCATTCTTTTACATGTAGCTGTCCAGCTTTTCTGGAAACCTGCTTTTGAAAGTGTCACAACATTTACCCCGAGTATGCTGAAAAGTGAAGAGAAGCCACTTATCACACAGTCTAGAACCATGCTATTTAAAATAGTTCTGGTAGCCCAGAATTTATTTTAAAATGCAAAAACTCAGCCTCCACCCCTGCCAAATTTACTGAATCAGAATCCATATTTTAACAAGATCTCCAGCTAATTCATGGCCAAATGAAAAAATCAAGAAGCACTAATCCATAGCAATAGCCCTAATGTTCCATTCAGCAGTATGAAATTAGATTTGGAGATCAGTTGATCAGGATCTTTCAAATCAATTCACACAACTATTCTTAGGGCTATGACCTACAAGAAAAAACAGTGTTTAGTAATACAAATTGAGTGGTGATCCAGAACAGATCCTGGGACTTCAGCTCTGAAAGTAGTTATGGCATTTTTCAGGGTAAAGACTCAAAAGAATGCCAAATACAGACACAGTTTACTTTACTGGAAAAACATGTAAAGTGATGTATTTCTTATGCTTCTAATTGGGAACCAAATTTTCAAAGGAAAGAATTTATTCTTATTATAAATGCCTGATAAATATGTGATATTGACAAAGATTACAACAGTCAATTAACCCTTTGCCAAATTTTGACTTTGAAGAACTAGAAAGAGGCACCTGCTGCCTTGAAAATAAAGCCATCTGTTCTCTCCAGTCCAGGCCCTTTACAGATCCAGGATATTAAACCTCCAGAAGAAAAGCTCACAGACTGAAATTTGGTCATTTGGCTCAAGGTGTGGGAAGGAGCATGCTCTATGAAATCTCGTTAGGACTGGAACAATGTAGCTATTTGCCGGGGTCCAGCCCCAGCAGGATCCAGGGGATACCCTCAGGATGAATGGCATCCGCGCGCGCGAGAGAGAAGACACGTGAGACTAGCCTTGATAGGGCCAAATCTGCAAGAGAGAAAGAGAGAGAGAATGACCAGATGGGGGTGCTTGCAGGGTCTGGCAGAGTCTGGCAGAGTCTGGCAATGCTTTATTTTTTACCATGGCTTTTATACCCTAAGTTAGTACAGTTCTAAGGGGAAGATAGTTTAACATTACGTCAGCTTGTCCTTCACGAAACCAGGGTGTTTTCTGCATACTTCTTTATGAGGGTCTTGTACATTATCTTCTGGCCTGGGGCTATTAACATTTTATGCAGGTCAGGTGAATGTAAACCTATTTTCCGTTTTTATGGTGACCTTAACTGAAAGGTAACAGTCTCATAGGGAAATAGTACAGAGTAGAATTATATTCTTGTTAATACAAAAATTAATCCTTCTGCAAAAGTTGTCAGTTGCGTTTATCTAAGAAGTTTACCCCATACTGACTCTGCGACTTTGGTGAGGCAGCTTCTGCCTAGCACTTCTGGCTGACAATTAACAACCATCTCATTGTTACCACACTAGGGCTAAGTTCTTATTTCTCTAGATCTTTAACTATATTAACAATGGTTTTTATAACACAACCTTAGCACATTAAAGGCAAAAATACAGCAAGCATAAACACAGCAAGCAAATCACAACCCAATAACACCTATAGAATAATTTTTCTTATGTTTTCTAATAGGACTCCTTTACCCCTTAAAAGAGCTCTATATCAGGGCTTTTATATAAGTAGGTTCTTTATGCTATTTTATGATTAGAATATTATAAGCAATCATGCATATTAGTACCAAGCGCATAAATGCATTTGGCTATCAAAACTACCAGCAAAGGAGTTTGAATTAAAACACTCCTTTCACCCTGAATAATCTCATAAAATACCACCACCTGGGAAACTTATTGATTAAAGTTCTAAATTGATTCTTATTTGGGAAGAGATCGGGGAAGGCCTTCCTGCCTGTGTCAGAGAAATTAGGGAGTAGTCCATTGAGGCAGGCATCAGAAAGACAGATATCATCTTTAAGGTGAGAGCTGGGGGCAGCTTTTCGAAACCCCTGAAAACCTGATCCGCCTTGCCTGTCAGGTTTTCTCCCCTATGGCCTTTTTAGGGGTAGGGTCTCGTGCGTTGGCTCCCAGCAGCTATTAGCTTTATATCACTTGGGATTATCAAATAATGGTTACAGATTGAGTGCACTGACCTGAAATGAACAAGCCTAACACCAGCAGGCCAAAGGCTAATAAGATTAGCCAAACTGGTCAGGTTTGCAGAACAAGTTAATGCCATAAGAGCAGAGTTCATAAGAGAGTCGACTGACTCAGGTGAATTATTGCAAACCATAGCCACAACGGAAGGTAGAAATAAGCATTTGTGTAGAGTCTGCCTTGAACATACAAATAAGGAAAGTGAGTGAGCAGAAGTGTAATCGTACAATTACAGGGACCTTGTCAGTGCCCGATCCTGCTTCATCAGCCGGATGCATCCTGGGCTGAGCTCAGCAAGAGGAACTTTTACTTGAGAGGTTACACAGACAGAAAAAGAACCATGTCATTTGTAAAAGCATTCTCAGGCTGGTGTTGGTGCCAAGCATCAAGTCAAAAAAATGATTCAGAAGTGCAGCTGAGTAGATGAGGTGAAAGTGAGCACAAGGCAGTTTTCAAGGATGTCAGAAGTGTTGGATCAGGTATGAGAAGCAGTTTGGAGAATGGTGCAGAACAAAGACCAGGAACGAGTTCCTTTGACTCTTGCATTTCCTGCAGTAGCTACTTCAAAGACCTCCATGGGGTCAGATGTTAGCTCTGGAGATTTCAACTGGACAACTTCTGGTGTAGGAGAGAATGTTCTCTTAGATAGGATCTCTAATTTGGATAAACAGAAGTTTCGTAAACATAGTGTTACTGAATGGACTAATAATCACTGCAAACTAACACCTGAAGGCCAATGAAACTATGTTCCAGAGATGCTGTCTCAAAATGGAATCTTTCCCTCTCTTGGGAAATGAAAAATGAGTTGAGTCCTCATTTTAATGAAGTATAGGATAGGATAAGGGTATCAGAGTGGGTTTTATTTCAACCAGCTATATGTCTATCTTCCCTGGTGGCTTAGATGGTAAAGAATCTGCCTGCAATGTGGAAGACGTGGGTTCAATCCCTGGGTGGGGAAGATCCCTTGGAGAAGGGAATGGCAACCCACTTCAGTATTGTTGCCTGAAAAATTGCATGTATAGAAGAACCTGGCGGGCAGCAGTCCATGGGGTCACAAAGAGTCAGACAGGACTGAGAGACTAGCAGTGACACACACTCTCACCTGTCTTCCAGAGAAAGATACTATGCTTGTTACCAGGGATGGATCAAAGAGTGTTAGGATTTTGTGTCTTTGTGTTACAGGGAGAGAATGAGACTGTGTTCATTTATACAAAAGAAAGTTATGTCTTGCCATTAAAGGCATAAATTTGTTTTGTTCTTGTATGGAAGTTCAACATGATTAGAAGGGTTGGTTGGATGCTGAGTAGCCAAAGGGAGGGAACGTGCTGGTTATGAAGCTGTTTTTTCTAAGCTTCTCCCCTGCTTTGCTCTGTTTTATCCTGCTGTGCCTTGGACCCTGCAAGCTTCTCTAGCCCCTCTCCCTGTTAGGATCTTCTAGTAGAGGTCCTACAAGGAGACTAGAAGGCTGGGTGGTGAGAAATTTACAGCCTCCTGTTTGCTTTCTGTTCCTATCATTGTCCTCTTAGCAACTGGTCCTCACTCTCATATCAGCACTTGGTTTCAGTAGCAATACTTGACTGCAGTCCATATTCATTGGAACGACTGATGCTGAAGCACCTATACTTTGGCCACCTGATTCAAAGAACCAGCTCGTTAGAAAAGACCCTGATTCTGGGAAAGATTGAAGGCAGGAGGAGAAGGGGACGACAGAGGGTGAGATGGTTGGATGGCACCACCAACTCAACGGACATGAGTTTAATCAAGCTCTGGGAGATGGTGAAGGGCAGGGAAACCTGGCACACAGCAATCCACGGGGTCGCAAAAAGCTGGACAAGACTGAGCCACTGAGCAACAACAACAACTTGGCTGCAGGTTGCAGGTCTCTCCTCTGCTCCCCACACTGGCATCATTATGCCTCTTCAGAGATACCAACACCATCCTGCTGACACCTCCACACCAGAGGTCTGAGTCTCCACTCTGCAGGGACTTACTCCAAGCTCCAAGGGCACTGGCACCTTCCAGCCAGTGCCTCATCCTCAGGGATCTGAGTTTTAGCTCCTTGAGAGTCTCTCTTTGGAGCACAGAGATTCAAATAATCCCCCAATCATTTCTCTCCCAGCCCTAGGAGTGGCAGTTACTTCTTGCAGTTCTACCACCAGAAAACTTCTGTGTTCCCTCTTTGTCTTTTCAGTCCTCTCAATCACAGGTTAATGATGCTTTACGTTAAATTCTCTCTCTTAAAACGAGCTGGTGTGTTTTATGTTTTTCTACTTAGACCCTGATGGAAACTCATACCCCTAGCTATTCTGACACACCCCTACCCTTTTAGGAGATGAAGCCATCTCCCCAGTTGAAAATCACTGCTGTAATTTGGGCACCTATTATGTCCCAGTTTGTCTGGAAATATACTGATTTGTGCCTGTTGTCCTGACATAATTATTAATAGTGTAATGAAGTAATAGCTCCCTTAGATATTAGGAGCCACTTGTGGGAATGTTTTATATCTTTCAAATATATTGTAGAGCAAGAAAATCAGAACCACTGCTATAAAGGTATAGTAATCAAAGCAGGATGACACTGGTATAAAAACGGACACATAGATCAATGGGATAGAATTGAGAGCTCAGAAATAAATTCAACTAATGTTTGACAAGGAAGCCAAGAATACTCAAAGGGAAAAGGATAATCTCTTCAGTAAAGATGATGATGATAAGAAAACTAGATATTTACATGCAAAAGACTGAAATTGACTATCTTACCCCATTCACAAAAATTAATTTGAAATGGATCAAAAACTTAAGTATAAGACCTGAAACTGTAAAATGTCTGGATGAAAATATAGCAGAAAAGCTACTTGACACTGGTTTTGGCAACAATTTTTAGACTATGATACCAAAATAAACAAATGCAAAAGCAAAAATAAACAAGCTCCTTGATATTGGTTTGGCAATGATTTCTTGGGATATGATATCAAAAGAAACAGATGCAAAACCAAAAATAAACTGAAACATTAAACTAAAAACTTCTACACAGCAGAAGACTCAGTGAACAAAATAAAAAGTCATCCTACAGAATGAGGGAAAATATTTGAAAACCATATATCTGATAAGAGGTTAATATCCAAAAATATAAGAAACTCATACAACTCAAAAACAAAGCCAAAACAAAACAACACAATTTAAAAATGGGCAGAGAATTTTTAATAGTTTTTCTCCTGTAATTGACATCTAATCTTAGTGCATTGTGGTCAGAAAAGATGCTTGGAATGATTTCAATTTTTTTTTAATTTACCAAGGCTAGATTTATGGCCCAGGATGTGATCTACCCTGGATAAGGTTCCATGTGTGCTTAAGGAAAAGGTGAAATTCATTGTTTTGGGGTGAAATGTCCTGTAGATATCAATTAGATCTAACTAATCTATTGTATCATTTAAAGTTTGTGAAAAGAAAGAAATGAAGAACCCCAGGGTTAGTAGAAGGAAAGAAATCTTAACAATTAGGGCAGAAATAAATGCAAAAGAAACAAAAGAGACCATAGCAAAATCAACAAAGCCAAAAGCTGATTCTTTGAGAAGATAAATAAGATTGACAAACCATTAGCAAGACTCATCAGGAAACAAAGGGAGAAAAATCAAATCGACAAAATTAGAAATGAAAATGGAGAGATCACAACAGACAACACAGAAATACAAAAGATCATAAGAGACTACTATCAGCAACTATATGTCAATAAAATGGACAACTTGGAAGAAATGGACAAATTCTTAGAAAAGTACAACTTTCCAAAACTGAACCAGGAAGAAATGGAAAGTCTTAACAGACCCATCATAAGCACGGAAATTGAAACTGTAATCAGAAATCTTCCAGCAAACAAAAGCCCAGGACCAGACGGCTTCACAGCTGAATTCTACCAAAAATTTAGAGAAGAGCTAACACCTATCCTACTCAAACTCTTCCAGAAAATTGCAGAGGAAGGTAAACTTACCAACTCATTCTATGAGGCCACCATCACCCTAATACCAAAACCTGACAAAGATGCCACACAAAAAAAGGAAACTACAGGCCAATATCACTGATGAACATAGATGCAAAAATCCTTAACAAAATTCTAGCAAACAGAATCCAACAACATATTAAAAAGATCATACATCATGACCAAGTGTGCTTTATCCCAGGGATGCAAGGATTCTTCAATATCCGCAAATCAATCAGCATAATATACCACATTAACAAATTGAATAATAAAAACCATATGATTATCTCAATAGATGCAGAGAAAGCCTTTGACAAAATTCAACATCCATTTATGATAAAAACCCTCCAGAAATTAGGCATAGAAGGAAGATACCTCAACATAATAAAAGCCATATATGATAAACCCACAGCAAACATTATCCTCAATGGTGAAAAATTGAAAGCATTTTCCCTAAAGTCAGGAACAAGACAAGGGTGCCCACTCTCACCACTACTATTCAACATACTTTTGGAAGTTTTGGCCACAGCAATCAGGGCAGAAAAAGAAATAAAAGGAATCCAGATCGGAAAAGAAGAAGTAAAACTCTCACTGTTTACAAATGACATGATCCTCTACATAGAAAACCCTAAAGACTCCACCAGAAAATTACTAGAGCTAATCAATGAATATAGTAAAGTTGCAGGATATAAAATCAACACACAGAAAATTCTTGCATTCCTATACACTAACAATGAGAAAACAGAGAAATTAAGGAAACAATCCCATTCACCATTGCAATGAAAAGAATAAAATACTTAGGAATATATATACCTAAAGAAACAAAAGACCTGTATATAGAAAACTATAAAACACTGATGAAAGAAATCAAAGAGGACACAAATAGATGGAGAAATATACTGTGTTCATGGATTGGAAGAATCAATATAGTGAAAATAAATATACTACCCAAAGCAATCTATAAATTCAGTGCAATCCCTATCAAGCTACCAACGGTATTTTTCAGAGAACTAGAACAAATAATTTCACAATTTGTATGGAAATACAAAAAACCTCAAATATTCAAAGCAATCTTGAGAAAGAAGAATGGAACTGGAGGAATCAACCTGCCTGACTTCAGGCTCTACTACAAAGGCACAGTCATCAAGACAGTATGGTACTGGCACAAAGACAGAAATATAGATCAATGGAACAGAATAGAAAGCCCAGAGATAAATCCATGTACCTATGGACACCTTATCTTTGACAAAGGAGGCAAGAATATACAATGGAGAAAAAACAATCTCTTTAACAAGTGGTGCTGGGGAAACTGGTCAACCACTTGTAAAAGAATGAAACTAGAACACTTTCTAACACCATACACAAAAATAAACTCAAAATGGATGAAAGATCTAAATGTAAGATCAGAAACCATAAAACTCCTAGAGAAAAACATAGGCAAAACACTCTCCGACATAAATCATAGCAGGATCCTCTATGACCCACCTCCTGGAATATTGGAAATAAAAAAAATAAACAGATGGGACCTAATTAAAATTAAAAGCTTTTTCACAACAAGGGAAACTATAAGCAAGGTGAAAAGACAGCCTTCAGAATGGGAGAAAATAATAGCAAACGAAGCAACGGACAAAGGATTAATCTCAAAAATATACAAGCAGCTCCTGCAGCTCAATTCCAGAAATAAAAACGACCCAATCAAAAAATGGGCCAAAGAACTAAACAGACATTTCTCCAAAGAAGACATACAGATGGCTAACAAACACATGAAAAGATGCTCAACATCACTCATTATCAGAGAAATGCAAATCAAAACCACAATGAGGTACCATTACACGCCAGTCAGGATGGCTGCTATCCAAAAGTCTACAAGCGATAAATGCTGGAGAGGGTGTGGAGAAAAGGGAACCCTCTTACACTGCTGGTGGGAATGCAAACTAGTACAGCCACTATGGAGAACAGTGTGGAGATTCCTTAAAAAACTGGAAATAGAACTGCCATATGACCCAGCAAGCCCACTGTTGGGCATACACACTGAGGAAACCAGAATTGAAAGAGACACGTGCACCCCAATGTTCATTGCAACACTGTTTATAATAGCCAGGACATGGAAGTAACCTAGATGTCCATCAGCAGATGAATGGATAAGAAAGCTGTGGTACATATATACAATGGAATGTTACTCAGCCATTAAAAAGAATACATGTGAATCAGTTCTAATGAGGTGGATGAAACTGTAGCCTATTATACAGAGTGAAGTAAGCCAGAAAGAAACACACCAATACAGTATATTAACGCATATATATGGAATTTAGAAAGACGGTAACAATAACCCTGTATGAGAGACAGCAAAAGAGACACAAATGTGTAGAACAGTCTTTTGGACTCTGTGGGACAGGGCAAGGGTGGGATGATTTGGGAGAATGGCATTGAACATGTATATTATCATATGTCAAACAAATCGCCAGTCCAGGTTTGATGCATGAGACAGGGTGCTCGGGGCTGGTGCACTGGGATGACCCAGAAGGATGGGATGGGGAGGGAGGTGGGAGGGGGTTCAGGATGGGGAACACATGTACGCCCGTGGCAGATTCATGTCAATATATGGCAAATCCAATACAATATTGTGAAGTAATTAGCCTCCAATTAAAATCAATAAATTTATATAAAAAATAAAAATGGGCAGAGGACTCAAATAGACATTTTTCAAAAGAAGATATTGAATGGTCAACAAGTGCATGAATAGATGGCCAACATCGCTAGTCATCAGAGAAATTCAAATAGAAACTACAGTGCACCCATCTATTAGAATGGCTACTATCAAAAAGACAAGAGATTGGCAAGGATGTGGAGAAAAGGGAATCTTAAGCACTATGAGTAGGAATGTAAATTGGTACAGCTACTATGGAAAAGCAGTGTGGAGGTTCCTAAAGAAATTAAAAACAGAACTACCATGTGATCCAGCAATCCCACTCTGAGTATGTATCCAGAGGAAATGAAATCACTATATCAAAGAGACATCTGTGTCTCCATGTTCGTTGCAGTATTCCTCACAGTGGCCAAGAGGTGAAACAGCTTCAGTGTCTGTTGATGGATGAATGGATAAAGAAAATGTGATATATATACACACACACACATATATATGTGTATATCATATAATGAAATATTATTAAGCTGTTTAAAAACAGAAGGAAGTCCTGTCGTGTATGACAACATGGGTGGGCAGTGAGGGCATTATGCTGAGTGAAATAGTCAGAGAAAGACATTTACTGTATGATATCACTTAAATGTGGAATTAAAAAAAAGCTGGATGCATAGAAACAATGGCTGCTGCTGCAGGCTGGGAGGTGAGGAAAATGGAGATATTTGTCAAAGGATACAAACTTCCAATTATAAGATGAATAAATTGAGGAAATCTAATATACAACAATATACCAGGGCTTCCCTGGTAGCTCAGTTGGTAAAGAATCCACCTGCAATGCAGGAGATCCCAGTTGGATTTCTGGGTCGGGAAGATCCCCTGGAGAAGGGATAGGCTACCCACTCCAGTATTCTTGGGCTTCCCTTGTGGCTCAGCTGGCAAATAATCTGCTTGCAATGAGGGATACCTGGGTTTGATCCCTGGGTTGGGAAGATCCCCTGGAGAAGGGAAAGGCTACCCACTCCAGTATTCTGGCCCGGAAAATTCCATGGACTGTATAGTCCATGGGGTTGCAAAGAGTCGGACATGACTGAGCAACTTTCACTTTCAATGTACAACAGGCTGACTATAGTTAGAAGTACTATATCGTATACTTAAAAGTTGCTACAAATAGATCTTAAATAGTCTCACCACACACAAAAAGATGTTAATTATATGTGAGGTAATGGAGGTGTTAACTAACCCTATTCTGTTAATCATTTCATATTACATACATAATAAAAGCATCACATTATGTACCTTAAACTTACACAGTTATATGTAATGAGTTACATCTCATTAAGCTGGAAAAATTTGTCATTAAAAACCAAAACCACTGCTTAACAGTAAGTAATAAAATTAATTAAAAATAAATTTGCTTGATACCAACAGCTAAAAGATTAAAAAATCATAAAATTGATAAAGTAAATCAAGGAGTCTTGAATTAAAATAGAAAATACTCTGAATAATAAAGATAAAGTGAGATTAAAAGAGAATTAAAATTATAAAAATTATTTTTTAAATTAGGGGAAAATAAAATATAAAAGATTATATATATAAAAGTTGAAGTTTAACATGCTGATCACAGTTATAATAAAATAAAAAGATAAATATAAGATTATTGAATTCAGAGAACAAATTTAGATAGGAGGAAAAAACAGTTAAAATGAAGAAATTATTCTTAATAAGAAGTAAATTCCAGTTGATTAGACATAAAATATACAGTACAATAAGAAATATAAAAATTGAGTGGACAAAAAGACAAAACATGTTTAAGCAATGCAAAAAACAGATGAACAATATTGGAGTGTAAGAAATTTAAAATGTAAAATTTTACTGAATTAAAAGAGATAACCTCTTAAGTACTTAAGGTTAACACCTTGTTTCAGGGTAAGTAAGGTTTCTGGGTAAAGCCAGGCTCCTTAGTTGGGACTGAGCAAAGAAGTCATAACATTCATCTCCCCCTAAATGACAGCTTCCAGTGCCTGCATCTCAAAGATTCTAAAATACTGCCAAAAGGCCTGGCAGAGAGGTTACACCAAGAGCTGAGCCTCCATGAGCAGCCCAGACATGCTGTCTTCCAGAATGTAATTGATAGATAAGACTCCTGGTTGGCTGGGAGGCTAGCTGGTAAAGATATCTCTGCTCTTTATCACTTCTGGAAATAAGTTCAAAGGTTGCTTAGATAATAAAAATCAGTTACAGAAAAAAATATGGGGTTGACTCAAGGTTCATTGGGGTTTTCCATAACGTCTTACGGAATGAACTTTGTGGCCAACCCTATATGATGATGATGACTTTTAAATCTTTGATGTTGACACGGAAAAACATCTTGTCTCATTTAGACAAGACTGTTCTCTTCTCGGGTTACAAGGAAAATGAGTGTTATGTGCAATACAGAAATTACATAGCTGAACGGAAAGAGCAAGCAATCATAAAAATGGAGGGTAGTAAAAATATCTCTCAAATAGAGCATTAAATTCTCATGTAAAAAGAAGAGTTACTGGGAATATTTTTAAGAGATTCAGTAATTTTCTGGCAATAAGAACTTCCAGATGTACAAACTGATTTAGTAAAGGTAGAGGAATCAGAGATCAAATTGCCAACATTCACTGGGTCATAGAAAAAGCAAGGGAATTCCAGAGAAACATCTACTTCTGCTTCATTGACTATGTTAAAGCCTTCGACTGTATGGATCACAGCAAATTGTGGAAAATTCTAAAGAGATGGGAATACCAGACTATCTTACCTGCCTCCCGAGAAAACTGTATGCAGGCCAAGAAGCAACAGTTAGAACCAGACATGGAACAATGGACTGGTTCCAAATTGGGAAAGGAGTGCATCAAAGCTGTATACTGTCACCTTGTTTATTTAACTTATATGCAGAGCACATCATGTGAAATGCCAGGCTGGAGTCACAGTGGCTGGGGGAAGTATCAACAACTTCACATATCCATGGGGTCACAAAGAGTCAGATATGACTGACTGACTGAACCGCAACAACACTCTGCCTATTGAGTTTGATTGTACTAGTTTATCTCTGATTCATTAGCATGGAGTATTTGCATTAAACTTTTTTTTACTACTATCCCAGGTGAAAAAATGATAACCTCAGTGCTTAAATCCACTTATTTTGAACATTCTCCAAAAGTTTGTCATTTTTATTTTTTGTTCATGATTTTTTCTGTTCTCTTAAGAGATGGATTTTTGATATTATTCTAATTAAAGTTATAAGCTTTTAATATATTTTATGGATTAAAGAAATGAACCCATATGGGCCCTTGACTCCTCCTAGCCCTTCGCCTGACCAATCAAAGCCCAGACCCAAAGCTATTGTTCTGAAACTGCTACAGCAAATATCTTCCATACTCTGGCACCATCTGCCAAGTAAAACCTCAATTCTGGTTTAACCTACTCGTCCTCTTCTCTGCTATCATCCTCATTGCTGAACTCTGCCAGAATAAAATTACGTGTGGGGGTCAGTGACATTAAAACTCCTCAGTCGGGGCCTCAGCTGTCCAGTTAATACTCCATGTCCTTACTCAGCGTCTGACCGTATTCCCAAACACATATTTCACACATTCACATGAAAGAGTAAAAATTCAGTATAAAAGGCATGCAATAAAAAGTACTCTTTCCCTTATAACTATCTCTTAGTTCTCCAGTTCTCTTCCCTAGAAACAAGAGCTATTGCTAGTTTCTTAGGCAACATAAACATTGCTTTCTGGAACATTCTGTTATATGCTTTGTTTTTTTCTACATTGAAACAATCTAAAAAATACTGAAAAGCTTCACCTACAGTAAAAAACTATTTTTTCCCCTGAATTATTTGAGAGGAAGTTGCTAACATAACGCCACATCACCCTTGGTTGTATTTCCCACCAACAGGATCATTCTACATAACCACCAGGCAGTCATCAAAAACAGGAAATCCACAGTGTTACGGGGCTACCGTCTAATCTTAGGCCCTGGTTAACTTTTGCCGGTTGTCCTAGTACTGTTCTTTGTAGGCAAAGATCCAGTTAAGAATTATAGGTTGTATTCATTTGTTACGTCTTTTTATCTCCTTCAGTCTGAAGCAGTTTCTCAGTCTTTTCTTGGCTTTCATGACCTAAACACTTTTGAAGATTACAGACCAGTTATGTTGTAGAATGTACCTCAGTTTGGGTGTGTCTGCCATTTCCTGACGGAGAAGGCAATGGCACCCCACTCCAGTACTCTTGCCTGGAAAATCCTGTGGACGGAGGAGCCTGGTGGGCTGCAGTCCATGGGGTCACGAAGAGTCAGACACGACTGAGCGACTTCTTTCACTTTTCACTTTAACTCATTGGAGAAGGAAATAGCAACCCACTCCAGTGTTCTTGCCTGGAGAATCCCAGGGACGGCGGAGCCTGGTGGGCTGCCGTCTGTGGGGTCGCACACAGTCGGACATGACTGAAGTGACTTAGCAGCAGCAGCAGCAGCCATTTCCTGAAGGCTGGATTTAGGCTATGTATGAGTATCACACAGGTGAGGCGATGTTTCTCTAATTGCATCCTCAGGTGGCACACAATTTCAGTTTGTCCCATTACTGACAGAGTTCACTTTCATCACTGATTCAGGTGGCGTCTGCCAAATTTCTCTACTGTAAAATTTATTTCTCTTGCTAATTAGTGTTTTGTGAAATGATGGTGAAACTATTTGAATATTATATTACTCATTACCTAATTAACTTATATCACGATTTACTACTTTATTCAATTGGTTATTTTCTATTAAATTTAATATTATTTTGATGCTCACCCATTTAGCAAGTGGAACCCCTTCAAACCAGCTTCTGTACCCAGTTATCATGTCCCCATCATTCTTTCAGCATCTTCCTTATTTTCTGGCACAAATATGTGTTCCAGGCTCTACTTCTACTTTCTCCGCATCAGCCCTGACTTCACTATCTTGTTTCTTTTTAGTGGAGAATGATGTTTAAAAGCCAAGATCTGTATGCTAGGTGTTCTCACTGATACCAGCAGGTTGTTGTTCCCAAGCCCTCTCAGTGAGAGAGTTACAGAACTTACATATGTGTTCACATACACCCACAAACATATTCCCTTCTGAATCGATCTATCAATAGAAAATATCCTGTCTTCACACAGATATCTCCATTTCCAGCCTAATATCTCAGGTTTCACTCTAGCTTTCTCCTTTTCCTTATTTCTTACTACTTTCTCAGTGAGAACTCTGGTTTCAATTTTCCTTAGTGGATTTACTTATTTTAGCAAAACCCCTGTGTATATAACAAAGTCTCCACTGCCCTCTCTTGTGTGCGTATTTTTTTCACACTCCACGTGAAAACACTCCACACCAGCAGCCTTTCTTTGTGGGCTACCCTGCTTGGGTTCTGACATTTCTGGCCACTGGCTTCTGCCGTACACTACCACCTTCACCCGGAATGAACACTTGCCTTGCATTAGAACTGAATTATTCAGGAATGAACTGGCAAAGAAGAGGAAAAGTGAAGCTTGCTCTTTTAAACTGCTATTTTATGACTAATTTAAATATCACAATTATGTCTACACATTTGTTTTTTTAAAGTAGAGCATTACAGATAAAACCATAACCTCGGGACTTCCCCTGGTATTCTAGTGACTAAGACTCTGAGCTCCCAATGCAGGGGGCCTGAGTTTGATCCCTGGTCAGGGAACTAGATTCCCACATGCCGCAACTAAGATCTGGTGCAGCCAAATAAATAAATAATATATTTTTAAAAAAGAAAAAAAATTATAGCCTCTTTTGATCATTATCCCCAATTCTGCTCTGCTTATTCTGTCTCCAGAAATAATTCACTGGTACTAGTTTGATGTATATCTTCCTAAGCTTTTAATAAAAATTTATAATCATATATATGTTCCAAAATATATATATATACAAATTTTTTCTTTAAATAATACAAATCTAATCTTTAAAATGTTGCCCTCCACTTTAAGAAAAGCTGTTGAGACCAGAATACTTAAAAAGTCTGGCAAAATGTCTCCTCTTCCTTGAACAAAACTTACTGGGAGCGTTAGTCAGGAGGTTCAGTAGTAAAGAACTCTCCTTCCAATGAAGGAGACATTGGTTCAATCCCTGGGTTGGGAAGATCCCCTGGAGAAGGAAATGGCAACCAACACCAGTATTCTAGCCTGGAGAATCCCATGGCAAGAGGAGCCTGGCGGGCTACTATCCATGGAGTCACAGAGTCAGACACGACTGAGTGTCAAAACAATAAAATAATAACTTCTGCCTGCCAGTGATAGAAATCCAGCTCAAAGGAGCTGGAAAGAAAGTAGCTAGTAGAAAAAAATGCACTGGCTCATAAAACCGGGAAATTCAAGGTATAAGGACATTGGGCAAATAGCAAGGACCCGGATGGTGTCATCATGCGTATCTAAGTCAGCAGTCAATGCAAGTCCGCCAGAGCAGTGGGGATGAAAACAGCTATAGTAGTAAGATATTCATCTACTGGCAATGTACAATCATAGGGAAGGAGGATGTTATCTACCAAGAAGATATTTTTTTTTTAAATAAAAGAAGATATTCCAGCTAGTATCCCACAGAACAAGTTTTTGGTTTGCTGAGTAAGGCTACCACATTGTGCAATTCTAGGTGGCAAATCGAAAGGATGTATTCCCAACTCTGTCCTGGAACATTCCAGGGCACTTTGAAAAGGGTGAATTTTGTAGTACGTGAATTAAATCAATAAAAAGTAAACAAAAAATTTGACCAAATGGTTACTTTAGAAATAAAAACAGAAAAATAATGAATAAGAATTGGAACTCTAAGCCTAGAATATGAAAGAATTCAAAATTGCAAGTGGAAGTGGCAAATGGAAGCATTCTCAACTATATACTGCACAAATGAATTTGATGATCAAATAGAGAAGGTTAATAACCTACCCTAACCAGTATTTAGTAGTTTCAGAGTTCAAGGGTAGATTAAGTTGCAAGACAGGTATCTAAAGTATCATTTTGTAGCTTAATCAGAAATAGCTTTTCCCCCCTCTGCAGTAGTTTGAGCATAAACAGTCCAGGTTTATGTCACCAGGTTTATGTCACACCAGGTTGGTGTGACAGGTCTAAGACGTCAGGAATCCTGCCCTTAGACCTTGCTGCTTTACCATATCTGACTGTGGTCCTCATTCACACATTCCTTTTTATGGATGAATAATATTCCATTACATACCTTATCCCTCACTTAAGAATCCATTCATCTGGAGAAGGAAATGGCAACCCACTCTAGTACTCTTGCCTGGAAAATCCCATGGATGGAGGAGCCTGGTGGGCTACAGTCCAAGGGGTCGCAAAGAGTCAGAGGCGACTTGAGCGACTTCACAGCTTTCTAGAAGACTTTGATCTCCCAACCCACTGAAAGTGGGTTAGGACACCAGGGTCCATGGGGAAAAAAAAAAGAAAAAGAGAAAAAAAAAAAGAATCCATTCATCAATTGATGGATGTTTGGGGTGTTTCCACATTTTAGTTATTATAAATAATGCTGATGCAAACATTTGTATGTAAGTCTTTGTGTGAACATGTTTTCAGTTCTCTTGGATATGTATCTAGGAGGGGAATTGCTGGGTCATATGGTAACTCTGGGACATATGTTTAACTTTTGGGGAACTGCTCAACTGATTTCTGAAACAGTTGCACCAGTTGGTGTGATTAACCTTACTATATGTTCTATTTGGCTCAAATTTCCTAAAATTGCATATGTTTGTGGTATTTAATTTTCTTAGCAGCTAAAGAATTATTTCACTTTGAATTTCACCTTTGATCTAGATACTAGTCAAGAGAATATTTTAATACATTTTCCATGTTGGGCATTTTCCTATTCTGCTTGTTGTTCATTTTAAGATGTTGTACAAGCAAAATATCCTGCCTTTAAATTTTTTGGAGTGCATCTTTGTGTCCTAGTATACAATCAAATTTGTGACATTCATTTATTCTTGAAAAGAAATAACTATCTTTATCCTATTTGTCAGTTACTTATTGTAATATATAACTTGTAGGCATAAGACAAAACCCTAGAGTATATAATACACTCTTCATTAAAAATTTTGCTTACTAAATATCATATTTTGATAGTCAGGCATTGTCTTTAATTCTATTTCTACCTATTTCTGATTTCTTCTCATTCCTTTCCTCTTGAAAAAAATATAGTTTGGGTCTAGATGCTCAAGATCATTAATTTTTAAAGCTATTTTTATCATTATTGAGTGTTTCTGTTTATCTTCTTAATGAGTTTGCTCTGAAATTTGATGTTATATTGATAACACTTGATTTTCTTAGATTATACTGACATGATAGATCTTAGATCTCTTAATTCTTCTTTTTGTTCCATCACTAAGTTGTGTCTAACTCTTTGTGACCCTATGGACTGCAACACAACAGGCTTCCTTGTCCCTCACTGTCTCCCGGAGTTTGCTCAAACTCATGTCCATGGAGTCAGTGATGTCCTCCAACTATCTCATCCTCTATTGCCCTCTTCTCCTCCTGCCCTCAATTTTTCCTGGCATCAGGGTCTTGTCCAATGAGTCAGCTCTTTGCATCAGGTGGCCAAAGTATTGGAGTTTCAGCATCAGCATCAGTCCTCCCAATGAATATTTAGGATAGATTTCCTTTAGGATTGACTGGTTTGGAATCCTTGCTGCCCAAAGAACTCTCAAGAGTCTTCTCCAACACCACAGTTCAAAAGCACCAATTCTTCACTGCTTAGCCTTCTTTATGGTCCAACTCTCACAACCATACATGACTACTGGAAAAACTATAACTTTGACTATAAGGACATTTGTCCGAAAAGTGATGTCTCTGCTTTTTAATACGTGGTCTAGTTTGTTATAGTTTTGCTTCCAAGGAGCAAGTGTCTTTTAATTTCATGGCTGCCATCACCATCTGCAGTGATTTTGGAGCCCCCCAAAATAAAGTCCAATGAATGTAATTCATTCAGCCCAGCATTTCATATGATGTTTATGCAGAGTACGTCATGCAAAATGCTGGGCTGGATGAAGCGCAAGCTGGAATCAAGATTGCCAGGAAAAATATCAATAACCTCAGATATGCAGATGACACCACCTTTATGGCAGAAAGCAAAGAGGAACTAAAGAGCTTCTTGATGAAGGTGAAAGAGGAGAGTGAAAAAACTGGCTTAAAACAACATTCAAAAACTAAGATCATGGCATCTGGTCCCATCACTTCATGGCAAATAAATGGGGAAATAATGGAACAGTGACAGACTTTATTTTGGGGGGCTCCAAAATCACTGCACATGGTGACGGCAACCATGAAATTAAAAGATGCTTGCTCCTTGGAAGAAAAGCTATGACAAACCTAGACAACATATTAAAAAGCAAAGACATCACTTTGCCAACAAAGTTCTGTCTAGTCAAAGCTATGGTTTTTTCAGTGATCTACATGGGTGTGAGAGTAGGACCTAAAGAAGGCTGAGCACTGAAGAATTGATGCTTTTGAACTGTGGTGTAGGAGAAGACTCTTGAGAGTCCCTTGGAATGCAAGGAGATCCAACCAGTCCATCCTAAAGAAAATTAATCCTGAATATTCATTGGAAGGACTGATACTGAAGCTGAAGCTCCAATACTTTGGCCACCTGATGCGAAGAACTGACTCATTTGAAAAGACCCTGATGCTGGGAAAGATTGAAGGCAGAAGGAGAAGGAGGTGACAGAGGATGAGATGGATGGATGGCATCATAGACTCCATGGACATGAGTTTGAGCAAGCTCTGGGAGATGGTGAAAGACAGGGAACCCTGGCGTGCTGCAGTCTCTGGGATCACAGGGAGTCAGACAGGACTGAGCACCTGAACACCACCAACACTGCGCATGTAAGTTAAATAAGCAGGGTGACAATTCACAGCCTTGACGTGCTCCTTTCCCAGTTTTGAACCGGTCTGTTGCTCCATGTCCGGTTCTAACTGTTGCTTCTTGACCTGCATACAGGGGTTTCTCAGGAGACAGCTAAGGTGGTCTGATATTCCCATTTCTTTAAGAATTTTCCAGAGTTTGTTGTGATCCACACAGTCAAAGGCTTTAGCGTAGTCAATAAAGCAGAAGTAGATGTTTTTTCTGGAATTCTCTTGCTTTTTCTATGATCCAACAGATGTTGGCTGCCTGTTCTAAATCCAGCTTGTACATCTGAAAGTTTTCAATTCACGTACCGTTGAAGCCTCGCTTGAAGGATTTTGAGCGTTACCTTGCTAGCATGTGAAATGAGCGCAATTGTACGGTAGTTTGAACACTCTTCGTTATTGCTTTTCTAATAAGCAAAGTAAATTAGTACAACTCTTTTAAAAATTATTTTGAGAACAGTCATCAAGATTCTTAATGTTTTACTGTTGGTATTATCATTTCACTTCCTATAATCCATACTTTTAAAATATGCAAATAGAGAAGACTTTTGCACAAACATCTTAGTCAAACCATTATGTATACAGTGAAAAGTTGGTAATTACCTAAATGTTCCACAGTAGTTTTGAAAAGTTATTTTCCTTTTTAACAGACAAGACTATTACACAGCCATTAAATTCATGGCATAATAAAAGAGATTAAAACAAAAAATGGCTTATGTTAAATAAAAAAGAGCAGGAAATAAAACTGTGTGTATAGTAGGAACTCAACAATGTACATATATGCATTATAAATAAATCTAGAAGGAAATATACCAAAATTTAAATCTTAATTATCTCTTACTAGTAGGATAATGGATTAGTTTTCTTCATGACTATTATGTATTGTCTGTAATTGTTATTTTTGTAATGAGCATACAATATTGTATACATAATTTATAATAAATATAAAATACAGTTCACTTTAAAGCAATTTAATTTTTTAATAAAAGAAAATACAGTCAGCTCTGCTGGAATATTTGTTTTTAAATGTGAATTTATTCCCTAATAATTAGTGATGTTGAACTAATTCTCATGTATCTGTTAGCCATCTGCATGTCCTTTTTGGAAAAATGTCTATTCAATTCTGCCTGTTTTTAAATCAGTGAACCCAAAATTCATTTTTTACTGTTTTATTTATTTTTTTTGGCTATGGGAGGTCTTTGTTGCTGCTCTTCTCGGTTGTGGTGAGCGGGGGACTCTCTCTCGCGTGGAGCACGCGCTCTGAGGCACTCGGTCTTCAGTAGTTGCGGCTCACGGGCCCTCGAGCACAGACTCGGTATCTGTGGCACACGGGCTTACCTACTCTGTGGCACGTGGGGTCTTCCTGGATCAGGGATCAAACCTGTGTTTCCTGCATTGGCAGGAGGATTCTTACCACTGAGCCATCAGGGAAGCCCTGAATCCCAAATTCTTAATGGACCATTTTACCCCATCACTTGCCCCCTCCCCAGGTCACCCTCAGATATTAAATCCCAACCAGAGCTTTCTTTCTCTCTGGATGGTGCCTCCTCAGCTGATAGCACCCTTGCTCAGAATGTCACCCTCTCAGTATACTTGACCCGTACCATGGATCCCAGTAATTCATTAGCCCACCATCAACCCTCTATACTGCTCACTGCTGTCTCACTCCACTTGAATTCTGACTCAGTCAGACTTGGTTCAAATCCAGCTAATCACTGTCCCAGAGAGCTCATCTCCAGATAACGGGTATTAGTTTGCATTCTTCTGTCCCAATAATTTTAGGCATTTGGCTGTGTGAGCATTCTCATTTCAGCCTTCTCCACTTGGCAGGCATCAGGGAACAACTTGCTCCTCTCTACCTTTTCATGTGATGATTTCCACCAAAACCTTCCTTCTCTGAGGTTGCCAGAGACCTATCTTTTGAGAAATCCAGCAATCCAGGCATGTTGAAGCTGATAGCCTTTTTCCTCAGCCCTGATGTTGCAGAGCTTCTGGAGATAAAAATCTTTCTTGGAAGAAGTAAAAGGGAAAGAAAGGGATCATTTTCAAATAACTCACGCTGGCTTACCATCTGAATTCTTCTGGGGGTACTTCTGGGCAAGATTTCTCAACCTTGTCACCATTAACATTTTGGACCAGATAATTCTTTGCTGTGAGGAGCTGCTCTGTGCATTGTGGTGTATTTAGCAGCATCCTTGGTCTCTACTCACTTGATGACAGTGACACCTACCTCAAGTATGAGAATCCAAAATGTCTCCAGATGTTGTCAAGTGGCCTTTGGGGGACAAAACTGCCCTTCCATTGAGAAGCACTGCTTTGGAGTCACTTAATGACAGGCAGGACGCTTGAGCTCCGTTCTTTCTGGAGGAGCAAAAGCAAGTCAGACCGTAGCACAATTTTCAGCAGCACTCTGATTCCAAGAACGTCAGAGGAAACATTTGCAGCAGAAATGAGGCCAGCCCTTCCAGGGTCTCCTTTCTCTGTACAGCTGGTCCCTGATGGCTTCTATCTGATAGCTGTTTCCCCAAAGTTTCCCTTTATCTTATTCAAAGGACTCGGTAATAACTCTCCACATTCAAATTTAGGCTGAAGCGTTCCCATTGCTTCCCCAGTTCCAGAGATGCCACACCCCGAGGCCCAGACTCTACACTTGCCACAAATTCTGCCTCAAACCAAGCCCAAAGCTCTGGTTCATGTCTGCCCCAAGTTCACCTTGAAACTTTTTCTCCAGTTTCTGCTCCTTCTCCCCACAAAGAGTCAGTTAGGTGTCCTCCATAAACCAAAATGAGATATGGTCTCTAACCCAAACTGAAACTCAGCAAACTCTGCAGAGCGGCACTGCTGCAGAGGCAGCTGGACAATGGGTGGGGCTTGCCCCCCTCCCCCAGCCCCCCGAGGTTCAAGAATCTTGGAAAGTATTTAGTCCTTTATCTCCTAATCTTTCTGCTTACAACCTCATCTTCTGTGGATCAGCCTCCATCCTTCCCACAGCGTTCCCCCCTCCCCCAGTAGCAAGTTCTGAAAGCAGCTGTCTGCTGGGGTGTGGCCCACAAGAATCAAGAGTCTGGAGCACTCATGAAACATCAGAGCAAATTTCCAAAGATACTGCAGTCCAAGAGCAAAAATGGACTCTCGTGGCTTCTTGGTTAAGGACCAAATGAGCAAAACTCCAAGGGTTATAGTGTCGAGGCGCTCAAGAAACTTTCATGTGAGCAACTCAGGAAACAACCAACAAGGAAATGACCTGTAGGAGGTTCTAGAGCAAGTCTGAGGAGAGGCCCAAAAGATCATTTATCAAAGGGCCTAGAATGCTGTCCCACAAGGGGTCTGGGGATTGACTCTGAAGGAGGTAGAAAAGGATTTAATGAGTCTCTGAAGGAATGATTCAGAGAGTGACTTATTGGGATCTCGAAGACCTGGAGAAGAGGGAAGTAGAAAACACCTTCATGGTACGTCTGGGCAAGAGCTGGGACAGATCAATCCAAGTAGGATCCCTGTCCATGCGTGCCACCCATGGCTTGCTGCCAGCTGCACATTGTCCTCCCTGGGCAGTTCCATAGCCACTTCCAGATCAGAAATTTATCCTCGCTGGGTGGGAACTTGGCCTGACAGTACAATGAGAGTATTTTTCCCCTTGATGCAGCTTAACCAATTCAAGTCCATACTGTGTGACTTGGGTGTGGCAGATGTGGGATTTCCCTCCTAATCTCCCTGAATCCATAAAACTGCTTCAGTTGAAAGAGGCCTAATCCTGGCCCCATTCCCTCCTTTGTCACTCATGTTTCAGGGGCTGACCTCATAGTAAAGTTTGCCAAATTCTTTGGAGGAAATTCTCAGACAGGTTGCAAAGATAAGGTACTGTAATCAGGTGTTGAGCTAAGTTGCTTCAGTCATGTCTAACTCTTTGCAACTATGGACTGTTAGCCCGCCAGGCTCTTCTGTCCATGGGATTCCCCAGGCATGAATACTGGAGTGGGTTGCCATGCCCTCTTCCAGGGCCCAAACCAAGGGTTTAACCCATATTTCTTACATATCCTGCATTGGCAGGCAGTTTCTTTACCAATAGTCACACACACACACACACACACACACAAATTGGTCCCCACCCCAAACAGATAACCCTTTATCTTCTCCCTGCCCTCTCACCTCAGCATAAACAAGGGCCAAAGAGTGCTGAGACTGTCCCCTCTGATATTGGCCATGGCTTCAGAGGGCCCTGACATGAGGGAAGAGAGCAGACTCTTCAGTCCCTCATACCCAGCCTACACACAGAAGCTCTGCCTTCTGATATAATGAAGTTCAGTTCAGTCGCTCAGTCGTGTCCGACTCTTTGCGACCCCATGGACTGCAGCACACCGGGCCCGCCTGTCCATCACCAACTCCCAGAGTTTACTCAAACTCATGTCCATTGAGTCAGTGATGCCATCCAACCATCTCATCCTCTGTCATCTCCTTCTCCTCCCGCCTTCAATCTTTCCCAGCATCAGGGTCTTTTCCAGTGAGTCAGTTCTTCCCATCAGGTGGCCAAAGTATTGGAGTTTCAGCTTCAGCATCAGTCCTTCCAATGAATATTCAGGACTGATGTCCTTTAGGATGGACTGGTTGGATCTCCTTGCAGTCCAAGGGGCTCTCAAGAGTCTTCTCCAACGCTATAGCTCAAAAGCATCAATTCTTAGGCACTTAGCTTTCTTTTATTTATTTATTTATTTATTTTTTAATTTAATTTAATTTTTTTATTTTTTATTAGTTGGAGGCTAATTACTTCACAACATTTCAGTGGGTTTTGTCATACATTGATATGAATCAGCCATAGAGTTACATGTATTCCCCATCCCGATCCCCCCTCCCACCTCCCTCTCCACCCGATTCCTCTGGGTCTTCCCAGTGCACCAGGCCCGAGCACTTGTCTCATGCATTCCACCTGGGCTGGTGATCTGTTTCACCATAGATAATATACATGCTGTTCTTTCGAAACATCCCACCCTCACCTTCTCCCACAGAGTTCAAAAGTCTGTTCTGTACTTCTGTGTCTCTTTTTCTGTTTTGCATATAAGGTTATCATTACCATCTTTCTAAATCCCACATATATGTGTTAGTATGCTATAATGTTCTTTATCTTTCTGGCTTACTTCACTCTGTATAATGGGCTCCAGTTTCATCCATCTCATTAGAACTGATTCAAATGAATTCTTTTTAACAGCTGAGTAATATTCCATGGTGTATATGTACCGCAGCTTCCTTATCCATTCATCTGCTGATGGGCATCTAGGTTGCTTCCATGTCCTGGCTATTATAAACAGTGCTGCGATGAACATTGGGGTGCACGTGTCTCTTTCAGATCTGGTTTCCTCAGTGTGTATGCCCAGAAGTGGGATTGCTGGGTCATATGGCAGTTCTATTTCCAGTTTTTTAAGAAATCTCCACACTGTTTTCCATAGTGGCTGTACTAGTTTGCATTCCCACCAACAGTATAAGAGGGTTCCCTTTTCTCCACACCCTCTCCAGCATTTATTGCTTGTAGACTTTTGGATAGCAGCCATCCTGACTGGCGTGTAATGGTACCTCATTGTGGTTTTGATTTGCATTTCTCTAATAAGGAGTGATGTTGAGCATCTTTTCATGTGTTTGTTAGCCATCTGTATGTCTTCTTTGGAGAAATTTAGCTTTCTTTATAGTCCACTCTGACATGACTACTGGAAAAACCATAGCTTTGACTAAACAGATCTTTATTGGCGAAGTAATGTCTCTGTTGTTTTTTTATTTTATTTATTTATTTTTTTTTTTTTGGAGGCTAATTACTTTACAATATTGTAGTGGTTTTTGTCATACATTGACATGAATCAGCCATGGATTTACATATATTCCTCATCCCGATCCCTCCTCCCACGTCCCTCTCTACCGATCCCTCTGGGTCTTCCCAGTGCACCAGGCCCGAGCACTTGTCTCATGCATCCAACCTGGGCTGGTGATCTGTTTCACCATAGATAATACACATGTTTCGATGCTGTTCTCTCGAAACATCCCACCCTCACCTTCTCCAATGTCTCTGTTTTTTAATATGCTGTATAAGTTCATCATAACTTTTCTTCCAAGGAGTAAGCGTCCTTTAATTTCAGGGTTGTAGTCACCATCTGCAGTGATTTTGGAACCCCCCAAAATAAAGTCAGTCACTGTTTCTGCTGTTTCCCCATCTATTTGCCATGAAGTGATGGGACCAGATGCTATGATCTTAGTTTTCTGAATGTTGAGTTTTAAGCCAACTTTTTCACTCTCATCTTTCACTTTCATCAAGAGGCTCTTTAGTTCTTTTTCGCTTTCTGCCATGAGTGTGGTGTTATCTGCATGTCTGAGGTTATTGATATTTCTCCTGGCAATCTTGATTCCAGCTTGTGCTTCATCCAGCCCAGCATTTCTCATGATGTACTCTGCATATAAGTTAAATAAGCAGGATGACAATATACAGTTTTGATGTACTCCTTTTCCTATTTGGAGCCAGTCTGTTGTTCCATGTCCAGTTCTGACTGTTGCTTCCTGACCTGCATACAAATTTCTCAAGAGGCAGGTCAGGTGGTCTGGTATTCCCATTTCTTCAAGAATTCTCCACAAATTTCCAGTTTGCTGTGATCCACACAGTCAAAGGCTTTGGCATAGTCAATAAAGCAGAAATAAATGTTTTTCTGGAACTCTCTTGCTTTTTCGATGATCCAGCGGATGTTGGCAATTTGATCTCTGACTCCTCTGCCTTTTCTAAATCTGGCTTGAACATCTGGAAGTTCACAGTTCACGTACTGTTGAAGCCTGGCTTGGAGAATTTTGAGCATTACTTTACTAGTGTGTGAGATGAGTGCAATTGTGTGGTAGTTTGAGCATTCTTTGGCAGTGCCTTTCTTTGGGATTGGAATGAAAACTGACCTTTTCCAGTCTTGTGGCCACTGCTGAGTTTTCCAAATTTGCTGGCATATTGAGTGCAGCATTTTCACAGCATCATCATTTAGGATTTGAAAAATCTCAACTGGTATTGCATCACCTCCACTAACTTTGTTCATAGTGATGCTTCCTAAGACCCACTTGACTTTACATTCCAGGATGTCTGACTCTAAGTGAGTGATCACACCATTGTGATTATCTGGGTCATGAAGATCTTTTTTGCATAGTTCTTCCATGTATGCTTGCCACCTCTTCTTAATATCTTCTGCTTATGTTAGGTCCATACAATTTCTGTCCTTTATTGTGCCCACCTTTGCTTGAAATGTTCCTTGGTATCTCTAATTTTCTTGAAGAGATCTCTAGTCTTTCCCATTCTTTTTTTTTCCCTCTATTTCTTTGCATTGATCACTGAGGTAGGCTTTCTTATCTCTCCTAGCTATTCTTTGGAACTCTGCATTCAAACGGGAATATCTTTCCTTTTCTCCTTTGCCTTTCACTTCTTTTCTCAGCTATTTGTGAGCCCTCCTCAGACAGCCATTTTGCCTTTTTGCATTTCTTTTTCTTGGGGATGGTCTTGATCACCGCCTCCTGGACAATGTCATGAACCTCCGTCCATAGTTCTTCAGGCGCTCTGTCAGATCTCATCCCTTGAATCTATTTGTCACTTCCACTGTATAATCATAAGGGATTTGATTTAGGTCATTCCTGAATGGTCTAGTGGTTTTCCCTACTTTCTTCAACTTAAGTCTGAATTTGACAATAAGGAGTTCATGATCTGAGGCACAGTCAGCTCCCAGTCTTGTTTTTTTTGCTGACTGTATAGAGCTTCTCCATCTTTGACTGCAAAAATATAATCAATCTGATTTTGGTATTGACCATCTGGTGTTGTCCATGTGTAGAGACTTGTCTTGTGTTGTTGGAAGACAGTGTTTACTATGACCAGTGCATTCTCTTGGCAGAACTCTATTAGCATTTGCCCTGCTTGATTCTGTACTCCAAGGCCAAATCTGCCTGTTACTCCGGGTATTTCTTGACTTCCTACTTTTGCATTCCAGTGCCTTATAATGAAAAGAACATCCTTTTGCTTGTTGTTAGTTCTAGAAGGTCTTATAGGTCTTCTTAGCCTTGTAGGTCTTCATAGAACCGTTGAACTTCAGGTTCTTCAGCATTACTGGTCAGGCGTAGACTTGGATTACTGTGATATTGAATGGTTTGCCTTGGAAATGAACAGAGATCATTCCGTCATTTTTGAGATTGCATCCAAGTACTGCATTTTGGACTCTTTTGTGTCCAATTTAATGCAATCTGACCTCAAATTCCAGCTCCCTTTGACCCTTTCTTCAACTTTCTGCCTCTATCCTCGCAGTGGATGTGCTGGGCCCCCATGGAGGAACTAGAAGTCACCCTAAGGGAACTTTTCATTTAAACACCTTAAAAAATACTTGCCTGCCATCCCTGTTTTTCTCTTTCTTTCCTGCTAGGGTGAAGATCCCCCAAACTAGGACTGATGCCCTGACGTCTCCCATCACAGCACTCTTCACACTGTGTTGTAACTTGTGGCTTAGCTGTCCATCTTTCCTGAGGTTGGAGGCTCTGCTTACCTTTCCTGATGCTCTACCCCCAGCATATGGCGCTTAACATCCAGTAGGTACTCAGTCTTCCGGGAGAATGAGGATCCTCAAGGGAGCATACCTGGGTGAGAGGTTCCACTCTGGGGGCGGGGAGGGGGGGCGAGGCCAGTTCCTGCACACGGGCAGCTTCCTAGAGGCACCTCTCTGGCTTCATAACTAGAAGCTACCTTGTCTCCATGGCTTCCAGAAGATGGAGTTGGAGAAATAATCTCACTGATGAGGTTCTGCCAGAGTTTTCTAGATCCTTGAGGGATCTTTAAGCCTCCCTGGCCTGAAAGACTCAGCTGGGCAAGAGTGACCCAAGCAGAGCTCTTCAGAAAACGTACTCTACAGTTCTGGGCGTGCTTGCAGAGTCACTTCAGTCATGTCCAGCTCTTTGCAACCCTATGGACTGTAGCCCGCCAATTTCCTCTGTCCTTGGGATTCCCAGGCAAGATTACTGGAGTGGGTTGCCATGCCCTCCTCCAGGGGATCTTCCCAACCCAGGGATCAAACCCCCATCTCTTAAGTCTCCTGCATCGGCAGGCAGGTTCTTTATGACTAGTGCCACATGGGAAGCCCACTCTAAAGGTCTAGGTTGGGCTAAATAACACTTCCTCTGATCAATATCTAATTATTTATTTTACTGAAATTATCATTTTAAGTGTATATCTCTCTACAGCAGAACACTTGGGGTACAAGTGATAGAAATCCAAACCAAACTATCTTAAGAATAAAAGAAACAGCTGCTACCCCGGAACCTAGGTGGGGGGGGCGGGGGGGGATGGGGGGTGGGGGGTGCCAGGGTGGGGGTGCGGGGCATCCCTGGAGTAGGGGCTGTGGCGGTGTGCAGGGACCCAGTGCAGTGGCTGGGATTGCTGTGGAGCTGATGAGAGACTACTAAAGTTCCTGTGGAAGCCAAATAGAATTTCATAAGAACATAATGGGTGGAGAAGAGAAAACCTATGGTGGCTTGAGGGCCCTGATGCCATGTATGTCAAACTGATATCTTCAGATGGTTGTGAATTTATTGTAAAGAGAGAACATGTGCTAACACCAGGACCAGTAAAAACCATGTTGAGAGGCCCAGGTCAGCTTGCTGAGAACAAAACGAATGAAGTCAGTTTTAGAGAGCTCCCTTCACATGTGCTATCAAAAGTATGCATGTATTTTACCTACGAGATTCAATACACTAACAGCTCCAAGGAGATTCCTGAATTCCCAATTGCACCTGAAATTCCACTGGAACTGCTGATGGCTGCGAACTTCCTAGACTGTTAAACAAAATAAATTACAACAAATGGCTAACTCTTTTTCAGTATTTAATACCTGTAGTTCAGTTAGCAATTTTTTCGTATATAGCATGTTGCCTGTGTGCAGTTGAACTTTAAAGTTCATTGCAAAGCAGATTATCTTTTGTTCTTTTGCATAGCAATCAGACTTGAAGTTTGCTTGCTACATCAACAAATTAAGGACATTTTCACAAATTGAGAGAGAAACAAATATACAAAAAAAAGAAAACATCTCCACATAACCAGGGCAGGGAAATCTAGGGAAGTAACTAGCTTCTGGCCCTACTGAATCCAGGGGACCAAATAATGTCTTCACGGTTTCTCATCCCAGCTCTCAATTCTACTTATCACTGCTTGGCTTTGCGCTTCAAAAAGAATTGGTTCTTTCCATGTGGTAGGCAAGATGGCCACCAGTGTCCTATACTTCCTGTCCCCAGATAAAAAATCCTAGAGGAAAATGAAATTTTTGCTGTAGCCACATATCAATCCCTACTAATGACCTACCTTATTAACCTTATATGAGTCATGTGCTTATCTCTAAACAAAAGGCTATGGCCAAGGGGACGGAGCTTTGTGATGGGTCAAACAGATCCTCCACATCAATACGGCTTACAGTTTTTTGTTTTGATAAACTGGCTAAATATCTGTTTTTTAGATATTTATTTTGATGCTCAAATAGTCACAGATTTGTTCAGTGGGAGCCCCTGGAATCTACCTTCTGTGTCATTTTGACAAGTTTCTTCATCCTTTGAATGCTTACTTCCTTTCTCCTTCAACAACATGGTCCAAACTCATCTTGCATATTCCCAGCACCTGTCCAGAGTCAACCACTTCTCTAAGTAGTCTTGTTTCCTTTTAGTAGACAATGGTAGTTAGAAGTCAAGATCTAGATACAAAGTTTTCTGGTTGCTACTGGTATTGTGTTATTCTTCCCAAGCCCTTTCAGTAAACAAGACTAGAGCACCAAAGAATTGATGCTTTCAAACTATGGTGCTAAAGAAGACTCTTGAGAGTCCCTTGGACAGCAAGGAGATCAAACAAGTCAGTCCTAAAGGAAATCAACCCTGAATACTCATTGGAAGGACTGATGCTGAAGCTGAAACTCCAATACTTTGGCCACCTGATACGAAGAGCCGACTCATTGGAAAAGACCCTGATGCTGGGAAAGATTGAAGGCAGAAGGAGAGGGTGACAGAAGATGAGGTGGTTGGATGGCATCACCAATGCAATGGACATGAACTTGGTCAATCTCCTGGAGATGGTGAGGGACAGGGAGGCCTGGCAGGTGGCAGTCCACAGGGTCGCAAACAGTCGGACACGACTTGGCGTCCGAACAAAAACAAAATGTATATATATGGATATGTGTATACATGTGTATAAGTGTGTATACATATTTAAATCTATATTTACTTGTATGGAAAACCATGGGCTCACAATACCTCCAGTTTCAGTCCAAAATCAGAGCAGAGTTTTTGCCTTTGCATATTTGTAGCTCCTTTCTCTATAAGTAAGAAATCTTATTAATGTAGTCATTTATTCAATCTGCCCCCTTTACGAAAGCAATTTCCCATCACTGCCGCAACCCTCTTCCATGTGCAAACACCCTCCTTACTTTCACTGGGCTCCAACAAGCCCCTCTGGGCAGCCCTCCTATGTGACCACAATACTCACCCAGGTGAATCTGGACAGCTCTCCTGCACATGCAGTCCCCTCCTTCAGCTCATGCTCAGATTCTCTAAGACACTCCACCCATTCCCCAAACCCTCCGCAGTGTCAATGCCTGCCTTAACTTGACTCATCGTTACGGCGTTGAGTGAATTCAGCACCTCATTTTTTTTAATGTTATTTTATTACTAGGTATTAAATTATAATGTATATCTATGTCCTTATTTTTTAATTATAGCATTGCAAATAATACTTAAGTCTCTTTTGACAATTGGCCTCGACTTATGGTGTTTTCTCTTTCTCTAGTAGTAACACCTGCCTGCCATTAGCTTAATGTATATTCTTGTATTTTTGAAGTTTATATTCATATATATATGTATATGCTCCCCAAAGAAGCATAATGTACATCTTACATGGACTTCACTGGTGGCTCAGACAGTAAAGAATCAGCGGGCAATGCAGGAGACCCAGGTTAGGTCCCTGGGTCAAGAAGATCTCCTGGAGAAGGAAATGGCAACCCACTCCAATATTCTCGCCTGGAAAATTCCATGGACAGAGGAACATGGGGGCTACAGTCCATGGGGTCACAAAGAGTTGGACACAAGTAAGCAAATTTTATTTTTGGGGGCTCCAAAATCACTGCAGATGGTGACTGCAGCCATGAAATTAAAAGACGCTTACTCCTTGGAAGGAAAGTTATGACCAACCTAGATAGCATATTAAAAAGCAGAGACATTACTTTGTCAACAAAGGTCCGTCTGGTCAAGGCTATGGTTTTTCCAGTGGTCATGTATGGATGTGAGAGTTGGACTGTGAAGAAAGCTGAGCGCCAAAAAACTGATGCTTTTGAACTGTGGTGTTGGAGAAGACTCTTGAGAGTCCCGTGGACTGCAAGGAGATCCAACCAGTCCATCCTAAAGGAAATCAGTCCTGAATATTCATTGGAAGGACTGATGCTGAAGCTGAAACTCCAATACTTTGGCCACCTGATGTGAAGAGTTGACTCATTGGAAAAGACCCTGATGCTGGGAGGGATTGGGGGCAGGAGGAGAAGGGGACGGCGGAGGATGAGATGGCTGGATGGCATCACTGACTTGATGGACATGGGTTTGGGTAGACTCCGGGAGTTGGTGATGGACAGGGAGGCCTGGCGTGTGGCAATTCATGGGGTCGCAAAGAGTCGGACACGACTGAGTAACTGAACTGAACTGAACTGAACTGAAGCAGCTAACACTTTCACTTTCACGGTCTTTCCCCTTCACTTGGCTCCCCCTTTTCTAGGATTTAGTGTAGAGCTGAAGGTTACAGTAATTTCAGTCTGCTGCCATCTTTTTTAATAACTTTATTTAGTTATTTCTGGCTGTCCTGGATCTTGGATGCTGTGCGGGTTTTTCTCTAGTTGCCGTGAGCAGGGCCTACTCTCTTGCTGTGGAACTCGGCTCTAGGTCATGTGGGCTCAGCAGTTGCAGCTCCTGGACTCTAGAGCACTCTCAGTAGTTGTGGAGCTTGGGCTTAGTTGCTCTGAGGTGTGTGGGATCTTCCCGGCCCAGAGATCAAACCCGTGTCTCCTGCGTTGGCGGGCGGATTCTTTAACCACTGAGCCACCAGGAAAGCCCCTGCTGCCGTCTTAAAATCAAGAGCTGTATTTTACTTTTCCTCCAGCACTTGGCCCAATGACTAGGATGTAGTGGTTACTCAATAAAGTGTTGTTCTAATTTGATTTCTTAAGCTAGATTTCAGAAATCAAGTTATTTATTTTTTAAACTTTTTATTTTGTATTGGGGTATACCCAATTAACAAAAATTGTTGTGAGCATTTCAGCTGAACAGTGAAAGGATACAGCCGTATATACACATGTATCCATTCTCCCCCAAAGTCCCCTCCCAACCAGGCAAAATTTTTTTTAATCTGCCAAATTATCAGAAGAAAAGAAGTTAGATTTTTCTACCACCAGAACTCTGAGGATAAATGCTATGCTTATCAGGGCTTACAGTGAGATCACTGTACTTACCACATATCTCACATATTTGACTCTTTTAGCATACTGTTTAAATGGTAGCAATATTCATGTGAAATCTCCAACTTAGGAGGATCTTAACATATCATGATTTATTTATGATGGTTTGATTCATTGGTCACCTCATTTTAGAATTATTCTTATTGAAAATAATGGCAGAACGGTGATGACAACTTTTCGTCTATAAATGTCCACTTGATTCAGACCAGGTCTGTGCAGTCAAAGATAGCAGAAATCAATATTCTCTCATTTACAAAGCAGAATAATTCTGACAGGATGAATGTATTATGCAGACAGCAAGTTCCCATGTCTCCAAACATAGCAATAATTCCAGCACAGACTTAATTTTCTCTTTGAAATACCTAAGATTCTGCCTGGGTAGGACATCAAATGAATAATTCTTCAATATGAAAAATGTATGATTTTATCACTACAAGAATAGAAATGTTGGCATAGCATGAGAGTTCTATTATCCATTTAGGCAACTATGGGACTTGGAGTCAGGAGACCTGTCCTGCCCTTAGCTGGAGATTCTCAGAATTAAGAGAAATGAGCCATCCTCAGTTTGAGTTGTCACACAAGTAAGTGAGGATAATAAGAGGTTACCTGTCTCAGTGTGGCTCAGACGGTAAAGCGTCTGCCTGCAATGTGGGAGACCCGGGTTCGATTCCTGGGTTGGGAAGATCCCATAGAAAAGGAAATGGCAACCCACTTCAGTATTCTTGCCTGGAAAATCCCATGGATGGAGGAGCCTGGTGGGCTACAGTCCATGGGGTGGCAAAGAGTTGAACACGACTGAGCGTCTTCACTCACTTTACCTCATAGCATTACCCCCCATGAGCTAAGTATTTTTAAATGTAGATGAGTCCAAATGGTTAAATGGTATGATGAGTCCAAAGCATCATATAATTAGCTATTGCTAATAGAGTCCTAGGTGGCTCAGTGGTAAAGAATTTGCCTGCCAATGCAGGAGCCTCCGGAGATGCAGGTTCAATCCGTAGGTTGGGAAGATCCCCTGGAAAGGGAAATGGCAACCCACTCCAGTATTCTTGCCTGGAGAATCCCATGGACAGAGGAGCCTGGTGGGCTACAGTCCACAGGATCACAAAGAGTTGGACATGCCTGAGCGATCAAGCATGAAGAGAGAGGCAGGACAAATGGTTAGTTTTAGAATATTTGAAGAGTAACTTCCAAGAACATCCTCCAGAGGCAGAAGGAAGGAGCCATCTCAGAGCACCTTGAGTCTTTCTGAACCCTTGAAACAGACATATGGGACAATATTATTCTCATTTAAGAGAAGTAAATTCAGAGCAATACCTTTGCCCAGAGTTACACAGTCAGAAATAGCAGAGTTGGGATCCGATCTCGGCCCTTTTTGATTCCCAAGGCCAGTTTCCTTACGCTCAACGTACTCTCCCCAAAGCTAAATTGGGATGGGAGCAGGACTGAGAAGAAGTGGGTGAGGGGAGGAGAGTGAGGTTGACCTGGGGCAGAGCAGGAGTCAAAAAAAAAGGCAAGAACTAGAGGAACACTGTCGCAGAGTCTGCAGGTGACCACTGCTGGGGGATCTGGGCAAAGGTAGTCGTGTGTGAGTCTGTGTGTTACTCGCTCAGTCGTGCCCAACTCTGCCGCCGCGTGGACTGTAGCCCACCAGGCTCCTCCATCCATGGGATTCTCCAGGCAAGGATACTGGAGTGGCTTGCCATTTCCTTCTCCAGGGGATCTTCCCAATCCTGAGATCGAACCCAGGTCTCCCGAATGGCAGGCCGGTTCTTCACCATCTGAGCTACAAGGGAAGCCCAGGCAGAAGTAGTTAAGTCTGAGTATTTCAGAAGTTGACAAGAAGAGGACTAAATTATTTAATCCACTGATTTATTTGATAAACTAATTTAATGATTAGCTAATTTAATTTTTAGAAAACTAAGATTTAAAAAAAAAAAAACTGTTGGAAAGAAAATAATTTATACTTAAAATAGAAAACCACCAGTAATGTGAGACTCTCAAGTTAGTAGCTATGACCATGCCCACACCTCTTACACCAGGTTGTTAAGAGACCCGATAGCCCTTTGAACTTTGAAAATTCTCTGGGCAGAGTCATCCCACACTGGAGTGATCCAGCTAGAAAGTGAGTGCCACAAGGCGGGGACCTTGTTTTGTATATGGATGAATCTTTAGCACCCAGAACTGTGCCTGGAATTTTTGAAAGTAATTACACCAAGTATTTTTTGAAAGAATCTGAAAATTTGTGAACTAAAATATGGCATCATCTCTGAGGACCCACTGGAGCAGAGAGCTGCCTGTTCGTTCCCCTTTCAAGAGGAAAATCTGACGACTGCTCCCTATCTAGAATCAAGTGTTTAGGTTGAACCCACAGACTACAAAGCATTTTAGGGCCTGATTGCCTATAACATATGACAAAGGATAAAGTCTGCCTCAGGTGTTGGTAAGTAAGACAGAGCAAAAGTGAAGCATTTGCTGTCCCAGTCAATAGAGTAGTGGATACGAGGGTGAACAGCGGTCAGGGCGTGCTCCGTGCAGTTGGTGACGGGGCTCAGATTCTCCTTTCCTTTAGCACTGAGGCCATGAAAATCCTGGCAATCTGTTACAGAGGAGGGGGAAAGTTAGAACTGTGGTAACACATTAACTTGAAAAGAAGTAGGAGGAAATACAAGGTACAAGCAATGTTGGGGGAGTGGGGGAGTGCAAGACAGGAAGAGAGTGGTCTCGTTTTCCAGGTCTGAGGCTGGGTGGGGGCTGCTGGAGGCCGTTCAAGAGGGTGCAGGGCAGGGCTCAGGGCACAGGCTGTGCGGTCCCGCACTGTGGCCAGAGCCACATATGGCAACTGAGCAAAAGAAATGTGGTCAATCTGACTGAGATGCACAATAATGTAAAAATTCACATTGGCTTGCAAAGACTTAGTGCAAAGAGAGAATGTAAAATATCTCAGTCGTAATTTTTTATATTGATTTGTTGAAATGACAGCATTCTGGATAGTCTGTTCTGAATTAAATTCACCTGTTGTTTTTCTTTAATGTGGCTATTAGAAAAATTGAAATTGCATATGTGGCTTACAGGTTGTGGCTAACATTGTATTTCTATTGGGTTAAAGTTGTCTCGAGCAACATTATGTGTGTGTGTATGTATGTGTGTATGCGTGTGTTTGTGTATGTGTGTATGTGTGTGTGTTTCTGTGTATGTGTGTGTGCGCGTGTGTTTGTGTGTGTGTGTTTGTGTGTGTGTGTGTGTAACACACACACACATGTATATTTGTGTGCATGCTCACTCAGTCATGTCCAAACATTGCGGGATTCAATTCATCACTCTGCCACTGACTTGCAGAGTAATCTTGGGAAATGACTCAATATCTCAGGCTTCAGTTTCCTTGTGTGTAAATGAGGGATAACCGCAGCACTTTCCTTCGAGGGCCGCGAGAACTGACAGGGTTAATTCTGCCCCCGCACCTGGCACAGAGCTGGCATCTGCTGAGCAGGTGCTGGGGCTCGGGGAACCGGACAGCCCGTGGAGCGGGAGGGACGGCGGCCGTGAGGGGGCCTCCTGCTGTGCACGCACGGGCTTGAGGAGGTAACAACGCTGCCACGCCACTCTGGGGATAGAGAAGAACGCACAGTCTTCAAAGTACTTCTGTCCGTAGCTCTCTTTCACCCCTGGGGACACTCGCCTCCAGATCCCCTCGAGTACATCCTGCCTATTGTCAGGGAAAACGGATGTTTTGTACTTTCCAGGTACTGTGAGAACAACACGAAAGCCAAAGTGACTGAGCTTCCTTCTGAAACATGAGGTGAGAGACTGTTAACCAAGGAAGCGAGATCGATGTCTGACCTAATCAATCCCACCCCTGCTTAAGCAAAGAATGCCCAAGGCAAAATGCTCCAAGAAAGGCATCTGGGTCAGGGAAGAATATGAGGGCGTACACTCAAGCATCTTGGGAAGATGTTGAAGTAAAATGAGAAGGGCCAACACCCAGAGATTGCTTTCTGAAAAGCTCCGGGTCTGGGCTTTGATGCTGCCTCTTGCTGCCCATCCCGCACCGCTCTCTTACAGAGCCTGCCCCGTCCGTGACAGCCCCCTGAGCCCCTGAGCCTCTTCCTCCTCACCCACTGCTGAGGTTAGAACTCAGCGTCTCTGTGAGGCCATCCTTGGCCTCTGCCCAGGGAAAGGTAAGTCACCCCCTTGTCGGGGCCTCTATGCACCAGCACACACTCACGTTCACATTTGCTGTACGCCCACCCCAGAGGTTTTCACCCACAGAACTGAGCTCAGATCCTGGCTCAACCTCACGCTTGACCGTAGAGAATCATCATGTCTTATGCATGAGTTTTCTGTGAGGAGCGGATAGAATGCTTGGCCCAGAGCTTTCCCTTTAACCCACCAAGGTTCAGTCTTTCCTTACGAGAACTGTCAGTCAGGTTTAGTGACTTAAGGCACTTAATTAATAAGGCAAATAATTTTTTAGTGACAGACTCTTATCATTCACATGTGAAGTGTACATTACACACATAATATTCATTTATATTTTATACACATATATATCTTACAGAAATATATCCAATTTACTTGAAATTACATAGAAATCTTATAGGAGTGGCAATTAAGACCAAATTAATCCTAATACATTTTTCACATTCCCCAATGTACTACCTTATATTGTGAAAATATTTGGACATTCCATTTCCAAAGTTTCTCATTTTAGTTGCCATCTACATATCAGGAACCCAGGCTCACCATTCACAAATACACTCTTAGCCACAGTCAAGTCTTCCTCAGAGGTTAGGCCTTACCTCAGACTGTCAGAAAAAGCTTCTACCCCATACTTAGAAATGCAGTAGCCACCGCCAAATAGGGACAGTCTCCCAGCTGTACTAGAAACACTGACTGCTCTTCCCCTGGTCCTTCTGATCAGGGGAAGAAGGCTCAGGGTCACCTCGATGAGGCCAATCAAGTTCACATTCAAGATCTTGGAGAAGTCATCTTTGGTCAGCCATTCATTCGGGGCAGCAGGCAGGAGGATGCCGGCGTTGTTCACCAAACCCCAGAGGCCTGGGGTAGAAACAAACGGTATTAGTTAGAGACAGAAAACCCATCTGTGAATCATTTCAGTGTTCAAACCACATCCTCTTGAGGAAGATAAGCAATGAATCCAATAGGTTGGCAAATTATGTTTCACGTGTGCATGGTAAGTCACTTCAGTTGTGTCCAACTCTGTGTGGCCCCATGGACTGTGCCCGCCGGGCTCCTCTATCCAGGGCATTCTCCGGGCGAGATTACTGCAGTGTGTTGCCATGTCCTCCTCCAGGGGATCGTCCCGCCCCAGGGATCGAATGGCATGTGGCCTCCTGCATTGCAGCCAGATGCTTTCCTGCTGGCACCACCTGGGAAGCCTGATAAAGAATGTTAGTAGTGTTAGTTGTCAGTCGAGTCCAGCTCTGCGATCCTACGGACTGAGCCTGCCAGGCTCCTCTGTCCCTGGGATTCTCCAGGCAAGGACACTGGAGGGGATTGCCATTCCCTTCTCCAGGGGGTCTTCCTGACCCAGGGGTTGAACCTGGGTCTCCTGCACTGCAAGCAGATTCTTTACGGTTTGAGCTACAGGAAAGACCTAAAGTGTGTTAGTAAGTGTTAGTCGCTCAGTTGTGCTGGACTCTTTGCGACCCCATGGATTGCAGCCCACCAGGCTCCTCTGTCCATGACATTTTCCAGGCGAGGATACTGGAGTGGGTTGCCAAGATGGTGGTAAATAGTAATGGATTTAAAAAGCTGGTGAGCATGACTGGGTGGGCTGCTGAGGACTGTTTGTCACCATACTGAGTGAGGTGGTTGGGACAAGCTTCCTAGTAAAATAGAGAACTGAGCAAGTTTTATGTTACAGAAGAAAAATGGGTCAAAGAACCATATGGAGCTTAGGTAGGTTTAAGTGGAAAAAAAAAACAGCTGCAATAAATACTGCCAGGCAGGAGGATGCCTGGCCTGATGGAGGAACAGCAAGAAGACCAACGTGTCTGGGGCAGAAGGCAATAGTTGGGGGACAGCAGAGAGTCGGTCAGGGACGCAGTGGGATGCCAGATAATACAGTGCCTTGCAGGTTGTTTTAAAGAGTTTAGCTTTTACTTCAGGTAACAAAGGAAGCCATTGTAGGACTTTTTGGTTGTTTTTTTTGTTTTTTTTTCTTTTTTCGCGATAGATCTTCATTGCTGTGAGCAGGTTTTCTCTAGTTGCGGCAAGCAGCGAGCGGGGGTGACTCTTTGCAGTGTACAGGCTTCTTGCTGTGATGGCTTCTCTTTTTTCGGGACACAGAATCCAGGCACACGGGCTGTGGTGGCTCAGCTTGCAGACTCAGGAGTTGTGGTACTTGGGCTTAGTCACTCTGCAGCATGTGGAACCTGCCCAGACCAAGGACTGGACCCGTGTCCCCTGCGTTGGCAGGAGGATTCTTTACCACTGGGAAACCAAGGAAGTCCCACGGTAAGGTTTTGAGTAGAGCTGTGACATAACTGAATTTATTTTTTGAAAGGTACTCTGTGTCTGCTCTGTTGAACTGACAAGAGTTGATCCAGAAGCACCTGGAAGGATGTTATTGCAGTGATCCAGGCATGAAATGATGACGCCTGGAGCTGGGTTGCTAGAACAGCTGTATCAGAGAAACAGAAAAACCTCTGAACAAATTTTAAAGACACAATATAAATCTCTGACTTTTTGAATATAGTGAGGGAGAGAAGTGACACCAAGAATGATTCTTCTGAAATGAACAACAGAATGAAGTTACGATTAATGAAATGGGAAAGGCTGGGAGGTGGGCAATAATCAGGTGTTTGGCACACTAAGGTTAAATTTGAGATGTTTCTCAAGATATCCAATTGGAAGCTATTAGAAATTTGAGTCTGGAACTCAGGATAGAGATATGGCTTGGAAATATAAGTGTAAATATCCTCAGTTCAGTTCAGTCTCTCAGTCGTGTCGGACTCTTTGCACCCATGGACTGCAGCACACCAGCCTTCCCTGTCCATCACCAATTTCGGGAGCTGGCTCAAACTCATGTCCATCGAGTCAGTGATAACATCCAACCATCTCATCCTCTTGTCGTCCCCTTCTCCTCCTGCCCTCAATCTTTCCCAGCATCACGGTCTTTTCCAATGAGTCAGCTGTCCGCATCAGGTGGCCAAAGTATTGGAGCTTCAGCTTCAACATCAGTCCTTCCAATGAACACCCAGGACTGATCTCCTTTAGGATGGACTGGTTGGATCTCCTTGCAGTCGACAGCACTTTCAAGAGTCTTCTCCAACACCACAGTTCAAAAGCATCAATTCTTTGGCACTCAGCTTTCTTTATAGTCCAACTCTCACATCCATACATGACTACTGGAAAAACCATAGCTTTGACTAGATGCACCTTTGTTGGCAAAGTAATGTCTCTGCTTTTTAATAGGGCCATCTGTCATAGCTTTTCTTACCCTAGATGTCCAAAAATTAAACCCTGAGAGCATTCTACATTAAAGATCTGGGGGAAATGGAGAAACCAGCAAAGGAAACTGAGAGAAAATACTGAGACAAAGGAAATAAGTTGTAAGAGAATGGTGTTATGGAAACAAGGATAGAGGGTGTATCAAGAAGGGAAGATATGGAGAAAGTGGTCAAATGTTGCTATGGTGAGTAGAGTAAGGATTGAGAATTGCCCCTTGGGTGTAGAAGGTGGAGGTCATTGAATACCTTGATAAAAGCAGTTTCGGAAGAGTGGGTGCATGATTGGAAACATTTAAGTAGAAAATAGGAAGAGGGATTGAAGGCCGTGAGCATAGACAAATCCATAGAGGAATTTGGTGGTAACAAGAAAAAGATTTGGTGGTGGTGACTAGAGGTAGCAGGTAGGGGATGGCAAGATGGGAGAAATAGGTGGTGGAGAGCAAAGCATTAATGGTTCAGCAGACAAGATAGAGGGTAGAACCACCGGAAGGGTGTGCTGAATGGGCTGAAAGGGATATGCTCTATTGCACAAGTGAGTGGACTGGATTTATACAGGGAAGTTAGGGCAGGCTGTGTTGGTACAGATGATGGTAGGTGGGTAGAGGAGATAGGTAGAGTCTGAGGAAATTCTCTCCCAATTGCTTCAGTCTTTCTCAGTTAAGTAGGTCATCAACCCAGAGCAAGGGTTTGAGGGAATAAGTTGGAGGTATGAAGAGAGGAAAAGTTTGAAATAGTTGTTTGGAAATTAGGAGAATGAAAGGAGTATAACCGTATACAACGGCAACAGCATAAAAGCTCCCTAGAGGGGTGTGGTCATGAATTCTTCCACAAGGGCAGGCATGGGGCAGTGAGAGACGGTATTACCCAGGCTCGTGGTTTGACCAAGTACTACTAAGCGAGAAAAGGGGATGAGAGAGTGTCAGGCGTATGCAATGGGGTGATCATAGTAACAGATCAAGGAATGAAGACAGGTAATATCAAGGGGTGAAGATTTATGAAAAATACTTGGATCAATGGATTGGAAGTCCTGGTGGGTCTGAAAACTTGGGATCTGGGGGAGAGATGCAGTGAGCTGGAAAAAGTAGAGGTGGTTGTTACAAGAATGGGATGCAACTAAGATGTCTCAGGCTTCTAGGAAAGTAATGAGCCGAGCAGGCCTCAGCCCCATTGTCCTGTCTTTGCTTTGAAAACCTTGCTGCTGCTGCTGCTGCTGCTGCTGCTGCTAAGTCGCCTCAGTCGTGTCTGATTCTGTGCGACCCCATGGATGGCAGCCCCCCAGACTCCCCCGTCCCTGGGATTCTCCAGGCAAGAACACTGGAGTGGGTTGCCATTTCCTTCTCCAATGTGTGAAAGTCAAAAGTGAAAGTGAAGTCGCTCAGTCGTGTCCGACTCTTAGCGACCCCATGGACTGCAGCCTACCAGGCTCCTCCATCCATGGGATTTGCCAGGCAAGAGTAGAAAACCCTGCAGAGCTCAGTAAACAACAGGACCAAAAATTACTTATTTTTATGTCATTAAGCTTTGCATGCGATATCCTGAAGCACTATGTTCCCGTGACTCAGTTATTAACTCTCACACTCCCCCATACCTGAGATGATAGTACTACACTTCCCTTCCTTTTAAAAGCAATGGAAATGTGAGTGACCAACAGAGAGTGAAATCAAAGATAATCTTAACTCCTTTCCAATTTATCTTGAAACCTGTACAACCTTGAAGTGAAGTGGCTCAGTCGTGTCCGACTCTTTGTGACCCCACGGACTGTAGCCTACCAGGCTCCTCCGTCCATGGAGTTTTCCAGGCAAGAACACTGGAGTGGGTTGCCATTTCCTTCGCCAGGAGATCTTCCCGGCCCAGGGATCGGACCCAGGTCTCCCGCATTGCAGGCAGACGCTTCACCTTATGAGCCACCAGGGAAGACAAACTTAGTAACTCAAATATTAATTTTAACCAATATTAATTTTAATTAAAATATTAATTTTTAACCAATAAATTACTGTACTATCCCCGTGATTTTTTATACATCCTGGCATTTTCACACACACTGACCAAGAATTGCCAATGTTGGGCGATGTGCAGAGTAAACTGACCCAGGTGGCAGGGTCCTGGCAACAGGGCAGTAACTCAGAGAGAACAGATTGTAACTTACAAAAGTTAACACAGGGAAAGGTCTTAAATTTCATGTTACTTCCTGTGTGTGTGTGTGCTAAGCCGCTTCACCCCAGGGACCATAGCCTTCCAGGCTCCTCCGTCCATGGGATTCTCCAGGCAAGACTTCTGGAGGGTTGCCATGCCCTCCTCCAGGGGATCTTCTCAACCCAGGGATCAAACCCACATCTCTTACATCTCCTGCATTGGCAGGCAGGTTCTTTACCACTATCACCACCTGGGAAACCCCTTCACATTTCTTTCACTGTCTCACAATTCCTGGTCTTCTCTCCACCACTCTCATAACCCAAAAAGACTGGAAGGAAGAGAATATACGCTCTTGTATTGTGAGAATGGTCTTTAAGTAATGATTCCCCAATATCAGTATTACTTTTTTTTTTTTAACAATATTCCTTTCTCTCCTTTATTCATTTTTTAGAACTTTGCAGAGGATGGGGATGTGAATAGAAAAGAAGTGACATCTGCCACAATTTATGTCCTTGGCTCAAAATCTCAACAGAGGCCACTCTCCACTTCAGAGATCCCATTCTCAAAAGGCAGGGAGTACCTGCTGCGTCTTACAGGGAGCTCAGAGCAGGGCCCTGTGATGACCCAGGTGGTGGGATGGGGGACGGGGTGGAGGAGAGGTCCGAGAGGGAACATGTGTGCTTATAGCTGATTCATTTTGCAGTACAGCAGAGACCAACAGAATGTTGGAAAGCAAGTATATCCCATTTTCTTTTAAGGGGAAGAGAGTGGGGATCTGTGCTGGGTGTTCACTGGTTCTTATGTGCCAGTGTCATCCGGTCTCATAGGAGACTGTGTGTGTAAATAATGTATATGCGAATAGTTAAGACATCAATCATTCCCTCAAGAAATTTAAAATTGCTTGCAATAAAAGTTGTATTGGAAAAAGGGACTACGCTGGATAATTAGTACAACCAAGATTAAATTCCAAAAAGTCAGAAAAGTATGCGTAACTAGATTAAGAGAGAAGGCTTCAGCCAGGAGTGGCCTTTAAAGGAGAGGCTCTAATTCAGAGATGAAGAATGAAGAAAAAAGTGACCACAGGAAGCCATGGGCATCAGCAGTCCCCAAAGGCATCAGACTTAGCTCCTTAAGGAGGAGGCTTATTTCTGGAACATTGAGGGTGTGAGGTTTTGAGGCTTCAACCTTTCATTAACATGTGGAGGCTTATCTCTGAAAGGGCCAAACCCCCTTTTCATTTTTCTCTCATTACTATGGGAGAGGGAGAGAAAAGTGAAACTTCACAGGAGACATGCATCCTGGGGCTCAAGGAATTTTGGGGTGTTTGTAAAAATACTTGAGTCAGTAAAAAGTCCTTATTCACTCCAAGATCTTGAAACAACAGTGACCAAATAGAACACTTTTTGAAATAAATGATTACAAAATACATTGCAACCTAATTAATGGTTCGTTGTTCTGTAAACAATTTAAGAGTTCAATTTTCTCACATCAGCAGAATTTCCAAGTGTTGGTAACGATAGCTACAGAGTCACAGCCAATCACCAATTAAAATGAATTATAGTTAGTTGTGATAGTTTTATTTCCAGCACTAGTTTGTTTTCAAATAAAGCTTTATTTTAAAATTTACTTTTTAACTAAGAGAAAGTCTTTTCTCTACGTGGGTGTGGATGCATTCCCACGCCTTTGATCTGAGGTGCAGTGCGGGGCCTCTACAGCGACCAGCTGGACATTCAGCCTGAAGCAAGGCAATATCTCACCCTCTTTTATGTGGCCTCAGTAGCTATGTAGCTCAAATAAAAATTTAATAAGTTTTTTGGTCATGAATTGAAACTAGAAAATCATGCTGCTCTCAGTAATTGTGAACAAGCATGTTGCCAAAGTGCCCAAAGAAGACATTTAAACAGCAATGCCCCACCCCCCCACCAACAAAATGGTCCCAGAGCCTTTTACAAAAATAAGGATAAAGTGTCCTCCACCTGTGCCAACGACTGGAACACTTGCAGCTGAGAGGACCACACAGCATGGACAGAGGGAATTAATTCTTGATTTCCTTTCAGCACTGGGAGCAGAAGGGCTATGCAAGGAAGAAACTTGCAGAACTTGAGAGAAAGCAGCAGTTCCTTCAGGCTTCCCAGGTAGTGCTAGTGGTAAAGAATGCGCCTGCCAATGCAGCAGATGCAGAAGATGTGGGTTTGATCCCTGGAGTGGGAAGATCCCCTGGAGAAGGAAATGGCAACCCGCTGCAGTGTTCTTGCCTGGAAAGTCCCATGGACAGAGGAGCCTGGCAGGCTTCAGCCCACTGGGTCAGACACGACCTAGTGATTGAGCAGCAACAGCAGTTCCTTCATGCTGAGCGCAGCACGGGCAGAGGGACGGTCAACGTGCCTTTCCTTGGCTTCAGCCTCTCTCTCAGGGATCCCCTGTATTCAGAGTTCTTGCCCAGGATGCACATGGGTCAAGGCCAGGTGAGTGCAAGGAAGGGAGAAAGAACCAACACCTACAGCTATTAGTCTGCAGAATGCTCACTCAGCTGAAGGACACCACTTTCAGATCCCAAATGGTTGGCCCTGGACTTTCTTCTAGAAAATTGAGAAATCTGGCTGCTCCCTTGCCAAAGGTCAGGCACCTACTCAGCTTCACAGGAAGCCCTCTCTGCTGCTTGCCTGGGCTGTCTGAGAAACTCATGCCAGGACTGATAAGAGGGGACAGTACACACAGATTTTCCTTGGGTCTTGGTGACAAGAGTTTGGTTATACCTTGATCTCAATTATTTTCTCAAATTCACTGTCGGCACAGACTGAACAATAAAGACATTTCCAGAACCCTCCCCGTATACAGTAGGTTTTTCTGATTCTCACCATTTGCTAAGTTTGAGAAAGACAGGTTTATACTGTTCCCAAGAAAAGACATGTGAAATTATATATGAGCAACATAATGGCAGCCTGCTCAGGCAGAGTTAACACTTTTACTCTGGGTTTTCAGAGGACACCACACATGCAAATTACAGTTTCTGCACCACAGTCACCTCTTTCCCCTCATTGCCGTTCTAGCCTTCATCCTATCTTCCCTACCTATACATACTCTTACCTGTTAAACATGCTTCCTCACTGTTTTACCTTCCGCTCTGACACACACATATTCCGTACAACCTGACTTTTTTAGGCCAGTCCCAAATATGTTCACTTACTCCATGAATGCTAATGTATTTTGGGGTCTTCATGTAATTAAACGTGTCCCAAATATATCTTCACCCTGATCCCCAAGACTTTTCACCTGGCAGGATTTTTGTTAATTCTAAAACACCGAGGACAAAGCAGCCTATCCAATGGACAGACTTCCCCTGGCCATACCTCTGTCCCCACACGCTCCTTCACCCACTCAGTGGCCGCAGCGATGCTCTCTGTCTTGGTGACGTCCAGGATCACCGTCTGCAGCCTGTCTGACGTCTGGTTCCTCAGCTGCTCGGCCCCCTGCTCCGTCAGACACCCAGCCAGGACCCTCAAGCCTCGCAGGTCCAGCTGTCTGGCCAGCAGGTTCCGGAAGCCCGAGTCACAGCCCGTGATGAAGACGAACTTGTCCCGGAGGTGGCTCACCACCTGCGTCTCTCGGTACCAGCGCAGGAGGTAGTAGAGGCCCACGAGGACCGCCAGGTGCAGCCACAGGGAAGGCAGAAACCTGTCCTTCCCTTTAAGAAAAAAGAAAATTCTTCCAGACTCAAACAGGTTAATGTATGTTTGCCTGCTTTTTTATTGTTTTCTAGTTTACCCTTAATCTACTCAATTTAGTTAATGACTCCTATAAAGATTAACTTTCGATATAATAATTCTGAAGTTTGGTTATTTAAGAGGCTTTTGAGGAATGTATTTGAAAATGGGAAAGCAGGATGATTCTATCAGGTTTAGGAATTAATATGAAACTCCTATTCTGGTCAGGCTGTTTTAAAAAAGGAATATCTGACAAAAATTTAGATGTACTGATATTAGGTAAAGAAAGGAGATAATGAGTCAGTTGGCAACTTCAAGCATTCAGAAATAGATACATCTTGATTCTTCAAAATTGAGTTTGTCAAAATTAAAAGTGTTGCTATTAAGATATGCAGACTGCAAATTGGTTTTTCCTTCTTTGTTCTCTCCTCCTTTAAACAAACAAACAAAAAAAATACATTTAAGCAACTTTATAGAATAGAGATCATAACTATAATTAATTTAATCTTAATTTTATCTGATATTTAATGTTCAATTCAAAAGTATTAATTTATTTTAACATCCCTATTATGTAAAGACAGTGAAGGGGAAAGATAAATAAGTAAATATGCATACTTAAGATCAAGAAGGGAAACTCAAGAAATACACAAAAACTATTGTAAAAACACTAAGAAGTGATAACTAGATGCTGGGAGGAGAGCAGGATGAATGGGTAAAAGGTAGACAATTTTTAGGACAGTGAAACTATTCTAGATGCTAGTGCAATGGTGGGCATGATCTCAGACAGCCAACAATGAGCAGTACTGAAAAGAGTTCTTTGTTCCCTGCCTGAAAGTTGAACCGGGGTAGCCTGGATGAAAACTGGAAACCCTGGCCACTAGACCTCCAGGGGATAGAAGCCAGAAGCACATTTTTCCTGGCTCTTATTCCCATGGAAAGCAAGGATATTTCAAGGAGGCAAAAACTGTAAAAATAGGTACAAAGTTTATTTTTGCAGACACAGCATTACTTGTAGGAGAGCATACAGAGAAACTATTTAAGACAGAAGCAAGGTAGATATTACACACCCAAAGAAAAAGAGTGTGGGCATCCTATCTAATGAGGAGGAGCCCAGTAAAGAGGTGACTTAAATCACTTATATAGGATGATCTTTCCTGGTCTTTGTTCACCTTTAGCCAATTATCTTGTTGTGTTTTTTTTTTCCCCACACCTGATTGGTTCTAGGACCCTCTGCAACATTCGAGCACAACTATTTGCTAAGATGGACCCCACCACAGAGGCCTGTGGGTGTATGTCCACACTAATTCTGGGTGGCACCCCCTCCCTTTTTGACCCCCAAGAGGCCTTCCTCCACGTGTTCAGACAACGGAGCTTTTCTTGACCTCAGGAGGGGTCATTTTATCTCTTCACTTCAGCAGAGCTCAGCTTCTACCACTAGCTTTGTTCTTGGAGTGTCAGGGTGGGAAAAAAAAGCTTCAATTCTACTCCACTTGACAAACACTAGCTGTCCAGGCCACAGGCCCACCTATCTCCTACCACAGATATACCTGTCATTATGTATTTGTTAAAAATCACAGAAGGCATGACACGAAGAGTGCAGCCAGTGTAAGCTATAGACTACAGGTGATAGTGATGTGTCCATGTAGGTTCATCAACTGTAACAAATACACTGTTCTGGTGTGGGGCATTTCATAGTGAGAAAGGCTATCATGCATGGGGTCAGAGTGTATATGGGAACTCTATACTTTCTATTTAATTCTGCTGTGATTCTAAAACTTCTCTAAATTTAAAATCAAAAGAGAGAGAGAGAAAGATAAAAGCCATGAGATGTACCAAGATCAAAGAAGAAAGATAGATTATATATGGCTGGAGAAATGAAAGCTATGAGTAACTTCCAAAGGGCTGAAACTCTCCCAGAGTAACTTTAATTGATATTTCTCTTAGAGAATTCATATTCATGTACCCGACTGTCTTCTTGACATCTCTGTTATACAGAATCACAGGTTCATAAAAATGGTAACCTATAAAATATAAAATACAACACTCAAATAGAAATAACATATCAGATTTAACATCTTGAAAGAGAACCATTATTCATCTTCCTGCCCCAAATTACTTCCTTCTTAAATCTTTCTTATTTTAATAAATAGCATCTCTCCACCCAGTTACACGAACCAGACACCTGAGTCATTCCTAACCCTTCTTTCTCCCTCAGGCTCCATGTGCAATCCAGATGTTGATTAGATGTACCTTTTTTTTTTTTAATTGGGGTATAGTTGCTTTACATTGTTGCATTAGTTTCTGCAGAACAGTGAAAAAACTACATGAAGTGAAGTTGCTCAGTCGTGTCCGACTCTTTGCGACCTCATGTACTGTAGCCTATCAGGCTCCTCTGTCCATAGAGTTTTCCAGGCAAGAATACTGGAGTGGGTTGCCGTTTACTTTCTCCAGAGGATCTTCCTGACCCAGGGATCAAACCCAGGTCTCCCGCATTGCAAAGTAAATCTTCCTGACCCAGGGATCGAACCCAGGTCTCCCGCATTGCAAAGTAAAGCAGATGCTTTACCGTCTGAGGCACCAGGGAAGCCAAAGTGAAAGCCACTCAGTCGTGTCTGATTCTTTGCAACCCCATGGACTATAGGGTCCATGGAATTCTCCAGGCCAGAACACTGGAGTGGGTAGCCGTTCCCTTCTCCAGAGGATCTTCCCAACCCAGGGATCAAACCCAGGTCTCCCGCATTGCGGGCGGATTCTTTGCCCGCTGAGACGCAGGGAAGCCTAATATCCTAACACCGCCTGAACAGGGACTTGAACCCTGGACCCTCAGATTAAGTCTGATGCTCTCCCGACTGAGCTATACACACAAATCCTGGAACTCTCAGGTGGCGCAGCGGTAAAGAATCCGCCTGCCCATGCAGGAGACGCAGGAGACGCGGGTTTGTCAGGAAGATCCCCTGGTGAAGGAAATGGCAACCCAGTTCGGCTCAGTCGCTCAGTCGTGTCCGACTCTTTGCGACCCCATGGACTGCAACACGCCAGTCTTCTCTGTCCATCACCAACTCCCGGAGCTTGCTCAACCCACTCCAGTGTTCTTGCCTGGGAAATCCCGTGGACAGAGGAGCCTGGTGGGCCACAGTCCATGGGGTCACGTGGAGTCGGACACAGCTGAGCGACTGAGCATGCGCGCATCATATATCCGCTCTTCTCTGCTTTTCCTTCCCATTCGGGCTTTCCTGGTGGCTCAGTCTGTAAAGCGTCTGCCTGCGATGCGGGAAACCCAGGTTTGATCCCTGGGTCAGGAAGATCCCCTGGAGAAGGAAATGGTGACCCACTCCAGTACTCTTGCCTGGAAAATCCCGTGGACAGAGGAGCCTGGCGGGCTACAGTCAATAGGGTTGAAAGAGTAAGACGCCACTGAGCAGCTTCTCTCTCCGGTTTAGGCCATCACAGAGCATGGAGTAGAGTCCCCTCCACTGCGTCTCATTGATTCTGCTTCTAAAATAAACCTAGAATCCAACAACTTCTTTCCATTTCCACAGTCTGTCCAGAGACTCTACCACACCTAGGCTGAACCTTACAATTGTCCCTCAAACAGGAATTCAATGGTCTCTGAATCCTGCTTGATTTTCTATAGTCCTTCTCCACCCAAGGGTTGGAGTGGTCTCACAAAGCTACAACGCAGGTCACGGCGCCCCGGCACGGCTCCTTTTGTCCTTAGCACAAAGCCTCCTGTCAAACCAGTGACAAGGCCTGATGGGACAAGTCCCTTCTCCAGCTCACACCCTGCTCTCCCTTGCTCACTGCTTCCAGAGTATGGAAGATGCCCTGTGACCTCTATGCTGGACGCTGTTTTCCCCAGTCTTCATCTGAGGAAACGTCTAGTCATTTTCATTTCTTGACTTTCGGTACATCTGGACTGTTCTGACCCAGCAATTCGAATTAGTCAGACCTTCCGGGATCACTTCTCATCATCCATTTGTCTTTCCAGCTGATAAAGAAAGGTCCCAAGAGACAACATGCACCCACGGGATATCAGAACTGAGCACGGTGCCTTTACTGTAACTGTAACAGCCAAAGATACTAGAGAACTGTGAACTTCGAGCAAATGGGGTATGTCAGATCTTCGTTAGACCTAAGTGAAGAATCACTACTGACTAAAGAACAGTGGAGCTTGTTTTAACCAATCACACATGGACTTCTACCCAAGCCATACAGGCTTTCCTTACTGTGCATACCCGCAATGAACTCTTTTTTAGCACATGAAGATATCCAACTTCTGTCTTCTGTGAGGCTCCTTCTGAGTTTCTACACTGCTGCCTGTTCCGCTACCCACATTTTGTTGGATTTTTCTAAGTGGTCTTTTCCCTTAGTCTACATAGTAGTTGTCAGAGTTTGTAATTATGTATCTATTTGTGTCTTTAGTTATTTAATGTATGTCTCCCCTGCAAGGCTCCAGGAGGGCAAGGGCAGTGTCTATTTTGTCTCCAGCTCAGTCCCCAGAACCTGACTCACATAGAAACCAACCAATTTTTTCTTACTAAAAGAATTATTTTAATGAAAATAATGAGCCTATTAAGCTTTCATTATATGTTTCCATTCTTTTTCTTATTATAAATTGTGTTGCTACTCAGCCATTAAAAAAGAATGAAATAATGCTATTTGCAGCAACAAAGCTCAACATTCAGAAAACTAAGATCATGGCATCCGGTCCCATCACTTCATGGCAAATAGATGGGGAAACAGTGGAAACAGTGTCAGACTTTATTTTTCTGGGCTCCAAAATCACTGCAGATGGTGATTGCAGCCATGAAATTAAATGATGCTTATTCCTTGGAAGGAAAGTTATGACCAACCTAGATAGCATATTAAAAAGGAGAGACATTACTTTGCCAACAAAGGTCCATCTGGTCAAGGCTATGGTTTTTCCAGTGGTCATGTATGGATGTGAGAGTTGGACTGTGAAGAAAGCTGAGTGCTGAAGAATTGATGCTTTTGAACTGTGGTGTTGGAGAAGACTCTTGAGAGTCCCTTGGACTGCAAGGAGATCCAACCAGTCCATCCTAGAGGAGATCAGCCCTGGGTGTTCATTGGAAGGACTGATGCTGAAGCTGAGAGTCCAATACTTTGGCCACCTGATGTGAAGAGTTGACTCATTGGAAAAGACCCTGATGCTGGGAGGGATTGAGGGCAGGAGGAGAAGGGGACGACAGAGGATGAGATGGTTGGATGGCATCACCAACTCGATGGACATGAGTTTGTGTAAACTGCGGGAGTTGGTGATGGACAGGGAGGCCTGGTGTGCTGCTATTCATGGGGTCACAAAGAATCGGACACGACTGAGCGACTGAACGGAACTGAGAGATTATCATGGTAAGTGAAGTAAGCCAGAAAGAAAAAGACAACTATTTTATGATATTGCTTAAATGTGGAATCTTAAAAAAAAAAAAAAAAGATAAAAATGAACTTATATACAAAACAGAAATAGACTCACAAACATAGAAAATGAACCTACGGATGCCAAAGAGGAAATGGGGGGTAAGGATAAATTAGAAGCTTGTGATTAACATAAACGCACTACTGTATATAAAGGAGGCAACCAACAAAGACCTACTGTGAGCTCAGCAAACTGTACTTAATGTTTGTGACAACCTGTGAGGGAAAGGAATCTGAAGAAAATATATATGCCTGTGTCATTGAGTCACTTTGCTGGACACACATTGTAACACAATAGGGTAAATCAACAATGATTTTTGTGAGTCAACGTTGTAAGTCAACAGTGATTTGACTTTTAAAAATGAATAACAGAATAAAATAATATTTAAGTTTTTATTGAAGTATAGTTGATTTACAATGCAGTGCCGTGTATAGTGAAGTGACTGTTATACACATACAGACGTTCTTAGTTTAATATCCTCTTGGTTTATCACAGGATATGGATATAGATGTCTGTGCTCAGCAGTAGAAACTTGTTGTTTATCCATCCTGTACATAGTCATTTACATCTCCTAATCCCACATCCCCACTTCTTCCCTCCCCTGCCTGCTTCCTCCTTGGTAAGCACTAGTCTGTTCTCTATGTCCACGAGTCTGTTTCTATTTTACAGATAGGTTCATTTGTGTCATATTTTAGATTCCACATATAAGTGATATCATGTGGCATTTGTCTTTCTTTTTCTGATTTACTTCATTTAGTATTATAACCTCTAGCTGTATCCATGTTGCTGTAAATGGCATTATTTCCTTCTTTTTTATGGCTGAGTAGTATTCCATTGCATAATAATATTTAAAAATAATATAATTCCTTTGAGGAAAAAAAAGTGGAGAAGGGTGGGGTAAAGTATTAAAGAAAGTCAAAGAGAGCATAGCTGAGGTTAAATTGAACAGGAACATGAAAATTACTGCAGAGCTGGGATTTGGACTGGTGACCAACCCCCACATTGACCGGATGTCAGATTTCACAATGATTCTTCTTGTGCAGTTATTCTCAGGTTTTTTCTTCCACTGTTTTTTGATCCCATTTTGCCTGCCTGACTCCATCCCCCAAATGGGCATTGCTCAGGGTCAAAAGGGAATTTTCCAACTAGAAAGAGTTCCCCTCACCAGGAACAGAAGAGCAGGGTAAGCAACCAGCTTCCTCAGCCTTTTGGGGTGCTGCACAAATATCCCATGTTTGTTTCAACCCACCCAGACCAAAAAAGCTGAGATGTATAGAAATATCGAGGAACAAGGAAGAAAAGCAGGGGCTGCCAGTAGCAGCCACACAGCAGGAGCGATCACGGTCCACAGTGACCTGCTCTCCAGCAGATTTCAACACAGTCACCCCGGAGATTACACAGGTTTTCACCCTGTACTCTGTGCCACCCCATGACCCAGCACTCCAGAGTGCCCCCAACGGCAGGTAAAAGTCTTCCCTTACTGAAGTCAGCCCACAAAGTCTGGAGGAGGGGACTGCTTCTTCAAATGCACAGACATCTGCACAAGGCTACAAGGATCACAAAGAATCAGGGAAACATGACTCTACCAAAAGATTACAGTAAACCTCTCGTAACTGGCCCTGAAGAAATGAAGACGTGGGAACTGCCCAACAAATAGTTCAAAATAATAGATCTAAAAGATGCTCACATTGCTACAAGAGAACACAGATAATTTAATGATATCAGAAAAGTAGTACAAGAACAAAATGAGAAGTTCAAAAAAGAGAAAACAAAACAAAAGAACCAAACAGAAATCTTGGAGCTAGAGAACAGAATGATTGAACAAAATAATCTGATAGACAATTCCAGCAGCAGACTTAATCAAGCAGAAGAAAGAATAGATGAGCCTGAAGATGGATCAATTGAAATTATCCAGGGAAGTAGAAAGAAAATTAGGCTTTAAGCTCTGAATCAGCCTCACCCACCAGTGGGCAGATGACAGCCCCAGAACAACTGTAGCCACTCACATCCAACCAGCCCACTCACAAGCAGACCCTGGCACTAGCTGAACCCCAGCCTCACACACCAGTGTGTGAACATCAGCCCCAGTACCACCACCGCCCTGTAGCCTGGGGGCCCAACTCACCCACCAGCAGACCAACACAAGTTCTGGGAACCCCAGACCTTGCAACCATCATCAGGAACTGACCCCACCCACCAGTGATTTGATACCAGCTCTGGGGCCTCCTGACCCTGAAGCCAGACACCAGGAGATGGCTCTGCCTGCCGGTGGGCTGGCGCAAGCACCAGGGCCTGGTGGACAGGCACCGGCCCTGGGGTCTGCTGAACCCAACCGTCCAGTTAGTGACAGGGTCCCCGGGGCTCCTCGCCCGCTGCCTTGTGTCCCAAATCATTAACAAGTAGCCAGCAGTCTCTGCACAAGGCAGAGCCTAGCAACCGGCCAGACCAGGGGCCAGCCAACCCTACCAGATTGCTCAAAGTGTCACCCACCGCAACAGAAGGACCCATGCGGTCCACTTACGGGGAGCTCTGAGAGCACATAGCTCTGGGGACAAGAAGAAAATATGCTGCTGGGATACATAGGACTTCTTCTACAAAAAGCCGTTTCTCCAAGGCAGGGAAATACAACCTGATATAATACACAAAAAAATATTAATACACGAATACAAAATATTAATACATGAAAACATGTTAATACATGAAATCAAAAAATGGTAACTTAGGCAAAAATGAGGCAATAGCCTCATTAACAAATGAAGAAACAAAATAAAATCCCAGAGGAAGAAGATCTAAGTGAAGTAGAGATAGATAATCTACCCAAGACAGGGCTCAAAGCAGTGATCATTATCAAAGTGGGGTTTCACTGGTGGCCCAGTGGTTAAGAATCTGCCTTCCAATGCAGAGGATGCAGATTCTATCCCTAGTTGGGGAACTAAGATCCCATATGCTGTGGGGCAACTAAGTTTGTGCACTGCAGCTAGAAAGCTTGCATGCCACAACTAGAGAAGCCTGCTTACCACAATGAGGAGCCCACAAGCCACAACTAGAGAAAGCCCTTGGGCTGCAGCAAAGAGCCTGTGTGCCACAACAGAGACCCAGCACAGTCAAAAAAACGATTTTTTTTTTTTTTTTTTTAAGGAAAATAGACATTGGAGCAGAGCGGGCAATGGCACCCACTCCAGTACTCTTGCCTGGAAAATCCCATGGACGGAGGAGCCTGGTAGGCTGCAGTCCATGGGGTCATGAAGAGTCGGACACGACTGAGCAACTTCACTTTCACTTTTCACTTTCATGCATTGGAGAAGGAAATGGCAACCCACTCCAGTGTTTTTGCCTGGAGAATCCCAGGGATGAGGGAGCCTGGTGGGCCGCCGTCTACGGGGTCACACAGAGTCGGACATGACTGAAGCGACTTAGCAGCAGCTGCAGCAGACATTGGAGACCATCTGCACCATTGTGTATCATCAAAGGTTTGGCAACAAATTTTCAAGGAGCCTGACCCAGATATCTTAGGAAAATTGTCTCATCAGATGTCATCTGCTTCGATTCCAGGAAATCTTTACTTTTAGGTTAACAGATGATGTATAGGTCCAGTCAAGGTTCAGTCCTTTCTTTAAGTGTATCACACGAATCCAGGAGTCTATTCCTTGGGGTTCGGTGGCACAGGTGCTGCTTAGCAGTACCTGATAGGGACCTCTCCAACAAGGTTGAAAGGAGTTATTCTGAAGGTATCTTTTGCAAAAGATGCAATCTCCAGTTTCCAACTTGTGGTACTTAAGGTCTTCACCTCCTGCGAGTCCACTGTGAAAAGCTTTCTCTACCAAAACATGGTTATTTTTCATAGAAACGTTTAGGCCTTTGCAATACTGGAATATCTCTCCTTTTATCGGTTGTGGGTCAAAATAAGTAAGAGCAAACTGTGTTAGGTGTCCTGTACTATCTCAAGGGGTGAGAGTTTATGAGTTCCAAAACAGGCAGATGCAAGATAAAAAACGACCAACATCAATGCTTTTGGCCAACGTATTTGGAGAGTCTCTACAAATTTTGCCAAATGAGTTTTAATAATGCAGTTGGTGCATTCAACTAAGCCAGCCAATTGAGGATGGTAATCATAATAAAGGTGTTGTAAAACTGGCCAAACAGTGCAAACTTGCCAAAGTATCTGGCCAGTAAAATGGGTTCCTTGATCACTATGTAGCTTGAGAGGAGTTCCCCAGGTAGGGATAATGTTTTCCAGATGGAATTTAGTCACAGAAGAGGCAGAAGCCTGCTTGCAAAAGAAGGCTTCAGTCCAGTGTGAAAACATACAGATAATGACTAAAACATATTTATATCCACTAGACATGGGAAGTTGTAAGAAATCCGTCTGCCAGAACTTGATGCTCCATTAGGCAGTTTAAAATGTCAGAGAGCAGGCCAAGCCAAGTGGGTACCCAGTTCTACCCACCAGCAGGCTGTCACAAGCCCCAGGACACGCTTGGGCCCAGCCCCACCGACCAGCCTGCCCGCAGTTGTTGCCTTGTCCCAACAGAAAGGTCCATGCAGCCCACGTAGGGACAGCCTTAGAGAATACAGCTCTGATGACCAGAGGGGAGTGTACTGCTGGGCCCCAAGGGCGTCTCCTCCATAAGGCCGCTTCTCCAAGATTGGGAAATGTAGCCAACCTACCTCTTAGTCGTCCATAGAAATAAAAACAGAAAACTAGTCAAACTGAGGATGCAGAGGTAGACATTCCAAATGAAAGAACAAGACAAAACCCCGGAACAACTAAGCAAAGTGGAGACAAGCAATCTACCCAGTAAAGAATTCAAGGTAAAGTTCATAAATATGCCCAACAAACTTGGAATAAGGATGGATGACCATGGTGAGAAGTTTAGCAAAGAGTCAGAAAATATACAGAAGAACCAAACAGAGCTGAAGGGCACAATAATTAAGGTTAAAACGCACTAGAAGGTCAACGGCAGATGATACGGACGAACGAATCAGTGACCTTGCAGGGAATAGTAGGACTCACCAAAACTGAACAGAAAATATGTTTACTGTCAACGTAAATACGGGCAGCTTTGTCCCGGGCTAAAGTGCAAGCCTACGTAAGAGCATATAATTCAGACAGCTGGGCCAGAGTTGCCGTTAGTTAAAGATACTGTCTTAACAACATCAAAGGAAGTTGCAGCAGCATACTTAGCAGTGTTGGCATCGTCACCTTTTAAGTAAGAACCATCGGGGACCATAAGAAGTCAGTGTTACCTAAAGGTATTTCCTGTAGATCATCGCAGGAGTCAGAAGATGATCTGTCAGCATTAAGACACTGTGATGGACTTTGTTGGTAATGGAGGGAAAAAAGCCAAAGGGGATGAAAACATACCAAACTTCCAGTTAAAAATACATCAGTCACGGGGATGGATCATACAGCATGCCAATTCTATTAACACTGCATATTGAAAGTTGCTAAAAGAGTAAACCTTTAAAGTTCTCAGGACAAGAGAAACAAATTCTGTAGCTGTGTATGGGGATGAATGTTAACCAGATTTATTGTGGTGATCATGTCACAATATAAACAAATATGAAATCATTACATTGTACACCTAAAACTAATATAATGTATAATATGCACATTATAATGTATGAATCTAAGGCATAATGTCAATTATATCTCAATTTTTAAAACAGAATAACAGGTATAAAATGAGTTCTGCTGAAATATGGACATGGAGGTATTTTTAATCCTTCCCTGAGAATCATTTAAATTTATGTAATTTTTATTAAAATAATATAAAAAATGAGTAGCAAGGTTAAGATTACCACAATATGAAAGAGTAATGTGAGGGGCAGTTAGCAAAACTTCATAAGAGTTGAGGTGACTGGCTGAGAAATGCTGACGTGGTGAGAGCTCAGAAAGGATTCTACTGACGTTACAAACGCTGTTTTTAAAACGGGTAACCAGCAGGGACCTGCTGTGCACCACAGAAGCTCTGCTCGACAGCCTGTGATAGCCTAAGTGGGAAAATCATTTGAGAAAGAACAGACGCATGTGTATGTATGACTGAGTCATTTTGCCGTACACCTGAAACTAACGCGACCTTGTTAATCAGCCCTGCTCCATATAAAAGTTAAAAAAGAGTTTACTTTCAGTGAGAATGGTCTTAGTACTACATGAGCATTGGGATAACAGGGTATGGGATAAAAACGTTATTTATTGCTCAGGCCTAGACAAACCTCCACCCTCGATCCTTAGGTTTTCTTACTGGCAAAATAGGAATGTTGTAGGGGCTAGTGCAAAGGAATAATGAGGCCTTGAGCCTTGTAACAGCAGCATCAGAGCCTTGTAATCTTCTATTATGAACTTTATGCCTTGGAGGCTTTCTTTACTGACAGGGAATTGATTAATTCTGGGAAGAGGTTTTGAGAGACCTATTTGAATTTTGATGGGAGATGCACTGTAAATTTTGCCAACATCATTTGGAGATTTTACCTGTAAGAAGGATGGTAGTTGATTCAATAAACACAAACGTTGGATATTTCCAGAATCAGCTCTAGTACTATCAGAAATAGAACAAGTAAAAGATGTCAAAATGCCATTCAATTCACCTGATGGTTTACTTTGATGACTATTGTCAAATTCTAGAATTATTTCCTCCTTTTGGGAGAAAGAAATTCTGGTGTAATACTTCTAAGAAGTCTCAAATACAGAATGAATATCAGAATGGACAGGGGCAGAGTTCCTAAGGGAAAAAAGGTGTGTCTCTGTCAAAGGGTCTAAACAAAGGTCTAAACCTATTTGGTTCAGAGACAGGCCCTCTTGAGGTTCATTAAAGATCTCCACTATTTGAACTGTTTTAGTTCTCTGAGGCAGTGGCTGCTTTACAGTAGTGGGATTGAGCATCAAGAATGTGGCTACAGTGTCAGTTAGGACTGGAAGAAATTAATCCCCAATCTGGAGAAATGATTCTCAAAGTTGATTAAGAAGGAGGGTTGGAAAGAGCACCTGTAGTTCCTTGGAGCCCCATCCGTAAGAGTTGGGAGGAAGTTGGAAAGTGATTAAATTTGGAACAGTCTCTTTCCCAATATCCTGGATCTTTGCAAAAATAGTAGAAAATAGGAGGGTTTAGTTTCATTTAGGAGCCTTCATTTTCCAGAGTTGAAGATTAAGAATTTTGGTGGTCTTCCTTAGAGATGACTCATCTAGAGAGTGGAAGAGAGCTGCTTTACCAAATTAACAAAATTTGGAGTGGACATAGTTTCTGATTCCATCCTGGTCCTTCTTACTAAGAGGGAAAGCTCCTGGTTTACCCCTTAATAAATATAGAGTTAAAAACCACCTTGGACGAAAGACCAGAACTTTCCTTAAAAACAATCTGAAGTTGATTAAAGTAGTGATGAACACGTTCATCAGTTTTTTGTGTGGAAGCCTGAATTTGGTTCCAATCAACAAGATTTGGAAAAGCCCTGGGCTCAACGCCTCAAACAAGAGTGGTCTGCACTGAAAAATAAACAAATGGAATCTGTGTGTGTGTGCTAAGACACTTCAATCGTGTCTGACTCTTTTCCACCCTGTGGACTGTAGCTCACCAGGCTCCTCTGTCCATGGAATTCTCCAGGCAAGAATACTGGAGTGGGTTGCCATGCCCTCATCCAGAGGACCTTCCCCACCCAGGGATCAAATCTGCATCTCTCCTGCAATGGCAGGTGGGTTTTTCTTACCACTAGCCCCACCTGGGAAGCCCCAAATAGAACCTAATTAGACTTAAAATTTTTGCACAGCAAAGAAAACATGAACAAAATGAAAAGACAACCTACTGAACGGGAGAAAATATTTCTTGATGATATGACCAATAAGAGGGTCATATCCAAAATATATAAACAGTTCATACAACTTAACATCAAAAAAAGCCCAACCTGATTTAAAAATGAGAAGACCTGAATAGACAAAAAGCATACAGATGATCAGCAAACACATGAGAAGATGGTCAGCATCATTAATCATCAGAGAAAGACAAATTAAAACCACAATGAGATATGACCTCACCCCCGACAGAATGGCTGTTATCAAAAAAGACACAAGTAACAAATACTGGCAAGGATATGGAAAAAAGGGAACTCTTGTGCACTGATAATGGAAATACAAGTTGGTGGAGCCACTGTGGAAAACAGAACAAACTAGTGGTTATCACTGGGAGAGGAGTATATGCCTGCTCAGTCACTCAGTCATGTCTGACTCTCTGTGACCCTATGGACTGTAGCCCGGAAGGCTCCTCTGTCCGTGGAGTTCTCCAGGCAAGAATACTGGAGTGGGTTGTCATTTCCTCCTCCTTGCGTCAGGGGATCTTTCTGACGCAAGCATGGAACCTGCATCTCCTGCATTGCAGACAGATTATTTGCCACTGAGCCGCAGGCTGAGGAAGCCTGGAGGGGAATATTTGTTAATGTTGTTCAGTTGCTAAGCACGTCTGGCTCTGCTGCCCCATGAACTGCAGCACGCCAGGCTTCCTTGTCCTTCACCATCACCTGGAGTTTGCTCAAATTCACGTCCGCTGGGTTGGTGATGCTGTCTAACCATCTCATCCTCTGTCACTTCCTTCTCCTCCTACCCTCAATCTTTCCCAACACCAGGGTCTTTTCCAATGAGCTGGCTCTTCACATCAGGTGGCCAGAGTATTGGAGCTCCAGCTTCAGCATCAGTCCTTTCAATGAATATCCAGGGTTAATTTCCTTTAGGATGGACTGGTTTGGCCTCCTTGCAGTCCAAGGGACTCTCAAGAGTGTTCTCCAGTGGGAGAAGAGGGTGGGATGATTTGAGAGAATAGCACTGAAACGTATGCATTGCCACACGTGAAACAGATAACCAGTGTGAGTTTGATGTGTGATGCAGGACACACAAAGCCGGTGCTCGGTGACAACCTGGAGGGGTAAGGTGCAGAGGCAGGAGGGGGTGAACACGTATACCTGTGGCTGGTTCATGCTGAGGTGTGGCAAAAAACATCACAATGTTCTAAAGTAATTATCCTCCAATTAAAATAAAATAAATACAATAACAACAAAGAAGAGTCTCCTCCAGCACCACAATTCAAAAGCATCAATTTTTGGTGCTCAGTTTTCTTTATGGTCCAACTCTCACATCTGTACATGACCACTGGAAAAACCGTAGCTTTGACTACAAGGACCTTTGTCAGCAAAGTGACGTCTCTGTTTTTTAATACACTGTCTAGGTTTGTCATAGCTTTCCTTCCAAGAAGCAAGTGTCTTTCAATTTCATGGCTGCAGTTACCACCCACAGTGATTTTGGAATCCAAGGGAATAAAATCTTTCACTGCTTCCACTTTTTCCCCTTCTATTTGCCACGAACTGATGGGACCAGATGCCATAATCTGTTTTTTGAATGTTGAGTTTTAAGCCAGCCTTTTCACTCTCATCTTTCACTCTCATCAAGAGGTTCTCTAGTTCTTTAGAAGGGAATATAGCCAATATTTTATAATGACTATAAATGGACTATAACCTTTAAAAATTGTGAATTTTAAAAATTTTGCTGTACTGTAACTTATATCAACTATATCTCAATTTAAAAAAAGAAATTTATAAAAATAAACTGTCTGCATTTTAAGGGCCAAAGTAAGGTGGTCACCAGGCCTAGACTAGAACTGTGAGGTCACTAAGGGTCATGGAGCACACAGACAGACACGCACGCACGCACACACACAGCTTGAATCAGGAAAAATCCCCTTTCTCCTATAATGTCCCTCCAGCACCCTCTACTGGCATCTACTGGCAATGCATAATTTAGGAAACTGCTTGTTGAAAAGTCCAGTCCAAAGTCTTACAGCAGTTTCTGAAGAATGAATTTGGAGTTCAGAGGCAATAAATTGATAATTGGCACAGACACTGTATTGTTCCAATACCAATTAGTGAACATTCATTCTTATTTAAATTTAAATGCTTATTTAAAGCATTATCCTTACATTTTCATATGTTCCTGGTTCTGTTCAGGGACTCTGTCTCCTACAAAGCTATTTGCAAATCTCTGTGTTAGCACCACACAATTGCTTTTTGTTTTGTTTTTTTCTCGCCTGCTTCCCACTTTGGACAGTATTTTTCCAACAGTTCCAATGCCACTGTCTCCCTTGCGTGCCTTTATTACAGATTCCTGAATCACAGATTAAACTTTCTCAGAGTCTTGGGGCTTTACTGGCCTGTATGGTCTTTACTTCTATTTTCCCAGGAAGGAAAGGCTTAGGAAACGAGGCCAAATTGTCAAGAACAAGATGGAGCCAGAGCATGATAGTCTGTACACCACACTTCTAGCCAGCACCATCTATGACCTTTGGAGAAGTCTTTGTTCCTCCCGCTGCTCTGGGTCTTAGTTGCAGCTTAAGCTTCTCTACTTGCTGAGCACAGGTCCTAGAACGCGGGCTGGTAGCCGCAGCACACAGGCATAGTTGCCGCAAGGCAGGTGGGGTCCTAGCACGCTGACCAGGGATCAAACCCGTCTCCTGCGTTAGAAGGCAGCTTCTTCACCTCTGGACCACCAGGGAAGTCTCAGTACCACGTGGTTCTATCACTAGAGACAAACGAGTTTTGACACTTGTTGAGGCAAATTTCCCCTCATTGTTGCTTTTCAGTTAGTTTTGTAATATTCCCAAGCATTTTTTTTCCAGGTGTTCTTTGTTATCAACTTGCCAAACCCAGTTGGTTTACATTAAATTCACTTGTTAACATGGATAGATTCACAATATCACCCTTCCTAAGTACTTAAAAATAAAATTCCTTTAAAAAAATTAGCCACTGTGGAAAACAGTATGGCTTAAAAAATTAAACAAAATTACCACATGATCCAGCAATTCCACTTCTAGGTATGTAGCCAAAAGAATTGAAATTCAGGGCTCAAACAGCTATTTGTACACTCATGTTCATAGCAACAAAGCAACCTAAGTATTTACAGGTGGATGAAAGGATAAATAAATGTGATATATACATACAGTTGAATATATTCAATCTTTAAGAAGGAATGAAACTCTGATATATGCTATAACAAATAGCATAGATAAACCTCAAAAGACACTGTGTTTAAGTGAAATGAGCCAGTCACAAAAGGACAAAAATCATATGACTCCACTTACATGAGGTACCTAAAATAAGCAAATTCATAGGGACAGAAAAGTGGTTACCAGGGTCTGGAGGAAGGAGAAATGGGAAGTTCATATTTAATGGGTACAGAGTTTCAGGTGGGAAAAATGAAAAAGTTTTGGTGACAGATGGTGGTAATGGTTGCACAACAATATGAATGCAAAAGTGATGACCAACCTAGACGGCATATTAAAAAGCAGAGACATTACTTTGCCAACAAAGGTCCATCTGGTCAAGGTTATGGTTTATCCAGTGGTCATGTATGGACGTGAGAGTTGGACTGTGAAGAAAGCTGAGTGCTGAAGAATTGATGCTTTTCAACTGTGGTGTTGGAGAAGACTCTTGAGAGTCCCTTGGACTGCAAGGAGATCCAACCTGTCTATCCTGAAGGAAATCAGTCCCGGGTGTTCATTGGAAGGACTGATGCTGAAGCTGAAACTCCAATACTTTGGCCACCTCATGCGAAGAGCTGACTCATTGGAAAAGACCCTGATGCTGGGAGGGATTGGGGGCAAGAGGAGAAGGGGATGACAGAGGACGAGATGGTTGGATGGCATCACCAACTCGATGGACATGAGTTTGGGTAAACTCCAGGAGTTGGTGATGGACAGGGAGGCCTAGCGTGCTGAGAATCATGGGGTCGCGAAGAGTCGGACACGACTGAGCAACGGAAATGAACTGAACTGAATGCTACTGAACTGTACATTTTCAATGATTCAAATGGTAGACCTTATGTTATATATATTTTACTACAATAATAATAGAATGTGCACATTTTGTTTTATTAATTATAAAATGATACACACACACTATGAAAATACAGAAAACATGAAAAAAGTTATCCATAGTCCTATCAATTAAAGATGATATTTAAATTACTGATGTGTTTCCTTCTAGTTTTTAAATAATGTTTATACATACATGGTTGAGACTATGCTTGATATGCAGCTTTTTTTTGTGTCCTGCCTTTTTAACTGAAGCACTTTCCTTACGAATTAAACTTCTTCAAAATATCATTATAAGGAGTTCCAAAATGGCGGAGCAAAGGAGTAGGTGGTCATGGAGTGCATCTCTCTCCACAGATGCATCAGGAATCTATCTACAGACACAACAGTTCTCAGAGAACACTGGCTGAATACCAGCCAGGGTCCTTGACCACCGGAAAGGGCCATATGGATCCACGCATACCTGGGTAGGACGAAAGAAAGAAGGGAGTAGAAGAGCAAGCAGGACAGGACCTGAACCCCAGGGTGGGGGGCTGAAGCAGGAAATGGATTATTGCGTCTGGGGAATTGGCTGGGACGGAAGGGAAGCATTTGAGGCTATTGGAGGAGGGTGAAGCAGCTGATCTGTGACAGTCTGGTGAGAGTAAGAACCACACAGACAATCTGTACCCCACGAACTGTACGTACCCTGGACTGGAACACATGTATACTGGTGTGCACAGGGCCTGGAAGCTAGAGCGTGGGTATTGGAGAGCAAGCCTGGGGCAAGCACTGCTGTTGGCAGCAGGGAGATGACTCGAGGAAACAGGATGGAGGAAATCTGCAATAAGAAATGCCTTGGAGGAAAACCGAACTGTCACGAAAGCAGGGCACTGCTACCGAGTCATGTGCAAGGGTTGGAGCCCAAGGAGGACCAGCCAGAGCTGCCTCTTGCGCGCCTGCTGCAGGAGGCTAAAGGGCTCCTTGCAAAGCCTCTTGCACCGTGGTCACCAGCTTCCCTGCACACCTGGCTCCGTTGGGCCCCCCACGATTCAGGCAGCCGTGCCCCCTGCACGCCCTACCCCAGTCCTCCAGGGCAGCCTCAGAAGCAGACTCCCGTGGCCGGCCCACAGCCAGAGGTGGGGCTAAAACCACAGCTGAGTTCCGGCAGTGGAGCAGCTAAGGAAGAGGATTGAGGAGCTTTCCATCAGCTGCACAAACTGAAGGTTAAATCCACATGATTAACTAGGTACCTTCTGTGTCTGTGGAAAATGTGAAAGGACAGTGCAGTGTTCCCACAAAGAAAACACTCTGGCTCTGGCGGCTGTGGATACGGCAGGCAAGCACACACAAGAGTAGGGCCCGATTAATGCCCAAGCTGCCCCACAGGCCCCACAGCGGGTCCCGAGGCCAGCTCTCCCCAGCGTGGGGAGGGTTCCCAGCCAGGCAGAGCTGGGCTGCGGCTCACGGCGGGGGCAAGGACACTGACAGGCGGAACCATAAGAAAACATTTATTATTATTATGTTTTGATTCATTCTATTGTTGATTCTGGGTTTTTTCCCCTGTTGTGGTGGTCGCTTTCATTATTATTTCTGTTTAAGTGTAGAGGATTTTTTAATCATGCTTTTCATTATGTTATGTATTTCTACTTTTACTTTGGCTTTCTGATGTTCTGTGTTTTTGCTGTTGCTGTTTTGGTTCTTTTTGTTGCTGTAGTTGTTTACCAAATACAGATCTTTTTTATATATACTTCTATTTTAACTTTGCCTTTCTGTTGTTCTTTCTTTTTTATTTTTTTTATTATGATATTTTTTATTATGATCTGTTTCCCCTCTGTAGCATTGAGAGAGTCAATTCCTAGGCAGATTGATAAAGTCCAGGGTCCCCAAGGAGGAGAAAGGAGTCTGGAATTCTCAAGGAGGAGAAAAGGACAAACATTTTTATCCCTCTACATTCCTTCAGTCTACCACCAGTGAAGTCACTCAATCGTGTCCGACTCTTTGCAATCCCATGGACTGTAGCCTACCAGGCTCCTCCACCCATGGAATTTTCCAGGCAAGAGTACTGGAGTAGGTTGCCATTTCCTTCTCCATGTTCTTTCTTTTTTAAATCGTTTCTGTCTGCTTTGTTTTCTTGGCTTTATTCCTCAGTTGGCATTCTGCTTTGGCTTTGTTTTCCATTTGTGTTTAGTTGGTTTTCTTTTTAATTGGCCAATCTCACTTTTGGTTTCTCTTTTTCATCTGGTTGCTCTCTTGTACTTCGCTTTCGTCGGCTCAGTTTTGGTTCTTCTGTGTGTGTGTGTTCCTTTGTCTTTGCTTCTGCTTGTTTCTGTTTGGCTGATTTTTCTTTTACCATTTACCTGGGTTTCATATTTTCTTTTTTGTTTTTGTGCATGTTTGCTTTTTTGTATTTTTCAAATCCCCTTTATTGTCATGACAAACAGCATGTGGGATCTCAGTTTGGTTGCCAAAAGTCGGAGCTGAGTCTCTGGGGTGAGAGCACCAAGTCCAGACACTAGACCACCAAAGATTCCCGGCCCCAGAGAATATTAATCAGTGAGAACTCCCACAACGGCCTCCTTCCAAATCCAAGACCTGGTTCCACTAAAGTGTCTGCAGCACCCAGCGCTGAATGCCTCACCCAAACAATAAACAAGACAGGAACACAAACTCAGCAGTCAGCAGACAGACTGCCTAAAGTCATACTAAGCCCACAAACACCCAAAACACATCACCTGACGTGGCCCTGACATGTCACATGACATCACCTGACATGGAGGGAAAGTTCCCTCCATCTGCCAGGACTCAGGCGCAAACCCCACCACCACAAAGCCTACACTAGCCCCCAGCCAACCTCACCCACCAGGGACAGAGACCAGAAGCAAGAACTGCGACCGTGTAGCCTGAGCACAGGAGACATCAAACACAGAAAATTAAACAAAATGTAAAGACAGAGAAATATCATGCAGGTGAAGGGTCAAGGTACAAACCCGTAAGACCAAATAAATGAAGAGGAAATAGGCAAACTACCCGAAAAGAAATACAGAACCTTACTAGTAAAGATCCAAAATGTCGAAGATAGATTGGAGAAGATGAAAGAAACATCTAAAAAGGATCTAGAAGAAATGAAGAATAAACAAACAGTGATGAACAACATAATTACTGAAAGTAAAAAATAGTCTATAAGGAATAAATAGCAGAATAACTGAGGTAGAAGAACAGATAAGTGAGTTGGAAGATAGAATGGTGGAAATAACTGCTGAAGAACCAAATAAAGAAAAAAAAATGAATAGAATTGAGGACAGTCTCAGAGACCTCTGGGACAATATTAAATGCACCAACATTCTAACTATAGGGGTCCCAGAAAAAGAAGAGAAAGAGAAAGGGTCTGAGAAAATATTTGGAGAGATTATAATCAAAAACTTCCCTAACATGGAAAAGGAAGAAATCAATTAAGTCCAGGAAGCACAAAGTTCCATACAGGATAAACCCAAGGAGAAACATGCCAAGACACATATTAGTCAAGCTAACAAAAATTAAGCACAAAGAAAAATATTACAAGCAGCAAGGGAAAAAAGACAAATTACATACAAGGGAACCTCCATGAGGTTAACAGCTGATCTTTCAGCAGAAACTCTGCAAGCCAGAAGGGAGTGGCAGGATATATTCAAAGTGATGCAAGGGAAAAATCTACAACCAAGATTACTCTACCCAGCAAGGATCTCATTCAGATTTGAAGGAGAACTCAAAAGCTTTACAGAGAAGCAAAAGTTAAGGGAACCCAGCACCACCAAACCAGCTTTACAACAAGTGCTGAAGGAAGTTCTCTAGGCAGGAAAAACACGAGAAGAAAAAGATCTGCAAAAATAAATGCAAAAAAAATTAATAAAATATCAACAGGAGCATATGTATCAATAATTACTTTAACTATAAATGGATTGAAAGCTCCAACCAAAAGACACAGATTGGCTGAATGGATACAAAAATAAGACTTGTATATATACTGTCTACAAGAGACCCACTTCAGGGGCTTCCCTGGTCGCTCAGTGGTTAAGAATCCACCTTGCAATGCTGTGGAGGTGGGTTTGATCCCTGGTCAGCGAGTAAAATCCCACATGCCACAGAGCAACCAAGCCCATGTGCTGTAACTACTGAGATCCTGTGCTCCAGAGCCCATGCACCACAACTAAAGAGTCCACATGTTGCGATGAAAGATCCCACATTACACAACAAAGATCTTGCATGCTGCAACGAAGAGCCAACACAGCCAAATAAATAAGTATTTTAGAGAGAGAGACCCACTTCAGACCTAGGGACACATACAGACTGAAAGTGAGGGGATGGAAAAAGATATTCCATGCAAATGGAAATCAAAAAAAAATTGGAGCAGCAATACTCATATCAAACAAAATAGATTTTAAAATAAAGATAATTACAAGAGACTTGAGAGTCCCCTGGACAGCAAGGAGAACAAACCAGTCAATCTTAAAGAACATCAAACCTGAATATTCATTGGAAGGATATATACTGAAGCTGAAGCTCCAGTACTTTGGCCACCTGATGCAAAGAGCAGACTCATTGGAAAAGACCTTAATGCTGGGAAAGATTGAGGGCAGGAGCAGAAGGGGGCAACAGAGGATGAGGTGGTTGGATGGCAAACTCAATAGAGATGAGTTTGAGCAAATTCTGGGAGATAGTGAAGGACAAGGAAGCCTGGTGTGCTGCAGTCCATGGAATCACAAAGAGACACAACTGTGTGACTGAACAACACCAGCAAGGAACAATGAAGGACACTACATAAGGATCAAGGGATCGATCTAAGAGTGTGTGTGTGCTTAATCGCTCAGTCGTATCTAACTCTTGGCAACCCCAGGGATTGCAGCCCACCAGGGTTCTCTGTCCCTGGGGATTCTCCAGGCAAGAATACTGGAGTGGGTTGCCATATCCTCCTCCAGGGGATCTTCCCAACCCAGGGATCAAACCCAGGTCTCCCATACTACAGGCAATTCTTTACCAACTGACCCACCAGGGAAGCCCCAGTTTAAGAATAAGATGTAACAGTTATAAATATTTATGCATCCAACACAGAAGCACCTCAATATATAAGACAAATGCTAACATATATAAAAGAGGAGGCCCCAGAGAATATTATGCAATCCCATGGACTGTAGTGTGAGACTTTACCACACCACTTACACAAATGGACAGATTATCCAAATAGAAAATTAATAAGGAAATGCAAGCCTTAAATCACACATTAGACCAGATGGACCTAATTGATATTTATAGGACATTCCATTGAAAAGCAGCAGAATACACTTTTTTTCCAAGTGCACATGGAACATTCTCCAGGATAGATCACATCTTGGGTCACAAATCAAGCCTCAGTAAATTTAAGAAAATTTAAATCACATTAAGCATCTTTTCTGATCACAACACTATGAGATTAGATATCAGTTACAGTGGAAAAGCTGTAAAAAACTCAAACACATGGAGAATAAATAATATACTTCTAAATAACCAAGTGATAAGTGAAGAAATCAAAGAGAAAATAAGAAAAAAAAACATAGAAACAAATGACAATGAAAACCTGACAATCAAAAACCTATGGGATGCAGCAAAACTAGTTCAAAGAGGGAAGTTCACAGCAATACAATCCTACATCAAGAAACAAGAAAAACCGCAAATAAAAAACCTAGCTTTACACCAAAAGCAACTAGAAAAAGAAGAATAAAAGCCACAAAATTAGTGAAATAATAAATCATAAAGATCAGAGCAGAAATATATGAAAAAGAAATGAAGAAAACAATAGCAAAGATCAATAAAACTAAAAGCTGCCTCTTTAAGAAGATAAAATTGATAAACCATTAACCAGACTCATCAAAAAAAAAAAAAAAAAGGAGGTGGGGGATAAGACTCAAATCAATAAAGTTAGACATTAAAAAGGAGAAGTTACAACAGACACCACAGAAATACAAAGGATCATAAGAGACTACTACAAGAAATTATATGCCAATAAAATGGATAACCAGGAAGAAATGGACAAATTCTTAGAAAATTTCACCAGTCCAAGACTGAAGACTGCCTGCAATATGGGAGACCCAGGTTCTAAACCTGGGCCAGGAAGATCCCCTGGAGAAGTAAATGGCAACCCACTCCAGTATTCTTGCCTGGCAAACCCCATGGACAGATGATCCTGGCAGGCTATAGTCCATGTGGCCACGAGAGTTGAACATGACTTAGCTACTAATCCACCACCACCACCAAGACCGAACCAGGAAGAAGTAAAAAATGTGAACAGACCCATCACAAGCACTGAAATCAAAACTGATCAAAAATCTTCCAGCAAACAAGAGCCCAGGGCCAGATGGTTTCATGGGTGAATTCTATCAAATGTTTAGAGAAGAACTAACACCTATTCTTCTCAAACTCTTCCAAAAAATCGCAGAGGGAGGAACACTTCCAAACTCATTCTACAAGGTCACCATTACCCTGATACCAAAATCAGACAAAAATATTACCAAAAAAAGAAAACTGCAGGCCAATATCACTGATGAACATAGATGCAAACATCCTCAACAAAACACTACAACAGAATTCAACAACACACCAAAAGAATCATACACCATGATCAAGTGGGGTTTATCCCAGGCATGCAAAACTTCTTCAATATATGCAAATCAATCAATGTGACACACCATATTAACAAATTGAAAAACAAAAAGCATATGATAATCTCAATAGATGAAAAAAAAACTTTTGACAAAATTCAACACTCATTCATGATTTTAAAAAACCTCTCCAGAAAGTGGGCATAGAAAGAACCTACCTCAACATAATAAAGGCCATATACAACAAGCTGACACCAAACATTATTCTCAATGGTGAAAAACTGAAAGCATTTCCTCTAACAAGACAAGGGTGCCCACCCTTGTCACTCATCAAAGCATAGTTTTGGAAGTCCTAGCCACAACAATCAGAAAAGAAAAAGTAATAAAAGAATCTGGACTGCAAAAGAAGTAAAACTGTCACTGTTTGCAGATGACATGATATATACATGTGTGTGTGCATGCTCAGTCACTCAGTCTTGTCTGACTCTATGCAATCCCCTGGTCTGTAGCCCACCAGGCTTCTCTGTCCATGGGCAAGAATACTAAAGTGGGTTGCCATTCCATTCTCTAGGGGATCTTCCTGACCCAGGGATTAAACCTGCGTCTCCTGCCACTCCTGCATTGGCAGGTGGTCTTTACCCCTGAGCCACCTGGGAAGCCCATACTATACATGGAAAAGCCCAAAGAATTAGGATTTAGCCACCAGAAAATTACTAGCATTAATCAATGCATTTTAAAATCACAGGATAAAAAATTAATACACAGAAATCCCTAGCATTCCCATACACTAACAACCAAAATTCAGAAAGAGAAATGAAGGAAACAAACCTATTCACCATTGCAAGAAAAAGAGTAAGTACCTAGGAATAAGCCTACTTAAAGATATAAAGACCTATGAACAGAAAACTATAAGGCACTGATGAAAGAAATCAAAGATGGCATGAACAGATGGAGAGATATGCTATATACTTGGATTGGAAGAATCAATATTGTGAAAATGACTATGCTACCCAAAATAATCTACAGATTCAATGCAATCCCTATTGAATTACCAATAGCATTTTTCATAGAACTAGAACAAAAAATTTTACAATTTTTTTAAGAAACACAAAAGACCCAGAATAGCCAAAGCAATCTTGAAAAAGAAAAACAGAGCTGGAGGAATCAGCCTCCCTGACTTAAGACTATATTACAAAGCTACAGTCACCAAGACAGCATGGTATTGGCACAAAAGCAGAAATATAGATCAAAGGAACAAGACAGAAAACCCAGATATCTCTTGTGCCCATGCACTTGTGGGCACCTCGTGTTTGACAAAGAAGTCAAGAATATACAATGGAGAGAAGGTAGCCTCTTCAGTAAGTGTTGCTGGGAAAACTGGACAGCTATGTGTAAAAGAATGACATTATAACACTTCCTGACACCATACACAAAAATAAACTCAGATTGGGACCTAATTAAACTTTGATCCATTTTGAGTTACCTTTTGCATACAGTCTAAAGTGAGGTTCCGCTTCATTCTCGTGCATGTGTATATCCAATTCTTCCCACACCATTTCTTGAAAAGGCTGTTCATTTCCTATTAAATTGTCTTGCCATCTTTGTTGAAAATCAGTTAACTATAAACGTAAGGGTTTATTTCAAGTCTCTAATTCTATCTCCTTGATCCATTTGTCTATCATTATGCTGATACCACACTGCAGCTTTGCATTAAGTTTTGAGGTCAGGAAGTATGACTCCTCCAGCTTTGTTCTTCCTTTTCAATATTGCATTTGATATTCAGAGTCCTTTGACTTTCCATGTGAATGTTCGGATAAGTTTGTCGGTTTGTGCAAAGAAGACAGCTTGGAATTTAAGGGGGAATGAATTGAAATTATAGATGAATTTGGGGGTTATTGCTAGGAGATCCAACCAGTCCATCCTAAAGGAAATCAATCCTGAATGTTCATTGGAAGGACTGATGTTGAAGCTGAAACTCCAATACTTTGGCTACCTGATGTGAAGAGCTATTCATTTGAAAAGACCCTGATGCCGGGAAAGATTGAAGGCGAGAGGAGAAGGGGACGACAGAGGATGAGATGGTTGGATGGCGTCACAAACTCAATGGACATGAGTTTGAGTAAACTCCGGGAGTTGGTGATGGACAGGGAGGCCTGGCGTGCTGCACTCTATGGGATGGCAAAGAGCTGGACACGACTGAGCGACTGAACTGAACTATCTTAAGAATCTTAAGTCTTCCATTCATGAACATGTAATGTCTTTACATTTATTTAGATCTTCTTTAATTTCTCTCTACAATATTTTGTAGTTTTTAGTGTGCAAGTTTTACACTTGTTTGATTAAACTTACTCCTAAGTATCTTATTCTGCTTGGTACTATTGTCAATTGAGTTATTTTCTTAAATCAATTTTGTATTGTTCATTTCTATTGTGAAGAAATACAATTGATTTTTGTATATCAATCTTGCATTCTGTAGTCTTGTTGAACTTATTTATTAACTCTGATAGCTTACTTTCTTTTTTTAATTGAAGTATAGGTGATTTACAATACTACATTAGTTTCAGGTGCCCAGAACAGTGATTCAGTCTTTTACCGATTATATTCTGTTATACATTATCTTCTCTTCCTTTGGAGACTAAGAGGGAGAGGAAGCTGTCTGAACGGTTTCATTTATAATTGAACTCTAGGGTTTCCCTGGTGGCTCATCTGGTAAAGAATCTGCCTGCAATGTGGGAGACCTGGGTTCAACCCCTGGGTTGGGAAGATCCCCTAGAGAAGGGAAAGGCTACCCACTCCTGTATTCTGGCCTGGAGAATTCCATGGACTCTGTAGTCCATGGGGTTGCAAAGAGTCGTACACGACAGAGCAATGACTTTCACTTTCATAGGTTATTATAGGATATTGGATAATGGGTAACCAAAACAAACAAATCTTTGTCCCTATCTATTTTACAAATAGTATTCAGTATCTGTTAGTCCCATATTCCAAATTTGTCCTTCCCCTTGCCCTTTCTGCTTTTGTAATCGTAAGTTTGTTTTTTCTGTCTGAGAGTCTGTTTCTGTTCTGTATATGCAATCATTTGTATTATTTTTAAGATTCTACATATAAGTGTTATAGTATTTATCTTTCTCTCACTTATTTCACTAAGCATTATATTCTCTGAGTCCATATTGTTGCAAATGGCAATATTTCATTCTTTTATGACTGAGTAATATTCTATTGCATGTATATACCATGAGCTTCTCAGGTAGCACTAGTGGTAAAGAGCCCACCACCAATGCAGGAGACTAAGAGATGTAGGTTTGATCCCTGTGTCGGGAAGATCCCCGGGAGGAGGTCATGGTAACCCACTCCAGTATTCTTGCTTGAAGAATCCCACGAACAGAGGAACCTGAAAGGCTAGAGTCCATAGGGTCTCAAAGAGTCAGACATTATTGAAGTTAGTTAGCATGCACACATACCTCAATAAAGCTGGGGGGAGAAAAATCTAGTGAGATATAAATGACAGAATGAAATGAACATTCATTGAAGACCTACTACATGCCACTGTAGTGAAATCTGTCTACATTCATGTACACATACATACACACACACACAATCTCATTTATCTTCGTGTGGTTCCTGCCTCTTACAGGCCCCACATTTTCCATTAAACCTGATCTCTCACCAGGGTTCCCCAGCATGAATGTTCTCTTTAGGGAAGGTACCTTCTGCCCCAACTCACACCTGCAGAGGTCTGCTCAAACACTTTGACTCACGTTATCCAATTTAACAAGTACCTATTGAACTGCTACCAAGTACAATGACACAGACATGTAGAAGATTGGGTCCCTTGCCTAAAAGAGCCATCAGTCTCTTCTGAGAAACCAGTTCAGTTCAGTTCAGTCACTCAGTCGTGTCCGATTCTTTGTGACCCCATGAATCACAGCACACCAGGCCTCCCTGTCCATTACCAACTCCCAGAGTTTACTCAAACTCATGTCCATCAAGTTGGTGATGCCATCCAGCCATCTCATCCTCTGTCATCCCCTTTTCCTCCTGCCCCCAATCCCTCCCAGCATCAGGGTCTTTTCCAATGAGTCAACTCTTCACATCAGGTGGCCAAAGTATTGGAGTTTCAGCTTCAGCATCAGTCCTTCCAATGAACATCCAGGACTGATCTCCTTCAGGATGGACTGGTTGGATCTCCTTGCAGTCCAAGGGACTCTCAAGGGTCTTCTCCAACACCACAGTTCAAAAGCATTAATTCCTCGGCTCTCAGCTTTCTTCACAGTCCATACATGACAACTGGAAAAACCATAGCCTTGACTAGACGGACCTCTGTTGGCAAAGTAATGTCTCTGCTTTTTAATATGCTGTCTAGGTTGGTCATAACTTTCCTTCCAAGGCGTAAGCGTCTTTTAATTTCACGGCTGCAGTCACCATCTGCGGTGATTTTGGAGCCCAAAAAAATAAAGTCAGCCACTGCTTCCACTGTTTCCCCATCTATTTGCTATGAAGTGATGGGACCAGATGCCATGATCTTAGTTTTCTGAATGTTGAGCTTTAAGCCAACTTTTTCACTCTCCTCTTTCACTTTCATCAAGAGGCTTTTTAGTTCCTCTTCACTTTCTGCCATAAGGGTGGTGTCATCTGCATATCTGAGGTTATTGATATTTCTCCCAGCAATCTTGATTCCAGCTTGTGCTTCTTCCAGCCCAGTGTTTCTCATGATGTACTCTGCATATAAGTTAAATAAGCAGGGTGACAATATACAACCTTGACGTACTCCTTTTCCTATTTGGAACCAGTCTGTTGTTCCATGTCCAGTTCTAACTGTTGCTTCCTGACCTGCATACAGGTTTCTCAAGAGGTGGGTCAGGTGGTCTGGTATTCCCATCTCTTTCAGAATTTTCCACAGTTTATTGTGATCCACACAGTCAAAGGCTTTGGCATAGTCAATAAGGCAGGAATAGATGTTTTTCTGGAACTCTTTTGCTTTTTTAATGATCCAGCGGATGTTGGCAATTTGATCTCTGGTTCCTCTGCCTTTTCTAAAGCCAGCTTGAACATCTGGAAGTTCACGGTTCATGTATTGCTGAAGTCTTGTTTGGAGAATTTTGAGCATTACTTTACTAGTATGTGAGATGAGTGCAACTATGTGGTAGTTGTGTGGTAGAAACCAAGTAGATGCTAAAGAACTAGCTACTTAAGGATGAAAAGTTATCTACAACTTAGAACATATAATTTGTTGTCCAAACCAATTCATTTTTGAGAATGAATAATTGTGCTGAGGTAATAAGGATAAAGTGGGCAAGAAGTAGAAATAAAGTAGGTATATGAATCCCATAAAGAGAACAGATCTGCATTACTGAAGAACCCTTTGTTTGCTGAAGAGTAAGAGGGACTTGGACTTGCCACATGGGGCAGGAAGTGAGACCAAGTGGGACAGGAAGTGGGACCAAGCTAAATCAGTCTGCATGGTGGAGAAGTTGATATTTTCAGGGAAAACTCAGAGCAATGGAATGAAGTCAAGAGGCTGGGTGCAGCTAAAAGAGCTTCAGGGAGAGAAGCCCCTGTAACGAATGTAGTAGAGAATAGGTTTGAGGAAATCAAATCAAAGTCAATTATGCTTTTTAAATTCCTTGCTTTGAGGCATATAACTACCTTGTGGCTTCTCTCCCACAAGAATCCTCAGTAAAAGCTACATTTCTCACCACTACTCTTTTGTAAGTGGACTCTGGGGAAAATTTGGAGAGATGTTCTGCTTTGCGGTTTAAGTGGAGCAAACACACAGACACTACCAGAGCTAGAGGACAGAGAACCACCACATCTGGTTAATCAAAAAAAGCAACTCTTCTGTGTATATATCCTATACTGATGAACTTTAGTGGCTTTATGCATTTTCATTCATCTTTAAACAAGTTTCATTCCTTGTACAGTTCCAAAGTGTGTGATATAGACTACAGGTACCACAGGGAACAATCTAAGAAGGAAGAAGTTTGGGTCAGAAAAGGCTTCTGAGAGGCTTAAGAAAGAAAAAGAAGGGAAGATGATCCAAGAGGGATAGCATGAGCACAGATGGTGATTAAAAAAAAAAAAAACAAGCTGGGTATTAACAGGGAGAGGGAGGAGGCCAGTCTCTTTGGAAAAAAAATGTTATACTGAGGAGCAGGAACAATGCCAGGGAAGCTGAATAAAGGTTTCAGTATCTTTAGTCAGCAGAATTAGAGAAGGGAAAAAGCACCAGCTGCAGCCTATTCACAAAAAGCCGCAGTGCTGCCTTTCATCTTGATCTATATGCTTTCAGTCATTTGACCTATTTTTTAAATTTTATTTTTATTTATTTATTTATTTGGGCTGCACTGGGTCTTTGTTGCTGTGTATGGGCTTTCTCCTAGTTGTGGTGAGTGTGGACTACTCTTAGCTGTGGTGTGCGGGCTTCTCATTGTGGGGGCTTCTCTTTTTGCAGTGTGTGGGTCCTAGAGCACATGAGCTTCAGATGTTATGGCTGGCGCTCAGGCTGAGTTACCCCATGGCATGTAGGAATCTTCCCGGAGCAGGGATCAAACCCATGTCCCCTGCATTGGCAGGTGGATTCTTAACCACTGGACCACCACAGAAGTCCCTGGCCTGTATTTTTAACAAAATATGGGTCCTATGAAACATAATCTACATGTTACTTAACCATACGTCACAAACATCTCCCATTTATTAAGCATCATCCTTCTACCATTTGATTTTTAATGGCTCTTTTTTACTCTTTCACAGATAAAGTATGCATGAAGTTTATGAGCAAGAGAACTGAGGTTGCCACCAAAAAAATATTCTGAAAAGAAGGTTGGAGCAGTGAAAGCTAGACACGGAAGGCCCATTCAGAGGCCAGGATAATCTTCCCAGAGCCTGTGGAAGCTCCTAGAGAGACCGTGAGAAATGCAAAAGGTGCTAGCTCTCAAGGGCAGCACAACAAATGCACACAAGAAGATGTACAGTGCAAAGCACCCAGGGTGAAGCCAGAAACTAGCTCTGCAAGAACTCGTAAGAGGATGGGAGGGGGTCAGGGAGCAGGGATTGGCACATGGGGCGAGGGGGCTCAGCAAGGACAGGCTGTCTTGAAAGAGCATGACATGCACTTAGGCCTCTTCCCTTCTGTCTGTTGTCTATTAGTCTCCATGTTCTGTTCTTCAAATGAGAGTAGAAATTTCTCTTCCCTACTCCTCTTTCCATCGGGAGACTCTGTTTTCACTTACTTTCCCCGACCCTCTCAGGAAAAGACCAGCCCAAAGAAACTCCAGCCACAGGGAGAATGACTCAGCATAACTTTTAACTGATTCCAAATCCTTGAAGATGATTTTTGACGACCTCAGATTTCATTGACCACCCACTTCATGCTTAATCAGTTGTGGCTTGTAAGGCCTTTCTCTTTAAAACTTAACACACATACACGTGCAGTTTCTTTGGCAGCAAATCTCTGCTTCATGGTCTAGCTCATCTATCTGTGACATTCTCCGAGAAAACCTCCCCCAGCTTCTTTTCTTTCCTCCCACCCCTCCAAAGTAGTGGCTTCTTTCTCTGAGCCCTACAGTCCTAGTCTCAGTCATCGTCACAACCCCACAATGGGATAGGCACCACACAAGGTGCCTGCCACAGTCTCAACAATATGCTCTCCAGAAGCAGGAATTCTGCCTCCTGGCCTCTGTGGCCCCAGTACCTGGCCTAAAGGGACTCAGCATTGCTACATGGACACCAACTTGAAAAAAGAAAAGTGAAAGAAAAGTTTAGGGGACATCAGATTTCCTTGGGCATAGACTCAAGAGTCCTCAGCTCTGAGTAACTTTTTTTGCATAATCACATCAGAAACTTTATGGCACTATTTTCCATTCAACTGCCTCCATGTCCTACATGTTCCACATAAAACCACCATCTTATTACCACTTCCTCCCACACCAAAAACCTGCAGCAATCTCAATGAACAACTTTTCATATCAGCAAAGCTATGAAGTGCCTGTCTCTGCTTTCTCATTCAATGAATATTTATTAAGCAACTATTATATTCAGGGAACAATCTCTCTTGACATCCCCTGCAGTACCCTTGAGACCCATTGCTTCAGACAAACAAAGGCGCTATTATAAACATACATCCAGACACTGAATAATGATGGATGAGGGTGCATCCAGCTTTCTTTCTGCAACTCACGCTTTCAAAGTCATTACATCCTGTACTTCCTGTGTCCCAGCTTTCCTTGTGCCTTTTAAACCTTTATAACTTGTAATATCAGCATGATACAAGCCATCTAGAAACAACGTTTTAAAGTAAGGCTATTAAACTTTAGGGAAACTTTGTTGTACATGAAGCATATGTGTTCAGTCGTGTCTGACTCTTTTGCGATCCCATGGATTGTAGCCTGCCAGGCTCCTCTGTCCATGGGATTTTCCAGGCAAGAATCCTGGAGTGGGTTGCCATTTCCTCCTCCAGGAGTTATTCCCGACCCAGGGATTGAGTCCATATCTCCTGCGTCTCCTGCACTGGCAGATGGTTTCTTCACCGCTATGCTATGTTGCACATATATTCTCCTTTCAGCTGCTATGGTTAGTGAGAAGTGGCTACAATACATACGTCTGTGTATTGTACAGTGTACAGTGTATCCTCATGAGAGGCTAACAGGCAGGAAGGCCAGGGGTCTCCAAACGGAGGAAATAGGCTGCAAGTGTCAGACATTTTTTCTCTCTCTCTCTTAAGTGGCAGGAGAAAACAAACGTGTTGTATTTTTTCCTCTTCTCTATACAAATGTAAAAAGCAGTTTCTCTGAAAATTCTGTGCTGCCTAATGACAGCTGGTTCCACCTGAACTTAACTTTTCTCAAACCTTGAGCTAACCAATACATTTTTCTTATGGAAATGTTTGTCTTAAGCTATGTTAAGGTACTATGTATTTACCCTTGACTCTGTCTTCAAGTCAGTTCCGCCTAAAGACTCAGAACCAGTATGTTATACTGATACATTGTTCTCCTAATCTATGTTAATGAAACTATATATTTGTATGGAAATCTGCCTTTCTTCAAGATTCATGTCAATCGGTTTATGGCCCAGGATGACTCACCTGGTGCCAAGATTATCTCAAAATGTATCTGTGGGTGAGGGGCCTTGTGCCATTCTCTGAGTTTTGAGACATTTCCTTTCTTTATTAGCAGACTGCTAGAAGCTGTATAACATCCAGCTAAAGACTAGCTGGGGGAGTACTCTTTCTGTCCCCTTCTGATGTCTATGCCAGAAGTATTCTCTATCTCTTTTAATAAAACTTTATTACACAAAAGCTCTGAGCAATCAAGCCTCGTCTCTGGCCCTGGATTGATTTCTTCTCCTCCGGAGGCCAAGAATCCTGGCATCTTTTGTGGTTCAGCAACAACCTTTCACTAGACCAGCAGAATAGAAGAACTTCTCTGCTGCAACAAAGCACATTACTCTTCCTCCTAAAACTAAACAGCATTGAAATAGAAATTCAGTTTCTAACTCAATAAAGAAGTTTACAAAGTTGGGTCTATGTAGTGAACAGAGCTGGTGTTGAAAGGTTGTTGGAGAAGGGACAGGCTACCCATGGGGTCACAAAGAGTAGACCACAACTGAGGGACTTACACTTTCACTTTCTCTGTACTATACAGTGGGACCTTAATGTTTATCTGTGCTTTTGAATTATGGTGTTGGAGAAGACTCTTGAGAGTCCCTTGGACTGCAAGGAGATCCAACCAGTCCATCCTAGAGGAGATCAGTCCTGGGTGTTCATTGGAAGGACTGTTGCTGAAGCTGAAACTCCAATACTTTGGCCACCTGATGTGAAGAGTTGACTCATTGGAAAAGACCCTGATGCTGGGAGGGATTGGGGGCAGGAGGAGAAGGGGATGACAGAGGATGAGATGGCTGGATGGCATCACCGACTTGATGGGCATGAGTTTGAATAAACTCCGGGAGTTGGTGATGGACAGGGAGGCCTGGTGTGCTGCAATTCATGGGGTCACAGAGAGTCGGACATGATGAGCAACTGAACTGAAATGATCCTATCTATGGTCATTTGTACCTGCTGATCCCAAACTCCTAATTTATATCTAGCTACCCTTTGGTGACCATAGGTTTGTTTTCTATGTCAACAATCTGTTTCTGTTTGTAAATAAGTTCATTTGCATCATTTTTAGATTCCATATATAAGTGGTATCATAATGGTATTTGTCTTTCTCTGACTCATATCGCTAAGTATGATAATCTCCAGGTCTATCCATGTTGCTCTAAATGGCTTTATTTCAGTCTTATTATGGCTGAGTAATAATCTAGTGTGTGTGTGTGTGTGTGTGTGTGTATGTGTGTGTGTATATATATATATATATATATATATATATATATATATATATATATATATGTATATATGCCACTTTTTCTTTATCTATTCCTCTGTCAATGGACATTTAGGTTGCTTCCATGTCTTGGCTATTGTAAATAGTGTTACTATAAACATTGAGGTGTATGTATCTTTTTTTAGTACTTTCTTAGGTTTTTTTTGTTTTTTTGGTTTGTTTGTTTGTTTCTGTCTTTAAGCCAAATGAGACTTTTAAAAAATATTTATTTACATACAGCTGCACTGGATCTTTATTGCTGCTCTGGCTTCTCTCTAGCTACAGTGAGCAGAGGCTCCTCTCTGTTTGAGGGGCTTGGGTTTCTGGTTGTAGTGGCTTCTCTGGCTGCTGAGCACAGGCTCTATGAGGCATGAAGGCTTCCAGCAGTTGTGCCTGGGGGCTCTAGAGCACAAGCTCAGTAGTTAGGTTCATGGGTTTAGATACCCTGTGGCATGTGGAATCTTCCTGGACCAGGGATGAAACACATGTTCCCTTCATTGGCAAGCAAATTCTTAACCACTGGGAAGTCTGGGATGCATGTATCTTTTTGAACTAGAGCTTTCTCCTGATATATGCTAGGAATACAATTGCTAGATCATATGGCAACTCTATTTTTGTTTTTTTAAGGAACCTCCTTGCTATTCTCCATAGTGGCTGTATCAATTTACATTCCCGCCATCAGTGTGGAAGGCTTCCCTTTTCTCCACAGCCTCTTCAGAATTCATTTTTTGTAGACTTTCTGATGATGGCCATACTGACCAGTGTGAGGTGATACCTCATTGTAGTTTTGATTTGTGTTTCTCTAATAATTAGCGATGTTGAGCATCTTTTCACGTGCCTACTGGTCATCTGTTTGTCTTCTTCAGAGAAATGTTTCTCTAGATTTTCTGACCATTTTCAATTGGGTTGTTTGGTTCATTTTGATAATGAGTTGAACGAGCTGTTTGTTTATTTTGGAAATTAAATCCTTGTCAATCACATCATGTGTAAATATGTTCTCCCAGTTCATAGGTTGTATTTTCATTTTGTTTATGATTCCCTTTGCTGTGCAAAAGCTTATAAGTTTCATTAGGTCCTATTTGTTTATTTTTGCTTTTATTCCTATTGCCCTGGGAGAGTTACCTAAGAAAACATTGCTACAATTTATGTCAGAAAAAATTTTGCCTACATTCTCTTCTAGGGGTTTTATGGTATCATTTATGGTCTTATATTTAAGTCTGTAAGCCATTTTGAGTTTTTGTACGTATGTGTATGGTGTATGGGAGTGTTCTATCTTCATTGATTTATATGTGACTGTCCAACTTTCCCAACAATTGCTGAAGAGACTATCTTTTCTCCATTGTATATTCTTGCCTCCTTTGTTGAAAATTAATTCACCATGGGTGTGTGGATTTATTTTTGGGCTCTCTATCTGGTTCCATTGATTCATATGTCTGTTTTTGTTCCAGGACCCTGCTGGTTTGATTACTATGGTTCTTTATTATTGTCTAAAGTCTGGCAGGGTTATGCCTCCAGCTTTGTTCTTTTTCCTCAAGATTATTTTGGCAATTCTGGGTCTTTTGTGGCTCCATATAAAGGTTCAAACTATTTGTGTTAGTTCTGTGAAAAATATCATGGGGAATTTGATAGAGATCACATTAAATCTGTAGATTGCTTTGGGTAGTATGGCCATTTTAACAATATTAATTCTTCCAAAACAGTTAGAAGCATTTCACACACAACCCTACAGAAATTGATATATGTATATGTACACACACAAATTTAATTTTACAGAGGTTTCATACTATTGTGGGAGTTAAGAATAGGCTTCCCCAAGATATGATACTTTGGCATGTGGATTATTTTGAATGAAAGGCAATGGAAGTCCGAGTTCAAGAGAAACTATTGCCTCTCCCTTGTCTGAGGAGGCCTTACAAATACCTAAGAAAAGAAGAGAAGTGAGAGGCAAAGGAGAAAAGGAAAGATATACCCCCTTTGAATGCAGAGTTCCAAAGAATAGCAAGGAGAGATAAGAAAGCCTTCCTCAGTGATCAATGCAAAGAAATAGAAGAAAACAATAGAATGGGAAAGACTAGAGATCTCTTCAAGAAAATTAGAGATATGAGGAAACATTTCATGCAAAGATGGGTGCAATAAAGGACAGAAATGGTATGGACCTAACAGAAGCAGAAGATAGTAAGAAGAGGTGGCAAGAATATGCAGAAGAACTGTACAAAAAAGATCTTAATGACCCAGATAACCACAATGGTGTGATCACTCACCTAGAGCCAGACGTCCTGGAATGTGAAGTCAAGTGGGCCTTACAAATCATCGCTACAAACAAAACTAGTGGAAGTGATGGAATTAAAGGTTGAGCTATTTCAAATCCTAAAAGATGATGTTGTGAGAGTGCTACACTCAATATGCCAACAAGTTTGGAAAACTCACCAGTGGTCACAGGACTGGAAAAGGTCCGTTTTCATTCCAATCCCAAAGAAGGACAATGCCAAAGAATGTTCAAACTACTGCACAATTGCACTCATCTCACATACTAGCAAAGTAATGCTCAAAATTCGCCAAGCCAGGCTTCAAAACTACATGAACCATGAACTTCCAGATGTTCAAGCTGGATTTAGAAAAGGCAGAGGAACTGGAGATCAAATTGCCAACATCCACTGGATCATAGAATAAAAGCAAAAGAATTCCAGAAAAACATCGACTGCTGCTTTATTGATCATGCCAACGCCTTTGACTGTGTGCATCACAACGAACTGTGGAAAACTCTTAAAGAGATGGGAATACCAGACCACCTTACCTGCCCCCTGAGAAATCTGTGCACAGGTCAGGAAGCAACAGTTACAACCAGACATGGAACAACAGACTGGCTCCAAATCGGGAAAGGAGTACGTCAAGGCTGTATATTGTCACCATGCTTATTTAACTTCTATGCAGAGTACATCATGCAAAATGCGAGGCTGGATGAAGCACAAGTTGGAATCAAAATTTCCAGGAGAAATATCAACAACTTCAGATACACAGAAGACACCACCCTTATGGCAGAAAGTGAAGAGGAACTAAAGAGCCTCTTGATGAAAGTGAAAGAGGAGAGTGAAAAAGCTGGCTTAAAACTCAACATTCAGAAAACTAAGATCATAGCATCTGGTCCCATCACTTCATGGGAAATAGATGGGGAAACAATGGAAACAGTGCCAGACTTCATTTTCTTGGCCTCCAAAATCACTGCAGATAGTGACTGCAGCCATGAAATTAAAAGACACTTGCTCCTTGGAAGAAGAGCTATGACCAACCTAGATGGCATATTAAAAAACAGAAACATTGCTTTGCCAACAAAGGTCCATCTAATCAAAGCTATAATTTTTCCAGTAGTCATGTATGGATGTGAGATTTGGACTATAAAGAAAGCTGAGCACCGAAGAATTGATGCTTTTGAACTGTGGAGAAGTGTTGCAGAAGACTCTTGAGAGTCCCTTGGACAGCAAGGAGATCAAACTAGTCCATCCTAAAGGAGATCAGTCCTGAATATTCATTGGAAGGACTGATGCTGAAGCTGAAACTCCAATACTTTGGCCACTTGATGCAAGAACTGACTCATTGAAAAAGACCCTGATGCTGGGAAAGGTTGAAGGCAGGAGGGGAAAGGGACGACAGAGGATGAGATGGTTGGATGGCATCACCGACTCAATGGACATGAGTTTGAGCAAGCTCCAGGAGTTGGTGATGGACAGGGAAGCCTGGTGTGCTGCAGTCCATGGGGTCACAAGGAGTCAGTACGACTGAGTGACTGAACTGAACTAACTTCCTAGAAGAATTTAAATTGGGGAACTTTTTCCAGAAAAATAATTATTACCAGATACAACTTGTTTTTCATCTTTTGCCCATACCACATGGCATACAGGACCTTCATTCCCCAACCAGGGATGGAACCCGTGTCCCCCTACAGTAGAAGCTCAGAGTCTTAACCACTGGACCACCAGGGAAGTCCCTGTCACATATGGCTTTTATCTAAGTAACCCCATATATGTGGCAGAGCAAACCTCTAATTACTAACATCGGCTGCTCTTGTGTACTATTAATAACTCTCTTGCCCTTGGAAGCCCCAAGGCCCTATCCCATTCCTTAGCCTGGGATGGCATACATATCTCATTTTACCTTTCTGTCTCTGAACCTCTCATGTCTGTGGGGTTCTCACACATATAAAATTCAATTCAATTTTCTTGAGTTTATATGTCTCATGTCATTTTAATTATTTGACAAGTAAAAAAGATCCAAAGAATGGAAGGGTAAGGCAACTTTTCCTCTTCCCAACACTATACATGTGACCCTGTGTTTTTGACTTAATGATGTATGTGTCTCAGACACAGCCTTTCATGTAGATAAGAAGTTAATGATTTACAGATTTTGCTGAAGCCATTTCCAGGAAGATCACTGTTTTGTTTACCCTGTCCACCAGATCTAAATTAATGTTCTGAGGCTTCCAGCATTACTCAATAGTGTGGTCCGTGGGGGAAGACTCCTAACCATGCATAGAGAGATCTTACTCTTCTGTGTCCGGTCAACAATTTAAATTCTGACTCTTGCTGCTAGAATTGCTAACTTCTCAAGAAAATCTCCCTCCCAAAGCATCAGAGAAAAAGCCTTTACTTTTCACATAATTTTACATTTCCTATATTTGTTTCATTCAGCAAGTATTTATTTAATAACTACTGGGTTATTAAGTAACTTAGGCAAAGTCCTAGAGATCCACATTTTATTGACATATTTACTGATGTTTTCCTTCCCAGGGACTAAGCTATTTCATAATGCTGGTGCCCTCTAAATGTTCTATTCCTCAATCAGTTGACAAGATAGAAAAGTCCGTCTATCAATGATCTACTTGAACAAATTTTTTAAAACATTCTTTGGCCTCACTAAAATTTCCAACAATATCCACTAAAATGAGAATATATAGAAGTAGATTAAAATAACTACTCTCTATTGAAAAAAAGTTTATTATTTACAGTCAACATTTTTTTTTTTTTTTTGAACTGTTACTACACACGAGGCATGGGGGCTTCCCAGGTGGTGCAGGTAAAGAACCCACCTGCCTGATGCAGGAGACGTAGGAGGCCCAGGCTCGGTCCCTGGATTGGGAACACTCCCTGGGGAAGGGAGTGGCAACCCGCTCCAGTGTTCTTGCCTGGAGAATCCCATGGACAAAGGAGACTAGCAGCTCACTGTCCATAAGGATTGCAAAGAGTCAGAAGCGACTAAAGGGACTTAGTTGGCCAGCCAGCCACACGCAAGGCATAGGAAAATGTGTTTAAAGAGGTTGTTCCTATAGTTTGAGATTAAACAGATTATTACTTCTTTTTAATTTTAGTTTTTATTACTAAATATTTGAGTACTACAAAACAGTATGTATGTTAATTAACATCTGCACCTGTGTTCAGTTCAGTCAGTTCTGTTCTGTCGTTCAGTCGTGTCCGACTCTTTGCGACCCCATGGACTGCTGCACACCAGGCTTCCTTGTCCATCACCAATCCCGGCGCCTACTCAAGCTCATGTCCATTGAGTCAGTGATGCCATCCAACCATCTCATCCTATGTCGTCCCCTTCTCCCGCTTTCAATCTTTCCCAGCATCAGGGTCTTTTCAAATGAGTCAGTTCTTTGCATCAGGTGGTCAAAGTATTGGAGCTTCATCTTCAGCATCAGTCTTTCCAATGAATATCAGGATTGATTTCCTTTAGGATGGACTAATTGAATCTCCTTGCTGTCTAAGGGACTCTCAAGAGTCTTCTCCAACACCACAGTTCAAAAGCATCAATTCTTTGGTGCTCAGCTTTCTTTATAGTCCAACTCTCACATCCACACATGACTACTGGAAAAACCATAGCTTTGACTAGAAGGACATTTGTTGGCAAGGTAATGTCTCTGCTTTTTAATATGCTATCTAGGTTGGTCATAGCTGTTCTTCCAAGGAGCAAGCATCTTTTAATTTCATGGCTGCAGTCACCATCTGCAGTGATTTTGGAGCCCCCAAAAATAAAATCTGTCACTGTTTCCATTGCTTTCCCATCTATTTGCCATGAAGTGATGAGACCAGATGCCATGGACTTAGTTTTCTGAATGTTGAGCTTTAAGCCAACTTTTTCACTTTCCTCTTTCACTTTCATCAAGAGACTCCTTAGTTCTTCTTTGTTTTCTGCCATAAGGGTGGTGTCATCTGCATATCTGAGGTTATTGATGTTTCTCCCAGCTATCTTAATTCCAGCTTGTGCTTCATCCAGCCCAGTGTTTCTCATGATGTACTCTGCATATAAGTTAAATCAACAGGGTGACAGCCTTGATATACTCTTTTACCCATTTGGAATCAGTCTGTTTTTCCATGTCTGGTTTTAACTGTTGCTTCCTGACCTGCATACAGATACACCTGTGTATTGACCACCAAACTTGGGAAATACAGTATTATTATTTCAACTGACATTTCCAATATAGTCTTCCTCAAACCTCAAAGGTAATTACCATCATGAATTTGCTGTTTTTTTTTCTTAAGAAAATCTTTAGTACTTTTCCTATATAGATACATATCCATGAATAGTATATGACACTTCCTGCTAGTTTTAATACTTTAAGCAAAAGATATCATACCACTATTCATATCTTCTGCAACTTATTTTTTTCATTATTATGTTATTAAGTTTTACCCACATTAATACACATAGTTTAGCTTTATTCATGTTAAGCATCAGATGGATAGACAGGGAGATACTGAGACAGAGACAGATAGACTGACCATTGTATGAACATACTACCGCTTATCCATTCTCCTGTGAATGGACAGACCAATTGTCTCCAATTTATCCTGATTCAAACAATAGAGCAGTTAAGATTCTCATACTAATCTTCTTGTGTACATGATACTAATGATACACATCTGAGAGTGCAAATGCATTTCAGCTTCATCAAATATTTTCCAAATTGCTCACCAAAGGATTTTACAAATTAACCCTTGCACCAGAAGTGTAGGATCTCCCCTTGATCTACAATTTCGCTCTTTGTATTGGCTGGCTTTTTAATTTTTTGCTGTGTGATGAATGTGAAATTGTATCTGGCTATGGTTTTACTTTGCTTTTCTCCTATTGCTAATTAAAATGAGCATATTTTGAATATTTATTGGCCATGCAGACTTTCTTTCCCTTTGTCCATTTTTCTACCAAAATTTCTTTTGCTTATTAATTTCAAGGAGTTCTATTTCTTAACAGTAAGACTTTGTGGTTACCTCTGATGCAAATATACCTGCCAACCGGCGTCTTGTCTTTTGACCTATGTAAGGTATACATTTTTTAATATTATTTATTTATTTGGCTTCATAATAAATGCAGTTGCCATCTATGGTCTTAGGTGCCACACACTGGCTCTCTGATGTGGACGTGGGATTAGTTGCCTCATGGCATATAGGATCCTAGTCCCCAGACCAGGGACTGAACTCACATCCCCTGTATTGCAAGGCAGATTCCCAACCATTGGACCACCAGGGAAGTCCCAAGGCATGCGTTTGATGTAGCTCTGCTGTAATCAGTACTTAGTCACTCAGTTGCGTCTGACTCTGCAACCCTATGGACTGTAGCCCTCCTGGCTCCTCTGTCCTTGGGATTCTCCAGGCAAGAATATTGGAGTGGGTTGCCACTTCAGTGGAACTGGATGCCCTCCTCCAGGGTATCTTCCCAACCCAGGGATGGAACTCGTGTCTCTTATGTCTCCTGATTGACAGGCAAGTTCTTTTTTTTTTCCCCTTGCATTTATGCATATCTTCTTTTTTTTTAATTAATTAATTTTTTTTTACTTTAAAATATTGTATTGGTTTTGCTATACATTGACATGAATCCACCATGAGTGTACATGTGTTCCTCATCCTGAATCCCCCTCCCGGCTCCCCCCTCATCCCATCCCTCAGCGTCATCCCAGTGCACCAGCACTGAGCACCTGGTCTCATGCATAGAACCTGGACTGGCAATCTGTTTCACATATGATAATATACATGTTTCAAAGCTATACTCTCAAATCATCCCACCCTCGCTTTGCCCTCGCCCTCTTCCACAAGAGGTCGCAAAAGGCTATTCTATACATCTGTGCACTTTTTCTGTTTTGCATATAGGGTTGTCGTTACCATCTTTGTAAATTCCATATATATGTGTTAGTATGCTGTAATGTTCTTTATCTTTCTGGCTTACTTCACTCTGTATAATGGGCTCCAGTTTCATCCATCTCATTAGAACTGATTCAAATGAATTCTTTTTAATGGCTGAGTAATATTCCATGGTGTATATGTACCACAGCTTCCTTATCCATTCATCTGCTGATGGGCATCTAGGTTGCTTCCATGTCTGGCTATTATAAACAGTGCTGCGAAGAACATTGAGGTGCACGTGTCTCTTTAGTTCTTGGTTTCCTCGTTGTATATGCCAGCAGGGGATTGCGGTCATATGCCGTTCATTTTCCAGTTTTCAAGGAATCTCCATGCTGTCTCCATAGTGGCTGTACTAGTTTGCATTCCCACCAACAGTGTAAGAGGGTTCCCTTTTCTCCACACCCTCTCCAGAATTTATTGCTTGTAGACTTTTGGATAGCAGCCATCCTGACTGGCGTGTAATGGTACCTCATTGTGGTTTTGATTTGCATTTCTCTGATAATGAGTGATGTTGAGCATCTTTTCATGTATTTGTTAGCCATCTGTATGTCTTCTTTGGAGAAATGTCTGTTTACATCTTTGGCCCATTTTTTGATTGGGTCATTATTTTTCTGATAGCTGCAGGAGTTGCTTTTATATTTTTGAGATTAATTCTTTGTCTGTTTCTTCATTTGCTATTATTTTCTCCCAATCTGAGGGCTGTCTTTTCACCTTACTTATAGTTTCTTTTGTAGTGCAAAAGCTTTTAAGTTTCATTAGATCCCATTTGTTTAGTTTTGCTTTTATTTCCAATATTCTGGGAGGTGGGTAATAGAGGATCTTGCTGTGATTTATGTCGGAGAGTGTTTTGCCTATGTTCTCCTCTAGGAGTTTTATAGTTTCTGGTCTTACATTTAGATCTTTAATCCATTTTGAGTTTATTTTTGTGTATGGTGTTAGAAAGTGTTCTAGTTTCATTCTTTTACAAATGGTTGACCAGTTTTCCCAGCACCACTTGTTAAAGAGGTTGTCTTTTCCTCCATTGTATGTTTCTTGCCTCCTTTGTCAGAGATAATGTGTCCATAGGTGGTGTGGATTTATCTGCTGGTGTTCTGTTCTGTTAACATTGAGTCTATATTTCTGTCTTTGTGCCTGTACCATACTGTTCTGATGACTTAGCTTTGTAGTAGAGATGAAGTCAGGCAGGTTGATTCCTGCATTTCCATTCTTTTCTTCAGATTGCTTTGGCTGTTCAAGGATTTGTATTTCCATACAAATTGTGAAATTAATTTGTTCCAGCTCTCTGAAATAACCATTGGTTAGCTTGACAGAGGATTGCATTGAATCCTAGGATTTGCTTTCATAGTATAACTCATTTTCACTATATTGATTCTTCTGATCCTTGAACAAGTAATTTTCTCCATCTGTTTGTGTCCTCTTTGATTTCTTTCATCAGTGTTTATAGTTTTCTATGTATAGGTCTTTTGTTTCTTTAGGTAGATATACTCCTAAGTATTTTATTCTTTTTGTTGCAATGGTGAATGGTATTGTTTCCTTAATTTCTCTGTTTTCTCATTGTTAGTGTATAGGATGCAAGGGATTTCTGTGTATTAATTTCATATCCTGCAACTTTATTATATTCATTGATTAGCTCTAGTAATTTTCTAGTAGAATCTTTAGAGTTTTCTATGTAGAGGACCATGTCATCTGCAAACCAGCGAGAGTTTCACTTCTTCTTTTCCAATTTCTGCGATTTCCTTTTATTTCTTTTTTTGCTCTTGATTGCTGTGGCCAAAAACTTTCCAAAACTATGTTGAATAGTAGTGGTGAGAGTGGGCACCCTTGTTTGTTCTGATTTCAGGGGAAATGCTTTCAATTTTTCACACTGATATAATGTTTGCTGTGGGTTTATCATATATGGCTTTTATTATGTTGAGGTATGTTCCTTCTATGCCTGCTTTCTGGAGGGTTTTTATCATAAATGGATGTTGAATTTTGTCAAAGGCTTTCTCTGCATCTATTGAGATAATCATATGGTTTTTATTATTCAATTTGTTAATGTGGTGTATTATGTTGATTGATTTATGGATATTGAAGAATCCTTGCACTCCTAGGATAAAGAACACTTGGTCATGATGTATGATCTTTTTAGTATGTTGTTGGATTCTGTTTGCTAGAATTTTGTTAAGGATTTTTGCATCTATGTTCATCAGTGATATTGGCCTGTAGTTTTCTTTTTTTGTGGCATCTTTGTCAGGTTTTGGAATTAGGGTGATGGTGGCCTCATAGAATGAGTTTGTAAGTTTACCTTTCTCTGAAATTTTCTGGAAGAGTTTGAGTAGGATAGGTGTTAGTTCTTCTCTAAATTTTTGGTAGAATTCAGCTATGAAGCTGTTTGGTCCTGGGGTTTTGTTTGCTGGAAGATTTCTGATTACAATTTCAATTTCCATGCTTGTAATGGGTCTGTTAAGATTTTCTGTTTCTTCCTGGTTCAGTTTTGGAAAGTTGTACTTTTCTAAGAATTTGTCCATTTCTTCCAAGTTGTCCATTTTATTGACATATAGTTGCTGATAATAGTCTCTTATGATCCTTTGTATTTCTTTGTTGTCTGTTGTGATCTCTCCATTTTCATTTCTAGTTTTGTTGATTTGATTTTTCTCCCTTTGTTTCTTGATGAGTTTGGCTAATGGTTTGTCAATTTTATTTATCTTCTCAAAGAACTAGCTTTTGGCTTTGTTGATTTTTGCTATGGTCTCTTTTGTTTCTTTTGCATTTATTTCTGCCCTAATTGTTAAGATTTCTTTCCTTCTACTAACCCTGGGGTTCTTCATTTCTTCCTTTTCTAGTTGCTTTAGGTATAGAGTTAAGTTATTTATTTGACTTTCTTCTTGTTTCTTAAGGTAAGCCTGTATTGCTATGAACCTTCCCCTTAGCACTGCTTTTATGGTGTCCCATAGGTTTTGGGTTGTTGTGTTTTCATTTTCATTCATTTCTATGCATATTTTTATTTCTTTTTTTTTTTTCTTCTGTGATTTGTTGGTTATTCAGCAGCGTGTTGTTCAGCCTCCATATGTTGGAATTTTTAATAGTTTTTCTCCTGTAATTGACATCTAATCTTACTGCATTGTGGTCAGAAAAGATGCTTGGAATGATTTCAATTTTTTTGAATTTACCAAGGCTAGATTTATGGCCCAGGATGTGATCTATCCTGGAGAAGGTTCCGTGTGTGCTTGAGAAAAAGGTGAAATTCGTTGTTTGGGGGTTGAAATGTCCTATAGATATCAATTAGGTCTAACTGGTCTATTGTATCATTTAAAGTCTGTGTTTCCTTGTTAATTTTCTGTTTAGTTGATTTATCCATAGGTGTGAGTGGGGTATTAAAGTGTCCCACTATTATTGTGTTATTGTTAATTTCCCCTTTCATACTTGGTCGCATTTGTCTTACATATTGTGGTGCTCCTATGTTGGGTGCATATGTATTTATAATTGTTATATCTTCTTCTTGGATTGATCCTTTGATCATTATGTAGTGTCCATCTTTGTCTCTTTTCACAGCCTTTGTTTTAAAGTCTATGTTATCTGATATGAGTATTGCTACTCCTGCTTTCTTTTGTTCTCTATTTGCATGGACTATCTTTTTCCAGCCCTTCACTTTCAGTCTGTATGTGTCCCTTGTTTCAAGGTGGGTCTCTTGCAGACAGCATATATAGGGGTCTTGTTTCTGTATCCATTCAGCCAGTCTATGTCTTTTGGTTGGGACATCCAACCCATTTACATTTAAGGTAATTATTGATAAGTATGATCCCGTTGCCATTTTCTTTATTGTTTTGGGTTCCAGTTTATACACCCTTTCTGTGTTTCCTGTCTAGAGAAGATCCTTTAGTATTTGTTGGAAAGCTGGTTTGGCAGTGCTGAATTCTCTCAGCTTTTGCTTGTCTATAAAGCTTTTGATTTCTCCTTCATATTTGAATGAGATCCTTGCTGGGTACAGTAATCTGGGTTGTAGGTTATTTTATTTCATCACTTTAAATATGTCTTGCCATTCCTTTCTGGCCTAAAGAGTTTGTATTGAAAGCTCAGCTGTTATCATTAAGGGAATACCCTTGTGTGTTATTTGTTGTTTTTCCCTTGCTGCTTTTAATATTTGTTCTTTGTGTTTAATCTTTGTTAATTTGATTAATATGTGTCTTGGGGTGTTTCACCTTGGGTTTATCCTGTTTGGGACTCTCTGGATCTCTTGGACTTGGGTGATTATTTCCTTCCCCATTTTAGGGAAGTTTTCAACTATTATCTCCTCAAGTATTTTCTCATGGCCTTTCTTTTTGTCTTCTTCTTCTGGGACTCCTATGATTTGAATGTTGGGGCATTTCACATTGTCCCAGAGGACCCTGAGGTTGTCCTCATTTCTTTTAATTGTTTTTTCCTCTCTGTTTCATTTATTTCTACTGTTCTATCTTCTTATCCTATCTTCTGCCTCCGTTATTCTACTGTTGGTTCCCTGCAGAGTGTTTTTTATCTCATTTATTGCATTATTCATTATATATTGACTCTTTTTTATTTCTTCTGTGTCCTTGTTAAACCTTCCTTGCATCTTCTCAGTCCTTGTCTCCAGGCTATTTGTCTGTAACTCCGTTTTGTTTTCAAGATTTTGGATCATTTTCCCTATTATTATTCTGAATTCTTTATCAGGTAGATTCCCTATCTCTTCCTCTTTTGTCTGGTTTGGTGGGCATTTATCCAGTTCCTTTACCTGCTGAGTATTTCTGTGCCTTTTCATCTTATTTAGATTGCTGTGTTTGGGGTGGCCTTTCTGTATTCTGGCAGTTTGTGGAGTTCTCTTTATTATGGAGGTTCCTCGCTGTGGGTGGGTTTGGACAGGTGGCTTGTCAAAGTTTCCTGGTTAGGGAAGCTTGTGTCGGTGTTCTGGTGGGTGCAGCTGGATTTCTTCTCTCTGGAGTGCAATGAAGTGTCCAGTAATGAGTTCTGAGATGTCAGTGGGTTTGGTGTGACTTTGGGCAGCCTGTATATTGAAGCACAGGGTTATGTTCCTGTGTTGCTGGAGAATTTGCGTGGTATGTCTTGCTCTGAAGCTTGTCGGCCCTTGGGTGGTGCTTGGTTTCAGTTTAGGTATGGAGGCGTTTGATGAGCTCCTATCGATTAATGTTCCCTGGAGTCAGGAGTTCTCTGGTCTCAGGATTTGGACCTAAGCCTCCTGCCTCTGGTTTTCAGTCTTACTCTTACAGTAGCCTCAAGACTTCTCCATCCATATAGCACTGATGATAAAACATCTCCTTTTGAAGACAATGGGCTGTCTTTCTGGGTGCCTGATGTCTTCTGCCAGCATCAGAAGTTGTTTTGGGGAATTTGCTCGGTGTTCAAATATTCTTTCGATGAATTTGTGGGGGAGAAAGTGGTCTCCCCGTCCTATTCCTCTGCCATCTTAGGACCGGCAGGCAAGTTCTTTACCACTAGTGCCACCTGGGAAGAATTTTAACTATAGGCAGACTTGATACTCTTCCTTTTATGATTGTGTTTTTGTGTGTCTATCTTATATAAAAAGCCTTTCCTATCCTAAAGACATAATATATTCTCAAGGTTTTGACAGTTTTAAATTTTGGCTTTTCACATTTAGGTATTGGTTCCTCTGGAATTCATTTTTGTATGTGGGGTGGGGTAGGGATCTAATTTTAATGTATTCTTTAAGAAAAAGCTGTTGTTTTATCACCGTTCCTGAATCGTTTCCCCACTACCTTGTTATGATACTGCTGTCATACCAAGTTTCCACATGTGCATCAGCTCCTCACTCTGTTCTTCACATCTATTTGTCTGTCTTTGCTTTGTGTACATTATTACTGTTTTATAGCAAATCTTAATGCTTGGGGAGGCAAGTTTTCCTCACCTTGTTCACCAAAATCCTCGTGGTTCTGCATGCCTTTCTGCTCTTCCAATTAAATTTAAAAACAAACTTCCCAATTTGAATAAAATGCTGTTGGAACATTGACTGGACTGGCAGTACACTGAACTCATAAATTATTTGCAGGGAAGTTGATACATCTATACCTTTTCCTGATGTTCAAAAATTCCTGTTCCTGAATATTGTATCTTTTTACAAAGACTTTCTTTAATGTCTTACAATAAAATTTTATAATTTTCTATGTGAAGATACTATACATCTTTTGTTAAATTTATTCCTAGGTACTTTATATTTCTGTTGTTGCTATTACAAATAGTGACATTTTAAGTCTCTGTATGATGTCTGAGATTTCTTCAAAATAATTCAGGTTGGACTTTAGAATCATGTTCATGTTTTATGGATTCACAAAATAAAATTATATTGATAAGGATGCAGGAGTGGGGGAAGATACCAAATTAAATACTAACAGGAAAAGAATGAGCCAAATTATACTTCAAATGAATAATGAAAAAGTAAAAGTGAAAGTCACTCAGTCGCGTCCAGCTGTTTGCAATCCCATGGACTATACAGCCCCTGGAATTCTCCTGGCCAGAATACTGGAGTGGATAGCCAGTTACCTTCTCCAGAGGATCTTTCCAACCCAGGGATCGAACCCAGGTCTCCCGCATTGCAGGCAGATTCTTTACTAGCTGAGCCACCTGGGAAGCCCCAAATGAATAATAAACAACATTGAATGGGAAGGAAAAAAAACAAATATTTAGAAGTTCTAAATATATTTTCAATTTAAAGTTAAAAAAACCACAAGTAAATATTGAACCCCAAAAGTAGATTGCTTTTTTTAATTGCTATGGATATAGGAGTTATAAAAATATGAAACATATTATGACATAAATGGTCTATAACTAATTGAATAAGATAAGAATCCATCAATCCATTCTTACAATAAATAAAAAATAAAGGAAATGGAAATTTCATCTTGTAAACATAGATGAAAGGATGGAGCTAAAAAATCACCATTTGCAACCATCATAGTAAGAACTGATTTTAAAAGAATTGTAAATAATTCTAAAATGAGCGGGTAAACGTTTGATGAGGAATGGGGCATTTATATAATGTTGAAATATCCTGAAAAATTACTTTATTTTTTTCAATATAAGCATTTATTTTAATGGAAAATACAATGTAAAAACTGTGCCAAAACTCAGAAGGTGTTTGGTGATAACTTTCTGTGTTTCTGAAATATCAAGATCATGATCTTTTTGATCATTGTTTTTACTTTTACTGTTTTGTACACATATTAGGTGTTTATATTTGCTGTGAAATCTCCAAGCTGTATGACATTTTTAAATTTTTTATTATTGTACAAAAATTATGTATTAATTACATAGGGGGAAAATTAGCTTTATAGTGGAGAAAAATGGCAGACTACTTTCACCAAGGGTTCAAACTTAACATCACCAGTACTGAGATAAACTTACCTCAGTGTGCCTACTGATGGGAGGCACTGAGAGGGACACAGTGATGCACTGCTATGTCATTTCTGCTAAAAGGCATAACCTGGATCTGACCATGAGACTGGATCACACAATCCAAACTGGGGGACGCTTTGCATAACTGGCCTGTACTCTTCCCCGGTGGCCCAGACAGTAAAGAATCCGCCTGCAATTCAGGAGACCTGGGTTCCATCCCTGGGTTGGGAAGATCCCCTGGAGGAGGGCATGGCAGCCAACTCCAGTACTGTTGCCTGGAGAATCCCCATGGGCAGAGGAGCCTGGCAGGCTACAATCCATGGGGTCACAAAGAGCCGGACATGACTGAGTGACTAAGCAGACACAGTGCATACTCTTCAAAGGGCTCCCCTGGTAGCTCAGCTGGTCAAGACTCCGCCTGCAATGCAGAGACCCTGGTTCGATTCCTAAGTCAGGCAGATCCCCTGGAGAAGGGATAGGCTACCCACCCCAGAATTCTTGGTCTTCCCTGGTGGCCCAGACAGTAAAGAATCTGCCTACAGTGTGGGAGACCTGGGCTCCATCCAGTCCTTGGGGTCACAGTGTCAGACATGACTGAGCAGCTAAGCACAGCACAGCATACTCTCCAAAACTGCCCGACTCGGAAAAGATCTTTTAAAATTGTTGCTGCAGTAGAGTTGATCCACAGCATTATTTTAGTTTCAGGTGTGCAACAAGGTGAACCTGTGACACATATACAGATACCTACTGTTCTAGATTCTTTTCCCATGTAGGACATCACATGAGGATTGAGCAGGGCTCCCTGTGCTACATAGTCCTTATTCATTCTCTGTTTTATGTGTAGGACTGACCATCTGTCAGTCTCATTCTTCTCATTTGTCCCTCCCTCCCTCACCCCCTCGTAACCTTAAGATTATTCTCCACAACTGTAACTCCATTTCCGTTTTGTAGGTAAGTTCATTTGTACCTTTTTTTTATTTTTTTCACTTATTTTTATTAGTTGAAGGCTAATTACTTTACAAAATTGTAGTGGTTTTTGTCATACATTGACATGAATCAGCCATGGATTTACAAGTGTACCTTTTTTTTAGATTTCACATATGAACAATATCATATTTGTCTTTCTCTGTCTGACTTACTTCACTCAATATGATAATCTCTAGGTTCATCAGTGTTGCTGCAAATGGCATTATTTCACTCTTTTTATGGCTGAGTAATATTCCATTATATATATATGTGTGTGTGTGTGTGTGTACCATTTATGGCTAAGTAATATTCCATTGTATTTACCCAATCCTCTGTTGGTAACATGCAAAATCCTACTGTATAGCACAGGAAACTACATTCAATATCCTGTGATAAACCATAATGGAAAAGAATATGAAAAAGAGAGTATATATATATATGTATAACTGAGTCACTTTGCTGAACAGAAATAATTAATATGTTGTAATACAACTATACTTCAATAAAAAATAAATTTAAGAAAAAAGAAAGAAGTATGGAGATAAAGAAAATGGTCAGGAAAGTGGTGTAAAGAGCTAAATTCTCATTTATCCTAACAGTAACTTAATCAAAAGCATCTAATATTAATAAATCAAGAAATAATGGTATGAAGTATATTATTAAAAAATACAGTGATATATACCAGAAGAAATACCTGAAAGTCAAAAGCACTCATCTCTGAGGAGCAGCAATGCAGGTGGGAAACAATTATATTTTCATTTTTAAGCTTTTGAGTAATAACTGAATTTTTAACTAAGCATATATTACTTTTAAATTTAACTATATTAAATTAATAACTACATTACTTTTAAATTTTTAAAAATTAATAATCAGTTCTTTTTAAATAAAGGAGAAACATATCCAAAAACAGCTGGCTAATAGGAAGAAGATGAAATTAATCATTTATTAAAAGTTCCAAAGTACAGACCTGTTTCAAGTAAGAATTAACAGACCCATGTTTCTCAATAGTACCTGAGCAACAGCTGATCACAGCACAGAACAGCGATTCACTTACATAAAGAAATAGCATCAAAGCAAGCTAAACTTTTTAGTATACTTTAACAGGGCAAGGAAGATTGATGCATTTTGGAAATATTGTCATCCAAAAATGACTAAAATAGTACAGATTTAGCAGCTAAAGGGAGTAAGCTTTGATTATCTATAACATTAACATGTTGGTTCTCTGATGGTGTCAGATAAATGAATTTAAGCAAGAAAGTTGATTGCTAGAAAAATTACAGATTATGCATTAGGATTATCGAGACACCGTCAATTGCAGATTTTTATTTCAAGGGCCATCAAATCATTTTTCTTTAGACTGCCTGTGCTGGTTTGGGCCAAGATCTAGTCAATATGTAGTCTGCCAGGGATGTAGGTAAATAAGATAGAGGGACAAAGAAAAACTGAGCATCCCAGCCAGCTGAGTATCGAGTGCGGGGATGCACAGATGTCAGAGCGTGTTCCATGCAGTCGGTGACCAGGTTTAGGTTTGTGCTACAACCCAGCATCCCTTGTTTCATGATGTCGTGATCTGTAAACAAAAAGAAAACTGGTGGTTACCAATCTTACTGTTTAGGGATTCCCTAGTGGCTCAGACGGTAAAGAGTCTGCCTGCAATGCAGGAGACCTGGGTTTGATCCCTGGGTTGGGAAGATCCCCTGGAGAAGGAAATGGCAACCCACTCCAGTATTCTTGCCTGGAAAATCCCATGGACAGAGGAACCTGGCAGGATACAGTCCGTGGGGTCACAAACAGTCGGACACGACTGAGCAACTTCACTTTCACTCTCAACTTATTGTTGATATTTCTAAGATCCTGTTGCACGCGGTCACAGAAGTCTAACTACACTTCAGTTCCGCAAGAATTAGGCCTATGGGACCTATGCTTCCCAGTATAACAGCCACTAGCCACATGTAGCTAATGAGCACATGAAACATAGCTAGTATGACTGAAAATTGAATTTTTAAATTTAATTAATTTTAAAGCTCAATTCTGTTATTGGAAATTTTTAAATATGTTTGGAACAATATAGGTATGTGAATCTACTTTTCAATTGGAAAGTTTTTAGCATCTTTATTGAGATAATTCACATTCATAAAAATCATCCATTTCAAGTAAACAAGTCAGGGCTTCCCTGGTGGTTCAGTGGTTAAGAATTCAGTTTGCTTGGATCCCTGGTCCAGGCAGATCCCACATGCCACAGGTAACTAAGCCTGGCCACCACAACTACGGAAGCCCGTGCCCCGAGTCCGTGCTCTGCAACAGAAGAAGCCACGGCACCCCAACCAGAAAGTAGTCCCTGCTCGCCGCTAAAGAGAAAGCCATGCACAGCAAGGAAGAGCCAGCACAGCCAAAATAAATAAGTAGATAAAAAATTTTAAAAATCAATTATACAAATCAGGGAGTTCTATAGTGATCCAGTGGTTAGGATTCAATGCTTTCACTGCTGTGACTCGGGTTCAGTCCCTGATTAGGGAATTGACATCCCACAAGCCAAATGACATAATCAAATAATAATAAATAAATAAAAATAAAATATACAAATCAATGACTTTCAGTTTATCCAGAATTATGCAACCATCACCACAGTCTAAGTTTAAAACATTTTCATCATCCCAAAAAGAAACCTTATACCCATTAGCAATCACCCTCCCATTTCCTGCCAACCCGCCCTTGCCCTAGGCAAATGGTGATCTACTTTCTGTCTGTACAGATTGCCTTTTATGGATATTTCATATAAATAGAATCGTAGATCATGGGCTTTTGTGACTGGCTTCCTTCAGGGAGCAAAGTGTTCTCACAGTTTACCCATGTTGCAGTGTGTATCAGTACTTCATTTCTTTTTATTACCAAGTAATATTCCATTGTATGGCTATTCCACATTCGTTTATCCATTCAACAGTTGATAGACATTTGAGTTGTTTCCACTCTGGGGCTATTATGAATAATGCTTCTGGCAACTATCAATTGTAATAATCCAAATACAGAAGTACTTCCTAGGAAAATTTAGTATCCCAGTTGAGATGCGGAGAAGGCAATGGCACCCCACTCCAGTACTCTTGCCCCGTGGACAGAGCAAATCCATGGAAAATCCCACGGATGGAAGAGCCTGGTGGGCTGTAGTCCATGGGGTCGCTAAGAGATGTGCTGTAAGTGTAAACTACACATCAATTTTCAAAGACTAATAGGGAAAAAAATATAAAATATCTTAGCAATAACTTTTATATTGATAATAAATGTTAAATGATAGTATGTTGGATATATATATGTGGTTAAAGTAAAATGTATTAAAATTAATTTAACCTGTCTTTTTTTCTTTTTAAAAAGTATCTACTGGAAAATTTAAGATTATATATATGGTTCTCATATATCTATTGGATAGCACTGATCTAAATTATTCTGATCTAAAGACAAATAAATGAAAAATTTCAACTCCTTTAAATCATTAAATACATATATCCCTCCTTTTACATAAAGCCACTTCTTAGTAAATTCTCTTTTCCTTTGATTTCTATTGTCAAATATATGTACCCACAAGGGGAGACAAATTCTCTAATAGTTCAAAAGTTTAGGTAGAGAAGAGCTCAGAAGATCAGCTGGCCGCCTGACTTGTTAAGAATTGTAGATCCCTAGCTTTGTATTCTGAGAGGCTCGGGAAGTTTTCCACCAGCCTTCCCCTGATCCAATTTCTCCCCTCTGTGGAGAGTCTCCCTCCTAAGCCTGATGTACCCAGAAGACAGGGCTGTAGGTCAGGAGTCTTTCATGTGCACATTCCCCTTCTCCTTTCTCTGCACTGAGATATCACCCAAAGTCAAGGCCAGGGCTACTGCTACCTGCCCCAGGGCCTTTCTGTGAACGGGAAAAGAGAGCTGCTCCCTTTGGCCGTGGCAAGCTGCTAAATTCTTTATGTGAAGAAAAAGTACCCCTTCCCCAGGAAGGTGCACCCCACACTAGTGTGCATGACTTTCTTCTACTTAAAGGACAGCCCTCCCTCTTCTCCCAAAACCGATCCTCCTCCATGCCATGAAATTAAACCTCCTCACTCCTGCAAAACTCCCATGGCCTGCACATGAGGCCCAGCCTCTGGCAGTGGCTGACAGTGCCCTGCAAATCCTGTCCTAACCCAGTTACCTCGCTCCACCTACATGCATCCTCCCACCTCTCATAATAAAATGTGGAGTTTGTGGCTAGGCTGTTACCCAAAGAGTACATAATACTGAATGCTCAGCTAAGCAGGCCTCCCACACCAGCCCCTTCAATCTGTGGAGAGGCACCCCCTCACAAAATCCAGAGGCTCCACGCCTCCAGCCACATAAGACCTCCCTGGTGCTCCGGGGTCCTGGCCCACAGGTGACAAGGCAGGGCAAGCTCTGGCCTGAGGCTGCTTGTACGGCCTCTTCCCCAGCCAAGCAGCCATCACCACACCAACTATGAAGGCACTGGGACCTTCCTGAACCTTCCCTCTTGTCTTGGGAAGGCTTTATGGAAGGTGATTTCTTCTTAGAAGATCTCCCAATCACTCTCTACCAACCGCCTTTGCCCTTTTCATGCAAGATTATCCATCATGCCATTAAAAGAAAAGCTCACAGGCATCAAAAAACTTCTGTCCGTAGGTCTCCTTAATATGCGCAGGGGCTTCATTCCAGGCTTGTTTCATTGTCTCTAAGAACTTCTGCACATCTGTCATTGCTGTTCTGAAGTAGCCAGGTTCAACCATACTGACTTTCACCCCAAAATGTTGAAGCTCACGCCTAGGGGAAAAAACGAAAACCTTCAAGTTAACTCCTCTGATTGAAAGATACCACAATTTCAATGCTTTCAGGGAGAAAACAAAAGAAAATAGTTATAAAAACACCTTTGCTGAATATTTTAAAGGATAAAGAAATGGAGGGGAATAAAATAAAATTTTATACATCCCTAGGTGCAATAATTGGGATATGATTATACAAACTACCATAACCATTCAATTCCACATCCATTCATTTAACAGAGTTGTTCACTTTCGACCATGTGCTATACACTGGAAAAATGAAGAATACAATGAATAATAAGGAAAATTAACGTTTTTATGGTATCTACTGGGCTAAGTGTTTTGCATGCACAATCTCAGTAAATTAAGACTCTGCTCACCACGCCTGAAAAGCCCACAGTGAGTAAGTCCGATAAATAAGCAAATAATTGCAACACAAGTCAAAAGAATTATAAAGGCAAGGTATTCAGGGGGCTGCTGCTGCTGCTAAGTCACTTCAGTGGGGTCCGACTCTATGCGACCCCATAGACGGCAGCCCACCAGGCTCCCCCGTCCCTGGGATTCTCTAGGCAAGAACACTGGAGTGGGTTGCCATTTCCTCCTCCAATGCATGAAAGTGAAAAGTGAAAGTGAAGTCGCTCAGTCATGTCCAACTCTTCGCAACCCCATGGACTGCAGCCTACCAGGCTCCTCCATCCATGGGATTCTCCAGGCAAGAGTACTGGAGTGGGGTGCCATTGCCTTCTCCAATTCAGGGGGCTACATAGTAGAAAAGAGGATGTAGATTTTCTGAGGGAGTCAAAGAAGGCTTCAGTAAGGAGAAAATGTTTCAGTTGAGCCTCCAAGGATAAAGAGGAAATTTCCAAGTGAAGAACGAGTGGAGTGGAGTACCATACTGATGGAATTGCACACACAGAAGCAGGGGCTGTGAAAATTACAGTGTGCTCAAAGACTGCAAGAGGCCGTTAGTGGAACATGACGTGGGCATTAAATTGACAAGTCACTGGTCACTCCAGAATATTCGGGTTAGTTCAAAAAACATTTCCAGAAGTATTCATCAGGGGGCTGTGTGTGTATCAGGCACTACGCGAAGTGCTGCCTTCACCGAGTGAAGTAAGATGGCATTGTGCACCCTGTGAGGTATGCTTTCAGTACTCCGGGACTGTGATGAGGGGTGCTCCCTGCTCTAGACGTTGGAGCACCTTCTAGAGAAGATGAAGCCCAAGCTGATGTCAAGGAGAAAGGTTTGGAGCAGTGTTTCATAAGAATATAAAACACAAAGCATCGTGATCCTCTAAAGCAATGAATGGTTCTCAAAGTGTGGACCCCAGATCAATAGATTCAGCATCTAGGAATACAGCATTGAGAATGCAGATTACTGAGTCCAAGTCTAAATTTACTAAATCAGAAACTCTGGGGTTAAGAATCAACAATCTGTCCAAAGTAGACTTCCAGGTGACTCTGAGGCATACTAAAAGTTAAGAACCACTGCTCTAAAGGAAAACCCTCCCTTATCAATCCAAAGCCTAAAACCTTTCAAGTTAGAGCTTCAGAAAATGATTCTCCAGGTGCCTGTGTGCATTGGAGCAGAAGGAGGGGCTAGGCAAGCCAGGGGTGCTTTGGCCCTTTGCATTTCACTTCCCCATGCAGCTTTCTCATACATTGCCAACATACCACATCACCATCCCCTTTAAAACTCTAACTCAAATGGGGGACAAAACTTCCTTTTTCTGTTTATCCTTAGCATAATTAAGGCAAACTGGAATTTCCTAAAGGAACTAAATAATGATTTCAAGGTTGGAAGGGCATGTCTTCGCTCTTGGCCTGGGAATGATTCAAGGAGTCCAAGAGTCATGAGCGGTCGTAAATCGACAGGCCGCGGCCCCATGGAGGTGGTCAAAATGTTGGATATGCAGGAAGACAGGAAAGATGCCTGCCGTATAGTAACAACTGATGTAATGTCCTCGGTTATTTCCCTACTCCTTTCCTAAGCAGATAATATGATATGCACATTGTATTAGATATATACCAGTCATGGCGTGTGGTAAGCTAAATAATGACTCCCAAACATATCAGGTCCTAATCCCTGAAACCTGTAAATGTTACCTTATGTGGCAAAGACTTTGCAAGTTTGATTGAGTTCAGGATCTTAAGCTAGGGAGACTGTGGCAGGTGATCTGGGTGTATCCTAAATGCAATCACAACTGTCCCTATAAGAGAGGCAGAGGAAAAGAAGGCAAAGTGACCATAAAGGCAGAGGTTGATTGGCCACAAGCCAAGGAATTCCAGCAGCCACCAGAAGCAGGAGGCAAGTAACAGATTCTCTCCTAGAGCGTTCAGAAGAACACAGCCCTGTCGACAACTGACGTTGGCCCAGTGATGCTGATTTCAGACTCCTAGACTCCAGAACTGTGAGAGAATAAATGTGTGCTGTTGTAAGATACCATGCTCCGTAAATTACTTGTGGAAACTTCTTACAACTGCCATAGGAAGTTAATTCATGGTGTCTGTAATATTTGCAGCTTGTCTCTAAGAGAAGCTGCCCCTAGAGCCAGCCTCTGCTAAAGGAGAGTCACACTCTTCTGCACCGCGTGACTGCATCTTCATGTCTACAGCGGGCAGGACCGGGAAGGGTCCTTGATGGGAGGAGAGCCCTCTTAGGACTGGACAGTGGCTCAGCCTGCTATTAGCGAGATGGCCGTGGCAAATTACTGAACCTCTGTGCCTCAGTTTCCCTAGACATACAATAAGGATAAAAATAACTTCTTCCTCACTGGGTTGCTATGAAAATTAAATGATTCATTAGATGCAAAATACCCACAGCAGTGCCTAACAGATAGCAAGTGCAAAAAAAATCACACCATGCAGTGTCACACAGAACACACACAAAAGTGGTCTCAGGCCCAACAGGATTCTCTGTCTCAGAAATTAAAATACAAAGGGGACTATATAAAGAAGGAACTGCTGATAGAGGAGCAGGAAGCTGAAATGAGGTATTTTTAAAAGCCAGGAGGTAGAGGCAGGGCCATTAGAGGGTTGTGGCAAACTAAAGTTATAAGAAAGAAAAGAAACGATTTGATAAAGAGAAGATATACAGAATAAAGGGATGAAATAAGTTAACTGGAAGCAGATGAGCACCAGAAAGAGTTGCCGTGAAGAGAGGAGGACAGGAGGAAAGAGGACAGTCATGCTCTCTTCAGAAACAAAATTTTATCAAGGATATATCTTGAGAGTTAAAATGTGGTGTGGTAACAGGAGACAAGGACTTGGAGTTGAAACACGGTTCTGCCAAATCATCGCTGTTGCAGGTGAGCTTTGAATAGATACCAAATCTGAGCCTCGGCTTTCTGTATAAAACAGACTAGCAATATCTAGTAAACAATAGTATTTAATTATTGTCTAATAAATAATATCTAGTAAACATACCAGATTTTGGAAGTGATGAAGTAAGATAACATAGGTGAAAGAGACTAGTGACTAGTAGGTAGTGGTGACTAACACATATTTAAGTGCTTAGTGGTTGCTTTTGTTTGTTTGGGGGTTTCTTTGCCACTTTAGTTTTTTTCACTGAGGGATAATTGCTTTACAGGATTTTGTGGCTTTCTGTCATACATCAAAAAGAATCAGCCATGTCCCCTCCTTCCCACACCTCCCTCCCATCTCCCTCCCCATCCCACTCTTCTAGACTGTTTTAACTGTAGAGTCTTACCTCAGAACATCTGAGAAGGCTTCCACTCCATACTTGGAACAACAATAGACTGCTCCAAAGAAAGCAATTCTTCCCAGAATGCTGGAGACATTGACAATTCTCCCCTGTGCTCTCCTTACCAGGGGAAGCATGCTCAGGGTCACCTCTATCAAACCAGTGAGGTTCACCCTAAGGGTATCCCTACAGATCTCAATCTTCAGCCACTCAGCGCAGCCATGGGAGTGAAAAATGCCTGCATTGTTGACCAGACCCCAGAGCCCTGAAACAACAAAAATCAAGGCAGGAGTTTAGTTTTAGACAAAAATGACAGACTGCTACCTTGGTCAATCTTTCTGCTGAAAACAGCTAAAAATGCTAGACAAAATATACTTTTTCAATCTTAAACAAATCAAAATAAGTTCTTTCAATCTTAAACATGTCTATCAGTAAGAAAATAAAAGAAGGTCAAGCCAAAAACAAAGAGAAGGCAGGAATCCAGGGAGGACAAACAGAACCCTAATGATGGCTTTTGATTTGAGGGAATTTGCCAACCAATGTGAATTGAACTTTAGTATTTATAGCATCAAAAAATATACACAATTAGAAGATACGAAGTCCAAGGCCCAGTAAGGTAAGGAGTCTAATAAAAAAGACTCTTTCTGGATTAAATGGCTATATTATCACTTTAAGGGTGAGACAGAAAGTACTTCCAAAGGACTGAAAGTATAACTTCCTGTCTTGAGCTCTGGGGTTGGAGGGAGAGGAGAAGAATCAGTCTCAGGACCAAAATGAAACACAGATTTGGTGAAGATGAGACAATAAGAGTTCTCCTTCAGATATGGTGAGTTTGAGCTTCCAGTAGAATTTCCAGTTGGGAAAACCAGCAAGTAGTTGGAAATTTAGGTGTGATGAACAAGAAATAATTTAGAAATCAAGGGCATAAGGGTAATAGATTAAACTATGGGTAAATGAGATCCAATCAACACTTGTTGAGCCACTAACATGTAGCAGACAATATGTTAGAAACGGGGATACAGTGACAGTTACGAAAGATCCACGTCCTTGATGAGCACACTCTCTAACAGGTGGGAAACCAGTAACAATAATAGTAACAGTACAGTTGAAATAAACCACTATATACAGCACAGAGGCTATAACTAAGCATAACTTCTGACTCTGGAGTCAAGAACATCCTCAGGTAGGAGTAACATTTTAAAATCAGTTTTCTAATTTAAGTAAATTTAAAAAAAAATAAACATTCTTCAATCCAAAAAAATAATTTTATTACTATTTTAGAACTCATTGGATGAGTAGATATCTAGGAGGTCCAATTATCAGGTCCTAATGAATCATAAAACAACTAGAGAAGGAAAAGGGGATCAAAGAGGATTTGGATAATATCCAGAGAAAGTGAACTTTAGAAAAGAGGATTTATCCATAATTGCCAAAAACTTCAAAACAACCAAGATGTCCTTCAGTAAGTGAATGGATAAACAAACTGTAGTACATACAGTGGAATATTATTCAGTAATAAAATTAAATGAGTACTCAAGCCACAGAGAAACACAGAGGGACCTTAGGCGCATATTGTTAAATGAAAGAAGCCAGTCTAAAAAGCTACATCCAATATGATTCCAACTGCATGACATCTGAGAAAAGGCAAGACTATGGAAAGAGTAGGGACGACAGAGGACGAGATGGTTGGATGGCATCACTGACTCGATGGACATGAGTTTGAGAAAGCTCCGGGAGATGGTGAAGGACTGGGAAGCCTGGCGTGCTGCAGTCCCTGGGGCTGCAAAGAGTCGGAGATGACGGAGTGACTGCACAACAATAACATGGAAAGAGTAAAAGGCTGCACAGTTGCCAGGATTGGGGAGGAGGTGGGGAGAGCAGAAGAGATGAATGGGTGGAGCCAAAGGATTTTAAGGGCACTGAAAGTATTCTGAATCATCCTATAACGGTAAATACAGGATATTTCACATTTGGCAAAACCTATAGAACCATACAACACAAGGTGGAACCTAGTGTAAACTGTAGACTTTCATTAATGCTAATGTATCAATATCAGTTTATCAGTGTGATAAATGTACCACACCAATGCAAGATGTTAATAATAGGAGAAACTATAAGAGGGGGGTTGCATATGGGAACTGTATGCTTTCTAACATTTCTGTAAATCTATCACTGCTCTAAGGAATACAGTCTATTAATTAGAAAAAATAAAATGAAAATTTATTTTAAAAAAAGAAGATGATCAAAGGCTGGCTTCTAGGAATGTCTCTATTTTTAGATGCTAGCCAAGGGAAGAAGAAGCTAATTCTTAAGAACCCTTTGAAAATTCTGCAAACATAAAGAATTGTGAAGAAAAGAATTGTGCTTGTAAATACTTCACTTGCAAGGTGAGATAACAGCCTGAAATCTACTGGGTTCATTTTTTAATACAAACATTGTTAAGGAAAGGAAACACTGCCAAAGATCACAACTGTTTCAAATGACAAAGCCAGTCTTTCAAGCCCTGCTTTTGAGATTATATATGGGTAATATATATGCACATAAAATGTTAACATCTTCATGCCTGAGTAAATGAAAGGAGAAAAAACTTCCCCATACCTCTGTCCCCGACACGCTCCTTCACCCACTCGGTGGCCGCAGCGATGCTCTCTGTCTTGGTGACGTCCAGGATCACCGTCTGCAGCCTGTCTGACGTCTGGTTCCTCAGCTGCTCGGCCCCCTGCTCCGTCAGACACCCAGCCAGGACCCTCAAGCCTCGCAGGTCCAGCTGCCTGGCCAGCTTGTTCCCGAAGCCCGAGTCACAGCCCGTGATGAAGACGAACTTGTCCCGGAGGTGGGTCACCACCTGCCTCTCCCGGTACCAGCGCAGGAGGTAGTAGAGGCCCACGAGGACCACCAGGTGCAGCCACATGGTGAGAGGACTCCTTCAAAAGAAAAAGACAGCTTTCATTTTATTCCTTCCTTTTTTCTTTAACCAGTATTTGCTATGTGCCAACCACTGCACTATGTGCTAGGACTCTGTATTAACTAATACATGGTCCTACCCTCTGGCCACAGTCTAGAGAGGGGAGTCAGGGCAGTAACCAAACAACTGCATTGCAATGAGGTAGGTGCCAAGCAGAAGTACACACAGTCTGATGGAGCTATAAGGGAGGGTGCCCCACTGCCTGCTAAGTTAGACCTAGCTTCACAGAGGCAATGATTTCTGAAATACTTCCAATAAAATAGGTAAAGATTTCAAAAAGTCGATAAGGATGAAATGACATTCCAGGCAGCAATGATGTGTACATGAATGGAGGGGTGAGCAGCATAAAACTTCCTGATCCCTACAAGCAGTTCAGGTGATGTAGAGAGCATATGGAAGAAGAAATGGAAGGTGAAGTGGTCAAGGGCCAGACCAGGAGGGGTCCTGTAAGCCACACTAAGGAATCTGGATGTTATCTTATAGGCAACAAGGGTGTGCCATTAGAAGTTATTAAACTGAAGGCTAAGAGGGCCAGATTTAGCTTTAGAAAGATCTGTCTCACAGTGGGAATGAAGGATGGATTAACCAGCGGTGTGATGAAGGCAAAGAGATTAGTTAGGAGACCCAACAGTTTGGTGAGACATTGCAGCCAAAGCAGTTTGTAAATAAGATCAATCATATGCATTGTTGAAATGAATGTTCAGAGATGCCTACACTTCTATAAGTAGTTCTAGAGAAGCATCCACCTTTTGGGGACAATCTGTAGTTTCTGGCTGAACTAACATGACTCATAAAGTCACGTACGTGCTCAGTCCCCAGTCGTTTCCGACTCTCTGCGGCCCCAGGGACTGTAGCCACCAGGCTCTTCTGTCCATGGGATTTCCCAGGCAAGAATACTGGAGTGGGTTGCCATTTCCTTCTCCAGGGGATCTTCCCAGCCCAAGGATCAGATTCGAATCTCCTGAATCTCCTGTGTCTCCTGCATTGGCAGGTGATTCTTTAACACGGAGCCACCGGGAAAGTAATAGATAGAAGTCAAAGATGAGTGTAGGGGCTTCCCTGGTGGTCTTGTGGTTGAGAAGCACTTTGTAATGTAGGGGACACCAGCTGGATCCCTGCTGAGAAGATCCCACCTGCCATGGGGCAACTCAGCCTGAGCACCGCAACTCATGAGCCTGTGCTCTAGAACCTGAGACCCACAACTACTGAGCCCACACGCGGCAAACACTGAAGCCTGCATGCCTGGAGCCCATGCTCCACAAGAGAAGCCAGCACTGCTAGAAATCCATGCGCCATATCCAGAGAGTCAGCCCCCGTCACCGCAACTAGAGAAAGCCCAAGTGCAGCAACAAAGACCCAGAGCAGCCGTAAATAAAGCTTTCTTAAAATAGATGGGTTTGGGCCCACTAGGACATCACAAGGCCTACACAATGCTTACCTTAGCTTGGCTTTAAGGTCTCCCCAGTGCTCTGGTCCCAGATTTCTTTCTTCGCCTCCTCTTTTACCACCCTCTTTTGCACCCTACTCTTTAGTTGTAATAAGCACCTTTCAATAACCCACACAGTACAGGCTTTTCATGCCCCAGTATACAATTCTCTCTATAATTCTTTCCCAGCTCTCATCCATTTGACGAATAATACTCATCTGTTAAGACTCCACTGAATCATTTTCATTCAACAACGTCAATTCAACATCCACTATGAGTCAGACACAGTGGTAAGCACTGATACACAAAAGTGAACAGAACAAGATTCCATTATGCATTGAATTCAGGGTCTAAGTGTAAAGACTGACAAGAAAACAATGCGATATACAGTCATCCCTTGGTATCCATGAGCGGTTGGTCCCAGGACCCTTCACAAATACCAAAATCTGAGGATGTTCCATCCCTTATGTAAAATGACATTGCATTTGCATATAACCTATGAACATCCTCTTTAAATCATCTCTAGATTACTTACCATACCTAATATAATGTAAATGATATGGAAATAGGTGAAAATACAAAGTAAATGCCTGTAATTAGTTGTAAATACGGTGTAAATGGTATGTAAATAGTTGCTGGCATGAAGCAAATTCAAGTTTAGCTTTTTTGGAACTTTCCGGAAATTTTTTTCCTAATATTTTTAATCTGTGGTTGGTTGAATCTGCAGGTGCAAAACCTGTAGATATGGAGGGCCAACCATAGCAGAAGTAAGGGCCAGATGCTCTTGAAGCATTCAGGAGAGGCTTCCAAGCCAGGCCAGGAACTGAGAGGTTTCCTAGTGAGGATAAAATATAACTTGAGATCAAAAGCTTAATAAACTTATAGTAAGAGCAGCTAACACTTGCAAAGCACCTGCTATATTACAGGTCCTGTTCTAAGCATTTCATACATATGAAGTCATTGAATTTTCATAACAGCCCATTAAGGTAGGTCCTATCAATATCCCCGCGTGTCAGTTCAGATGCCAAGACAGAAACAGACAGGCAAGGCACTCACTGGGGGAAAATACCTAAAGAGACTAAAGGTGGAAAGTGCAGGAGTGGGTGCCAATACAGGTCTGAAACAAGAAAGAGAAGGAAAAGAGGATTTAAAAGGGAGAAACTTAAACTGCAGTTCAGCCCTGAGAAAGTCTCAGCCAGGCTGATGAGAGTCCTTGAACAAAGACTGCCCAGTAGAGTCCTACACTGGGCTGAACTGGTTGGAACTTTCAGTTCCACCTCCTGACCTCCAGGGAGAGGACAGGGGTTGGAGATTGAGCTTAATCACTAATGGCCAATGACTTAAGGGGCTTCCGTGGTAGCTCAGCCATAAAGAATCGGCCTGCAATGCAGGAGACCCTGGTTCAATTCCTGGGTTGGGAAGTTCCCTTGGAGAAGGGCATGGTAACCTACTCCAGTATTTTTGCCTGGAGAATCCTATGGACAGAGGAACCTGGTGGGCTGCAGTCCATGGGGTCACAAAGAGTCAGACATGACTGAGCGACTAAGCATGCAATGATTTAAATCAATTATGCCTATGTAATGAAGCCTCCACCAAAACCAAAAAGGATAGAGTTCAGAGAGCTTCGAGATGAACATTCAGAGATTCAGGGAAGGTGGCTTGGAGAGGGCACAGAAACTCTGGGTCCTTTCCCCACAGTGGTGGTTTAGTCACTAAGTCGTGTCCAACTCTTGCGACCCCATGGACTGTAGCCTGCCAGGCTCCTGTATCCATGGGGTTCTCCGGACAAGAATACTGGAGTGGGTTGCCATTTCCTTCTCCAGGGGATCTTCCTGACCCAGGGATTGAACCTGGGTCTCTTGCATTGCAGGCAGATTATTTACCAACTGAGCTATGAGGGAAGCTCAGACCTTGCCCTAAGCATCTCTTCTGTCTAGCTGCTCCTGAGTTATATCCTTTTATAATAAACCAGTGTTCAGATAAGGAAAACGTCCCTCTGTAAGTTCTATTAGCCACTATAGCAAATTAATCAAACCCAAGGATGGGGTTGCTGGATCCTCCAATCTACCGTCCGTCAGAAGCACGGGTGATAATCTGGGCTTGCAGCTGGTGTCCAAAGTGAGGGGTGAAGAGAGTAGGCTTGTAGGACTGAACCCTTAACCTGTGGAATCTAATGTTGTCTGCTTGTAGTTAGCGTCAGAACTGAGCTGTATTGTGAAACACCTAGCTGGTGTTGCAGAGAATCATTTTTTATAATTAGGTCCAGAACTGTTGAAGGTAGAGGGGAATAGAACACGAGGAGCCAATGAAGGGGAGAAAACAGTGGATAGAGACATTTAACGCTCCCTCCCTCCTCTTCTCTTTCTCTCCCTTTCCCTCCTCCCCCTACCTCCATGTTCTCTCCCCTCCCCCATGTTTTCTGCTCTCTCCAATAAGAGTCCTGTGTCCTCTCCCCAACCGCCTCTGTTCTGCCCTGTCATCATTCTCTGGTGCACTGTACTAACAGAGCTTCATCCTGCCTGTGTATCGACTAAAAGGGTAATTTCCTGATGCCAGGCAAAGATGAGAATCCATGTCCCTCGTGAGGAGGAAGCTTGGAACCCACAGCCTTTCTATGTATTACTATTCAACCACCACATAGTAAGACTAAACTTGAGAAAGAGATATGCCAGGCCAGGTAGAATCCCAAAACATAAGCCAACGTTGAACATGAATCAAAAGCCTTGAGATGTCTTGACTATTGCAAATATCTATCTCCCTTGACCTGACCATTTTCTGAGGCTCTACCATGTGTATCTAATTTCCTTAAGTACTCTCCAGCCAGATGTTGAATCAGACAGTCAATATATCCAAGGTAGAACACATCATATTTTCTCCTAAAACTGTTTCTCCTCCAGGATTCCCAATTTCTATTTGTATCATTTTTAGTCTTCAGGCTCTGACACTTTCTCTTGGTTGCCCCATGCATTCCCGCCAGAGATGAGGCTGTAGAGTCCAGCGCTCTAGTATCTGGAGCCCGTGTCCCCTACCCTTCACTCCCATGGTCACAGCCATTGTTCAAACCTTCACCATTGAGTACCTCTTGCTTGACCTGCCACAGAAGCCTTCTCACCATCCCAGGGTGCTGGTCCCTCCTCACCCCCACGCAGTGCTGTCTGATCACCTTCCTCAAGCACAGCCCTGTTGATGTCACTACGTGAAAAGCATGTTCTGTGCTTAGTCGCTCAGTCGTGTCCCACTCTTTGCGACCCCATGGGCTGTAGCCCGCCAGGCTCCTCTGTCCATGGGGATTCTCCAGCCAAGAATGCTAGAATGGGTTGCCATGCCCTTCTCCAGGGGATCTTCCCAACGCAGGAATTGAACGGGGATCTCTTCCATTGCAGGCAGAGTCTTCATCAGCTGAGCTACTAGGGAAGCCCCACAGAAGAAACATATTTCAACATCATAAAGACCATATATGACAAGCCCACAGGCTTCCCAGGTGGAAACAGTGGTAAAGAATCCGCCTGCCAGTGCGGGAGATGCAGGAGACATTGGTTTGATCCCTGGGTCAGGATGATCCCCTGGAGGAGGAAATGGCCACCCGTTCCAGTATTCTCGCCTGGAGAATCCCATGGACAGAGGAGCCTGACTGGTTACAGTGCATGGCATTGCAGTGAGTCAGACGTGATTGGGCAGCTGAGCATGCACGCATTTCATGACAAGCCCACAGTTAACATCATGCTCAATGGTGGAAGACTGGAGGCACGTCTTCCTCTGAGATTAGGAATAAGTCAAGGTGCCCCTCACCACTCCTACTCAGTGTAGGACAAGGAGTCCTAGCCAGAGCAACCAGAAAGGAAACGCATGAAAGGCTCCAAGTCAGAAAAGAAGTGAAACTGTCTCCTTTTGCAGATAACATGGACTTGTACACAGAAAATGCCAAAGATTCCACACACACACACACACACACACACACAAAACGGTTAGAACTAATGAAAAAGTTCAGTAAAGTTTGAGGGTCAAAAAAAAGAAACGTATAAAAATCAGTTGCATTTCTATACACTAACAATGAACAATCCAAAAAAGAAAAACTCTATTTACCATAGTATCAAAAACAATAAAATACTTAGGAATAATTCAACCAAGGAGGTGAAAGGACTATACAATGAAAAGCTACAAGACTTGACCAAAGAAACTGTAGAAGATGCAAACAAATGGAAATATATTCCACATTCACAAATTAGAAGAATTCATATTGTTAAATGTCCATACTACCCAAAACATTTAGAGATTCAACGCAGTCCCTATCAAAATTCCAATGGCATTTTTCACAGTGACAGAAAAGGCAATCCTAAAATTCTTATGGAACCACAAGAGACCCGGAACAACTAATGTAATTCTGAGAAGGACGAATAAAGCTGGAGGTATCACACTTCCTGAATTCAAACTATATTGCAAAGCTCTAGTAATCAAAGTAATATAGACTGGCATAAAAATAGATACTTTGATCAATGGGACAGAATCAAGAGCCCAGAAATAAATCCACATATACAGTCAACTAATATTTAATAAAGAAGCCCAGCATACTCAATGGGGAAAGGACGTGTGTGTGCAATTAGTCGCTCAATTGTGTCCAACTCTTTGCAATCCCATGGACTGTAGCCCACCAGGTTCCTCTATCCATGGAATTTTCCAAGCAAGAATACTGGAGTGGGTTGCCAACTCCTCCTCCAGGGGATCTTTTGGACTCAGGGATCAAACCCTTGTCTTTTGCATGTCCTGCATTAGCAGGTTGATTCTTTACCACTATGCCACTGGCAAGCTAGGGAGGATAATCTCCTCAATAAGTGGTGGTGGGATATTCACAGGTAAAAGAAGAAAACTGGACCCTATTTTCACCACTCACAGAAATTAATTCAAAATGGATTAACAACTAAAACGTAACACCTGAAACCATAAAACTCCTAAAAGAAAACATAGGGAAAATTCTTTGATGTTGGCCTTGGCAATATTTTTTTTGGGATGTGAAACCAAAAGCAACAAAAGCAAAAATAAGTGGGACTACGTCAAACTAAAAAGTTTCTACACAACCAAAGAAACAATCAACAAAATGAAAAGGCAACCTATAGAATGAGAGAAAATATCTGCAAACTGTATATCTGATAAGGAGTTAACATCCAAAATATAAAAGGGGCTCATAAAACTCAATAGGAAAAATAAATCCAATTACAAAAGGGCTCCAGGAGTTGGTGATGGACAAGGAGGCCTGGAGTGCTGCGGTTCATGGGGGTCTCAAAGAGTCGGACACGACTGAGTGACTGAACTGAACTGAGAGGATCTGAGTGGACTTTTTCCAGAGAAGTCCTACAAACGACCAACAGATATGTGAAAAGAAGCTCAATATCAGTAATCATCAGGGAAATGCAAATCAAAATCAGAACGAGCTATCACTTCATATCTGTTAGAATGGCTGTTATCAAAAAGACAAGAGTTAACAAGTGTTTCCAAGGATAAGGGAAAAAATCCACCTATGTCAACAGTCCCAATGTTGAACAACTAGAACAGCCTAAAGAGGCTGGGAGAAAGAGAGGGAAAGCCTAGGGGAAGTCTCAGGCCAGGACTGAGGGCTGGGCTCTGCTTAGCAGGTGTCTTCACCAAGCCACCTCCTTGGACTGAAGACTCTCAGATGGAAACATGACTCTATAGGTGTTTCCTCTGAGCCTTTTCCTTACCAACAGCAAAGTCATTGGCCATTCTGTCTTGGAGACTTCATCCTAAGAATGTCTGCAATGAACCGTAGAGCTCATCTGGCCATCCCCCTGCCTGAGATTCCCTTACTGCTCTCCCCACTTAGCAGAGTGAGCTTTTCTCTACGGGAACGGTGTTTGTTTTTGTGGATGGGGCCATGTAAGCATGAAAGGAAAGGGAGAGTATAGCAGAGGAGGAAAGAAAGGTAGAAAAGGTGTGGGGAAGTAGGGGGTGTCCAGGGGCTCCAGGAGAAAGTAGAGATGGCTTAATCTCTGCCTAAGCACCCACCAGGACGTCCCTTCTTTGTCTCTCCTCCCGCCATCATCAGTCTTCGGAGTCCATCCTCACCAGCCCAGGTCCTGTTCAGTGACAGGGCCCCAAGGAGGAAGCAGGAAGGTTTGGGGCCCCATGAACTGACCCCTCTGGATGCCTTGGAATCTGAGATGAACACAGGGTCACTAGCCACTGGTATGAATATTAGAAATATTAATATAGACTACTACCCCTGATTGGTTTCTCTAAAACCTGAAAATACCAGCAAAAACTAGCCATAATACTGTGTCATCTATCTCTCAGTAGAGCAACCATTAAAACCTGACAGAGGTGTGAAACTGAGAGGAAAAATCCAGGAAAAGTCCTTGGGAGGCTGGCAATCCTCAAGGTTAGGCTCGCTGCTAAACTGGGCTTCCCAACCCACTCACTGTACCTGGTATGTGCCGAAGACTCTCACATCCAAACCTGGAGGTGTTTCAGGCTTCTGTAACTTTCCTCTTCAGCAACTATGCAGAGCAAGGACTTCCCTGGGGGGTCCAGGGGTTAAGATTCTGGCATTCCCAATGCAGAGGGCTCAGGTTCAATCCCTGGTAAGGAAACTAGATCCCACAGACCATATCTAAGAGCCCTCACGCTAAAATTAAAGACCTCATATACTACAGTGAAGACCCAGTGCAGCTGAATTAAAAATATATATAGTCCAGAACACATTCCATTTCTCAGAACACTTTTTTTGGAGTCTGTTATACCAATGAGACCCTTGGCTAATACCCTGCCTACCTTTGCTTTTATTCCTTTCCAATCTGCATGAGTTCCCCTGACCTCAGCCCTGATTTTGTGGATAGCATAGGAATATGAGCATGTATTCTGAAGTCAGATTACTTGGGTTCAAATCAGGCTTTACCATTTACTTGTGTAGCCTGGGGCAAGTGAATTAACCTCTCTACCTGTGTTATTATTGTGCATGCTCAGGCGTGTCTGACTCTTTGCGACCCCATGGACTGTAGCCCGCCTGCCTCCTCCATCCCATGGGACTTTTTGTGGCAAGAATACTGGAGTGGGTTGTTATTTCCTCCTCCAGGGGATCTTTCTGACCCAGGAATCGAACCCCAGTCTGCTGCAGCTCCTGCATTGCAGGCAGATTCTTTCCCCGCTGCACCATGGGGAAGTCCTCTACCTGTGAGCTCATCTTCAAAATGGGAAAAGGACCCTTCAGTGATGTGCTGGGAGAGTTTAAGTGAGTTAACACATGTAAAGCACTATGTAATTTCTAGATGCTATTAGGATTACTTTGGTGGTGGTTGTTTTATTATTGCCATTCTGGGCTTTTATCCCTGAACCCTGCCTCTTCCTCCAGGTCCTATCAGAGTCACTTTTTCAGTGTGTGCAACTCCAAGCATTGCAACATCCTTGGTCTTTTCTATATGCTTTTTATCACTACACTGGGCCATACTAGTTCACCCTGACCTTCTTGAGTCTCAGGTAGAGGACCTGTCTCTCTGCAATATAGCACAAGGCAAAATAAGGAATAGCCTTTATTCTCTTCTTTTAAATCTTCAGACGTGGATTTATCTATAAGGTTCGATCAGTCTAGTCACTGATGCTAACAGTGAGTCTATCAACAACACACGGATTCATGGACTGATCCATTGTGACGTTCTTTGTTCACACACTGGGCATACAAACTAGGCATTTCTTGTAAAACAAAGAATGTTGCCCACTATCCAGTTCTACAAGGATCAAGTCATTAGCCTCTGCAGTCACTGACTGGCAGTACACTCTGAAAAGAATTCAGGATGAAGAATGTGATAAGGCATTTTTTACTTTGGAAAAACAGATGCCTTAGTTCGAGATATCTCAGGTGGAAAAAATTTAATGAACCCAGATTTTTGCATCTTCTCATACAGAAAAAAAAAAGCACCAAGATCATTAACTGAGGACTTCCTTGGTGGTCCAGTGGTTAAGAATCTGCCCACCAATGCAGGGGCTACAGGTTTGATTTCTGGTCTGGGAAGATCCCACAGGCCACGGGGGCAACAAAACCCATAGGCCACAACTGCTGAAGCCCACACATTCTGGGGCCTGAGAGCTGCAACTGCGGAAGCCTGTTCACCTTCAAGTCCCTGCCCTGCAACAAGAGAAGCCACTGCAGTGAGAAGCCCACGCACCACAACTAGAGAGCAGCCCCTGCTCGCCACAAGTAGAGAAAGCCCACAGGCAGCAGTGAAGACCCAGCGCGGTCCAAATAAATACATAGATCAATTCTTAAATCTTTAATTCAGATACTGATCCTGGTGGTGCAGTCGATAAGCATCTGCCTACCAGTGTAGGTGACACGGGTTCGATCTCTGGTCTGGGAAGTTTCCAGGTACAGCAGAGCAACTAAGCCTGAGCGCCACAACCACAGAGCCCGCGCTGGAGAGCCTGCGCCCCAGGGAGAGGTCACCGCAGTGAGGAGTGACGCCCGCTCACCGCAACTTAGGGGAAAAGCTTGAGCAAAGTAACAAAGACCCAGCACAGCCAAAAATAAAAGTTAAAAAACAAGAGTTCACAAGAACAAGCAAACGTTGCTATTGAACAAGTAAATACATTCAGTTTGGAAAAAGCAAATTATCATTATCTACCAAAGATAATGATCCATCTTCCCTATACCCAAAGATTCCATTTTCGGTATATAACCACAACAAAATATGTACACCGTAAGATGTGTTTGAGGAGCATTACTTGTGATAGCCAAAAGCTGGAAACAACCCACGCATGCACAAACAGTAGGATGGATAAATAAGTTGAGGTATGTTCATACGATGAAATGCTATGCAGTGACAAAAACAAACTATAGCTACGCACAGGTACATGAATGAGTCTCACAAACATAATACTGTCATACAAAAGAACACATACTACATGATTCCATCTACACAAAGTTTTAAAAGACAAAACTAAATATGTTGGGACTTCCCTGACGGTGCTGTGGCTAAAATCCCACACTCCCAGTGCAGGGGGCCAAGGGTCAATCCTTGGTTGAGGAACTAGATCCCGAAGCCATAACTAAGACCTGGAGCACCAAATAAATGAAAATAAATATTTTTTAAAAGCTATAAAAAACTTTTAAAATTAATCTATGTTGATATTAATACAAATCATATTACTGGTTACTCTGGGGAGGAGGTAGGGTTCAACGAATGAGAAAGGTATTAGTGGACTGTCTGGTGCTCATGTTTTATTACTTGACCCGTATGGCTGTAACAGAAGTGCGAATTTTGTAAAAATTCATTGAACTGTCCCCTGTGTGTTCTCCGCTCAAATTAAAAAATTAAAATACCACCTTGATTAAAAAGAGAAGAAAAGAAACAGTCTGAAGAAAATCACTTCTGCATCTGTCATAAAATTCTTTTTTTTTTTTGTCATAAAATTCTTATCAAGAACACTGTCCATCTATACACTGTGTAAGATCCCACATGATAAATCCTGTCATGCATTTAGTACCAGGAAAGATTTTGTCTTTTCTAAGTAAATAGTATATACTATTGACTATTTTTAAATTATCTAATTTTTCCATATTATCTTAGTGGTTTAAGGCCAAATTTAATGTTCAGTCATAGTAATTCTATTAATCCTCATAAATAGTATTTTTTTCTTCCTCTCTCTTCTCTTTCAGCACATTAATTTTCTTTTTCTATTTATGTTTCCATTTGCATTTTAATAACTTTTTTGTGTGTATGTGTCTTTTACTATAGATTACCTCAAACTCTTTTTGAAGATGCTACATTTGTCCAAGAATAAAATCTAACAGATTCGCCAACCTCAGTCTCATCCCAAAAGCTGACTCAATCCCTCTGCCAAGTGGGAAAAAAATTAGCAAATACTACAGTAGTTGATGCCATGTACTGGCACATATATACACATTTATCTATGTATAATATGACAAAATGTATATATACACATATATATATCATACTTCATTTCATATCAGTATATGAGATTCCACAAAGAGAAAGGAAAAATGTTACCTGAGGAATTTTTATTTGTGAATATACATCTCATTTCACCTACCTTTGGAATTTTATGTCTTCTCTGTTCTCCACAGGGTTAGAAATGTAACAAGAGAGAAGGAATAATGGGACTATTAAACCCTCGTTTACTGGTCACATGGGTTAAAAAAGAGAAAAAAAAAATTTCACCACTCCCACTGCAAAGAGCTTGCTCAGTGTAGGAAATGGGGGTAGGGTAAGTTCAGGACAGAACTAGATCACAGAGCTTCAGCAACACACTCTCAGGGCTTAATTACATAAAGCTGCTTTTGCTTATCCAAAAGTTCACGAACTTACTCCACAGCTTCCAGCATTAACTAAAAAAGAACTGGTTTTCCACACTGTCAAGATTCCCAGTTTACAGAACATATCCAAGCGGTCTTATGTGTAAGTATAAAATCACTCTCAACTTCTAAACAACATTTAAACTGCGAAATAATAAAGATCAAAAAAGCAGAGGAAACCATCAGTTCAGTTCAGTCACTCAGTCATGTCCTACTTTTTGCGACCCCATGGACTGCAGTACGCCAGGCCGCCCTGTCCATCACCAACTCCCGGAGTTTACTCAAACTCATGTCCATTGAGTCGGTGATGCCGTCCAACCATCTCACTCTCTGTTGTCCCTTTTTCTTCCCACCTTCAGTCTTTCCCAACATCAGGGTCTTTTCCAATAAGTCCGTTCTTCGCATCAGGTAGCCAAAGTACTGGAGTTTCAGCTTCAGCATCGGAAAAGTCATGGTGATGAATTTTCTTTCAGAAATCAAAGTTGAAGGGTCTTTTAAGAAAATTATAGGCCAAAATCAAGATCTTTCTCCAAACAGATTTTATTCCCAACCCAAAATACACACACACACTCACACCATTTGTCCGGGAAGAGTTCCCGGAGGACTTCACGAACCCCACCGGGCAAGGTCCATCCCCTTCCCTGCGTGCTGCCCGTCCCAACCCTCGGCACCGCTTTCACAACACCTCGCTGTGGTCAGAGTTCAGGGCGCCGCACTCGCCTGTGCCCTGCTTGCAGTTCTCAACAGTGCCAGCCTCGTTCAGCTGCAGAATCAGACCTGTTACCGTCAAAATCAAAACAGGAAAGCCCCCATTCTCTAAGTTGGAGCCTCTGCTGGAGTCAGGGAATGGGGAAGCAGAGCCCGCTCTTAGACTGCCCACCCGAGATCAATTTCTGCGAACTGGGGCTCTGGGCCTTAAGGCTGTCAGACACGTTTCCAAAAGACCTGCTGCTACTTTGTGACCTAATCCATTCTAGCAAATCAGTCAAACCCAAGGAGGGAGTCGTGGGAACCTTCAATTTAAAGCCAGTCCGTCAAAAGCACAGGTAACAACCTGGGCTTGCGATTGGCATCTGAGGTGCGGGGAGTCTTGTGGGATGAACCTTGGATCTATGGAATCTGACACTACCTCTGGCGGCATGGATGTTCAGTCACTTCTTTGCAATGCTATGGACTGTAGCCCACCAGGCTCCTCTGTCCATGGGATTCTCCAGGCAAGAATACTAGAATGGTTGCCATGCCCTCTTCCAGGGCAACTTCCCGACCAAGGGATCAAACCTGTCTCCTGAAGCTGGGTAGATAGTATCAGGACTGAGTTGAATTGTACTACACACAGCTGGTATCCAAAGAACTGGTTTAGAGGTGTGGGTAAACACATGCTTCCCTCACATTGGAATCGGTATAAAATTCTTCAGCACCCTTTCACAACTCTCTCCTTTCTCGGCTCCTATGAAATCACCATCTCCTAGCTCTCCCGCCTCTATTTCTATTTGTTCTCCTTGTCCTTCTCTGGCTTCTCTTCATCCACCCAATTTTTAAAGTCAGTATCTTTAAGAGTTCTATCCAGGCCCTTCTTCTCTTCTCAATGCACACACCCTCCTTGTGTGGGGACCTCAGTCATCATCAACTTCAACCTGATCTACATTCTAATGACTTTTAAGTCTCTGCCTTCAGTCAAGATCTCTCCTGACATCTAGCTCCTCATATCCAACTGCCTGCTGGGCATCTTTCACTTGAATTCATTCATTCATTCATTCCATAAATATAGAGATCCTACTATGTGCTAGGTCCAGTGCTATTTACTGGAGCTAATGTTGTTGCTTTTGTTTAGTCACTAAGTCGCGTCTGACTCTTTGCAACCCCGTGGACTACAGCCGGCTAGGCTCCTCTGTCCACGGGAGTTCCCAGGCAAGAATACTGGAGTGGGTTGCCATTTCTTTCTCCAGGGGATCTTCCCGACCCAGGGATCAAACCCACATCTCCTGTATTGGCAGGCAGATTCTTTACCACTGAGCCAGCAGGGAAGCCTCTGCAGCTAATAGAGGAGAGTAATTTGGCATGATAATTGAAATCTTAGAACTTATCATTTTAGTAGGAAAATAGACATTAAATATACACTCCTACAAATAAATATCTGATCCTCCTCATTTTCATGTTGTTTCCTATCCCCACATGTATTCAACAGCTACTCAACAAATTTAATGATTGCCCACTAGATGCTAAACAACTCCCTTCCAACCAGCTGCCCAATCCTGAAACCTGGGGGATCATCCTAGACCCATCCCTCATCCCCTACCTCCAATCAACATTAATTCTTTGCAATATTTCTCGTCACTTATGTCCACCCAGTCACATCCACCTCTACTGCCTTAGTTCAGGCCACAGTGTTTGTGCCCTGGATCCAACAACACTTTCTGGGGATGGTGCTGCCTCTGGTTGCTCTTTCCCCTTCTATCTGCCCTTTACAGGGCTCCAGAGGTTATTGGAACAGACTGGTTCCAAATCGGGGAAGGAGTACGTCAAGGCGGTATTTTGTCACCCTGTTTACTTAGTTTATATGCAGAGTACATCATGTGAAATCCTGGGCTGGGGAAGCACAAGCTGGAATCAAGATTGCTGGGAGAAATATCAATAACCTCAGATATGCAGATGACACCACCCTTATGGCAGAAAGCGAAGGAGAACTAAAGAGCCTCTTGATGAAAGCAAAAGACGAGAGTGAAAAAGTTGGCTTAAAACTCAACATTCAGAAAACTAAGATCATGGTATCTGGTCCCAACACTTCATGGCAAATGGATGGGGAAACAATGTAAAGAGTGACAGACTTTATTTTTCTGGGCTCCAAAATCACTGCAGATGATGACTGCAGTCTACTGTAGCCATGAAATTAAAAGACGCTTGCTCCTTGGAAGAAAAGTTATGACCAACCTAGATAGCATATTAAAAAGCAGAGAGAGACGTTACTTTGCCAACAAAAGTCCATCTAGTCAAAGCTATGGTTTTCCCAGTAGTCATGTGTGGATGTGAGAGTTGGACTATAAAGAAAGCTGAGTGCCAAAAAATTGATGCTTTTGAACTCTGGTGTTGGAGAAGACTCTTGAGAGTCCCTTGGATTGCAAGGAGATCCAACCAGTCCATCCTAAAGGAAATCAGTCCTGAATATTCATTGGAAGGACTGATGCTGAAGCTGAAACTCCAATACTTTGGCCACCTGATGGGAAGAACTGACTCATTTGAAAAGACCCTGATGCTAGGAAAGATTGAAGGCAGGAGGAGAAGAGGACGACAGAGGATGAGATGGTTGGATGGCATCACGGACTCAATGGACATGAGTTTGAGTAAGCTCCAGGAGTTGGTGATGGACAGGGAAGCCTGGCATGCTGCAGTCCATGGGGTCGCAAAGAGTTGGATACGACTGAGCAACTGAACTGAACTGAACTGAGAGGTTCTTTCTTTTTTTAAATTTTATTTATTTATTTTCTGCTGCCCTGGGTCTTCATTGCTGTGTGCAGGTTTCCTCTGGTTGCAGCAAGCAGGGGCTACTGCTCGTTGTGGTGTGCGGGCATCTCGTTGCGATGACTTCTCTTGCTGCGGTCACGGGCCCTAGAGTGCACAGGGTTCAGCAGTTGTACGTTGAGGCTTAGTTGCTCCGTGCCATGTGGAGTCTTCTCAATCCAGGGATCTTACCCTGTCCCCTGCATTGGCAGGCAGATTCTTACCCACTGCACCATCACAGAAGTCCCCACAGTTTATTTCTAAAAACAGCAGTTCTGATTAAGTTTCTTCCCTGCTTAAAAGCCTTCCAAGAGTCCCCACAATCTTCAGACAACTACAGATTCCTGAGGAGGAACAAACTTTGATGTTGTGTTTTGATTTGAATCTGCCATCCCTTATTTTAAGCAGTCTGCAAGGAGGAAGCTAGACCCAAAATGTATATAACTTTATAATTAACAAGAAATCTATTCAGGAGGTGCATTGGCAGGTTACTCATCAAAAATCTGGTGGGTTTGCTGTTGTACAGAACATGGAGCTCTGCTTGGTCTTGTGTGCCAGCCTGGATGGGAGGTGGGTTTGGGGGAGAATGGATACGTGTATATGAATGGCTGAGTCCCGTCACTGTCCACCTGAAACTGTCACAACATTGTTAATTAGCTATACCCCAATACAAAATGCTTTTGGTGTTAAAAAAAATAAAATTTAAAAAAAATTTTTTTTAATATTGTGGGTTCATGTATAGCTTAAGTGAAAAAATTCAATTTCATATATTATATCCATCAAATAGGTTAAAAAACAATTGTAAAGTCCTATAACACGTTTTATCAGCATTGAAGTCGTCATTTGCTTGTGGTTAAAGGAATCATTCCTGTGAGATTTAACTAAAACTTTGTCATTAAGAAAAATGAGGGTACTCTTTATTACTTTTTTTAGTTGATGACAAGTAATAAAAGTTATCATAAGTTGAAGTGTGATCTTGGCTCCACCTAGACAGTCTCCCCTGGTCGATGTTGCTCTTCTGTGAACATAACAGATTTTCTTATCTTCTCTTACTTTGTTGAGGAGGAAAATAACTAGCACAGGGTAATTCAAATTTTCAACTTGTTTCAACAGTATTATTCATCCCCAAGGCTTCTCATCGAATACAGATATGATCAATATTTCATTTTAATTTTAATCAAAACTGAATTAAAATGGACAAATGACTTATTTCCACACTGTTTAGCTGGGCACACAATGCTCTGGCCGTCGCTTGCCCCTTGTCCTGTCAGGCGAGGGTGCTCCTCGGTGCTTTGTCCCCTCACAACAAAAATCTGGAGTGACGGACATTAAAGCCCCCTGGCAGGTCACAGCTCTCAGAGGACAGGCCGTGTTACAGCTCTCAGGTCTCGAACAGACCGTGTTATAGCTCTTAAATAAATCAGTGTTACAGCTCTATTTTATTTAGATAATAGCAGGAAAATCCATCTTCAAGGCATGAGGGCACGTCAACCCAAAGACGTGAAGAGAAGAGCGCCCCATCGCGCGGGAGAGAGAGAAGAGGGCTTTGGCTCCTCTTTTTATATGTTTCTCTGTCCCTGGGCCTGTCCTATGTAAATTGGGCCAGCCAGGACTGTTGTTTGTTTTACCTCAGGTTCTCTTCCAGGTCTTTTAGCCACCACCATTCTGGACTCCTTTTCCCTATTCTAACTACCTAACACTCTCATCTTTTACTGGGCCTTCCTTGAATGAGTTCTGACCGTGTGGAGCTGTCACAGGCAGTTTCCTGGGAACACCAAGCCATTTAAACTTTGGAGCCCTTCCTTCCTGCACCAATCTTGCCCAGGTCTTTAAAAAAAAAAAAAAAACGATACTGACACCAAGAGACAACTGGGTTAAAAATTCATCTATAACAGTTTATTTTACTTTTTGATTTCTATCAATTGCCCCATTAGACTATAACTTTCTTGGAAGCAGAAGCCATGTCATTTTTCTCCCCAGAGCCTAGCTAAATATCCAACACAAATTTTTATTAACTGCAGGATAAATGAATTAGTTAAAAAATGACTGGATGAACCATATCTTTCCCAAACAAGATCATCCTTTTACACGCTAAAAACATCCAGAAAAACAATAAGAGCTGGACTGAAAGTCCATGAAGTAGGTGTCCAAGTCTGCAAAGAACTTGAAGAGAGTGATGGAGGGCTGACAGATTACCCAAAGAGGTTGACAGTAGACATAAGCAGTAAATGTAAAGATGGCAGATAGTGGAAGACTAGAAGGACAAAGGGGTTTTGCAAGTACAAGGATGAAAACACAAGGGGAAACCAACTGAAAGGCAATATCGCCTCCCAGTGGCCCTTGGGATAAAGACCTCTATATCAAAGCACTTCCACAAAACAACTTTCTCACTTTGAGTGGTTCTGGGCTATGAACTTGTGCCAGGCACCTCTTAGTTTATCTCATTTAACCCTCACAACAACCCCTTGTAGACAAATAGCTTGCAGCATAGGAGTTAATCTCACAGACTATGGAGCCAGGATGTCTGCTTCTCTCACTTACTAGCTTTGTGACTGGGACAAATTAGATCTCGGCATATGTCTCCACCCTAATGGCAGAAAGCAAAGAGGAACTAAAGAGCCTCTTGATGAAGGTGAAAGAGGAGAGTGAAAAAGCTGGCTTAAAACTTAACATTCAAAAAACTAAGATCATGGCATCTGGTCCCATCACTTCATGGCAAATAGATGGGGAAACAACGGAAACAGTGACAGACTTTATTTTCTTGGGGTCCAAAATCTCTGCAGATGGTGACTGCAGCCATGAAACTAAAAGACACTTGCTCCTTGGGAAAAAAGCTATGACAAACCTTGTCAGCATATTAAAAAGCAGAGACATTACTTGCCAACAAAGTTCTGTCTAATCAAAGCTATGGTTTTTCCAGTAGTCATGTATGGATGTGAGAGTTGGACCATAAAGAAGGCTGAGCACCAAAGAACTGATGCTTTCCACCTGGGGCTGGAGAGGACTCTTGAGAGTTCCTTGGACTGCAAGGAGATCAAATCAGTCAATCCTAAAGGAAACCAGCCCTAAATATTCATTGGAAGGACTGATGCTGAAGCTCCAATACTTTGGCCACCTGATGGCAAGAGCTGACTCATTGGAAAAGACCCTGTTGCTGGAAAAGACTGAAGGCAGGAGAAGCAGATGACAGACGATGAGATGATTGGATGGCATCACTGATTCAATGGACATGAGTTTGAGCAAACTCTGGGAAATGGTGAAGGACGGGGAAGCCTGACGTGCTGAAGTTCATGGGGTCATGAAGAATCGGACACAACTGAATGACTGAACAACAACAAATATGTCTCCATCTGTAAAATAGGGATATGGTTAGTACCGATCACATATGTCCTTGAGAGCATGGCAAATGCTATACAAATGTTAGCTATTATTATGTCCTTTTGCCTAATGAGAAAAACAAATGTTAAATAAACCAAGCATACAATAGGAACTCAGTAAATAAACTTCCTTTGCTTTCTTCCCTGATGTCTTAGCTCCTTACACTGTGCCCTCTTTAATGGCCCTGAAATTCAAATAGGGGACTCCCAAATAGCTAAAAGAAATTAGTTCCTAAAGGCAGCAATAAGGAATTTCCAGTAAAGAAACACCAAAACCTCCATTAAAAGGCCCAAGGGTATGCAGCTCTGGAAAAGATAACTCTTAATGTTGCTCTCTTTTTTGTTCTTTTTTTAATTTTTGACTTTTGACTGCATCAGGTCTTAATTGTGGGAAGCTCAGTTAGTTCCCCAACAAGGTTCTGTAAACCCTGCATTCGAAGCATGGAGTCTTAACCTCTGCACCACCAGGGAAGTCCCTCTATTGGCACTCTTGCTACTGTTATTAGAGTGAAGACATTCCCAGAAATGAAATTCACTCTACCCAAAACAGGTGTTCTGGGGATTGTGAAAATCAACTAATATTGTGCAGAACATCACATTTCTAGAAATACTCAAATAAATATGATCTGCCTAGAGACTATTTTTCACCATGTTGCCTACAGAAAATGAGGGACCATGACCACTTTCAAAAATTAAAGTTCATGAAAATAATAGCTTTCAAGCAACACAATCCTGATGTAATTATCAGACTGCCCACCCCGGCCCACACTTGTAGTGGCGTGCATCTTTACCTGGTAAGACTGATTGGCAAATCTGCACATCAATAGTAAACAGGCTCCTTTCACACTTACACAAAACTCCATGGTTCTGCAAGCTTCCTTGGGTTCAGATTTTAGTATTCCTGGATGTTCTATATGACAGATAAAATATACAAACAAATAATGACCAGACCATATACAAAAACAGAACTCTGATCCACAATCTGCCCAAAGCATACCCAGGAAACCAACTCCCTTATCTATAATAAACAGCCCAGGAAGCCAGCTTGCTCTAGGTCATACTTGTAGGAAGTGAGACTGCAGTCTGGAGTATTAGTCCAGGAAGCTAAATAACCCATATAATGATCCACCCAAAAGAGTCAAGACTTGATTAAAAACTGACAGCTTCCCTAATTTTTCCCCACTTCCAATTTATAACCAACCAGAGAAAGCCAAATATGCACACCTAACCAATGACATAGGATGCCCCAATGTGTGTTAGCCCACTTATACCTGACCAATGCAAAGAGCCTTGATTCAGGATATACCCGAAACCTTCTCTCTTGTCCCTATTAAAGCTTTCCCATTCCTCTGCCTACATTTGAGTCTGTCAAAAGACAAGTGAGGGTGGCTGACTCCCTTTCTGTATAAAACAAGTTCTTGAATACATAGATCCTGCTTTTCTCATTTGGTTGGTCATTTATTTCCATATATTGGACCTAGAAATTCTATGAAGAACTAATTTCCAAACCTTCTTCAATTGCTTAATTGTGTTGTTCCTAAAACAGTCATAAAGTTAGCAGAGAACATCTCTTTTACTTCATCTTGATAACCTAAGTCTATATGCATTCTTGCCTTGAGAACCCCATGAACAGTATGAAAAGGCAAAAAGATGTGACACTGAAAGATGAACTCCCCAGGTCGGTAGATGCTCAACAGGATACTGGAGAAGAGTGGAGAAACAGCTCCAGACGGAATGAAGAGGCTGAGCCAAAGCAGAAACAACACCCAGTTGAGGATGTGTCTGGATATGAAAGCAGTACCGATGCTGTAAAGAACAATATTGCATAGGAACCTGGAATGTTACGTCCATGAATCAAAGTAATCTGGAAGTGGTCAAACAGGAGATGGCAAGCATGAACATTGACATTATAGCAATCAGAGAACTAAAATGGATGAATTTAATTTAGATGACCATTATATCTACTACTGTGGGCAAGAATCCCTTAGAAGAAATGGAGTAGCCATCATAGTCAACAAAAGTCCAAATGCAGTACTTGGGTGCAATCTCAAAAATGATAGAATGACCTTGGTTGGCTTCCAAGGCAAACCATTCAATATCACCGTAATCCAAGTCTATGCCCCAATCACTAATAAGGAAGAAGTTGAAGTTGAACAGTTCTATGAGGACCTACAAGACTTTCTAGAACTAACCCCAAAAAAAGATGCCCTTTTCATCAAAGGTGAATGGAATGCAAAAGTAGGAAGTCAAGAGATAACTGCAGTAACAGGCAAGTTTGGCCTTGCAGTACAAAATGAAGCAGGCAAAGGCCAACAGAGTTTTGCTAAGAGAACGCACTGGTCATAGCAAACACCCTCTTCCAAAAACACAAGAGAAGACTCTACACATGGACATCACCAGATGGTCAAACTAAAATCAGATTGATTATATTTTTTGCAGTCGAAGATGTAGATGCTCTACACAGTCAGCAAAAACAAGACCAGGAGCTGATTGTGGCTCAGATCAGGAACTCCTTATTGCCAAATTCAAACTTAAATTTAAGAAAGTAGGGGAAACCACTAGGCCATTCAGGTGTGACCTAAATCAAATCTCTTATGATTTTACAGTAGAAGTGACAAATAGGTTCAAGGGATTAGGTCTGATAGACAGAGTGCCTGAAGAAGTATGGACGGAGGTTCGTAACACTGTACAGCAGGCAGGGATCAAAACCATTCCTAAGAAAAAGAAGTGCAAAAAGGCAAAATGGTTGTCTGAGGAGGACTTACAAATAGCTGAGAAAAAAGAAGCAAACAGCAACGGGGAAAAGGAAAGATATACCCAACTGAATGCAGAGTTCCAAAGAATAGCAAGGAGAGAAGAAAGTTTTCCTAAGTGAACAATGCAAAGAAATAGAGAAAAACGATAGAATAGGAAGGACTAGAGATCTCTTTAAGAAAATTAGAGATAGCAAGGGAACATTTCAAGCAAAGACTGGCACAATAAAGGACAGAAAATACATGGACCTAATAGAAGCAGAAGATATTAAGAAGAGGTGGCAAAAATACACAGAAGAACTATATCAAAAAAGATCTTAATGACCCAGATAACCATGATGCTGTGATCACTCACCTAGAGCCAGACATGCTTAAATGCAAAGTCAAGTGGGCCTTAGGAAGCATCACTTAAAACAAAGTTAGTGGAAGTGATGGAATTCCAGCTGAGCTATTTCAAATCCTAAAAGATGATACTGTTAAAGTGCTGCACTCACTATGCCAACAAATTTGGAAAACTCACCAGTGGCCACAGGACTGGAAAAGGTCAGTTTTTATCCCAACCCCAAAGAAGGGCAATGCCAAAGAATGTTCAAACTACCGCACAACTGCACTCATTTCACATGCTAGCAAAGTAATGCTCAAATTCTCCAAGCTAAGCTTCAACAGTATGTGAACCCGGAATACCAAGATGTTCAAGCTGGATTTAGAAAAGGCATAGGAACCAGAGGTCATATTGCCAATGCCGGGGTCCAGCCCCGGCAGTATCCAGGGGGTACCCTCAGGATGAACGGCGTCGGCGAGAGAGAGAGAAGACACATGAGACCAGCCTTGATAGGGCCCAGTCTGCGAGGGAGAGAGAAAGAAAGAGAGAGAGAGAGAGAGAATGACCAGACGGGGGTGCTTGCAGGGTCTGGCAGAGTCTGGCAGAGTCTGGCAATGCTTTATTTTTTACCGTAGCTTTTATACCCTAAATTAGTACATTTCTAAGGGGAAGATAGTTTAACATTACATCAGCTTGTACATCACGAAACCAGGGTGTTTTCTGCATACTTCTTTGTTTATGAGGGTCTTGTACATTATCTTCTGGCCTTGGGGCCTATTAACATTTTATGCAGGTCAGGTGAATGTAAACCTATTTTCTGTTTCTATGGTGACCTTAACTGAAAGGTAGCAGTCTAACAGGGCAACAGTACAGAGTGGAAGTATAACCTTGTTAGCACAAAAATTAATCCTTCTGCAGAAGTTGTCAGTCGCATTTATCTAAGAAGTTTACCCCACACAGACTCTGCGGCTTCGGTGAGGCAGCTTCTGCCTAGCACTCCTGGCTGACAATTAACAACCATCTCATTGTTACCACACTAGGGTGGTATTTCTCTAGGCTCTTATTTCTCCAGATCTTTAGCTATATTAACAATGGTTTCTATAACACAACCTTAGCACATTAAAAGCAAAAACACAGCAAGCAAACATCAACCCAATAACCACCTTTAGAATAACTTTTCTTATGTTTTCTAATAGGACTTCCTCACTCCCCAAAGGGCTCTATGTCTACTAGGGCCTTTATATGATCAGGTTCTTTATGCTATTTTATGATTAGGGTATTAATATAAGCAGTCATGCATATTAGTACCAAGGGCAAAGATGCATTTGCCAAACAAACTAAAATACCAGCAAAGGAGTTTAAATTACAACACTCCTTTCACCCTGGATAATCTCATAAAATACCACCACCTGGGAAACTTATTGATTAAAGTTCTAAATTGATTCTTATTTGGGAAGAGATGGGGGAAGGCCTTCTGCCTGTGTCAGAGAAATTAGGGAGTAGTCTATTGAGGCAGGCATCAGAAAGACAGATATCATCTTTAAGGTGAGAGCTGGGGGCAGCTTTTCGAAATCCCTGAAAACCTGATCCACCTTGCCCGTCAGGCTTTCTCCCCATGACCTTGTCATGGGTAGGATCTCGTGTGCTGGCTCCCAGCATGCCAACATGCACTGGATCATAGAAAAAGCAAGACAATGCCAGAAAAACATCTACTTCTTCTTTATTGACTATGCTAAAGCCTTTAACTGTGTGGATCACAACAAACTGTGGAAAATTCTTAAAGAGATGGGAATACCAGACCACCTTACCTGCTCCTGAGAAACCTGTATGCAGGTCAAGAAGCAACAGTTAGAACCGGGCATGGAACAATGGACTGGTTCCAGATTGAGAAAGGAGTACGTCAAGGTTGTATATTGTCACCCTGCTTATTTAACTTATATGCAGAGTACATCAAGCAAAATGCCAGGCTGGATATAGCACAAGCTGGAATCAAGATTGCCTGGAGAAATATCAATAACCTCAGATATGCAGATGACACCGTCCTTATGGCAGAAAGCAAAGAAAAACTAAAGAGCCTCTTGATGAAGGTGAAAGAGAAGATTGAAAAAGTTGGCTTAAAACTCAACATACAGAAAACTAAGATCATGGCATCCGGTCCCATCACTTCATGGCAAATAGATGGAACAATGGAAACAGTGAAAGACTTTATTTTCTTGGGGTCCAAAATCACTGCAGATGGTGAATGCAGTCATGAAATTAAAAGACACTTGCTCCTTAGAAGAAAAGCTACCACAAACCTCATCAGCGTATTAAAAAGCAGAGACATTACTTTGCCAACAAAAGTCCATCTAGTCAAAGCTATGGTTTTTCCAGTAGTCACCTGTGGATGTGAGAGTTGGATCATAAAGAAGGCTGAGCACCAAAGAATTGATGTTTTTGAACTGTGGTGTTGGAGAAGACTCTTCAGAGTCCCTTGGACTGCAAGGAGATCAAACCAGTCAATCCTAAAGGAAATCAACCCTATTCATTGGAAGGACTGATGCTGAAGCTGAAGCTCCAATACTTTGGCCACCTGATGGCAAGAGCTGACTCATTGGAAAAGACTCTGATGTTGGGAAAGATTGAAGGCAGGAGGAGGAGACGACAGAGGATGAGATGGCTGTATGGCACCACCGACTCGATGGCCATGAGCTTGAGCAAGCTCTGGGAGATGGTGAAGGACAGGGAAGCCTGGCAGTGCTGCAATCATTGGGTCGCAAAGAGTCGGACACGACTGAGCGAGTGGACAACAACCACATGCGCCAGGGCTCATCTTTCCGCAGTAAATCGCCCAGGAATGGGCGTGGTCTTCCTCGTCCCACCTGTGCAGGGAACCTAGCGAAGAAGTAAATGGGCTGAGACCACAGGAGCAGCGCCCTCGACCAGAAAGTGAACGGGAAAGTCGCTCAGTCGAGTCCGACTCTTTGCGACCCCATAGACTATAACCTGCCAGGCGCCTCTGTCCATGGAATTCTCCAAGCCAGAAAACCAGAGTGGGTAGTCAATTCCCTTCTCCCGGGCATCTTCCCAACCCAGGGATGGAGACCAGGTCTCCCTCATTGCAGGTGGATTCTTTACAGTCTGAGCCACCAGGGAAGCCCAAGAATAATGGAGTGGGTAGCCTATGCCTTCTCCAGAGGATCTTCCCGACCCAGGAATCGAACCCGCGGTCTCCTGCATTGCGGGGGATTCTTTATCAGCTGAGCTACCATGGAAGCCCAGTCGGTCAGAAGCGGCCTCGCCTAGGCCAGCCTCCAAATAGGAACTACAATTCCCAGAGGCCCCTGCGGACGGCGGGCCGTGGCCACGATGCGCCTGCGCAGTGGCGCAGGCTCGCCCTGTGTGGTTCCCGCCAATTCTTGCGGTAGTCCTCCGAGGGTTGAATTCTGCGTTCCATGGAGGCGTTTGACCCTGCCGAGCTGCCCGAGCTGCTTAAGCTTTATTACCGAAGGCTCTTTCCCTACGGCCAATACTATCGCTGGCTCAACTATGGCGGAGGTGATGGAGGCAGGGAGGGGGTGGTGGTGTGTCTGCAAAGGCGTGTGAGGAGGTTTGGGGAGGGCACCTCGGAATGACAATGTGAAGTGCCTCCTGTGTGCCAGGCGTTGTCGTGCGTTATCTCGCGCCCTCTCCGTCGCCTCTGGGGGTGAGTGGGCCGAGAGAGGATGTGCTGACCAGCCTCCGCCGCACACTGGAAGGTGTGTGCTAAGTCGCTCGGTCATGTCGACTTCTTGCGACCCTGTGAACTATAGCTCACCAGCTCCTCTGTCCGTGAAATTTTTCCGGCCCGAATGGTCGGACTCACTTTCCGTTTGGTGTTTACCTGCAACCACGGGGCGGGAGGGGAGGGGTGGGGGAAGGTACGGGGTCGTAGCATGAAGCTGCAAAGTCGTGATCTGCTCAGGGACAGAGGGGCATCTCCTAAAAGAGGAGGGGTACTTAACTCTTCCCACTTGAATTTATTAGTGCCCACCAAGAAAAGAGAGGTGGTATTACATATTGAAAATATTTCTGCATCTTTATCCTCATCTTTGTAAACCCCTTCAAATTAGGAACTAGTGCTTGTCTTTTTTTTTTTTTTTTTAACATGTAACAGAGGACTCATTAAAAATATCTTCTCATTGGTTAATGTTTTAACGCTCTGAGCTGGATAAAGTACCAAATTAACTTTAAGGTGTACATTTATTTTGCAGTGGTAAAGAATTACTTTCAGCACCGTGAATTTTCATTCACATTGAAAGATGATATTTACATTCGCTACCAATCCTTCAACAACCAAAGTGAGCTGGAAAAGGAGATGCAGAAAATGAATCCATACAAGATTGATATTGGCGCAGTATATTCCCACAGAGTAAGAAATCGGTTTTGTATGTAGTTTGTTGTTTTTTAAACCAAGAAAGGATTGGTGCCCCTAGCATTTTGAGATAAATTTGTAGTGTTTATTTTATTTGAAGAGCCACGTTTCAACCATTTTTGCAAGGAAGTTGTTTTTTCAATGTCCTTTGATACTTGACTGACTGGAAATCATTTGGAAATGGATTGGCTATATTCACTGTAGGACAAAAAACTTTCAGCCAATATCTGGCTGAAAGACTAAATGAGGTCCATTAAAAAAGAAATGTTAAAAAAAAAAAAAAAAGACTAAATGAGGGACTTTCCTGGTGGCACAGTGGATGCAGGGGACTTGGGTTCTATCCCTGGCCCAGGAAGATCCCACATGCCGTGGAGCAGTTGAGCATGTGTGCCACAGCCAACAAGCCTGTGCTCTAGACCCTGGGAGCTGCAACTGAAGCCCAGGCGCCCTAGAGCCCATGCTGCTCAGCAGGAGAAGCCACTCCAAAGAGAACCCCACGTACCGAAGCTAGAGAAAGCCCATGCAGCACAATCAAAATAAATAGGTGAAAAAACATTTTTTAAAGACTAAATGAAGAAGTCAGTATGGTTGAACACAGAGGATATTGGGGAGAATCATTCTTGATTCCTCCATTTCTCTCACGCCTATATCTGTTTCACTAGGTAATCTCTTTAGCGCTACCATAATAATATCTACTAACCACTGCTGCTAGTGCCACTACCATCATCATCACCTCTTATCTGAATTACTGTAAAAACTTCCTAACACTTTGCTCCTGTAGACTCTAGACTGTATTCTCAACACGGCAGCCAAAAGGATCCTTTTAAAACAAGTAAGATCATCTTGATTCATCTGCTCAAACCATTCTCCAGTGGCTTCTCATTTCACCCAGAGTTCGAGCCCCTCTCTCTCCCTCACTCACTCCAATCTTGTCACTGGTCTGTGCTCAATCAATTTCCACTGCCTAGAACCATTTCCCGAAGCATCTTTTTGGTTCATTTTTCTCACCTCCTTCAAGTCCTTACTCAGAGAGGCCTGTAGCCTGCCTTTCCTCCTACCCTTTCCCCTCACTGATATATCCTAAGTGCCTAGAATACTGCCAGGCAGAGAGAGTACATCATAAGTGTCTGTGGAATGAATGAACGTAATTGCCCAAAACTGCCCTTCTTCCTCTCCTTAAAAATACACACAGGTAGGGAAAAGATACACATAGAATAATAGCTTTTGTATGGAGCCTTTTCTTAATGTTGTATGACTTGTTTTTCATATCATTCTTCATTATTCTTTTTTTAAAAGGAGAACTTAGATAATTTGGCCTAGGTTACATAATTTCTAAATGAGGGAGATAGGACCTGAATCCAGGTTTTCTGACTCTAAATCCCAAAGGAAAGGGAGAGGAGGTAAGAAAAGGCAGGCAGGGAAAATACTTTGGAGCAGGTTACTCCTCTTTTAGGGATGGAGATTAAAACAAGTCTCTATAGAAGAGCCAAGGTTCACTCTACTCCTTCTTTCTAGCACAGAAGGGGGAAAAGGTGTCATTTCTTAAACTGGGCCAAGACAGACATCTATACATCATCTTTGTGTGTTTTTATTAGTTATATATGCACGTAGTTTACAAAAATCAACTACTATTAATTAAGCTTTCTTTTTTTGGTCTGCTACTTTTGCCCCTATTTTCTGTTCCCAAGAGGCAACCTTCTTTTTCGGGGGGGAGCCGTGCTGGGTCTTAGCTGAGGCACAAGGAACCTTCAGTCTCCATTGCACCATATGGAATCTTTAGCTGTGGCATGTGGGATCTAGTTCCCTGACCAGGGACTGAATCCCAGGCCCCCTTGTATTGGAAGTGCAGAGTCTTAGCCACTGGACCACCAGGGAAGTCTGTCTTCCTACTTTTTGTTTTCATTTTCTCTGCTTTCTGGGGAATTTCCTCAGAGGTTTTCATTTCTGCTATTATGTTTTCATTTCCAAGAACCTTTTTTTCCTAACATATCCTGTACTCTTTTCGTTGATATATCTTATCTTGCTGAAGATAGCAATGACAGTTTTTTACATTTTCTTCCGTTACACAGGCTGTTTTCTCTACAGTTACATTTTTTTCTGTTTTTCCACTGTTATCAGAGGTTTTCCTCATATATCTGGTGATTTCTTGCTTGTGGCTTATATTTAAGAATAGAGTACCAAAGAGCTGATTGGAAGCTCTGTATACGTGGCTGAGATTTCTTTACTACAGGGTGATCTGACTGGGCCATTTTATTGTGGGAAGCTCTGATGTCAGTTTCTCCAGGTCTTTGTTAGAATGAAAACTCCCGTTGATCACTGATCTGTTCCTAGAGCCTAATAACAATGCCTGATACACCTGGTCGGTCTTGAGAGAGGAATCTTCCTGTCTCCTTCCTGGGGTGGCAGCGGGAAGGTACAGAGGAGAGAGCTAGGTCTCAGCAGTCCACAAGTAAATGTCTAATTAGTCCCCTGAATATCTGCACAGTACAGCCTTTTTTCAGCTGTGCCCACTCCCCTTCTCAGTCCAGGAACCCTCTGCTTTATGCTCCCCAGGTAATGATTCAGGTGTCTTCACCAGGGAAATGGAAGCACAGTCACCTAGCTCCACAGAGTAGGTTTAGCACTAACTGCTTTGTAAATAGGTTTGTAATCAATCCTCCTGTTTTTAATCTCAGCTCCAGAGATACCTGTTGTCACCTATTCCTAAGACTTGGGGATTCTGAGATGTAAATTGGGTTTCTTCTTGTTCTTCTTTACTGAGAGCTGAAGACTCAGCTTTTTGAATCTCCTTATAAAAATTGTGGTGGTATTGTCTCCTCTCTGGTTCTTTTTAAAAAGACTTATACCTGTCTTTAAAAATAAAAAATTATTTTTGTGCAGGTTTAGAGGAAGCCAAATAAGTATTTGCATTCAGTCTGCTTTCTTTACCAGATAGTCCATAGCCTCAAAGGAAATTACTTAGAACTTGAGCCAGACTGTCTTGGGAGATCTTTTTGAATTATAGAAAAATTTTAAACACATTTTTGTTACTTACATGCCCAATAACAATTAAAGGTCCTTAAAATATCTTGCAGTAGGCTACTAATTATTTGTATGGACCTTTTCTTATCAGAAACCTAAAAATGCTTTATTATGATTTCTATTGATCAACAAATGTTTATTATACAATGTCATATGTCAATTATATCTCAGTAGGATTATAAGAAAACAAATACTTACGGTAAAGCATTTATCAAGCTTTGTTTTTATGAAAGTTACACTGTGATCACTTCTGGCTGTGTAGGATCACATCAGTGAGCTGCTTTTCTGTCAGTCACGGACAGACTTGGCATTAGATGGTTTCTCTCCTTCTCTTTGGCCCCTTTTTCTTTATAGGTAGGAAATAAGCATATCTGACAGTGTGGTGGCTCTTATAGAAACTGCTTGATATCTTGTCCCTTTAGCCCAACCAACACAATACAGTGAAGCTGGGAGCTTTCCAGGCTCAGGAAAAAGAACTGGTGTTTGACATTGACATGACAGACTATGACGATGTGAGGAGATGTTGCAGGTGGGTTCCGCATGCTTTGCGAGTAGGGGGGGTGATATCACTGACAGTGAGTAACGAGCATTCTGCCCCAGTTCTGCAGACATATGCTCCAAGTGCTGGACCCTCATGACGATGGCCATACGTATCATCGACCGAGCGCTGAAAGGCAAGTGTTAGCAGTATCTCAGTGGGGTCACATGCAAGAATCTTTTTTTTTCTGAATATTAATCTGTCTACACCATTTTATAATCAATTCTCATAAATTTCTGACATGTTTCTTTGAAATATATGATGGGAAAATAAAAGATTAAAGTCTTTGATAAAGCTATTGATCAAGTCATGTAATTTTTTCCCCAATTCAGTCATCTGTTGAGCAACTCTTGCATGCCCATTACTGTCCTAAGTGAGGGAACTATGAAAGATAACAATTCTTACCTCGAGTAAGTTATGCAGTCTAAAGAGGAAACCAGAAAATTCAGGATTACGTATGTGTTACTAGGCACAGGGTGCTGTGGGGGTGGAGAACAGCAGGAGTGCATACAGGGATGGGAAGATGTTAGATCAGAAAAGGCTTCCTGGAAGAGGTGATGGCGAGGATGACAGTGATAACAGCTAACTTATATAAGAGGCTTATTATGTACCAGGCACTGTTCCAAACACTTGTTACCTATTTTAGTATTCTTAGACTGGGTCTTTAGAGAGAAACGGCAATTGGTCAGGGAGAGAAATAGAAGTACTGGGGCACGAAGAAATTCTTAGCAGAGTGACCAGGATACGTAAAGAACTGAAGGCAAGAGCCCAGGGAGCATGGGAAACTACAAATGATGTACAGTTGACCCTTGAACAACACGGGTGTGAACAGCGCAAGTCTACATACACAGATTTTCTTCAGTAGTAAATACTGCAATACTGTATGCTTCATAGTTGGTTAAATCTGCAGATGTGGAACCACAAATAGAGAGGAACTGCTGATGCAGAGGAATGCGTCCTTATATATATATACATACACATACAGCTTACTTATTTGTTGGCTGCACTGGGTCCTCATTACTAGGCGTGGGCTTCCTCCAGCTGACAGGGAGGGCTATTTTTCGTTACGGTGCGCAGGCTTTTCTTACCACAGAGCACAGGCTTAGTAGCTGTGGCACACAGGCTTAGTTGCCCCCACAGCATGTGGAATTTCCCCTGGCCAAGGATCAAATTTGTGTCCCCTGCATTGGCAGGCAGATTCTTAACCACTGGACCACCCAGGAAGTTCAAGGAACTGTTTCTATGGAGGGCCAACCATAAGTTTTATGTGGATTTTCTAGTGGGAGGGTCGGCATCCCAGTTTGTTCAAGGATCAACTGTAGTATAGTTAAAATGAGTACAGATAAGAGGTAAAAAAAAAAATCAAGCTAGAGAAATATGCAAGAACCAGAAATTTACAAATTTATTTTAAAACTGATTATTTCTTCCCTCCTCAGAGGACTTTGGATTTAAACATCGTCTCTGGGTATATTCTGGAAGGAGAGGTGTTCATTGTTGGGTCTGTGATGAATCAGTTAGAAAACTGTCCTCTGCAGTACGTTCTGGGATAGTTGAATATTTGAGTCTTGTAAAGGTAAGGTCTTCTTAATGATAGTTTACATTTCTTCGTTAGCTAGACCCAGCCTTGTATGCTTAGTAACAAAAGCAAACTATCTTTTAAGCATTCATAGTTCAGAGTAAATGATTTTACCAGTAGATCAGTTAAAATCATAGTAGTTACATTTTTTAAGATATCTCATATTTTGCTGTAAGTATCCTCCTTTGTGGCAAAAGGAAGTTTAGTTTACTTTTCTGGCCCAAGTATGTCAAGTAAAGTTAACCAAGAAAATTACAGGTATTGAGACTGTATAAAATGGCATGCAAGATTCTATACTTTGACAGAATTTAATCAGTATCTTTAGAACACGTTAAAGAAAATTTTGATTTATTTCATTTATGTTATATAATATACATGAAGTTTTGTTTGTTTGTTTGTTTTTGATGGTTTGTTTTTCAGGGTGGTCAAGATGTTAAAAAGAAAGTTCACCTAAGTGAAAAAATTCACCCTTTTGTCAGGTCTGTTGGGGAAGACTCCATGAAGTTTAAGTTGTGTCTGATTTACCTGTATGTGCTTTTAGAATTACCTTATCAATTTTCTGTACCAGGGTAGCATTTTACAACATTAATAGCCAGAATTAATTTCCTGTTTTGTACATTCCAGTATTCTTGATAGGTGTTTCACAAATGTTCTTATTGGTCTTCACAACAACCTCATTAGATACATAATGGTTATCTCCACTTACAGATGAGAGAAGTGAGATTTGGAGAGATTGTATAATTTGTTTGGCTTTATGCAAGTAATTATTAAAATCAGGACACATGTCCTTGTCTGCTTGATTCCAAAGACCATACCCTTTCCATTGAATTCACTACTTCTCTAGGATAATGGAAAGAGCATTGCATTAGAAGTAAGAATCCCTACTCTCCCACTTTAATATGACCCTGATAAAATATTAGAGACTCTGTTTCTTATCAGTATGGGGAGAACAGTGTCTACTCCATCTACCTCAGAGTTGCGGCAGAGATTAAATGAAGCAGTAGGAGGGCCCTGGCAGTCCGGTGGTTAAGGCTTTCTGCCTCCACTGCAGGGGTCATGGGTTCAGTCCCTGACTGGGGAACTAAGATCCTGCATGCTGCATGCTGCACAGCGAAAAAAATAATAATAATAAATAAAATAAAATAAAAGCTAGTAACCTAACATACAAATATATACACATAAAACAGTAGATACAAAGTCTATTTTCAAAATGCAAAGCACGTTGTAAGTGTTGAGATGCTAAAGCAAGCAATTCAGAATAGAAACTGTAGATTGTATCCCACATCCTACTACTGATGTATTATTACATTGTCCTGACTTGGTTGCTTTCTGCCCTTGTTACATGTCTCTGATGCTATTAACCTTCTAAATTGTGGGATTTAAGAAGTAAACATTTCTTGAATATCTAGTCTAAGCCAAATACTTTGCTAGGTTCTTTCCCCTTAGAATGTTTCATTTAACTCTCATAACCCTGTGAAGAGGTATAATTACCATTTTATCTAATTAAGTTCTAGAAATTCAGTGAAAATAAGTACTAGCCTCCCTAGTGAACAAAAGCCATGTGCCATATATGTCACTAATAGTGTTGGGACTTTGTTATTATTGTTCCTACAGAAAATCTATAAACATAATAAAAAAATACTTTGAACAATATGCCTTAGTTGATCAAGATATTCTTGAGAATAAAGAAAGCTGGGATAAAATTTTAGCCCTTGTTCCTGAAAATATCCTTTCCCAAGACCATTTCTATGTGAGCTACTTGTACTGACCTATGATATTATAAATTTGTTCTACCTGTATGTTCTCATGTACTTATATAGTTTTAATCTTTTTTACACAATACATCTCCTGTATTTCTGCATTTTTTTTTAATCTCTAGTCTGGAATACAATAAGAAGTGAGGCTGTTTTGTAAATAAATTTCCTCATTTTGGAAGTTGATCCTCCTAAAATTAGTGACTACTTAACAGATGCAAAATCATCATCAAAATATATACAGATCACGGACCAGTTTTACCTTAAACCTTACAGCTATTTTGGCATTCATTCTGTCGTACCTAATACAGTTTAACAGGAATTTTTCTAAGGTTTTATGTTTAATATTTGTATTTTAGAAAACAATAATTACTTTTTATGTAATCTTTAGATATCCTTGTGGTAATACACATTGAAAATAAGTTGTTCATTGATGTACCCTAAATGAGTGTGTTCCTTAATGATCCATCACCAATGCGTGATGAACTTCAACAAGGCTTCCAAAGGCATAGCAATTCACTTCAGCGTTGGGAGAATTTGAAGAACACCATCAACAAATTTCAGGTATATTCCATTGAAATCTGTATTACAAATACAATAATGCAATTCTTAATTGAATTCTCATTTTTTCACTTACTGAGTTAGAGATGGTTGAAGATCATTTTTTCACCACCTTAAAGAAATCTTCAAAAGTTCCTACTGATCCTCATGCTGGACTTGCATCTGTTTTTAGAAAAACAACAAAAATGACAAATGTGGACCCTGGCTTGAGTGGGAGATCATGCTCCAATATTGCTTTCCACGACTGGATATCAATGTTAGCAAAGGAATCAATCATTTACTGAAGAGCCCTTTTAGTGTTCATCCTAAAACAGGTACTATGTAAAAAAGAAAAAAGAAAACTCAAAGTTATTTTTTGTTATAGAAAGCATGTCACTGGATGTGAAAGTCTGAAATAGTAAACCTTGAAGAATTGTTCTGTCAACTAATATCTGAATTAACTTATTTTTCTATTGTCAGTAGTTATTCAATGAGTTTCCACTATGTAAATAATTTTCAGTTGGGTTTCTAAGGTTCAGCGTTAGAAGTAGAGTTGGAGAGGAACTTAAAACACAGAACAACAGCACATATTGTACAGATGAGAAAACAGTGACTCCAGAGGTTAAAGGGATTTGTCCACAGTCTTAAAACAAATTTTGGGGAATTCCCTGGTGATCCAGGGAGGTTAGGACTCGGCACTTTGACTCACGGGGACCAGGTTCTATTGCCATGCGGGGAACTAAGATCCCACAAGCCTTGTAGTATGGCCAAAAATAAAAAAATTATGTCAGAACTGATAACAGAGTTCAGTTCTTAAGACTCAAAGTTCCGTGCTTTTTAGAAATGGAATCACAGATGTAGAGGACAAACTTCTGGTTCCCAAGGTGGAAGCAGGGGGTGGGATGAATTGGGAGACTGGGATTGACATATATACACTGCTATGTAAATAAGTAATGGGGACCTATGTGTAGCTCAGGAACCTGTCAGTTATCTGTGGCAACTTAAATGGGAAGGAAATCTTGAGAGGGGGGATACATGTATACATAGAACTGATTCATTTTGCGGTTCAGCAGAAATTAACAACACTGTAAGGCAACTATACTCCAGTTAAAAAAAAATTCCATGCTCTTTCCACTATGCTCCTCCCTCAGGTCTTTTTCAGTAGATTTAGCTTTCTTCTTTCACTCTTCTGGATAAGATTTGATGGACTAAAACTGACTTTACAATAAGTATGATAGTAGATATATTGGCATAAACTTTGCTCCATCCGACTAGAGGACACAATTAGAAGTATCTAGTTGTCCTTTTTAGTGTCAACAATTCAACTCTGCCACTTGCTGTGGGAAGTTAAGCAAACTACCCTTGGTTTTAGCATCTGTACAGTGGAGATACCTCAGTGGTTTATGGTGAAGATCTAAAAGGTAAAATGCTTAGAAAAGTGTCTGTCACATATTCAATACTCCCAAATCGCCTAGTGTTCTTTAATAGTCTACAGTGACTCTGTAGTGTATAGATTTATATTGCCCCTTTTCAAATCTTCCAATTATGTGTTTTTAGTTTATTTTGGTAATAAGCTTAATGTTTCTTAATATTTATCTTAATATTCTAAAGCTTCAGTGAGTATTCCCCTTATTTAATATTCAAGATTTGAGTAACAAATTATATTCACTTGTAAGTATACATTTTTATTATATTTTTTTCCCATTAAATGGGTATAGTCTTTTCACTCTGCCTTCCACCTGTAACTCCCAATTCCCTTAATTATTTTGTTAGTCACCTGCCATTCTTTAAATTCATTATCTCATTTTTCAGATATGAGTTTTATGTCATGTCCCAGTTGTGGATTTTGTAAAAGGGTAATATGTCATTTATATTATTTCCAAAGATGCTCAACACATAGGTGTCTGTTTTGATTTCAGCAAATTAATCAAAGTAATGAAGTAAACTACTTCCATCTGTTTTGTGTTCCATCTTCAGGACTCACTAAATTTGAGATTGTTCCATACTTAAATATTGAAGGATATAGCGAAGAGGAAAACAGAAATCAAAATAGATATAAGAGCAACTAGGTAATAGCTCAACAGTCTTTCACATCTATTTTTTGGTGTTTTTAGAGAGATAAAGGCACAAATGTGAAAGTACTTTTTTAAGACCCAATTTTATTGTATTTATGTATTTTTTGAAACATTTTGGCCACATGGCATGTGGGATCTTAGTTCCCCAGTCAGAAATAGAATCATACCCCCTGCATTGGAAGTGTGGAGTCTTAACTATTGGACCTCCAGGAAAGTCCCGAAAGTACTTTTAATTTATATTTCTAAATAAATATTCTTAACAGATTAGTGTAACCCTCTTTCTAAGCCTTAAAGTTTTAGCCAAAAATAACTCACAGGACACAGCCTATAATTGTTTGTATTGTACAGTATTCAGTTTATAGTTTTTGTTTCTCACAGGTCGCATTTCTGTGCCTATTGACTTACAGAAAGTGGATCAGTTTGATCCACTCACTGTTCCAACCATAAGGTATGTTCCAGATCACTGATCACTCCTTTTTTGTTTGTGGCTATTGTAAATGTGAAGTGAAGTGGATTAGATCCCTTCTGGTGAGGCAGCTTCTCTGAGGCTGTATGATGGTGCCCTTCCAGAAGAGCATTTCCTAGTGAGTTCTACAGAACACAAGTTTTTCAGCTACTATTATGTAAAAAAAAAAAAGTTCAAATAAGTTTGAGAAATGTTGACTTAAGCAAAATTTCCTAGTCTTTAATATGCTAACATGCATGGAAAACTCCAGAAAGAGAGTATGATGTTTAGAATATCCCAAATTCATGTGGCCACATTTTTTTCACAGAAAATCTTGTGAGATTCATGTGCTTTCATACACTGGGTAATGTTGACCAAGAATCAACTTTAAAATTATCTTCTTCTATTATTTTTAGTTCCATTTGCCATGAATTGGATGTTATTTCTATTAAAGAAGAAAAAGAGAAGGGAGCTGAATCTGATATTAAACCCAGAACCAGAGGTAGGTTAGTACATTGAAGTCTCACTTTAACATAGTCTTTTTATATTGACATCTTTCTGTGACTCCAGTAATTAATTTGCCTTGGATTCAGACCAGAATGGATCATTGTTTATCCTGAAACCAGCTCAGTAGCAAATAATATGATCACAATGTTTCTCTCCTTCATCAGTTGCCCAAATGGTGCTGTTGAATCCAATGTTGAGTCAACAGATATTCACAAAGTAACATTTAATGCCAGGATCTATACTGAAAGATTAAATTGTCAATTGATTTTGACAGTTGTTTGAATCTCATAGTCTTAGATTCAATAACTCTTTACTTGACAACTACTATGTGTGCAGTATTTTGTTCTGTACTTTGTCTTTGTATCCAGATGAGTGTTATGTTAAATATATGTCTAAACTGTAACAGAATTGTATATCCAAGAATTTGAAGGAGCTGGGAATATAAAACCGCCTATTGCTGCTGCTAAGTCGCTTCAGTTGTGTCCAACTCTGTGCGACCACATAGACGGCAGCCCACCAGGCTCCTTTCCCTGGGATTCTCCAGGCAAGAACACTGGAGTGGGTTGCCATTTCCTTCTCCAGTGCATGAAAGTGAAAAGTGAAAGTGAAGTCGCTCAGTCGTGTCCGACTCTTAGCAACCCCATGGACTGCAGCCCACCAGGCTCCTCCGTCCATGGGATTTTCCAGGCAGGAGTACTGGAGTGGGGTGCCTTTGCCTTCTCTGAAAACTGCCTATTAGTGAAAGTCAAATCTTATACCAACACCCAAGAGACACTATAGCAGTAGTTCAACAGTGAGCTCTATGTTGAAAACGTCACGCACTGTCCAAATGTAATCACTAGCCTTTTCACGTGACTTTGGAGAACTTGAAATGTGAGAAACTGAATTTTTAGCTTCATTTAATTTAAATAGCCTCATGTGACTCATGACTACTGTAATGGGCAGAACAGATCTCTGATTGATCTTTTTAGTCAAATGTTGCTACCTTTCTTTCAGAATCCAAGCTCAAATGTCACTTCATATATTTCAGCTCTAACATAAACAAGGTACATTCCTCCATCAATATTTATAGAATGATTACAAGCATTCTGTTTAAAATAATGGACAAAAGTCTCTAACAAATAAACTGGATAATAATAAACTGAAAAAAAAAAAAAAAAGAACTCAGGGAAAGTAAACAATGCAAGGAACAGAGGAAACCTTTTTTTTTTTTTTTTAAAAACTGATATCCTCAGAGATTAAGAGAAGACAGTGTACCCATGAAGCAAGACCAGAATGCTATGGGAAAAAAAACATTCAGAATAAGAAAGAGGTCTTAGAAATCAAAAACATAATCGTTAGAATAAAACTTTCACTGGAAGGGCTGGAAAAGAAAAGAGGAGATTTCCTAGAAAGTAGTAGAAAAAAGACAAGTTAGTTATGTTTTTTAAGGAGGAAAAAGATAAACAGAATTAAAGACTGATTCAGGAGGTCTGATATCTGACAGAAAAAGAACAAATAAAACAGGGAGGGAAAAAATTGTCAAAATTATATATGAAAACATCCCAGAAATAAGCCCTTTGTTGAAAGGGCTCAGCATAATGAGAATGATATGCCTACACCAAGGCACATCATTTTGAAATTTAACACTGAGAATTAAGAGAAGATCTTAAGAGCTTTCAGACCCCCTTCCTACAGTCCCTCCCCACAAAAAAGCCAAGGACCTAGGAAGAATGACCTTAAATTTCTAAGTAAAAATGGAAGTATTCATTTTTAGAAGTAAGTGCTAGAAAAGAAAAAAGTAGTTGCCATTCAAGAAGATGGAAAGGTTAGAATTAGGGCAGGGAGCTGCTATTTTTTTCCACATAAACCTGTTAGTACTATTTTACTTTTTTTTTTTAACAAATTACTTTTAACACAACTTTTTAAATTTAATAGGATCTCTTTGTGGACATCTTTTTACTTTGTTCAGAGGTTTTAAAGAAGCAAGTTTTGGCTCCCTATAAGGAGAAGCTTTATAATATGTGTTCAGAAATAAACTGCACTTTAAAGTATTCATAAAGGCTATTAACCATCAGTAAGTCAGGGATGCTTTAGATAAGGTTGGAGGCTGGCATAGGTGATATTTAAGTTCCTTATTATTTTTTTAATTTCTATGATTCTAAACTTTTGTCCATTTTCATATTAGTACCATTTGCTCCTTCCCTTCTACTTCCCAAATACTGGTATGTTCTCTACCCTCCTCACTGACTATCTAATTAAATCTTTTTTCTAAGACCCAGTTCATAGCTACCTCAGTCAACTTTGATTGGTCAGTTCTTTGGACACAAAGTTATCTGTATGCCTGTTTGGCCTTTAATTATATATTGTCTTCTGTTACTCCTCTATAGGGGTTGTTTTTCCAATTCATTTAAAAGCTTCTTGAAGGAATTCCCTGATGGTCCAGTGGTTAGGATTCCATACCTCCACTGCAAGAGCCCAGCTTCCATCCCCGGTCAGGGAACTAAGATCCTGCAAGCCTCTCAGAGTGGCCCAAATAAATAAATAAATATTTTAAAGCATAAAAATTTCTTGAGATGAAGTAGTATGTATGGATTATACTTTTTTATAACTTAGCATAGTGCTCTATATAATTATGGCATGTGGGATCTTAGTTCCCTGACCAGGGATGGAACCCTACCCTGCAGAGGAAGCATGGGGTCTTAACCACTGGACCTCCAGAGAAGTCCCTGGTTCCTTTCCTTTTTTTTCTTTAAATTCTTTTTAGTAAACTATTATGAGTAGTCTTAATTCCATGCAGATAAAATCCAAATCTCATCTTGATCTCAATTAGATTTTTCCCTTCCTTTGGGTATTAATTATAGATTGTATAATTAAATGGATGATTAAGATTCTATATTCAAAGTTTTATATACATTTTTAAGACTATTTTACAAATCAGAGAATACCTATACTTAATGCATGTGACTATAAACTTCTGATTGTTTCCAGAAGGTATGGCCCTCACTTCACATTTTCAGTGTTTTGATCTATTGGTAAAACTATTTATTATTGAAGCCACAATTTCCAAAGAAAGGAGTGTTTGGTGGGACTTAATACATAGCAGTAGATGATGCTGGTCTAATACCAGAAAGCCGGACTACTAGAGTAGTTATATACATATAGTTTGGATGTTTTAGAGCAGCATTGTCTATTAATACATTAGCCATATGTGGCTATTAGGCATTTGAAATGTGGCTAGTATAACTAAAGAACAGGGTTTTGTTTTGTTTTTTTAATTCTAATTAATTTAAGCTTAAAAACTGATAACTGGTTCAATTATTGGAAAACTTTTAAGCATGTTAGAAAAATTAGTTATATGAGCTTGCTTTTTTACCTACATATATTATAATTTAAATCTAGATCAAGTATTTCCAATGATATGATAATATAGTATCTGTCAATAAGTTGAGTTATACTTTAAGTAGAAAATACTAGATTTCAAAGACTTAGTATGAAAGAATGTAAAATATTTCAATCTTTAATGGCAACCCACTCCAGTATTCTTGCCTGGAAAATCCCATGGTTAGAGGAGCCTGGTAGGCTACAGTCCACGGGGTTGCAAAAGTCAGACACAACTGAGCGACTTCACTCACTTTTTATCATATGTTGAAATATTTTAAGATATAATGGGTTAAAAAAAATATACTATTAAAATTAATTTCACCTTTTTAAGGTGGCTACAAGAATGCTTTAAATTATACATTTCTCATTATTTTCTATTGGACACAGCACCATTGTACAGAATTTTTACAAGAGATTAAAAGTTATACTTTCGTGTTATTCTTGCTGCCAAAATGCTAATTATAACTCATGGTCTTCATAATTTAGATTATAAGAAGACCAGTCTAGCTCCTTTTGTAAAAGTTTTCGAGCAGTTTCTTGAAAACCTGGATAAATCCCGAAAAGGAGAACTTCTCAAGAAGAGTGGTAAGATTCTATTTCTCTTATAGCTATTTTGATCTTAGTATGGGCAGTTTAAAACATCTAGCGAGTGAACAATTTTTAGAGCTCTAATCTTTGCCCTCTCAAGAAAAGTTACTAGTTTATCTTACCATCTTTAGTGTTTTGAAAACTGAGGTCCCTTAATTCAATTCAGCACATACTTATTTAACACTTTCTATATATCAGGTTCTATGAGAAAAATAAAAATGAATTATACAAGGATGAATTCCACACCATGGCTCCCTGCCCTTAGGGAATACTAACTGATGCCAAAAAAAAAAGAAAAGTATAAAATGCTAAAAAAGCGATAGAGGTCTCGTCTGACTGAGAGAATCTGGGAAGATTTTATATGAAAAGAATGGCATTTAACTCTATTCAGTGAACTACTGCATGAATTCTAGTCCCCAGTGCCAATATATCATGGCTTGAGTGAGGTATGAGTAGGAATTCCACAAACAGAGATTTGATGAGATAAAGATACAGGAGTGGAGGAAGGAGACAGGTTGCTCATTCTCGAAGGAACAGCAGAAACAAAGGCATAGAAGCAGGAAAGCATCAGTCACTCTAGAGGCCATCAAGTCGTATAGCTTATTTGGGAAAAGATGCATCAGGAAGTGATGAGATAGAAATTCAAAGAAGCCACAGTGTAGATTGCCTTGAATTCCAGTCTTGGGAGTTTGAGTTTAATTCACATGAACAGGGAAGCAAGTAAAGCATTTTGAGGAAGGGAGTGCCATGATTTGTAGTTGTATCTAGAAAGATAAATCTACTAGCTGTATCTGGGGAGAAACAGGGAATAGATTGAGCTATTAGTATTAGGACAAATAGAGCTGGAGATCTCCAAAAAGTGCAGATACTAGAGCCATCCTTGAAACTTGGTAATGACTTTTTTTGGAAGCTGAAAGATCTAAGTATAAGTGTCACAGAAGCCAAGCAAGAGGAAAGTTTCAATGAGCTTATCAAGTTCTTTGACTAGGAGACACCCAAGCTTATGTGTAAGGCAAAAGGAAAAAAATCAGTAGTGAGTATTATTCAAGAGATTGATGAATACCATAGAAAATTGGCAATGTTATAGAAATACAAGCCCCCTTTCCACTTCATTTTTTAATAAAATGTGTGATGACTAAATAGTAGTGCCTAAGATAATGTTTTACTCATCGTAGACACTCAAAATACATGCTTGTTGAATGAACAGTGATGACTCTGAACTTGGAAAGCCTCACTGAAGCTGCCATTCCAATGGGGCATATTAAGTCCTTTGTATTCTCGTTCTGTACTAACTCAGCCTATAATGTGGGCTTCAGCAAATGTGAAAGCAAATCTTTATGCATGATGTGAATTTAATGGAAGCATTAAGCAAATCAGAATGTGAAATAAATGAGCTTTGTTTTCCTTTACTATCCTTGATAAAAATCTATTCTATTTTAGATTTACAAAAAGACTTCTGAAGATAACAAACAACTCCTTTTATATGAATATGGATTATCTTCTACCTTCAACCAAGAATCAAATACTTCAAGAGCCATTTAATAAACGTAGCAGAACTGTGTATGTGTCTTAATGCTCGAAGCAAAATTTCCTTTTCTTGAGAAATAATTATGTTGAAAAGATTCAGGAAACCACCAAAGGAGAATGTTCAGATTCCTGGAAGGAGCAATACTGGGAGGATATAAGTGAATGCAGATTAATCTGTAAGATTTAATATTATAATGCTAAGATTACTGATACAGGCACTAACTTCTAGTAGTTGCCATATATAGAAGTAAGTGAGTAGTAATATGACCAAGACTTTAACGTCAGCTCACCAGATCCAACCTCCATATTTCTAGGTGTATGAAGGTTTTGTTCTTAATTAACACTTGATTAATTATACCTGGAGCATGTATTCAGTAACTTCCTCATTTTGTTTACTGATATTTTTATTGGTCAGGCCATACCCCACTCCCTGTCTTTTAAAAAATCATTTTAAAATGGGCATCCAAACCTACAATAACTTTACTTCAAAAGATATGACTTAATACTGTTACAATATTAGAGTCAAATAGAGTATTTTTTATAACTGTTGGCAATTGTAGCTCCTAACTTCTTCCCTCAGAGAATAATTTTCTAAGCAATTTAGAAAAAATAAACCACTTCACCAGCATAAACTTTTATACTTGTCAAAACACTTGGACTTTGTATATCTCTAGACACTTACATTTAATTTTAAAGGTTTCATTTCTTCCATATTTGATTTCATGTGATAGATTCTGAAATGTCAGATTTCTTTTGCCTGGTTTTACAGCCAGTCTAAAAACAAAACAGTCATTCTAGTTTACATTGTCTTTTGAGAAACATTGAGAAGCAGGCTTTCAGGCTGGTGCTTTCCATGGGGTATGAAAATTTTCCTTTGCATTACCTATAACATTGTTTTCACCATAGCCACAGTCTTTTTTTTTTTCTTTTGTCTTTTGACTTAAATAAAACAGATTGTGTAATACAGTCAACACACTGAAATGGCTTGCATTTCTTTCTCTTTTCTAATTTTTTAAGAAAAAAAGACTATTGTATAATTCCTCTGTTGAACTTCTGTTTGCTACATATTGTTCATTCTTTTTGGAAAACAGTGACTGGTCAATTAAAACTCCTGAATACAAAATTACTAAAGACAAGTTAGTCCATCTTAAGTACTCAGAATGAGAGGAGAAAAACTGGGTGGGATTACCCGTTCAACAAAAGATGTTTTAGCATTAAAGCATTTTAACGCTTTAATATTAGAGTCCTTGATAAAAACTGGTATAACAGCCAATAAACTAAATTACAGAATATATTGTGCTTGTATATAACAATGTCTGGTTCTTGAAAATAGCAGAAACATGCTCAAAGACAATTGACTTCTCTAACTCTGATTTGCCAACTCATCCATGTATGAAAATTGTAGAAACAAAGGGCCAGTTAAAGGCCCAGTTTATAAAGAAACCCAAAGAAAGTTCATCCTTCCTTAGCTAACGATTAACAGTTATAAGTCAGTGGGCTTGCTAGGAAAGAAAGGGGCGTAGTCAGAATGTTTTAGGTATCTAAGGCCACAGTTGGCTATTATGGGCCCTTCTGACGGTAAATGGAATGCACTGAAAGCCTCCCAGATCACTACTAAGCAGAAATTCTATCAAAAATTTTAATAGTAACAATCAGTTAGCTTACATTACCTTCCTAACAATCCTATGAAGTAATCCTCACCACTATAGTAAAATGGTGAAATTTTAAAGTAGCTTTTAGAGCATTTAAAATATTCAATGCTTATCTTAAAAGTGTTAGGCTCTCAGTCATGTCCAACTCTTTGGGACCCCATGAACTGTAGCCCTCCAGGCTCTGTCCATGGGATTTCCCAGGTAAGAATACTGGAGTGGGTTGCCATTTCCTTCTCCGGGCGAACTTCCCCACCCAGGAATCCAACCCTCATCTCCTGCACTGCAGGCAGATTCTTTACCATCTGAGACAATAGGAAGCCCACTTTTCTTAAAAGGTAGCCACAATTGTCTTAAAGCCACTAGCTTTTAAGTGCATTTAAAGTGTAGTGTTAAAAAATAAATAAAAAAATAAAATAAAAATAAATAAAGTGTAGTGTTGGAGAAGACTCTTCAAAGTCCCTTGGACTGCAAGGAGATCCAACCAGTCCATCCTAAAGGTGATCAGTCCTGGGTGTTCATTGGAAGGGCTGTTGAAGCTGAAACTCCAGTACTTTGGCCACCTGATGCGAAAGGCTGACTCATTTGAAAAGACCCTGATGCTGGGAAAGATTGAGGGCAGGAGGAGGAGACGACAGAGGATGAGATGGTTGGATGGTATCACTGACTCAGTGGACCTGGCTTTGGGTAGACTCCGGGAGTTGGTGATGGACAGGGAGGCCTGGTGTGCTGCAGTCCATGGGGTCTCAAAGAGTCACGACTGAGTGACTGAAATGAACTGAAAGTGTGAATACTGTATTTGTTGAGTCCTTTTGGAGAGAGGATATGGGACTCAGGACCCCTAACCTTTTCATTAACAAAACATTTACATTCTACTTTTCAATAACTCTACTGTATAAGGAATGGGATCCTCTAGAACGGATGAGTTTCAGGATACAGTGTCCAAAATAGAGGCAAAAAGAAATATACTGAGTATAGAAATTTACACCTTCACGATAATCTCACTTTAAATTATGTATTCCAAAGTAAAATAATTGACAGCCTAGGTCACAGCTACCTTTCATTGGTGTGACTACAATCTCCGTGTATTCGGCATTATTTAATAACGTCGTTCTACTGAATTAATTGATAAAATGAAGTCAGAAAGTAATAATGTGGCTACTTTCCTGACGCGAGAGCAGAGGCTGCTGGCTTTCGCGTATCAAAAATGCCTCGACATGAGGGACGCGAAGGGGTCGGCTATCTAAGGACTGCATAGCTCAGGATAGAGAGTTCTGCCAGGCCAGCGACTCCTGTTCTAAATTCATACCCTTATTTAGACCTCGGCACCACCCCCAACTGGAAACAGCCGGATGGCTCACTGGTTAAAGGAAGTGACTGCAAGCAGCTCCTGACCCGGAATTAGATCCTGGCCCCGCCCCCTCCGCCAGGCTTCGCTCTGCAACAGGCGTGGGTCACGCTCTCGCTCGCTCGCTCTCTTTCTGCCGCCATCTTGGTTCCGCGTTCCCCGCACAGTAAGTGCTTGTCTTCGCCGCTACTTTTTTATCCATAGCCATCCGTCTTTCTTGCGGCCTGAGGCGCCGCGCAGAATAGGAGCTAAGGATAATTAGAGGTTTTATGGGGTCATGGGGCTCCTATTCAACCCTGGGCAGTGTGGCCTTGGGGCCTCCGGACAAAATGGGGTCTGCTCTTGGTGTCCTGGCAAGAGTAGGGCATAAGGGCCAGGGAGTCCAGAGCTGGGGAGATGGGAGCCGTTGGGGATGGAAGTGGGGTGCGTCTGCTGTTGGGACCGGCTTCGCCAGAACCCAGAGGAGGTTAAGGGGTCACAGCTTTGGAACAACCACCCCCACCCCCGCGCGCGCTCGCGCGTGTATACACACACACACCCTTATTGTGACAAGCCAGTGTTGGGACTTAAGACACCCTCTGTCCCCTTCTGAGTCCCGGAAGTCAGCAAACGCGGGTCGTGGAGGTCCTCGCCCAGAAAGCGCGCGGGGGAGAGGGGGCGCGGCGTTTCAAGGTAGCGTCTGAAGTCTCCCATCCCGTGCTCAGGAGCCAGACCGGGATCCTCTCCCTCGGGTTGAGAACGCAGTGATAATTGCTTCTGTGTGGGATTTGGAGTGTGGAATAAAACGAATCCCTGGGCACTGGGAAATCCGCTCTCCGCGGAGTGAAGAGGAGCGACAAAAAAAAGGTGATTCTCTTGATCAAAAATGTGAGGGTTACGTCGTGTTTTTCACCTATTCCAGCTACTTTGGGGAGGGCTGTCCCACACACCTTTACGGTATTTAACAGCCCTCAGCAGTTTTAAGCGTGACTCTGGATTGGACAGCAGAATGGATCCTAGTCAATTCAGGCCTCCTTTTTATTCCCTTCAGAAATGCCCGGTGAAGCCACAGAAACCGTCCCTGCTACAGAGCAGGAGTTGCCACAGCCCCAGGCTGAGACAGGTAGGTTCCCCCTGGACCCCTTGCCCTTAATTAAGATTGTAAGATTGGCCCTAAAATCATTTGGTGGGTTAAGTGACAAATAGACTGTACTTAGTATTGGTTCTCATTAAAGAAGATGGGTCTGTAGCTTTACCAGGGAGGAGAGTCCATAATAGTAACTCACCTATGGGAAATAGGTGATGCACTGGCAGGCCAAGGAGACCTGAGCTTTTGTGAGGTCCCAGCCAGCAAGTTGAATCAAGGTTTTAGATGGCGGTGCTTGGCGTTGTGCCCTCATCACATGCATGGATGAGGTGTGTGCTGGTGGTAAATGTGTTCTGGGCCCTGGGAACCTCCTAGATTGGTTAACTTGTTTTGTGGATTGGTGCTGAGCTGTTTCCAGTGTCCCGGAACAATGCCTGCATCAACAGCTTATCTGGAACCCAGGAATGAATTAGAGCCTTCTTTTGACTGCTCTTCGGCTTTGAAATTAATGAATGTAGAAGGTAGTGTAAATGCAAGGTTTGAATTCTGTTTAAAATACATCTCTACAAAACCTGAGAGGGGGTAGTGAAAAAAACTTTTATGGTAGTCTTCTTGCTGTTCAGTTGTGCAGAAGTAAAGGAAGGGAATCTTCAGGCTATGACCTCCATTCTTGCCTCTCCCCGCCCCCATGGTAATTTTTTTTTTTTTAAACTCCACCTGTCACTTAAGGGCAGTTTCTGTCTCCTGGAATTAAAATAGTTGAAAGCATTAAGGTTCTCCCTCCCCACCTGTCTGATTTTAGCAGCTGAAAGGATTAATACAGCTGCTGGAAAAGAAAAAGGAGGGGGCCTCTGAGCTGGGGAATGAGCTATGTGAAATCCTTGAACTACTGGGACTTAAGGAAGGTTAAAAAATAAAGGAGTAGTCTCTGAAGATTTGTAGTTTCAGTGTTGGACAAAACTTTAAGAGAATCTCAACTTGATTTTACAAGTGTGGAGACTGAAATTCAGATGAATTTTAAATAATCTGAATCAAGCTTCAAAACTAATGCTGTTTGCTTCCGAAGCAGTCCTCAGAACTGTTAAACTTATTCCTGAGTATTTTGAGATTGCATTGTAGGTTAGATTAAGTGCCTGTGATGAATACTCAGGGTTTGTTTTGGGGGGGGGGGGTTGATACATAACTATAACTAAATAATTATTAGAGTAAGTGAGGAAACGGACTTAGGAAGTTGGTTATGGTGTCTAAAGCAAGTCATTTGGGCCTTATCCCGGAGTTTTGAGGTTCAGTGAGAAGAAAACATTCTAAGTTTCAAATTCTGATTAATACGTTTGAGAGCATTTGCACTGTAGTCATAGAGACTTTGAGCTACCAAGTTTCCAGGAAAGACTGGTTTGAGCCTACCTCTGTAGTAGGGTACTCTTGGTTGAGTGAACTGTGAATCTGGATGCTCTAGGCTTTTTTAAAAAATAATAATAATACTCCCTTCTAGGTGTTGAGCAGTCATTCAGAATCTTTTGCACAGCTTCATTGTGGTGCCAAGTAATGCCTGTTTGGCACAGTGGCATACTCATCCAGCTTAAGGGGTGGGGACCCAGTGTATTCTCTCCACAGTCTAGTTTGACAAGTTGGATTACAGTTTCCTACGCTTGTGACTAAGCTCTGTTACTCGTGGTCTGATTCATCCAGATTGATGTCTGAAGAGCTAACATTGCTTAGAGACTGTGGAGTCCGCACTTTTGCGGTTGGTTTTTTGGTTTGTTTGATTTGGGTGAGTAAAACGAGGTATAGGGAAGCTCGGTGACTTAGTATTTAATATTGAGTATTCTGAAGCCTGAGCATTTAGAGACCTGTTTTTCTCATTCAGCTCTGATTCTCCATTATTATTGCCACTCACTACCTTCCTTGTTCTAGTTTTCAGCATTTGTTTCAGTTCATGCTCCTTGACTGGATAGAGTAGAACTTTCTAGTGGTGACTCCGTGGTCTGTGAGAAGGTCTTAGGGTCCCTTTGAGGTGGGAAGAGAAGGGCACATCTCGGAAGGAACGGTAGGAAGCCTGCTGTTGCCAACTTACTCCTGGGCTGGAGCTCCCCAGTTAAAGACCAACAGACGGCTCTTGGACTGTTCTTCACCCTAAAGTGGTTTACTTATTTTAGTAGATTTGGGAAAGGAGAAGAATGAGGTATTCTACTTGACCTCTGAAGTGTGTTTGGGGAGGTCGCTGTTGCTTGTCACCTTTGTCTAATCCTGCGTGGTCACATTCGTTCTCAGATTTAAACTTCCAGTGTTTCTTGTGTGAGGCATGTTGTACCAAGTCGGGCTGTATAACTCACTTTTGTTTTTTCCTCCCTCTCCTCCTCCATCCCCCCCTTTCCTGGCTTTTCTCCTCCAGCTGTGCCGCCTGTGTCTCCAACCTTGAGCGTCACTGCTGCTCCAGGGCAGCCCAAGCCCGCCCCCGCCCCTCCCTGCTCCCTGGCCTCCCAGCAGTGCCCTGTGGCAGCCCCTAACCAGCCTTCCCCATTCCTTTCTCCCTCGACCATGACCTCAGCCCCTTTTGAAGCTCCTTTTCTGCAGTCATCCCATGGGACGGCCCTGCCTCTGGGAGCTGCCCCTCCCACTGACCCCCCCATTTTCTTACCAAACCTAATAGGGCCTCCTATCTCCCCAGCCGCCTTAGCTCTGGCCTCTCCCATGATAACTCCAACTCTGAAAGGTGCTCATTCCTCCTCAGCCCCCTTGGCTCTGGTGGCCGTGGCTCCCCACTCAGCTCAGAAGAGCCCTGACGGCCCCCCTCACCCCCGCAGCGCACCTCCCTCAGTTGCCGTGGTTGAGTCAGGGCCAGTGACATCGCTGTCAGCTCCAGTTGCTTGCTCAGAACCAAAGCCCTCTCCTAGTCAGGCTCCCTCTCAACTAACTCCTAATCCAAAGGATACCCCCAACCCTCCAAGTATAGTCAGTGCTATCCCTTCCCATCTTGTAACTCCTTTGGCCTCTGTTCCGTCTGAACTAGCCTCATGTTCTCAGATACCACCCGCCATCCCTTCCCCTCAAGTCAAAGGTGTCCCCATCTCCTCAGCTCTGACTACTCCACAACACCCTGTGAGCCTCAGCCTGAAGGGTCCACCTGCTGCTCCATCTCTTCCAACTCAGTCCTTTGCTGTGGCTGCTGCGTCCCCCCCAGTTTTCCTCACTTCTCTGGGCTCTCATCTTACACCTTTACATCAGAGTTCTCCTGTCCAAACTTCAAGTTCTAATATTCTGTCAGATCCCATAGAAGGTACTATTTTTGTAGATCATTCTTCTATGGATCCCTGTTACACTTCTCAGAGATCTGTAATTCCTCCCCTTCCTTCCAGAAATGAGGTGGTTCCTACTGCTGTGGCTGCTTTTCCAGGGGGGGCTCCCACTTCCTCTCTGGCTCTGTCTGCTGACAAAGGCATCTCTGCTGTCCCTGACCTGGTCTCCTCAGATGTCGCTGCCTCTTCTCCATTATCTCCTCCCGCCCCTCTCATTCTCAAAGATGTTCCTAGTGCAGCAGCCCTGGCAGCGCCTAAGAATCCCCCCTCTCCCCAGAGTACATCACCTTCTCCAGAGACGGCTCTTTCTCCTGAAGCCACCCTGGCAGCAAAAAGCTACCCAGAGCCTCTCCCTGTAGTGAAGCCAGCCAGCACTTCTCCCTCTTCTCTGAGTGCTAGCTCCCCAGTCTCTGTGATCAACACAGATTCTTACACAAGCCCAGACCCAGCTAACCTGCTTCTCAAAAGTTCTTTCACTACCCCAACTGTAGCTCCATTTCCTTTGGAAAGTGCTGCCATTGATGGAATGGCTCCTACAGCTGCCAAAGGTACTTCCACTCCTTCCACTCTAGCCAGTCCTTCCACTCTTCCTACTTTACCACTGATGCCTCCAGCCTCTGAAAGTTGCCCTGTGGCTCCAGCAGTGACTTTGTTTCCCCAGAGTGCTTCTCCTTCTCTAGCTCCTATGGCACAGGTCCCTGAGATTCCCAAGTCTGAGTCTTCTACCCTTCTGCCTCCAACTCATACTCCTCAGGGTGCAAAGAAAGTTCATGGCATTTCTCAAACCTCACCATTGGCATCTGTGGCTTCCCCTCCTGAAGGGTGCCCAACTGAGGACTCTGGTGCTTCTATTACTGCATCTTCCAAAGGAATGTGCCTTGCTGACTCCCCGTCTCCTTTAGGGACTACTGTGTCTCCTCAGCCTAAAAGAATTCCAACCAAGAAGGGTTCAGCTACTGCTCCCTTAAGTCTTGCCCCTTCTGCTTCTAAAAGTGTACCTGCTATCCCTGATACTCCTGCTGGAAATCTCTCATTCACTGTTTCTCCAGTTGAAGCTTCGTCTCTTCCAGAGGCCGATCTTCCTTTTCATGTCTCTAAAGGATCACTAGTCGAGAAGCATTCCCCTACTCCCCCATCCCCCAAAGAGACTCCTGTTCCCCCACCTATGGCTCCTTCCCCCAAGGAGGGGCCAGCATCCCCATCCCCTAAAGAAACCCTTATTCCTTTAGCTGTGACCCCTTCCATCCCCAAAGGAGCCCCAGCAACTCCTTCCCCCAAAGAGGCTCCCACTCCCCTAGCTATGACGCCTCCTTCCCCCAAAGGGAGCTCAGCAACCACATTACCTAAAGAGACTCCACTTCCTGCTGTGACCCCTTCCTCCCCAAAAGGAGCCCCAGCAACCCCTTCCCCAAAACAAACCCTAGCCTCTCCACCTCCCAAAGAGGCTCCCACTTCCCCAGCTATGGCTCCTCCCTCTTCCAAAAGAACGCCAGTTAACCCACCTCCAAAGGAGGACTCCACTCCCCCACCTGTGACTCCTCCCTCCCCCAAAGAGAGCCCAGCAACTCCATCTCCCAAAAAAGCCCCGGCTAGCCCACCTCCAAAGGGTGAGTCCACTCCCCCACCTGTGACTCCCCCCTCCCCCAAAGGGAGCCCAGCAACTCCATCTCCCAGAAAAGCCCCAGCTAGCCCACCTCCAAAGGGTGAGTCCACTCCCCCACCTGTGACTCCCCCCTCCCCCAAAGGGAGCCAGCAACCCATTCCCAAAGAGGCCCATACCACCTCCAAAAGGAAAAGTCACTCCCAATCTGTGCTCCCCTCCCCCAAAGTAGCCCAAGCAACTCCATCCCCAAAAAGCCCCCGCTAGCCCACACTCCAAAGGGTGAGTTCCACTCCCCACCTGTGACTCCTTCCCTCTCCAACAAAAGGCCCCAAGCAACTCCATCTCCCAAAAAAGCCCCACTAGCCACTCCATAGGGTGAGTCCACTCCCCACCTGTGACTCCCCCCTCCCCCAAAGGGAGCCAGCATTCCCTACTTCCAAAAGCCCAGCTAGCCACCTCCAAAGGGTGAGTCCACTCCCCCACCTGTGACTCCCCCCTCCCCCAAAGGGAGCCCAGCAACTCCATCTCCCAAAAGAGCCCCAACTAACCCACCTCCAAAGGAAGAGTCCACTCCCCAACCTGTGACTCCCCCCTCCCCCAAAGGGAGCCCAGCAACTCCATCTCCCAAAAAAGCCCCAGCTAGCCCACCTCCAAAGGGTGAGTCCACTCCCCCACCTGTGACTCCTCCCTCCCCCAAAAAGGCCCCAGCAACCCCATCCCCCAAAAAAGCCCCAGCTAGCCCACCTCCACAGGGTGAGTCCACTCCCCCAACTGTGCCCCATCCCTCCCCCAAAGGGAGCCCAGCAACTCCATCTCCCAAAAAAGCCCCCAGCTAGCCCACCTCCAAGGGTGAGTCCAACCCCCTGTGACTCCCCCCTCCCCAAACGGAGCCACAGCAACTCATCTCCCAAAAAAGCCCCCGGCTAGCCACCCAAACGGGTGAGTCATCCGCCACCTGTTGACATCCCCCTCCCCAAGGGAGCCCAGCAATCCATCTCCCAGAAAACCAGCTAGCCCACTCCAAAGGGTGGTCCACTCCCCCACCTGTGACTCCCCCCTCCCCCAAAGGGAGCCCAGCAACTCCATCTCCCAAAAAAGCCCCAGCTAGCCCACCTCCAAAGGGTGAGTCCACTCCCCCACCTGTGACTCCTCCATCTCCAAAAAAGGCCCCGGCAACTCCATCACCCAAAGGAACCCCCACTCCATCTGCTATGACTTCTCCCCCCAAAAGGGGTCCAGCAACCCCACCTCTCACAGGAGACCCTGCTCCCCCATCTGTGGCTCCTCTCTCCCCCAAAAGAGCCTCAGCAATTCTGGCTCCCACAGAGTCTCCAGCAACTCCAGACCCCAAAGAGCTCCCCACTTTCGCAGCCATGACTCCTTCCCCCAAAGAGGCCTCAGCAACACCATCACTGAAAGGAACCCCTGCTCCTTTAGCTGTGGCTCCTCCCTCCTCCAAAGGGACTCCGACCCCCAAAAGAGCCTCAGTAACTCCAGCCGCCAAAGAGGTCCCTACTTCCCCAGCTGTGACTCCTTCCACCAAAAAAGCAACAGGAACCCCAGTCCCCAAAGAGGTACCCACTCCCTCAGCTGTAATTCCTCCCTCCCCAAAAAAGTCTCCAGTCCCCAAAGAGGGCCCAGCAACCTCATCCTCCACAGGGGCTCCCACTCCCCCAACTGTGATTCCTCTCTCTCCCAAAGAGGCCCCTGCTTCCCCAGTTTCAGTCACATGTCCCTTGGGGTCCACTGCCCCTCAGGCATCTAAAGGGCCCCCAGTAAAAAAAGGCCCCACAGCTGTCAAAGCAGCGCTTGATGGTTCAGCTCCAGAAAGTGCACCGGTCATCACAACTCCCACTCAGAAAGGTCCACCAGCCAAGAAGAGTTCTGTTTCACCACCTGTCTGCCCAGATCCCTCAGCTCAGAATGGTACTAAAGGACCCCTTCCTGCAGTGGCTCCAGCTCCTCTACTGACAGTCTCTACTCAGAAAGGTTCTTCTCCAAAGGCTCCAAAAGCCCTCCCTGTCTCTCCCTTAAAGGGCAAGGATTCTCTCCATTCCCCAAAGGGCCCCTTGGCTCCTCCTCCTGAGTCAGAGACATCTACCCATTCAGCAACAGCTGCCCCAGAGAAGGTCCTTCCTAGAGCTGGATCAGCGTCTGTCTCTCCAGCACCTACCCCGTCAGTCTCTCTGCCTCTTGCTTCCTCCCCAGTTCCCCCTCTGCTTCCTAAACAGCAATTTCTGCCGTCCTCACCTGGGCTGGTGCTGGAATCACCCTGTAAGCCCTCAGCCCCTGCTGATGAGGATGAGCTGCCGCCTCTGATTCCCCCGGAACCAATCTCAGGGGGAGTGCCTTTCCAGCCGGTCCTCGTCAACATGCCCACCCCCAAACCTGCCGGGATCCCTGCCCCGACCCCCTCTGCCAAGCAGCCTGTTTTGAAGAACAATAAGGGTATTTGCCTTGGTTTGCCGTGTGCATGGTGTGTTGCCCACAACCCTCCCGGGCTACCCACCGATACTAACCATAGGGTGCGCCGCTTTCTCCAGGACATCTGCTTGTGTTTGGGCATAGAACGATAAGTGTAAATGCAGAAACTCTAGGAATGTGAGACAGTCTTGGTTTTCGCCTCAGATAGTCCATTGTGTATTATCTTGTGTAACGTGGTCCAGACTAACTCTGGGTCCCTCATCTTCCTTACCTGACTGATCTGACACTGAAAACCGAGACCTCCTAGACCTTTAATCTGCTCTAATCTCTACCACATCACTAACCTTGTCCCTGGGCCTGGGATTTGCTAAAATATTGGGAAATGTAGAACTGCTTGAATTTCTTCACATCTTAAACTTGGTAATAACAGTGCCCAGGGACTCTTTTCCTCCAAGCCCTATTTTTCCTAGCCAGAGAATGGTGGAGGTGTATGCTTTTTCCCTCAGTAGTCTGTTGATGCTTGGCCTTTGAATTGAGGGAAACTTAAATATGTGAGTTACATTTGGAAGAAATGGTTGAGGTCATAGGACAATTATCTAGAAGTGACTATTAGAACTATAGATCAGCATTTTTAGCATCTTCGAGTCGTGTTGATTAGATCAAACTGCTAGGGTTAGCAGTTTCAAAATAAAGCTAAATGTGTACACAACTGCTTCTGGCCTCCCCCAAACCAGTTTAAAGGATGAGGGGAAAGTGTCTCTCCGCACAACGCCCTCAAGACTGCCTCCACGATGTCATCGTAACTGTTTTCACTGAAGTATTCCTGGAGGCACCCTGCCCACCAGAACCTTTCTGAGACGGATGGGCTGTTGGGTGGAATCTGGCGTTGCATAAATCATTGGTATTTGCCTGTGCCGAGAAGGGAAGAACTTGAAGGAGAAGTCGCAGTTACGCAAACTGCTTAGCTGTGCCGAGCGTTTCTGGGGCGGGGTCTTTAATGGATGTGTGCACACTAGTTTGTGACTGACTTACAGGCTGTCATACTGCATGAGCCAACTTCACATAAGTCCACTGGTTTGCACTAAATTTTCTGAGGTCTGGTGTAAACCAGTGACTTTTGGTGTGGGCAGGCCATGGTGACGTCCTCTTGTAATCTTTACTTAGTAAACTAGTAAAAGTTATTTGCCATTCTAGGGTCTGGAACAGAATCTGATAGTGATGAATCAGTCCCAGAGCTTGAAGAGCAGGATTCTACACAGGCAACCACACAGCAAGCTCAGGTGGGTATTAACTTACTAGTGTAAGTACTAGGGTCAGAGAAACATTGGTGAACCAGTGTTGATCAGAGAAAGCTGGCTTATGCGTTTGGAGCTGTGAACTTTCATAAAGGGAAAACCACGTGGGGATTTTGGTATCCAGGTCTTCCATTCCAGTTTACTCACAGCTATTTTATTTTCTTAGCTGGCAGCGGCAGCTGAAATCGATGAAGAACCAGTCAGTAAAGCAAAACAGAGCCGGAGTGAAAAGAAGGCACGGAAGGTAAGAATTGAGGTTATAAAGTTAGAGGTTCTGATGGAGCAGCTTTCGAAAGGGGGATCTGTGGTAGAACTGAAAAGGTAGTGGCAGGAAGCCTGAGAATCAATGATGTATTCCTGTATAAACTTTTCTTTCTTATCCACAAAAAGTCTTTGCTTAGAATGTAGTTTTGTTGAGTGTATTTCCTGAAGCTGGTTCTAAAGAAGTTGACAACCTATTATTCTTTTTCATTCTTTAGGCTATGTCCAAACTGGGCCTTCGACAGGTTACAGGGGTTACTAGAGTCACTATCCGGAAATCTAAGAATATCCTTTTTGTCATCACAAAACCAGATGTGTACAAGAGCCCAGCTTCAGATACCTACATTGTTTTTGGGGAAGCCAAGGTAAGGAAAGTTTTCTTGAGAACTGCTGTAGACCAGGATTTCTCAACCTCAGTGCTGTTGACATTTTGGGTCAAATAATTTTTTGTTGTAGAAGGGCTATCCATTAAGCAGTATCACTTGTAGTTGTGATAACCAACAAAATTTCCAGGCTTTTGACAGATATCCCCTGGGGAACAAAATCACCCTCCAATGGAGGGCCACTGCTTTAGACATAAGCTATTTCTTTGTCTACAGGGATATCTCAGTATAATCTGAGTTAGATCAAGTGATTTAAGGCTAGGTAGTAAGTTAATGTGATTTAGATTTAAGTTAGATTTAGAGTGAGAGTTTGGGAAAGATATCATTTTGTTGATTGACTGCGATTGATCTACTCATTTGAATCTGTACTTTCTGTCCTATAGATTGAGGATTTATCTCAGCAAGCACAGTTAGCAGCTGCTGAGAAATTCAAAGTTCAAGGTGAAGCTGTCTCAAACATCCAAGAAAACACACAGACTCCAACTGTACAAGAGGAGAGTGAAGAGGAAGAGGTATATAAGGAAATCTTTTGTACCTTAAATCCTCTCAAGATAATACTGTGTTTGTATTGATGGGTGTGTTCTATATGGTTTTAGGCTCTCCATGAGTTAAGTAGCTTTTGACTTATGTTAAGTACTATCTGTTGATTCAGGAGATGCCTGGCAACTATTGAAGTTGTTCTTGCCTTTAGTTTATTAAGTATTTTTTCCTTATCTTAGGTTGATGAAACAGGTGTGGAAGTTAAGGACATAGAATTGGTCATGTCACAAGCAAACGTGTCTAGAGCAAAGGCAGTCCGAGCCCTGAAGAACAACAGCAATGACATCGTAAACGCTATTATGGTGAGTGTCCGGCTTCTTCCTGGGCTCCCTCTGCCCTGACCAGTTGTGGGTGACTATTTTTTGTGCTTAATATCAGCCAATTAAGAAGCCTCTTTCCAGAGCCTGTTCTGCGTTTTCTTGGATTTTAGTGACCTGTATTCTCTGAATTTGCCTGTAACCACTTCTGATGATCTCTTTTCTCTTACAGGAATTAACAATGTAACCATCTGAAAAGAGGACCTTTTTTTGGTGTTTCAAAAGAGTAACTGCAGCTGGGTTTGAAATTTGTACTGTTTCTATCATTAATAAAGTTATGGCTTCTTGTTGGATGAACTCGGTGGGTGCTTGATCTCTTCAGCGAGGTGGGGGGACAAAAGCTCTAGAAATGAAAACACATTTATTTGTAACTCTTAAGACCTCAGCTTCAGTTAAACAGGTTTAATGCCACAGGTTTCCCTCTTAACGTCTCAGCCTTTTCACCTCTTGTAAGAAGATACTGTTCATGTTATTAGAAACTTGTTTTCAGAGACTGCAACTTAACTATAAGTTTCTCATTTCTTTCCTAGATGTTAACTCTTAGCAAATCCTGATTTTTCTTTATTAATAATTATCCCCTCCTCTGACCTATGATCTTTCTGAAAACATTGGGACTCATCTGGCGTCTTGTCAGGTAATAGCTTGGTACAGGGTTGGAAGTAACAGATGTGAAATGCTTGCCACAGAGGCCAGATGAGGCCCAGTATGTATTCAGATAGTACTTTGTAAAAAAGTGAAGATACTAGGACTTTCCTAGTAGTCCAGTGGCTAAGACTCCTCACTCCCGATGCAGGGAGCCCAGGTTAAATATTTTTTTAAAGGAAGGTACCTCATGAAGAGAGATTTTTGACTAGAGACAGTGCGCATGCTGTGTGCTTTTAGACGTACAGACATATTGATCTATAAATTATGATTAGGGTAGCCATAATTGTGCTACGATAGTAAATGAAATCAAAACTGCTTCAGGCAAACTGGCACATACAGTTTAGCCAGTCGTGATAAATACACAATACAGATAACTCTAGAAGTCATAAGAACAGTGAAGTTTGTGAGTTTAGGTTATTCAGTTCAATTGCTCAGTCGTGTCCAACTTTGCAACCCCATGGACTACAACATGCCAAGCTTCCCTGTCCATCACCAACTCCCATCACCAACTCTCAGACTCGTCCGTTGAGTTGATGCCATTCAGCCATCACGTCCTCTGTCATCCCCTTTTCCTGCCTTCAGTCTTTCTAAGCATCAGGGTCTTTTCTAATGAGTCAGTTCTTCCTATCAGGTGGCCAAAGTGTTGAAGCTTCAGCATCAGTCTTTCCAATGAATATTCAGGACTGATTTCCTTTAGGATTGACTGGTTTGATCTTGCAGTCCAAGGGACTCAAGAGCCTTCTCCAACACGACCGTTCAAAAGCATTGATTCTTCAGCACTCAGCTTTCCTTATGGTCCAACTCTCAACACCCATACATGACTGACTACTGGGAAAGCCATAGCTTTGACTAGATATACCTTTGTGGGCAAAGTAATGTCTCTGCTTTTTAATATGCTGTCTAGGTTTGTCATAGCTTTTCTTCCAAGGAGCAAGCGTCTTTTCATTTCCTGGCTGTAGTCACCATCTGCAATGATTTTGGAGCCCAAGAAAAAGTCAAAGTGTTTCCAGTGTTTCCCCATCTTTTTGCCATGAAGTAATGGGACTGGATGCCATGATCTTAGTTTTTTGAATGTTGAGTTTAAGCCAGCTTTTCCACTCTGCTCTCTCACTTTCATCTAGAAGCTCTTTAGTTACTAGGAAGTGGTTTGGCGGAGAGCAGAGGGCTAAAATTTGAAAATAGGAAGGCTACATTTTAAAAAAATTAGACGCTGTGGTACATTTTGGGAACTAAAGTTTAAATCTTTTTACTATTCTCAGTCCCTTTGAGAAAGTAGGCATTATTTTAGGAGTTGGGATTAAGACATGAGGACCAAAAGGTTAAATGACTTCCCCAAAGAGCAAAGCCTTTTCACTGGTAGGCTATCCTAGAGAAGAACAGATTGACGTCTGGCTGAAAATAATGATCTGCTTCTATTTCTCTGGAGTAAAACAATCATTAAATGAACAGAAGTCTCAAGAGGCTGAAGTCTGCCAAGTCTGAGTCAGGTAGTAACTATTTCAGGAGAAATTAGGGATATTAACTCCCATTTCCTCACCCTTCCCTCTACAGAGAGAACAAACTGCCAGTTCTTGGTTACATTTTTAGAGTAGTATCTTGTTCAAGGCTATTACTGCCGCTGATAACTGTAGTGTATTCCCGTTTCAAACTATTGCTACCCTTTATATCATGTATTACAGGCATTTGTTGTTTAGTTGCTAAGTCGTGTCTGACTTTTGTGACCCTGTAGACTATCACCCACCAGATCCCTCTGTTCATAGGATTTCCCAGGCAAGAATACCAGAGTGGGTTGCCATTTCCTTCTCAAGGGAGTCTTGCCAACCCAGGGATCAAACCCGTGTCTGTTGCTTGGCAGGTGGATTTTTTAAACTGGTGGAAGTCTTGATGGCTACCAACTGATCAGGTGGGGGTTTCTGAAGATTGAGAGTAACTTTTTTTTTTTTTTGGCCATGCCATTTGGTTCAAAGTCGGTGTGTAGGATCTTAATTCTGGACCAGGGTAGAACCCTGGGCCTTAGCAGTGAGAGCCTGGGGTCCCAACCACTAGACCACCAAGGAATTTAAGGTAACAGTGAAGTTTGGCCGTATCAATTGACTTTTCCTTTCAAGAACAATTTCTGCAATGTTGTTTTTTTTTTTTAATTTGTTTTTTAACATTTACTATTTATTTGGTTGCACCAGCAACTTGGGATCTTCAATCTTCATTGCTGCATGCAAACTCGGTTTTGGCATATAGGATCTAGTTCCCCAACCAGGGATCAAACCCTGGCCCCCTGCATTGGGAGCGTGGAGTCCCAGCCACTGCACCACCAGGGAAGGCCCTGCAATGCTTGTTTGATACTGTTTTTACCCACAGAAGAGCTTCTGTCAAAATTGAAGTCAATCTTACCAAACCCTTCTACAGCCATATCAACTAAGTTTATGTAATATTCTAAATTTTTTGTCATCATACCAATAATCTTCACAGCATCTTCACCAAGAGTAGATTCCATCTCAAGAAACTACTTTGTTCATCCTTAAATAGCAACTCATCCATTCAAGTTTCATCATGAGATTGCAGCGATTCAGTTAGATCTTAAGGCTCCACTTCTAATTTCTAGTTCTCTTCCTATTTCCACATCAGCAGCTACTTCCTCCACTGAAATCTTGAACCCCTCAAAGTCATTCATGAGTGCTAGAATGAACTTCTTCCAAACTCTTAACACTGATGTTTTGACCTCTTGAATCACTAATGTTCATGGCTTCTAGAATGGTGAATCTTGTCCAGAAGGTTTTCAATTTACTTTGCCTAGATTTATCAGAGGAATCATCATTGCAGCCTTATGAAATGTATTTCTTAAGTCATAAGACTTGAAATTACTCCTTGATTCCTGAACTGCATCATGGATATGTTCAGAAACAACGTTAATTTCACTATACATCTTTCAGGGCTCTTGGATGACCAGGTGCATTGTTGATGAGCAGTAATATTTTGAAAGGAATCCTTATTTCTGGCAGTTAAGTCTTAACAGTGGGCTTACAGTATTCAGTAAGTCCTGTTGTAAGCAGATGTGCTATTATTATCCAGACTGTGTTGTCCCAATTACAGAGCAAAGGCAGCATAGACTTAGCATTTTTAAGAGCCCTACGATTTCCAGAATGGTTGATAAATGAGAGCTGGCTTCAATTTAGAGTCACCAGCTGCACTATCCCCTAATGAGAAAGTCAGCTTGCCCACTGAAGCTTTTCAGCCAGGCATTGACCTTTCTACCTATGAAAGTCCTGAATAGTATCTTTACTGAAATCTGTTATGTAGTGTAGCCATTTTTATTAATTATGTAAGCTAGATTTTCTGGATAACTTGCTGCAGCTTCTGCATCAACACTTGTTTCATCTTGCACTTTTATGTCATGGCTTACTTCCTTATACCTCATGAACCAACTTTACCAGCTTCAGATTTTCTGTCTGCATCTTCCTCACCTCTCTACTGTCATCAAATCTAAGAGAGCTGGGGCCTTGTTCCAGATTAGGCTCTGGTTTAAGGGAATGTTGTGACTGGCTTGATCTTCTATACAAACCACTAGAAATTCTCTGTATCAGCAATAAGACTGTTTTGCTTTCCCTTGTGTGTTGCTGAAATAGAACTTTTAATTTACCTCAAGAAATTTTTTGTTGCATTCACAACTTGGCCAATTGTTTGGGCAATTTAGGCCTAGCTTTGTTTTGGTAATTTAGGCCTAGTTTCAGCCTATCTCTGCTTTTGACATGGCTTCCTCGCTAAGTTTAATCATTTCTAGCTCTTGCTTTAAAATGAGAGATGTGAGTCTCTTCCTTTCACTTGGACACTTAAAGGCCATTGTTTGGTTATTAATTAGCCCTAATTTCAGTATCCTTGTGTCTCAGGAAATAGGGAAGCTTGAGGGGAGAGAGAGAAAGAGATGGCTGGTCAGTAAAGCAGTCAAAACACATTTATCGAGTTCACCATCTTATATGGGCATGGTTCATGATGTCCTAAAACAATTACAGTGGTAACATCAAAGATCACAGATCACTGTAACAAATATAGTAATTTAAAAGTTTGAAATATTGTGAGAGTTACCAAAATGTGAGAGAGACATGAAGGGAGCAAGTACTGTTGGCAAAATGGCGCCAATAGTTGACGCAGGGTTGCCACAAGCCTTCAACTTGGAGAAAAAAAACACGGTGTCTACAAAGCAAAATAAAACTAAGAATGCCTATAACTCCTTCAACCATTTTTTATCTACTACCCTTAAAATGGACAACTAACCTCCTCTGCTACAGAATGATTAAATATTTAGTTCTCAAATTAGGGGATGTATAGTTTGGATAAACCTGTTAAAGAGGAATTGTTCCTTCTTAGTTCTCAAACGGATTAAATACCTATGTTCAAATACTCAATAGGCCACTTATCAGTGAAATCTCAAGTAATCTCTGCCTCCATCTGTAACAGTAGACCTAATACTCCCCAAACATATATAGGATGGTTAGAAGCATTTGATAAGAATTTGAAATTGGCACAGGTTATTTACTAAATCACCCTTCTGATTTAAAATAAAAATGAAAAGGATTTCCCTGGTGTTACAGTGGATAAGAACCTGCCTGCCAGTGCAGGGGACAGGGGTTTGATCCCTGGTCCAGGAAGATTCCACATGCCACGGAGCAGCTAATTCCGTGTGCTGCAACTACTGAGCCCGCACACCAATAAGAGAAGCCACTGCAATGAGAAGCCCACACGTTGAAAAAAAAAGTAGCCCCTACTCGCTGAAGCTAGGGAAAGTCTCTGCTCAGCGACAAAGACCCAGCGCAACCAAAAATACATACAATTAAAATAAGAAACGAGGACCTTCCTGGTGGCACAGTGGATAAGAGTCCTCCTGCCAATGCAGGGGACACAGGTTCGATCCCTGGTCCTGGAGGGCTCCACGCCCCCAGAGCGACTACGCCCATGTGCAACAACTGCTGAACCCACATGCTGCAGCAACAGAGGACCGCGACGCCCAACAGAGGACCGCGACGCCTAACAGAGGACCGCGACGCCTAACAGAAGAGCGCAGTGCCTAACAGAGGACCGCGATGCCTAACAGAAGGCCGCAACACCTAACAGAGGACCGCGACGCCTAACAGAGGACCGCGACGCCTAACAGAGGACCGCAATGCCTATAACAGAGGACCGCAATGCCTAACGGAGGACCACAATGCCTAGACAGAGGCTGTGCCCACAGCAAGAGGCCCCTGCGATGAGAAGCCCATGCCCTACAACTGGAGAAAGCCCGGATGCAGCAACGAAGACCCAGTGCAATCAAAGGTAGAGATAAACATGTGGTTTTTGTTTGTTTGTTTCTTGTTTTTTGTTTTTTTTTTAAATTTTTTTATTAGTTGGAGGCTAATTACTTCACGACATTTCAGTGGGTTTTGTCATACATTGATATCCATAGATTTACACGTATTCCCCATCCCGATCCCCCCTCCCACCTCCCTCTCCACCCGATTCCTCTGGGTCTTCCCAGTGCACCAGGCCCGAGCACTTGTCTCATGCATCCCACCTGGGCAAACATGTGTTTTTAAATGAAAAATGAAAAGCTCCCTAATGGGCCAGTTTATTTACTTAGCGAGAGTTCATGTTTCAACCATTCACTTAAATTCTCTTTCTTTATTTTTGACTGCGCTGCAGTCCTAACTGCAGCACGGGCTTTTCTCTAGTTGCAGCGAGCGTGGGCTACTCTCTAGCTGAGTTTCGCGGGCTTCTCGTTGCAGTGGCGTCTCGTGATGCAGAGCACTGGCTCTAGAGTGTGTGGGCTCAGTAGTTGTGGCTCAGGGGCTTAGCGGGATCTTCCCTGACCAGGGATTGAACCTGTACCTCCTGCACTGGCAGGCCAATTCTTCACCACTGGGCCACAAGGGAAGCCCCATTCACTTAAAAATGGATTCTTGTTTCATTTTGCTTTTTTAGGCCATGCCGTGCAGTGTTTGAGCTCTTCGTTCCCCAGTCTGGGGTCAAACCCACGCCCCCCTGCACTGGGAGACAGACAACCACTGGGCCGACAGGGAAATCCCCAAAACTGGCTTTTTAAACTCCTATACATGGGTTCCTACTCCTAACATACATTTATAATATACCAAAAAAGTTAGTGTTCTGCAATTTTAAAACTTTAAATAAAATTGTATATTACATATCTTCATGCAAATTGCTTTTCATTTCAACTTACTTTCCAAGATTTATCTATGATGATAGATATATTCATTCCCTTCCCAGTCCACTGTTGTCTTCCTTTTATCTCTACTTCTCCAGGAACTGTTTCTCATCCAGGGCACCTAGTTGCTAAGTCCAGTGGACGGACACTTCATGCATGGCTGCATTTGTCTTTCTTCAAATTAACTTTCTTAACATTATCTAGCCTGTCAAAATTTTCCCTTATGTATTTTCTGCTAATACAGTTAATGAATGACACAGCTATTCATTCAGTCACGTTAAAAAAAAAAAAAAAGGAATTCCCAGGTGGTCCAGTGGTTAGGACACTACATCCTCACTGCCACTGCCGAGGGCATGGGCTCAGTTCCTGGTCGGGGAACTGACATCCTGCAAGCCATGCAGTGCAGCCAAAAATTAATTAAAAAAAAAAAAGTAACTTGGTCTTTGCAACAAATTGTGTCAGGAAAACTAGATATCCACATGCAAAAGAATGAAGCTGGACCCTTATTTTACCCCATATACAAAAATTAGCTGCAAGGAATTCCCTGGCAGTCTGGTGGTTAAGAGTCAGCACTTTCACTGCTGTGAGCCTAAATTCAGTCCCCTGGTCAGGGAACTAAGATCCCATAAGCCTCATGGTGTGGCCAAAAATATATATAAAAAATAAACAATAACTACAAATGGATCAAAGACCTAAATGTAAGACCTAAAATGATAGAACTCTCAGAAGAAAACAGGGGGAAATCTTCATGGTCTTGAATTTGGCGACGATTTTATAAAACCACAAAAGCACAAGCAACAAAAGAAGGAATTAGATAAATTAGATTTTTCACCAAAATTTAAAATTTCTTTGTATCAAAGGACACAAATCAACAAAGTAAAAAGACAACTCAGAAATTGGGGGAAAGTACCTGCAAATGACAATTTGGGGGCCATAATAGGTTAGTATCTACAGTGTACAAATAACTACAACTTACTGGGCAAAGGACTTGAATAGACATTTCTCCAAAGAGGTTATTCAAATAGCCAATAAGCACATGGAAAGATGCTCAACATCACAAATCATTAGGGAAATGCAAATCAAAACTACAGTGAGATACCACCTCACAAGCATTAGAATGACTGCTATCAAAAAATAAAATAGATGACAAGCGAGGATGTGAAGGATGGGAACACTGCTCTGCTGATGGGACTATATAGGACTTCAGCTGCTACAGAAAATGGTATGGCAGTTCTTAAAGATCAACAATAGGATTACTGTGCGATCCAGCAGCTCCACTCTGGGTGTATGTACACTCCAGTCAAAATCAGGGCCTCGGAGACTTCTATACACCCATGCAGCATCATTCACAATAGTCAAAACGAAGAAACAACCTAAGTGTCCCTTGGAGATGAAGGAAAAGGCAAAATGCAGTATATACGTATAATGGAATATTATTCTGCTTTAAAAGGAAGAAAATCTGGCACATGCTATAAGAGTAAACCTTGATATTAAGCTAAGTGAAATAAGCCAGTCAAAAGAGACAAATATTAATGCATATGATTTCACGTATATGAAGTACCTAGATTAGTCAAATTCACAAAAACAGAAAACAGAACGGTGGTTGCCAGAGGTTGGGGGAGAAAGGAAGGGAGAATGTGTTTAACGGGTACAGAACTTTAGTTGGGGAATATGAAAAATTTCTGGAGACGGATGGTGGTGATGTTGCACAATGACAAGAGCATAATCCCAGTGAACTGTACACTTAAAAAATGATTAAAAAGGTAAATTTTATCTTGTGTTTTTTTTTTTAAAGAAAAGTCTTGTCATCCTGACCCCGTCACAGACTCCTGTTGATATAGGTACTTCCATGTCTTGGAAACAGTGCTGCTGTGAACACTAGGGTGCGTGTATTTTTAAACAATCATTTATCTAAAAATCTTATTATTTTTGGCTGTGCTGATCTTCGTTGCTACACGTGGGCTTTCTCTAGTTGCGGCATGAGGGAGCTACTACTCTTTGCTGCGGTGCACAGGCTCTAGGGTGCGTGGGCTCGGTAGCTATAGCACACAGGCTTAGCACACATGGCATGTGGGATCTTCCCAGACGAGGGGTGAGCCCATGTCCCCTACCTGGGCAGTCCTTTTTTAAAAATAATAATTTTGTTCTTATTTACGGCTGTGCTAGGTCTTCATTACTGCCCGTGGGCTTCCTCTAGTGTGAGGTGACAATTAGCAATACTGAGCATCTTTCTATGTGCCTGTGGACCATCTGTGTCTTCTTTGGGGGAATGTCTATTTAGGTTTTCTGCCCATTGTTTTGATTGGGTTGTTTTTTTTGATACTGAGTTGTATGAGCTGTTTGTGTACTTTGGAATTTAACCCCTTGTTGGCAGCATCATTTGCAATATTACAGCTGCAATGAGTGGAACTCTTCATCGTGTATGAGCTTCTCATTGCAGTGGCTCCTCTTTTGAAGAGCACAGGCTCTAGGCAGAAAGGTTTCAATAGTTGCCACACACAGGCTCAAAGGTTGCAGCTCAGGGGCCCTAGAGCATGATCTCAGTAGTTGTTGCCCTCCCACACGTGGAATCTTCCCCAACCAGGATTTGAACTTGTCTCTTGCACTGGCAGGCAGATTCTTTACTACTGAGCCACCAAGAAGGCCCTTATGTTAATTTTTGATTGAGTACTCTGACATGAATATTACTTTGTTGGATTCTCGATGTTTTTGTATTTCTATAAACATTCTTGAGATTTTTTTCTGAGGTGCAGTTAAATTACTTGCAAACAGTTTGATTCTTTTAGGTCTTACTTTCAAACTTTGTTAGATGAGGGCAGGGCAGAGCTTGGTCTAGGGCTAATTTTTTCCCAGTACTGAAGCAAACTCTCCTAAGTACACCTACTCAATCATTTATGAGGTTTTCTACCCTGGCTGGTGGGAATAAGCATCATTCCTGATCTTATCTTACATTCAAAGCTGTCTTTGTTTCAGGTGGTTCTTTCCCCACCCTAAAGGTTCTTTCCTCAGGTATCTGCACTAAACAATACTCAGGAAAAGACCTAAGAGGGAACCCCTAAAGACTTCTAGAAATCTTTCCGTGTGCATCTCTCTTTTCTGACACTTCACCCCACGACACCTCGGCCTCCAGCTGCTCTCAGTCCAGTTCAGTCACTCAATGTGTCCGACTCCTTGCGACCCCGTGGACCGCAGCGCGCCAGGCCTCCCTGTCCATCACCAGCTCCCAGAGTTTGCTCAAACCCATGTCCATCAAGGCGGTGATGCCATCCAGCCATCTCATCCTCTGTCGGCCCCTTCTCCTCCTGCCCTCAATCTTTCCCAGCATCAGGGTCTTTTCAAATGAGTCAGCTCTTCGCATCAGGTGGCCAAAGGATTGGAGTTTCAGCCTCAGCATCAGCCCTTTCAATGAACACCCAGGACTGATCTCCTTCAGGATGGACTGGATGGATCTCCTTGAAGTCCAAGGGGCTCTCAAGAGTCTTCTCCAACACCACAGTTCAAAAGCGTCAATTCTCAAAAGCATCAATTTACTTATCCACCTCCTTTACTCAAGGTAATGGCCAGGTTCCTCCTAGATTCTTCCTCCTCGTGCCATGACCCGGAACTTATCTCCAGGCACTAAACTGAGACAATCATAGGGTTCACTTCATTGATCTGTAATTTTTAAGTAACCACTAGCCTTTGTTATCTGATGTTCAAAGTCTTGAAAACAATCGTTTCACGAACAGCCTGGTATGATTAGACTAAATCCCTGTTACTTTCTGTTGGCCAGAGCAGTAGTCCTGGCACTCTTCCCGCATAGTTCCTTCCTCATTAGCAGTCTATGGTGGTTTCTCAGGTGCCTATTGCTAAAACAGAGAAAAGATATTGATTTCTATATGTTTGCCTTTATAAGAGGTTGTCTCTGACTGGAAATGGGGAGTAAGGCTGTGGGGGCTGGTTATTTTTTCATAATATATAGAATTGAATGACTCTTTTAAACCACATTCTTCTGTAATTTTGATAAAAATTACACAATAACAATAAATGGTAATAGGCCATCCCTACTAGTTTATGATTTAAACATTGCTGTAGTGTTTTACCATTTAGGATAATATTTGCAATTTGTTTGGATATAACATAGCTTTTATTTAAATTGTTTCCTTGAATTCTTATTTACTTAGACTTATTATTTATATTGTTATGCATAAACACTGACTTGTAAAAAGTTTTTCAGCTTTCATTAATAATAATCCAAATACAATCATAATAAATTATAGTAATTGGTTTCCTTAATATTAAACCACCCCTGCATTCCAAAAATAATCTTGAGTTAGTTGCAGAGTATTATTCTTTTGCACACTGATGGATTCTCTTTGCTAATGTGTTATTTAGAATAACCACCCCACCAAGTAGGGACTCTCCTACTTTTGTTTATTAATTTGTTTGATGTTTAAATAATTAATGATTACTAACTGCATGTTTATTACAAATCAGAGCGAGGTGCTAGGATGCACAGTTTTCTTTCTTTTTTTTTTCCACAGTTTTCTAAATAGGGCACCAGGATCCACAGTTGCAGGGCCCAGTCAGCCACTGGGGTAGGCAGCTCTACGAAATAACGGAGTGGGTACAAAGTGGCAGGGCTCTTACTGGTTTTTGTTAACATAAAGCCACTTCTTCCTTGCCACCAATGACTCTGGAAAGGGCCCATGTTCACAGCTGCCTGGGTGGACTTGATCCTCTGGTCCACTTCTGCATAGGGCCAAGATCAAGTACACCACGTGGTTTCCCCCAACCATCCAACCATCTGCCTGTGTTTTGCAGGCTTTGATGAGCTGCTCCTTGTTATTGCGGATATAAACCTCAAAGTAGTTACATTTCTGGCTGTCACCTACCTTTCTGATGCTAAGATTCTTCAGGGGGATGACTCCTCTGGACTCCTTATCCATCATGTACTCAAAATAGTAGAGACAGTTGTCTGGGAGGATTAACCAGTGCTGCTTCCACATTTTGGGCACTGTTGAAGAATTTCAGATTATCATTCCTGATCATCCTCAGGCCTCTCGAAGGGATCATTTTGGGTGTGGTCCTAGAAGTTCCAAATCAGCTCCTTAGGCAGGTCCCACCCTACTTGCTGTGCTGGTTCATGGCCACAAAGTGCTCCAGGCCTGACTTGTTCCAGATGTTGGGATTGTGAAGGCCGGTGTTCAGCATTATCTCTGGTGAAGGACAGTACATAGTAGGCATCTGTGGACTGGATAATCCCAGGGTGGCACCTGCAGTATCCACAGGCAAAGGCTTCCATCATCTGATCAAACTTCTGGCCCTCTCTGGGGAGACAGTAAGCTCCATAGCAATTGCCTGAGGGCCTCAGCAGTCATGCAGAACCATGAAGCTATGGAGCATTGGTAGGTTCAGCTCTCTCCTCTCCCCTAAGTAGTCCCATGACTGTCTTGTTCAGGCCCTTGCCCTTGAACAGGAAACAGGAAGTGACCCCCTGAGGGTGTGCACTGGAGAAGTTTGTTCTCCACCAAGAACTTGATCCCCCTTCTTGGGATCCCTGTTGAAGTTCTTTCTAACTATTGCCATGTTCTGATCCCCTTGCAAGGACTCACTGCCCTCAGTGGCCTCCAGGCACCCTCACTCATGGCTTCACTGAGCTCCTACCACAGGCGGTGGATCTCGGCAGCAGCTTCTGCATCAACAATGAGACATTCTCCAGATCTATCTGCTCTTCAGGAGTTCAGTCTGGCTGCTCATAGACTCTGTCCTCTGAGGCTGCCATGTCCCTACAGGCAGGGCTGGATCCAACTTTGCCTGTGGGCCCAGGTCAGCCAGCCAAATGCCTTGAGGGCTGCTGCCCCTGCCTAAACAAGGGGAAAGAAAACAAAAAGCAAAAGGAGTAGCAGGATAGTGGAGGAACTGGAATAGCTGCCTTGGAATAAAAGAGCAGGTTCCTGACACTGTACAGGAGGCGGTGATCAAAACCATCCCCAAAGAAAAGAAATGCAAAAAGGCAAAGTGGTTGTCTGAGGAGGCCTTACAAATATCTGAGAAAAGAAGAGAAGCAAAGGCAAAGGAGAAGAGGAAAGATGTTCCCATCTGAAGGCAGAGTTCCAAAGTAGCAAGGAGAGACAAGCAAGTCTTCCTCAGTGATCAGTGCAAAGAAATAGAGGAAAACAACAGAACGGGAAAGATGAGAAGTCTCTTCAAGAAAACTAGAGATACCAAGGGAACACTTCATGCAAAGATGGGCACAATAAAGGACAGAAATGATATGGACCTAACAGAAGCAGAAGATATTAAGAAGAGGTGGCAAGAATACATGAAAGAACTACACAAAAAAATCCTAATGACCCAGATAACTATGATGGTGTGATCACTCACTTAGAGCCAGACATCCTGGAATGAGAAGTCAAGTGTGTCTTAGGAAACATCTCTATGAACAAAGCTAGTGGAGGTGATGGAATTCCAGTGGAGCTATTTCAAATCCTAAAAGATGATGCTGTGAAAGTGCTGCACTCAATATGCCAGCAAATTTGATAAACTCAGCAGTGGCCACAGGACTGGAAAAGGTCAGTTTTCATTCCAATCCCAAAGAAAGGCAATGCCAAAAAATATTCAAACTACCATATAATTTCACTCATCTTACACACTAGCAAAGTAATGCTCAAAATTCTCCAAGCTAGGCTTCAACAGTACATGAATTGAGAACTTCCAGATGTTCAGGCTGGATTTAGAAAACGCAGAGGAACCAGAGATCAAATTGCCAATATCTGTTGGATCACTGAAAAAGTAAGAGAGTTCCAGAAAAACATCTACTTCTACTTTATTGACTACACTAAAGCCTTTGACTCTGTGGATCACAATAAACTGGGGAAAATTCTGAAAGAGATGGGAATACCAGACCACCTTATCTGCCTCCTGAGAAATCTGTATGCAGGTCAAGAAGCAATAGTTAGAACCAGGCAGGGAATAATGGACTGGTTCCAGATTGGGAAAGGAGTACGTCAAGGCTGTATATTGTCACCCTGCTTATTTAACTTATGTGCAGAGCACATCATGCGAAATGCTGGGCTGGATGAAGCACAAGCTGGAATCAAGATTGCCAGGAGAAATATCAATAACCTCAGATATGCAGATGACACCACCTTTTTGGCAGAAAGCAAAGAACTAAAGAGCCTCTTGATGAAGGTGAAAGAGGAGAGTGAAGAAGTTGGCTTAATGCTCAACATTCAGAAAACTAAGATCATGGCATCCGGTCCCATCACTTTATAGGAAATAGATGGGAAAACAGTGGAAACAGTGTCAGACTTTATTTTTCTGGGCTCCAAAATCACTGCAGATGGTGATTGCAGCCATGAAATTAAAAGACACTAACTCCTTGGAAGGAAAGTTATGACCAACCTAGATAGCATATTAAAAAGCAGAGACATTACTTTGCCAGCACAGGTCCCTCTAGTCAAGGCTATGGTTTTTCCAGTAGTCATGTATGGATGTAAGAGTTGGACTATAAAGAAAGCTGAGCGCCAAAGAATTGATGCTTTTGAACTGTGGTGTTGGAGAAGACTCTTGAGAGTCCCTTGGACTGCAAGGAGATCCAACCAGTCCATCGTAAAGAAAATCAGTCCTGAATATTCACTGGAAGGACTGATGTTGAAGCTGAAACCCCAAAACTTTGGCCACTTGATGCGGAGAGTTGACTCATTGGAAAAGCCCCTGATGCTGGGAAAGATTGAAGGCGGAAAGAGAAGGGGATGACAGAGAATGAGATGGTTGGATGGCGTCACCGACTCAATGGACATGAGTTTGAGTAATCTCTGTTAGTTGGTGATAGACAGGGAGGCCTGGCATGCTGCAGTCCATGGGGTCACAAAGAGTCGACATGACTGAGTGACTGAACTGAACAGAACCCAGAAAGCTAAAATAATTAACTTAGACTGGCACTGGGCTATAACCCTCCCCTATGCTATTCCACTGGAAGATTTTCTACCAAATGAGGATGGACAGTAGATTTAATGACAACAACTGACATTAATCCAGTTTTTATTATCTGCTACATCGTGTGATTAAGTACATTTTTTTAAATCCCCACAATATTTCAATTAAGTAGGTATAGCTTTCAAGCTCCTTTTAAAATGAGGCCTGGGACTACTATGGTGGTCCAATGGCTAAAACTCCAAGCTCCCAATGCCGAGGTGGGAGGGGCTGGGTTTGATCCCAGATCAAGGAACTAGATCCCACATGCTACAATAAGACCCAATGCAGCCAAAAAACAAAAAAGACATCTCAGGGGTTTCCTGGCAGTCCAGTGGCTACAATTCTGTACTCTCACTGCTGAGGTCCTGGGTTTCAATCCCTGGTTGGGGAACTAAAATCCCACAAGTCTTGCACCATGGCCAGAAAAAAAAGTGATATCTTACCACCCTCATGCCTCAAAGCCAACAGAGAAAGGAAGCCCTGAAGTATGAGAAGAAACGATTTTATTTTATTTATGGCCATACTCTTTTAACATGCTATCAAGGAAATCCTCAAAAGTCCTAATAAACTAGGCTTCAACAGTAGGTGAACTGAAAACTTCCAGATGTACAAGCTGGATTTAGAAAAGGCAGACAGAGAATGAGATGTTTGGATGGCATCACTGACTTGATGGACATGAGTGTGAGCAAGCTCTGGGAGTTGGTGATGGACAGGGAAGCCTGGTGTGCTGCAGTCCATGGGGTTTCAAAGCATTGGACTTGACTGAGTGAATGACCTGAACGGAAGAGGAACCAGGTATCAAATTACCAACATGCGTTAGATCATAGAAAAAGCAAGGGAATTAAAAAAAATACTTCTTCTTCATTGACTACACTAAAGCCTTTGACTGTGTGGATCATAACAAACTAGAAAATTTATAAAGAGACAGGAACACGAGAACACCATACCTGTCTCCTGAGAAACCTGTATTCAAGACAAGAAGCAACAGTTAGAAGTGGACACGGAACAACTAACTGGTTCCAAATTTGGAAAGGAGTATGTCAAGGCTGTATATTGTCACCCTGCTTATTTAACTTATATGCAAAGTACATCATGTGAAATGGCAGGCTGGATGACTCACAAGCTGGAATCCAGACTGCCACGAGAAATATCAATAACCTCAGATATGCAGATGATATCACACTAATGGCAGAAAGTGAAGAGGAACTAAAGAGCCTCTTGATGAAGATGAAAGAGGACAGTGAAAAAGCTGGCTTAAAATTCAACATCCAAAAAACTAGATCATGGCATTCAGTCCCATCATTTCATGGCAAATAGATGGGGACAAAGTAGAACCACTGACAGATTTTATTTTCCTGGGCTCCAAAATCACTGCAGATGGTGACTGCAGCCACGAAACTAAAAGACACTTGCTGCTTGGAAGCTATGACAACCCTAGACGGCATATTAAAAAGCAGAGACATCACTTTGCGGACAAAGGTCTATATAGTCAAAGCTATGGTTTTTCCAGTAGTCATGTATGGATGTGAGTGCTGGACCATAAAGAAGGCTGAGCAGCAAAGAATTGATGCTTTCAGATTGTGGTGCTGGAGAAGACTCTTGAGAGTCCCTTGGACTGTAAGGAGATCCAACCAATCAATCCCAAAGAAAATCAACCCTAAATATTAATTGAAAGGATTGATGCTGAAGCTGAAGCTCCAATACTCTGGCCACCTTATGCAAAGAACTGACTCATTAGAAAAGACCCTGATGCTGGGAAAGACTGAAGGCAAAAGGAGAAGGCGCGGCAGAGGATGAGATGGTTTAGCATCACCAACTCAATGGACATGAATTTGAGTAAATTCCAGGAGGTAATGAAGGACAGGGAAGCCTGGAGTGCTGCAGTCCATGGGGTCACAAAGAGTCAGACACGACTGAACAACAACAAAATATATGTGCATATACAGCTAATCATTATTATTCACAGATTTCATATCTATGAATTAGTGGTAATCTTACAGATATGTGCAGAGAAATATATATGTTGATTGATATATATATTAATAAGTTACTGTGACCAAGAAAGTTTGGCAACCATTAGTGATGGAATGGAGAGCTCCTGAGTAGAATCTAGGAGATCACTTATATTTTAGAGGTCAGCAGAGAGTCAGTGAAGGACAGAGAAAGACCAGTCAGTCATCAGTCACAGAGACGGACGAGAACTAGAAGGGAGCCATTTCAAGAAAAAGGAGTGATTGATCAATTATGTCACATGCTTCAAAGAGGTCAAGAATAAGGACTTTAAAGATCTTTTAAAAAATTATTTCCCTCACAGATCTGGCACCTGACACACTCTTTCAACAAATTATTTATTGAGCAAGAATCAAGATAAAGCTACTAGAAATAGGAATTTCCCTGGTGGTCCATTGGGTAGGACTCCACACTTCCACTGTAGGCAGCACAGGTTTGATGCTTGGTTGGGAACTAAGATCCCGCATACCCCACAGCATGACCAAAAAAAAAAAGCCACTAGAAATAAAACCAGATGCTTTTGGCAACTGCGGGAGTCAAGAGAGTGACCCATGGGCTAGGAATTAAAAATGTCCCTCTTTAAGGGTGGAGTAGAGTTTCCTGATAAGTCGAGAGGACTCAGATTTGTACACTTTAAATTTTTTTTATTTTTGCTGTTCCATGTCACCTGTGGGATCTCAGTTCCTCAACCAGAGCCTGAGCCCAGTCCACAGCCGTGAAAGCCTGGAAGCCTGACCATGAGGCCACCAGGGAACTCCCAAAACCTTATTTTTTTAAAAAAATGAGGGAGTCAGTATCCTCAGGGTAAGAACAGCTTCTGCATGTTTCCCTGCTGACCTCTGTCAGCAGCAGTCAAGTAGGAACCCCAGAACTGTGCATGTCCTGGCAAAAGTCCCCATTTTACTCAACATTCACGGCTTCTCTACTGCCATCTCCCTTGAGATCATTATGCCCTTTATCCCTGTTCAGTCAGTTATCATTAGAATCCAGGGTTCCCCAGCCATGCCTTATATCCTGATCTCTAAAATTCCTACAGTCTGCATATCATCACTTCTAACTTTATTTCACACCCCTTCCTAAATTTTGAAATCCTTTCACAACTGAACTCAAGATCAAATATCTGCAAAATCACTTACATTCTCAATCTCTTTTCTGAACATTCACCTTAGTGCTCTAAGTGTAACCTGGCTCTCCTTCGATGGCAGCGTCTCCCCGCAGCCTTCTTGAATGTAACTATTCTCCTACAGTCTTTGGGACCATGGGGCCTGGAGGTGGGTGTCCTCTTTACACAAGTTGGACTTCCCTGGGGACTCAGTGGTAAAGAATCCTCCTGCCAATTCAGGAGACACGGGTTTGATCCCTGATCTGGGAAGATCCTACAGGCCGCAGAGCAGCTAGGTCCATGTGCCACACGGCTGAGCCTGTGCTCTCGAGCCCGGGAGCTGCAATTACTGAGCCCACAGGCCCTCGAGTCTGAGCCCAGCAACAAGAGAAGCCATCGCAATGAGAAGCACTTGAACTGCAACTGGAGAGTAGCTGGCCCAGCAATGAAGACCCAGCACAGCCAAAATAAATTTCTTTAAAAAAGCAGAAGTTATCAGACTGCAGACAGCCCCCACCTTTGAACTGTATAACTTATGGTTGATTTTCCAACTTTACAATGGTGCAAAATAAATATACATATGTGTGCGTGCTAAGTCTCTTTAGTCATGTCCAACTCTGTGTGACCCTCTGGACTGTAGCCTGGGGCTCCTCTGTCCATGGGATTCTCCAGGCAAGAATATTGAAGTAGGTTGCCGTGCCCTCCTCCAGGGCATCTTCCCGATCTAGGAATCAAACCTGTGTCTCTTATGTCTAACCTGCATTAGCAGGTGGGTTTTGTTTGCTTGTTTGTTTGTTTTTACCACTAGGGCCACCTGGGAAGCCCCAATATGCATATAGTAGAAACCATATTTCAAATTCTAAACTTTGACCTTTTCCTGGGCTAGCATTATTTGGTATTAATACTCTCCTGTGATACGAGGCAGTGCAGGGACCCACAGCTCCCCATCAGCCATGTGATCTAGAGGGTAAACAAGCCATACGCGGACAACCATTCTGTACCCACATCATCAATTTGCTTTTCACTTTTAGTACAATTCAGGGACACCTTGTTCTATTGTGCTTCACAGGCTTTCTCTAGTTGCCTCAAGTGGGGGCCTGCTCTTCGTTGTGGTGCACAGGCTTCTCACTGCAACGGCTCCTTTTGTGGTGGAGCATGGGCTCTGGAGTGCGGGCTCAGTAACTGTAGCACAGGAGTTTAATTGCTCCACAGCATGTGGGATCCTCCTGGGCCAGGTATCGAACCTGTGTTCCCTGCAATGGCAGGCAGATTCTTAACCACTGGACCACCAGGCAAGTCCCTTTCACTGTAGCTTTGAATTGCATTTTTCTATTAGTGATGCTGAGCAATTTTTTATGTCAACATTATAATTTGTGTTAGATGATTTTGCCTAACTTGTAGGCTAATGTGTTCTAAGCACATTTACGGTAGGCTAAACTAAGCTATGTTGTTCAGTAGGTTGTACATTAAATGCATCTTTAACAATGGGTTTGACATAGCCCCACTGTGAGTTGAGGAAGATCTGTATACTACACACTCGCTAGCTCCTCCTGTAATTTATTGCCTTCCCCCAGGTCACTTCTACTCATTTCTTTAAGATTTTAGATCCTGGTTGTCTGTGACTCTCTCCAGGGACAAAACTGTCAGAATTCTTGGTGATATCAATATTTCTTCAATACCTTATGTTTCAAGTTCATTGACCTCTTCTCCCCCAATGATATTCTACATCATACCTGAGCCACTCATTTCAATGGTCTTGGCCTTATCATCACCAATAACTGTAACTTATCCATAACTTCATTTCTTTGCAAACTTCTTTGGCCACACACTTGAGACTGTGTAATTTTAATATATATTAGATACTTGGCAGTGATTGTAACTTCTTAAATATTTTTGTAAAAGACGTTCAATAACACATCTCAGCATATTTCTGGCTTCTTTACCATCTCCCTGGCTATAGTGTAAGCTCTTTGAGGGTAAGGATTTTTGTTCATTGTTATATCCTTAGCATCTACAGCAATGCTGGGTCATAGAAGGCGCTTAATAAATGTGTTGCATAAATGAATGGAAGAAATATCTATTACATATCAGGCCCTAGGAATACAACAAACAAGACAAAATCTCTGACTCTTTGGAACCTACAATTTTATACTGAAAATAAGAATATTAAAGTAATGAAACTTCACGATTTAGGTAACAAAGTATTCTTTTGTTTTTTTGAGATACAATTGACACATAACATTATATGAGCTTCAGTACAAAATACTCTTGAGTCTATATCAGGACTCTATCAAGGGTACTCCCATTCTTGAGCCTTCCCTTGTGGTCCAGTGCACTTCCGAGGCAGGGGGCCTGGGTTAGACCCCTGGTCAGGAAGCTGTGTCCCACATGCCACCACTTAGAATTCGCATGCTGCAACTAAAGATCCTGCATGCCACAATTAAACATCCTGTGTGCCACAATGAAGATCGAAGATCCCCTGTGCCATAACTAAGACTAGGCATAGTCAAATAAATAAAAATAAAATAAATACTAAAAAAGGAATACCCTCATTCCTATTATCATTAAAGTTCATACAAAGGTGATTGGATCTGTATGAAATCATCACTTTGATATATGACTGATCATCTCTGGCAAATTGTCTTAGGTTGGGCTGCTCTAACAAAGTACTATGTACTAGGTAGCTTAGATACAATAGAAATTTACTTCTCAGTTTTGGAGGCTAAGAAATCTGAGATGAGGGTACTAGCATGGTTGGGTTCTGCTGAAGTCTGTCTTCCTAGTAGCAGACCATGACTTTTCACTGTGTCCTCACAGGGTGGGAAGATGAGGCGAGAGCAGCTGGTCTCTGGGTTCCCTTCCAAAAGGGCACTAGTCCCATTTATGATGGTTCCCCCGCATGTCCTAATTACCTCTCAAAGTTGCCACGTCCTAATACCATCACATTGGGAGCCAGGATTTCAACCTATGAATTTTGGGGGGACACAAGCATTCAGTCTATCACAGAAATCCAAAATTTAGGATTAGAGTACCAAAATAGTTCTATCTGTATACACTACATAAGAGATCTCCTTACAAGCCAAGCCTTGAGTTTTTGTATGTTAAGGGGTTTAGAACTTGCTTATATAGTAATTTAAAAGCCCTTAGACATTCATCCCTTCCCTCTTTCCTTTGGGTTTTATCTTCTCCTGCCTCAGATCAGACCTTGTGCTCTCAATTAGCCTGTCTTCGACCACTCCCTTTCCACTGGCTTTTTCTCTTACTATTCAAACATGATAAAAACAAAACAAACAAAAACCCTTCCTCATTCCTAAACAAGCCACAAAAACAAAAAACCTTCCCTCAACTACTAAACGTATACAACATTAAAGTGTCTCTTTTTACTCCTCCATCTATCCCTTTTAGTTTCAGCTAATGGTGTCATTCACCCACTCGCCCAAGCTAGAAGCCTCTTTATCTCTTCCCCCTTTTCTAACTGGTCTCCAAGGTCAGAAATTAGTCAAAATTTTGGGTGAGCACTTCTCTTCACGTCTTTAGTGATTGTTTTAGTTCTGGGTCTACTGTCTTGCCTAAACTACCACAACTGGCCTGTCTGAAGTCTTTTTACAGCAAATTATATTCCACAAACTTCTGAGCGTCTGTTACATGTCTGGCACTGGAAACGCAAAGATATGACGCCAGTCCCTACAGTCAAGCCTGTCCACTCAACACTGCAGTTCCTGTGCAATTGATAAAGAAACGTGCTGCCTGCAGAATGAAATCCAAACTCCTCAAGCAAGAATATAGGGCCACTTACCAGCTGCCCTGAGCCCACTGAATTTGCTGCCTGATCTCTCACTACTTTCCTTTACCTACAGTCTCTCCTAAGCTCTGGCCATGCTGAACTTTGCATAGACCCCTGAAAATTCCACTGCTTTTTATGTGCTAAATTATGCCTGCAATAACCTCTTCTCTGCCTCTCACCATTGGCCTGGGAGATATTAGTTCAGCCTTTGAAACTCTTTTTTTTTTTTATTTTAGTCATCACATTTTTTTTTTTCCCCAGTGGGTTTTGTCATACATTGATATGAATCAGCCATAGAGTTACACGTATTCCCCATCCCGATCCCCCCTCCCACCTCCCTCTCCACCCGATTCCTCTGGGTCTTCCCAGTGCACCAGGCCCGAGCACTTGTCTCATGCATCCCACCTGGGCTGGTGATCTGTTTCACCATAGATAGTGTACATGCTGTTCTTTTGAAATATCCCACCCTCACCTTCTCCCACAGAGTTCAAAAGTCTGTTCTGTATTTCTGTGTCTTTTTTCTGTTTTGCATATAGGGTTATCGTTACCATCTTTCTAAATTCCATATATATGTGTTAGTATGCTGTAATGTTCTTTATCTTTCTGGCTTACTTCACTCTGTATAAGGGGCTCCAGTTTCATCCATCTCATTAGGACTGGTTCAAATGAATTCTTTTTAACGGCTGAGTAATATTCCATGGTGTATATGTACCACAGCTTCCTTATCCATTCATCTGCTGATGGGCATCTAGGTTGCTTCCATGTCCTGGCTATTATAAACAGTGCTGTGATGAACATTGGGGTGCACGTGTCTCTTTCAGATCTGGTTTCCTCAGTGTGTATGCCCAGAAGTGGGATTGCTGGGTCATATGGCAGTTCTATTTCCAGTTTTTTAAGAAATCTCCACACTGTTTTCCATAGCGTAGTTCAGCCTTTGAAACTCAAGCTTTGATCATCACCCCCTTTTGACACTTTCCCAGACTTCACCACTTGCTGTTCCCACGGTACTCTGTTCACAGCTCTAATACAGTGCTCATCGCCATGCATTATAGTTTATCTATTTACTCATTTATCTTTTCTAGAGTTCCTGCAAGTCAGGAACAGTGTTGCTTTGCTGTATCAGGCATATGATAAATTCCTTTTTTTTTTTGCCACGTTGGGTGGCTTGTGGGATCTTAGTTCCCTGATCAGGGATGAACCAGGCTCACAGCAGGGAAAGAGTAGAGTCCTTGAAGAAGGAATTCATAGGGCCTGGACTCCATCACAGGCCTGTCCGTGCTGGTCGTGCTCGGCCACCTCTCCAGTGGACTCTGAACTCTCTGCTTAGTGCCTATGGGAACAACAATGGAAGGATAAGACCCCCTCCAGACAGGGGAACCTTGAAGATTATATCCAGGTTACTCATCACCTAAGAGAAAACAGACACTAATCACCCCTGCCTCCGGACAGTATCTATCAGAATGTAAGCACAGGCTTATCGGTTACTAACTGATTGGAATGTAACCACAGGCTTATTGATTATTAACTGTTTGAACACATAACACGTGAATGATGGGGTTATTGTGATTGTATTTACCCTTCCTTTGTAAGCATCAAGGGATTGGGGTGGTGGGTTTGGACACGTACACATGGGGTATAAAAGATTTTCACAAATGCTGGTCGGGGTCCTTGGCTAAGAGGAGACTCTGCCTTGGGCCCGCCGGTGTAATAAACTGCACTCCACTATCTGTATTGTCCTTGAGTGAGTTTGTTTCCCGGAAAGCGTGGCTATAACATCCTAACCACTGGACCACCAAGGAATTACCTCCAAATATTTTTTACATGAAATCTCTAAGCACTTGGTCTTTTCTTATTTCCCCCAAATGGTAGTCTTTATTTCCTAGGAAAGGGAGCATTAAAAAAAATTCAAGTGAACAACTAAAAAATCAGGGGAAAAAAAAAAAAAAGGCTCCTTTAACTTCAAAAGTAATCCTTTTTCTCCATCATCCCATTATCCTGCAAAGTGCTGAACAAAATATTAATACTCTACCAAAATCTAATGTCTGAATGTATATGTAACCTCCTTCTGGTCACTTCCCACCTTACACAATGGAAAAAGCACAATGACCTATTTACCTATGGCAAACAGAGTCACCCATGAACATACATTCTGTGTCATGAAGACTCTGAAATTAAAACTATTACCTAAAAAAAAAAAAACTATTACCTCATTTTTTCTGATCCCAGAGAGTACTGATAATTTACATAGAATTAAGAATATGTCACTATTTATTGTCATATTTTCTACAATATGAACTGCAGTCAGGTGATGTTTGGGGTAGAAGACCATTTTTAGGCTATTTCAATGTATTTTATTTTCAAATGAAATTAGCTTTTTAAAGCCTCTTCCTTCACTTACAGCAGTTCATGCCTTTGTCATTCTACTGTGAGAAAGTAGCAGCAAAACTCAGGATATGAAAAAGCTCAACATAAGACAGTCATTTTTTTACCCCTTTCTATTACTGCCAACTAGGCTGGCAGGGTATGTTTCTAGCAGGAAGATATGATGGTATCAGAGATCATAAAGTAATTTAAGTAAAAAAAAAAAAAAGTAATTTATGATCATAAAGTAATTTAAGTTGGTATATGTTATGTTTATATCATGGGATATGTGATATTTACAACATGTGCTGTCTCCTTTAAACTTTGACCAATTTCTTATACCCTATACCTAGAACAGATTACTATTTTGCTCCTTTTCCTTTTTTTTTTTTCAGTTTAAAATGATTTATTTGACAAACTTCTGTGGTTCATATTTCAGCATTTCATCAACTGCAAAAGTGAGGAAATAATTCGTGGGCCTGATATGCTTTTGAAAATATGTATGTTTTATAAAAATGTACATTCATGTAGTTTGAAATGAACATATTTTAAGAAAGGCCAAGCATATATAAGCACTGTTTAATCTCACAAAATATATTAATTTTGTTGGGAATATCTGCACTATGCTGCTGCTGCTGCTGCTAAATCTCTTCAGTCGTGTCCGACTCTGTGTGACCCCACAGACAGCAGCCCACCAGGCTCCCCTGTCCCTGGGATTCTCCAGCCAAGAATACTGGAGTGGGTTGCCATTTTCTTCTCCAGCTCCTTTTCCTTTTATTTACCTTTTATTTACAAAAGTTCTTGTCTTATTAGAAAACCCATTCATAAAACTGGACTTTTTAAAAAATGGCTCAAGTCAATCTAATCTATAAAGTTCTATTAGTTGCTATTAGTGACTGTGGACACACACTTAAATTCCGGCCTCGGAAAAATATCAGGGGAAAGATGGATGCTACAACTGAAACTGACAAATTCTTTGTGCTCCTTTTTACTGCTATTTTTTAAAATTCCATTTTTGGCTGCGCTGGGTCTGCTCCTCTCGCTGTGGAGCAGGGGCTACTCTCCCGCTGCACTGGGGCTCAGGCCTCTTTGTGACGGCTTCTCTTCCTGCACTCCGCTGGATCTGCTCCTCTCCTTGTGGAGCAGGGGCTACTCTCCCGCTGCACTGGGGGTCAGGCCTCTTTGTGACGGCTTCTCTTCCTGCACTCCGCTGGATCTGCTCCTCTCCTTGTGGAGCAGGGGCTACTCTCCCGCTGCACTGGGGGTCAGGCCTCTTTGTGACGGCTTCTCTTCCTGCGCAGCGCTGGGTCTGCTCCTCTCGCTGTGGAGCAGGGGCTACTCTCCCGCTGCACTGGGGCTCAGGCCTCTCTCTGTAATGGCTTCTCTTCCTGCGCAGCGCTGGGTCTGCTCCTCTCGCTGTGGAGCAGGGGCTACTCTCCCGCTGCACTGGGGCTCAGGCCTCTTTGTGACGGCTTCTCTTCCTGCGCAGCGCTGGGTCTGCTCCTCTCGCTGTGGAGCAGGGGCTACTCGCTCGCTGCACTGGGGCACAGGCCTCTCTCTGTAATGGCTTCTCTTCCTGCGCAGCACTGGGTCTGCTCCTCTCGCTGTGGAGCAGGGGCTACTCGCTCGCTGCACTGGGGCACAGGCCTCTCTCTGTAATGGCTTCTCTTCCTGCGCAGCACTGGGTCTGCTCCTCTCGCTGTGGAGCAGGGGCTACTCGCTCGCTGCACTGGGGCACAGGCCTCTCTCTGTAATGGCTTCTCTTCCTGCGCAGCGCTGGGTCTGCTCCGCCCCTTGTGGCGCAGGGACTATTCTCTCGCTGCACCGGGGCACAGGCCTCTCCCTGTCCCGGCTTCTCTTCCTGCGCTGCACGGGCTCCAGGCTGGGGCTTCAACAGCTGCAGCCCCTGGGGCTCAGTAGTCGTGGCACGTGGGCTAAGTTGCTCCTAGGAACGTGCGATCTTCCCGGACCACAGATCAAACTGGTGTCCCCAGCAGTGGCAGATGGATTCTTAACCACTGGACCACCAGGGAAGTCCAATAGTTTGTTAAACTGGCCTGGGAATTCTTTTCTCTTGGAAGACTGTTAGATCAAATTTGTGAAATGGCAGCTAATACCAACTATTCTCTGGTTTCTGCCAATTTGGGTTGTATATTTTCCTCCCCAGAGCCCTGACACCATAGCTACACATCTTTGAAACTAGATTTTGTTCCTTACTAGATAATAAAACGTTTCAGTCAATCTGTTTGAAAAACAGATCTGGTACAAATTGGGTCCCCATCAGTTAATAGATAAGCTGTAAATGCATGGATAATCCTGATTACAAGGTGTTCGTGAAACTTCTGAGTGAGAAGCCACTTCCAGAGCTACATTAACATGAAATCCTTTAAAATATGTGCAACGGGGGTAGTAAATAAACTATAAAATACAATGCAGTGGATTTGAATTTTCAAACGATTTATATGGAAAGCAATTTTTCCCATCGCACTTTCTTTTGATTAGAGAAATTGCCAGTTGTTTCAGCTTGCAGACTTCCAAATGCTATCTTCAATTCCTCCATTTTCAGTTCATCTTATATGTTGTTGCCAAATTAATCTTTCTAGAACACAAGTGTTACTCCCCTTCAAATAAAACCAATAATTTCCCATTGTCAGAGAAATAAGTTGAAAACAATTAGCCTGCTACTCAGTGCCACCATTATTTGGTTGCAACCTACCTTCCCCCTACCCTCTGGACTACCTATGCCAAGGATTGGCCTGCAGGCTTCAGGCTGTTAATTTCTGTATGGCCTTCAAGAATGACTTTTACATTTACAACGGATGGAAAAGAAAATAATGTGGCACGTGGACATAAAAAATTCAAATTTCAGCAGTTTTTTTTTTTTTTTTAAACACAATCACTCTGGTTTTCTTATATATTTTCTATGGTTGATTTCACGCTACAATAGTAGAGTTCAAAAGTTCCAGTACAGACCTTGTGGTCTTATCTGACCCTTTCCAGAAAGTTTGCCAGTCCCACGGAGATCCACTTCTGTTCCTATCGCTTAACCTATCAAGATCCCTCCCTGCCTGGAATGTACTACTCCCACTCATTCAAGGTAAAAGTTTCAAAAACTTTCAAAACATGATTCTCCCACAAATATAAAATCAACACGAGCCAAGCATTAACTTAAGCTTCCTTGGTGGCTCAGATGGTAGACTCTGCCTGCAAAGCAGGAGGCCCAGGTTAGATCCCTGGTTCGGAAAGATGCTCTCTGAAGGAAATAGCAACCCACTTCAGTATTCTTGCATGGAGAATTCCATGGACAGAGAGAAGCCTGGTGGGGCTACAGCCCATGGGGTCCATAAAGTTGGGCATGACTGAGCAACTAACATTTACACTTAAGCATGTACTCAAATCATTGAGGGACCCAGTAAGATGGTAAAGCTGGTTCCAAGGGGATTTGTGGGACTAGTTATTTATGGGCATAAAAGAATTCAAATAAGGTTGCATGTTAAACAAAACTGGATAGCGTCCCACAGAGCAATAAAACCCTAAACTTTGGGGTTACCTTTTCTATCAGTCAGAAATTTGCAACTCAAGTAACTTCACAACGTTTGAGCTCTAATTATATAACAAGTAGCAAAGTTAAACACAGGTACCTTCTCTTAGAGACTCATCCTTGGGCAGACATTAAACCATGTCCCAGAGTGAACTGAAAGGTTATTCATGTCTCCACTCATTTCCATGTTTTAGATCTTTTTTTTTTTTTTCCCCATAAGGCCTCTAACCCTTCCAGTCAAATTCATCCTCTCCTTTGATGTACCCATTGTATTTTGTACCTCCATTATAGGACTCAAATATCTTGACTTGTGTGCGTCCTCCGTTTTCCCCAACAAGTACTAGGCTCCGTAGAATCATAGTATATGAGAGCTGGCCTTTAACCTCCCCTTTTTCTGAGATTTGAGTATTGGGTCAATCTCTAGCTCCCTACATCTGCCTTGCACAGAATAAACACTAAGTCCTCAATGCTGAACATGCAAACCCCCAAACACTTCTCAAGTCGATTGCACTTTCCTTAAACTGTATCTGCTAATGAGCGGTGCACTGGTGTGTCTCTCCTTGCTCCAGGGTTAAGTGACCTTCTAGAGTAGACAAGGAACTGTTTTGATTGATCACCAACCCTCAAAATCCTAAACCAGTGCCTTACACAAACCGGCAGCTCCACAAATAACTGTTGAAAAAAGATGGGAGGGGGCCTATCCCCCAACTGATGTGCCTGGAGACAGGAGTGTCCTAATCTCTCCATCCTACAAACTTAAACGGCTAATAACCTTCCGGTCTCACCTACAGCACTAATTTCTCAGAGTAGGTGCAAATGCCGGGCCCAAAGGGTAAAAACTTCCCCCTCAAAAGACCTCAAATTTTCGCTGCCTCTTAACAGGGTCTCCAACCCTCAGAAAAATGGCGAGGTGGACCCAGGCCCTTAATTCAGAAGTTAGCCCGTCTCCGCAAATATCAACAGCAGAGGCTTCTGCGGTGCAGTTTCGTGAGCGGACTGGTTTGCTCTCTTTAAGAGGAACCGAACCGCCACTTCACTTTCCGAGACTCTGGACTCCGCACCCTCCGCCTCAGCCTTTCTCCCGCGATCAACGCGGCCGTTTCTCTGGGAGATAGCTCGAGGCGCGTGGCGCGGCGGTTAGACGGCCAACGGTTTTCCCCCGCCAGGGGGTAGCGCGGGAGGACCGGCGGGAACCAGTCCTGCCAGAGGCGGCGGACGTAGGGCGGAGCCAGCGCCGGGAAGGATCGCGAAGGAGCTGGGAGGCCCCGCCCTTTCCGTAGATATCTCTAGAAAGCCGCGCAGGAGCCCGAAAACAAAGAGTGCGCACGCGCGGCGGCTAGGCCCGGGCATTTTGCTGCGTCACCAGCCGCCGCCCGGCCTCACCACCCCTCGCTCGCACGCACGCACGTTCATTCTCCGTCCTCGCGCCCGTTTTCCTACACTTTCCTCTTCTCTCCGACCGGAGGAGTCGCTCTCCCCGCGCGGTGCATTCTGGGGAGCCAGGTCGAGCCCGCCGCCGCCGCCGTCGCTTGAGGAAAGCGAGAAGAGGCCGCGACTGGGGAGAAGACGCCGGAGTCGCCACCGGAGAGGACTCGCCTGCCCAGGAGCTGCCGCCGGAGAGGCCCGCCCACCCGTTCGCCCGTCCCCCTGCCCCGTTCACGATGTGAGTGCGATACCCCGCCGACAGAAGGTCGTCCGGGAGGGAGGCCGAGGCCGCGCGGGGGGCTGCCGGGAAGCCGTCCCTTCCCCTCCCCCGCTTTCGGCCCCCTCGGCTTTAGTCCTCGGTGGAAATCGTTCTTGCCTGGGGGTGGGAGGTTCATTATCCTAGTTCCGGTTACCGTTGGCGGGTGGAGGACATTTTTCCTCCGATGTCCGCTTCCCCCACCTCTAAACTGGCCTTTGGCTTCCTCGTGCCGGAAATCCCACTTACCCCTCATGGGCTGGGCGGGCCGCTCGTAACTCTCGGTAACTTAGCCGTAGGCCTTAATCTCCCGTGAGCTTTTGACCACGCGGGCGCCCTGGAGGCGTGGACCCTCGTGGGCCTCTGCTCTGCTCCAGGAGCAGTTTGCCCTGTCGCTCTGTGATGCTGGGACTAGGCCCGGGGCCAAGTGCACCTGCGGTGGGTGCTACCACGAGGCTGCTGGGGCTCGTCGTAGAGCACCACGCGGCCCTCCCCCGCGAGCGACAGGTACTTCTAGGCGACTGGAGGGATGCCATACCTTCTTCGCAACTTAACTTCCCTCTCGGGTGTCGTGATTGCTTGAGTGTGGTCTTTCCAGACTTCCTTCTGACTCCAGTCTCTCTAAGGGAGTGAAGGTTGCCAAAACCTAATCGTGTCCCTGGCAGCGAGGAATTACCATTGAGCGGGGAGTTCTGCACGTGTTGGAGCCGAGAGATACTTGTGGGCATTTTCTGTGTTCTATATTAAACTTTAGGCGAGCTTTCGTTATCCTAGCTTAATTTAAGGATGAAACAGGTATGTTATTACCTTGCCTCAAATTTGTTTACCTGAGGTGACTAGATACTTTAGAAGTTTTATGATACAGGGAAACCTTGATGACTTTAACCAAATTAGAATTCTTGGCACCGCCACTTTCAGCCTTTAAATTTTTCTCAGGGAAAGCTTTACCTTTTCAGATGTGAGAGTTTTTTGGCACTAAATGCTTCCTAAAAATTGCATATGGAGAGCAATTGAGGGGAACAATTTTTATTCCTGGAGAAAATAATGTACTTTGAAGGGTTTACTTAATAAAATAATATTGCGGTGAGTATGTTTAGTTAGACATCTAAATGGATATGGAAAAAAACAGCAGAGCCAGTTAACGATGGAAAATAAGCCTTAAGAAGAAGGCGTGTTTTATTGTAAAGTAATATGTTAGAATTTGGAAGAATTCCTACACCCCCAAAAGTATATAATAGATTTTAATCTACGTAGTTTGTGTTTTACCCTAAGAAATCCGTATTCCAGATAATGTACGAGGATTGTCAAGTTTTAAAACTGAGAACATGAATCCTCACTTAAGGCATTACCAACTTGTAATAGGTTAATGTAGCCAAGCAAATCTTTTCACGAAGAAATAGTACGTTGAATATGGTTTGAAATAGAGACACTCTGGGAGGTCATATGAAATAGTTAAAATAGGTAAGAGATTAAGTATTGTAAATAGATTAAGAACTCGGGAAAAGTGTAACAATCACTTTCTAAAAGCAGTCTGTCTGTAGTTAAGAATGCTACTTACAAAATGAGTGTTTTGAAGAGTCCAGGTAAATCTCATTCTTTTTACGATAACTCCATATATAGCCTCTTGCAAATTCTTTAGGAGACGTTATTAATGACTGAATGAATTTACAAGATGAGTATTGGTCTGCTGTAAACATTGTTTTAGTTGTGGAGAAAGACATTTTTGCCAGACATCTCAAGGGTTTAGGGTCTGCTTTTTATTATTTCTTAGCTCTTCAGTCGTCATTTCCTAGGTAAATTTCTTTCAGTCAAGTTTTTAAACTTTTGTCGAGTAGTTTGCATAGAAGTGAAGTCTCTGTCGTGTCCGACTCTCGGACTGTAGCCTATCGGGATTCTCCATCCATGGGATTTTCCAGGCAAGAGAACTGGGGTGGGTCGCCATTTCCTTCTCCAAGGGATCTTCCCAACCCAGAGATCGAGCCCAGGTCTCCCGCATTATAAGCAGACGCTTTACCGTCTGAACCACCAGGGGAGTCATCCTCCTACCTTGGAGAAAGCTGGGAATTGAGGACCTCTCCTCTGTTTGAGACCCACACAAATCCCCTGTAGGGGGTGCTACTTTACTTTTTCTTTTTTAATCTATTGTAGCTGGTTTTCATTTAAGTTGGACCTATTAACAAGAGAGGGAGTGAAATGTTTAGATTTGAGCTATTTGAAGTCATTCTTTCAATGTCTTTTACTTAAATTATTACACTGTCCAGAAACATACTGTGACTATTGTTACCATTGGTTAACATCCTACTTACTTTGCCATCATTCAGCTTTGTAAGATTGTTCCCAAAATAAAGTCCATCTGTTTTCAATCTCCAAAACAAGTGGTAATAATGACCATACAGCATATGGTTAATTTCTATAAACTAAGAGTAACTGATGATGATGGCTTTTGTTCAGTGTTGATTTCCTAACCACTGTAACCTGGCAACTGGATTTTCTTTTTGTTTTTTTTTTTTTCTGTGTTTGCACTAGAAGGCAGTAGAAGCAAAGTGACAGATCACTTGAGTGCAGACCAGTATGTATTGTTAAAATTTTCCTGTTGAATTGTGTTTAACGATCTTCTAGAACCTGTATCATTGTGGGGTCATAGGTGGTTAGTGATAATTGCTTCCCAGGAAAAAATCCCTTTGTAATATCAACTGTTAGAATCAATCTAGTTCTGAAACACTACATTGAAAATTGTTGTATCTAGTGTATTTTAAAGTCTTTTTAGTTGCTGTGTAGATTGGCAGTGATAGATTTTACATTGAAGCGGACTTCCCCAGAACACCTTTGAACTTTTGGTTTTCCAGGAAGATGCTACTTCACCTGTGTTGTATTCCAGAGCCAAATAAAACGTGTTGTTGTTAATTTTCTGTGCCATAGTTGATCTTCTCATGTACCCATAGTTGATTGCCAGAAAGTGTTTGTCAGGGCTCCTTACACCTCAGTATGCTTAATTATCTTTGTGTACTGAAAGGATGTAAGTCATAGAGGTGTTTTTTAAATTTTTAGTTTTATTACAAGGTTTAGTTCTTCAACTAGGATTTGAACCTAGAATCTCTGACAAAGTTTTTTTTCCCCCCACTTTATGAAAAGGGAGAATAATTCTCCAAGTGGTTCTTTTATTTCCAATAAGTAATCATGTCTGTAGCTCAGTTTTATTATCTAATATAACTGCTTCTATTAAAAGCTTGCCATTTCCTGAGATATGAGGCTCTGAAGTCTGTAGTGGAAGCAATGAGAGATTGACCTTACTTCAGTTTTCTTTGTATGAAGAAAAATGAAAAATTTTACCTGGTTTGACAGTGTTGAAAGGATGTGTGCACAAAAGTGGGAATGTGAGAGAGTCATAGAGTTGCTGGGAAGAAAGGCACTATGTTGGGGTGGGAATAGTGTATTTAAGAACACATTGGCCTTTGTTATTTTTTAGAGTGGTAATTACCAAAGAAAGGAACTAGCACAGAGGTTCACAGACTTGATTGGTTCACTCCTCCCTGGTGTCTTGGTAGTGTTTCTGTTTTTGTTGTTAACTGTTTTAAGTTTTGGGGTTGGTTAGTTTTTTAATGGTGCTGCTAGCTGCCAAATGGCATAACCTAGCAGTTCTGTTTATTAGGTAGTTGGAGCCAAACAACTTAAATGCTTTGTCCTAACAACCTCTTAACTCTTTGGAAAACTAATACACATAAATTGTGAGAAAAATGTAGTTTCTTGTATAATTATGGTTATTAGTGGAAGATGTCTGCCTTTTGGGCACTCTATAACTTGTTATACCTTGAAATCAGATTGGATACTTCCATCTCAATTCCTCATTGATTTTTTTGTTTGTTTTTGGTTTGTTTGTTGTATTATTTTGTTAGTTTTAAATTAGAACAGCCTCCAGAAATTCAGCTTTGCAAAGGTGAAACTTAGTGGAGAAGAGGGATATAGTGCAATCTACTGTTGAAACTGAGCTACTTGGTATCTTGACTGAAGCTGAGTATCGCTGAATTCCTTTTAAATTTGAAGTCTCCTGTGGCAGCTCTGTAAATTCTCCCATAGAGCTGTGATCCATCTTGGCGCTCAGTTTGGGAATCACTGGACTTGTATGTATGTTCAGGTCACTTTTCCAGAAAATCTTACATAGTAGTGCAACTGACATACAGAAGATCTGAAAATATGAGAAGCATATCAGGGTTTCTATGAGCAAAGAATATGTGAAAGAGAGTTTGGTTTTAGATGTTTATAGGCAGGACTTTTGATAATACTTAACTGGAACTGATTTTTTTCTTTTTTAGCAGAATATGTCTCCAAAAAAAAAAGAATATTCATGTTTCCATATCATTCCTCACTTGATACAAACTGAAATAGGTTACCAGTTTCTTTTTTGTAAATGATAGACCAGTTGACAGACTTAAAGCTCAGTTATTCTGACCTTCTGTGACATCTTATTTAAACTTTTTTTTTCCAGTTTTTTCCTTTTTTGAATTTTTTTATTTTTAATGTTTATTTGTTCGGCTGTGCCTGGTCTTAGTTCCAGCATGTGGGATCTAGTTCCCTGATCAGGGATGATAGAACCTGGGCCCCTTTGATTGGGAGCGTGGAGTCTTAGCCTCTGGACCACAGGGAAGTCCCTGTAATTTTTCTAGATGCTTAAAAATACTCTAGACATATTAAAAATGAGTGATTCTAGTCTTGAAGAAGCTTTCATTTACTAGAAATGTTCAGTTTATCCTCTAAACATAGAGTATATTTACTACATTAAGTAAAAAAATTTAGTTTTCTGACTACTATTGTATCTTAGAATTCAAAGTAATCTTTTAATTCAAACAAACCTCATGTTCCATTAAAAATGAACTCATAGGGAACTATCATTACTTCTGAATAAAGTATGTGAGGTTGTTTGTCATGATGTATCTTACAATTAAATACACAGATGAGTTACCTTTCAAAGTGCTAACCAACACGAGTATCTTATGGTGTATCACATATTTATGCTTTAAGAGAGATAAGCCATAGCTAGTAATGGATCTGAACCATCTACCCCCATGTTTCATAGAAGACTTTTGGGCTAAATGTCATCCAGCTTGAATGTGAGCTTTTAGATTCTGTTAACTGAGACTTTGCTGTATTGGGGGAAATCTGGAAAAGAAGTACCACCAAATGACTATATACCCTCAAGTTACATGTGACTTGTTTGTGAGCCCTTTATTAGGGAAATGTTTATTTTGGGAATATTTATTAGTTATAATTTGATCAGACTGATCTTTCTCTTAATTGAATGATTACCATAGATTCTCTTTTAAAAGATTCTGCCGTTTTCTTCTCCCCTCCATTTTTTTTTAACATCCAAAGAAATTGGCCTTTCAGTAAAATAGTAATGCTTTGACTTTTCCTACTTGATTAATTTCTATATGTGCCCATCAGTTGAAGATAAAACCTAATACTTTTTTTTTTTTTTTTAATTTTTGGCTGTGCTGGGTCTTTGTTGCTACATGGGTTTTTGTCTAGTTGCATCCAGCAGGAGGGCTGCTACCTAGTGGCAGTGCCCGGGGTTTTCCTTGCAGTGGCTTCACTTGTTGGGGAGCGTGGGCTCTAGTAATGGCACATGGGCTCAGTAGCTGTGGCTCTCACACTTCAGAGCACAGACTCAATAGAGTCTGCACAGGCTTAGTTGCTCTGTGCCATGTGGAATCTTCCTGGACCAGGGATCGAACCTGTGTCTCTTGCATTGGCAGGCAGATTCTTTACCACTGAGCCCCAAGGGAAGCCCAGATTTATCTTTTCAAAATGGACTTAGTACTTGGGCTGTGCCAGGTCTCAGTTGTGGCACATCGTGTCTCCAGTTTTCATTGTGGCATGTGGGATCTTCAGTTGTGACATGCGGGATCTTTTAGTTGTGGCATGTGGGATCTTTAGTTGAGGTGTGTGGTATCTAGTTCCCTGACCGGGGTTTGAACCTGGGTCCCCTGCATTGGGAGCATGGACCACCAGGGAAGTCCCAAAACTTAACACATTTAACAGTATTTGTTTTATCACAAACATTATTGTTATTTAGCATGTGCTCATATCACATTTTTCAGCCCCTTAAGTACTTTTACAAAAGTAGAACATTTTTTGTTTTGTTTTTTGGCCAAGCTGTGCCGCATGCAGGATCCTGCCCAAGGATCGAACCCGTGACCCCTGCGTTGGGGAAATGACGTCTTAACCACTGGACCACTAGGGGAAGTCAGTGGTGCGTCCATTTTTTTAAAGGGAGATGTGCCCTTCCCTGAGAGCTCAATGGTAAAGAATTTGCCTGCAATGCAGGAGATGTGAATTTGATCTCTAGGTTTGGAAGATTTTCTGAAGTAGGAAATGGCAACCCACTCCGATATTCTTGACTGGAAAAGCATGAACAGAGGAGCCTGGTGGGCTACAGTCCGTGGGGTTGCTAAAAAGTCAGACACCATTGAGCAGCTAAGCAACATATGTATACTTAGAGCTGATTCACGTTGTAAGATAGAAACCAACACAACATTGTAAAGACTCATTTTCCAATTTAAAAATAAGGAGAGAGGTGCTTGTTTTCCCACAAACCATAGTTAAGATGCACCAGATTCTAGTACGTTAAAAGCAGTATTTGGGAACAAATGTGGTTTCCACTCTGTCATTCTAAGACAAACTAAGAAATTCTAGTCAAAACTACAGAGGAGAATTTTAAGTGATGCAAATTTTAATTGTTCGAATGACATAGCCCTAAATATTGAACTTGAAAATACTTGTCAGAAGGACTTGGAATGTCCCACTTCAGGGATTTTGGGTGGTGGTATAATTAGTGGCTCATTCACATAATGCACAGAGAGATGAGAAAGGTTTTGCATCTATGTTAGTATTAAAAAATGGATTAACAGGCTTGAATGGTAGTGTGGGATTTTGCCAGGGTTTGTGTAAGACTAGAGATAAATCCAACATAATTTAGATGCTAGAATTTAAAATCAACCTTTCTCTGGGTTAATAGGAAAAACGAGTAATGTGATATGATCCTCACAGAAGACAAAAAGGAATTTCATAAACACTTGGTTTGCCTTTCAAGTGAGTGAATATGTGTGCCTGTTACTGTTTAGGTTAAGGGTAGGATTTCCTCTTTTGTATTTTCTGATGGTTTAGATCGGGGTCACTTGGTAAATATTAGGATTTACAGGCCACGACTATCCCTGTCTCACATTCTTATTTTTGCAACTCTTAAACATTACAGAAGTTAGGACTTCCCTGGTGGCACAGTGGATAAGAATCTGCCTGCCAGTGCAAGGGACATAGGTTCATTCCCTGGTCCAGGAAGATTCCACGTGCTGTGGAGCATCGGAGCAGAGAGCAGCCTCGCTCAGCACAGCCAGAGAAAGCCTGCACAGAGCAGTGAAGACCAGGACAACCAAAAACAGTGATTTATTCATATATGTATGCGTATGTGTATATATACCCCAAATGGCTCCTGGGCTAACCTCCGATTTGGATCATTTGATTTTGCTTTTATTGTCTGGTAAATGATCGTATTAGTTGCTAGGGCTGCCATAGCAAAGTACTAGAGGAAGGGTGATTTAAACAGTAAAAATTTTTTCCTTACAATTCTGGAGGGTGGTTAGTCCAAGATCAAGGTGTCAGAAAGGTTGGTTTCTTTTGAAGCCTCTCTACTTGGCTTGCAAGTGGCCTTCATCTATCTTCACAGGGTCTTCCCTCTGTAATGGTCCTAATCTTTTGTAAAAAATTAATTTATTTATAAAATTAATTTTATTGAAGTACAGTTGCTTTACAGTGTCTGCTGTTCAGCATGGTGAATCAGTTACGTATGCACATGCCCTCTTTCTTTCAGATTTCCTTCCCGTTTAGGTCACCACAGCCCCCTGTGCTACACGACAGGTTCTCATTAGTTGTCATTTTATATGCAGTCGTGTGTATATGTCAGTCCTCATCTCTCAGTTCTTCCCTCTACTCCCTTCCCTGCTTGGTAACCATAAATTTGTTCTCTACATCTGACTCTCTCTGTGTTGCAAATAAGTTTTTTGTACCATTTTTCTTCATATATAAGCGATATTATACTTATTTTTCTCTTTCTGACTTCCCTCTGTATGACAAACTCTAGGTTCAGTCATGTCTCTACAAATGGTGTTATTTCATTCCTTTCTACAGCTGAGAGTAATATTTCATTGTATATACCTATCACATTTTTTTATCAGTTCCTCTATGGACATTTAGGTTGCTTCTTTGTAACTATTCTGATCTCTTACAAGGACATTAGTCATACTGCATTATGGCCCACTCTAAGACCTCATTTTACGTTAAAGACCCTGTCTCCAAATAAAGTCACATGAGGTTTAGGACTTAACATAGGAATTTGGGGGTTTAGGACTTAAGCATAGGTATTTGGGACACAATTCAGGCCGTAACAATGATGTAAATCTAGATTACAGAATGTGAATTCAAGGAAAGAAGAAAGATTCTCCCTGATTCCACTGTCCTTGGTATGAACAGAAACTGAGGAGTTTATGTACTTGGTTTTTGATAGAGCCGCCAGGTCACCAGTGGTGCTTCTCCTCCATTACTATAGGTTCTTAATGCGTAACTCCACTTTAAGAAGGTAAATACTCTACTTTAACATAGTAAATGATACTGTTAACTATTTCAGATTACGTTGTTAAATTAGCTGGAAAAGCGTGTTTACCAGTATTGAAATAGCCATTGGTAAACATGATGGGAGAAGAATCTTCTCATTAATCAGGCTTATTCAACATTGTAATAAGTCACCTTGGGCCAATAAAAGTTGATTTTTTTAAAAAATCTGGGTAGTTGTTTTTAGCGTTACTACACACACACACACACACACACACACACACACACGCACGCACGCCCGCCCGCCCGCCCGCCCGCCCCAAACAGGAAAGGTAGAATATTTCAATGAATTCTTCAGAAACCCAGAAACCCATTATTCAGTCTCAACCTTTCTCAGTACAGGTTATTCTTATTTTATCTACCCCCCTCCCTTTCCCCCAGTGGATTTTATATTGAAGAAAATCCCAGACATGTTCCTTTAAATAAGGAGCATCTGCAATCTGTATACCTTTGGCAACGGGCAACTCTTGTTTACAAAAACAACAATTTCTAAAACTTGAGAATAAATGACAGTTGGACAATAAATCCTAGACAGATTTTCTGGGCTGTAGCTATTGCAGTCTTTGTTGTTTTATGTCTTAATTGAATGGAAAAGATTGATTTTTCTTTTTAAATAACACAGTTTCGCCATTAGACTATGTTGCTCTAAAGAAACAAACCATTCTATGTCAAAACCATTTAATATCATTTTTCTAAAGTGTGAAAATAATAAATCCATCTACCCTTAGCAGTTTGAACATTTAGCAGGTCATTGCCACGTTGCTTTTTCTCTCCTCCTTTCCTTTCCTTAGTTATTTTAAAGCAAGCCTCATGTACTTCTCCCTTTAATCTTGAGTGGAAATTTTTTTTTTCCTATTGTAGAGCAGTACTTTTCACAGCTAACAAAACTATCAGTTTTCACATTGTCTAATACTCTGTCCGTATCTAGGACAGGTTTCCACCATTTCAGGAATCTTTCTTTTATATTCACTTTGAATCGAGATGCATACCAGATTTACAAATTGTGCTTGTTCAATAGTTCTTAGGTCTCTTTTAATCTAGAACAGTTAAGTTCTAGATTGCAATGAATCATGTTGATCAAATCAGGAGGAAAATGTCTGGTTGTCCCACTTCTGGTGATGCTGAGATCATACATTCTTTATCTGCTATTCATCTAATCATTACTCATGGTCCTGTTTATTGATGAATAATTGCCAAATCAGTATAAACGTTGAAAAATGGTGGTTTTATTTTTTGTTTTTGCCTCTCACATTTTATTCCACACCAGAGCTAGAATTCTGTAAGGAAGCTTCCTTCGTGAAATGGTCCTATTCAGGTATCATGAATAAAGATTCATAAAGGGGACTGCCCTGGTGGTGCAGTGGTAAAGAATCTTCCTGCCAATGGGGAGGACGTGGGTTCTCTCTCTGACCTGGAAAGAGTCCACATGCCACAGGGCCGCTGAGCTTGTGCGTCACAGCCGCTGAGCCCGCGCTCCACTGGAGCCGGAGTGGGGCCTGCACACCCCAGAACTCGCACTTGTGCAGCAGGAGGAGTCTGAGCGCTGCGCCTGGAGCGTAGCGCCCACTCAGCCTGCAGACCGAGGACGCCTGAGGGCAGCAACGAAGACCCAGTGCGACCGAAAATAAAATATAAACGAGTAAAACTTAAAGATTCATAAAGGGAAAAGAGGGTAGACGCCTGTTCTTTCTTCTTAGTTGCGTTTTTGTAAATAATTGGAGCTATATCATCTTCTGGTGATCTAGAATTGTGGGTAGTTTTTTAATCAGTATAAATTTGGAGTATTTATAGTCAGTGTATTTGGATCAATTTGCAGTCCTTCTTTCAAATTGTCACTGGCCAAGGAGAGAGACACCCTACTTTTTTTGCCTCAAGTGGGCAAAACATTGTTTTTATTTTTATTTCTTTAAATTTTGGCTGTGCTGGGTCTTCGTTGTAGCATGTGGCGGCCTCTCTGCTGTGTGCAGGCCTATCGTTGCAGAGCCCCGGGCTCAGTAATTGTGGTTAGTGGGTTTAGTTTCCCTGAGTCATATGGGATCTTAGTTTTCCAGCCAGAGCTCAACCCAAGTTCCCTTCAAAGGAAGATTCTCAACCACTGGATCACTAGAGAAGTTCCAACACATTATTGACCAAAGAGATATTAATTTGTTTTATTGTTTAGTTCCTAAGTCATGTTTGACTCTTTGGGCCACCATGGACTGTAGCCTGCCAGGCTCTGTCCATGGGATTTCCCAGGCAAGAAGACTAGAGTGGGTTGCCAATTCCCTACTCAGGGCATCTTCCTAGCCCTGGGATCGAACCTGCGTTGGCAGGCAGATTCGTTACCACTGAGCCATCTGGGAAGCCCAAACACTTCTTACCCAACATTATTGATCAGAGATGCTTAAATATTCATTTATATAATGAATTTCCAGCCACTGGTGTTTTTGCAAAAATTTCCTAGTCAATAATGAGTTAAGTTAACAAATACTAAATATTTTCCGTTAAAGGGCAAACATGGGGGGAATTCTTTTTCAGTCCAGGGATTAGGACTTCTGGTGCTTTCATTGTTGAAGACCCATTTGATCTCTGGTTGGCAAACTAAGATCCCACAAGCTGCATAGAAAAGGCCAAACATGTTACCACATATTGAGAAAGCTCTTTGGGCAAGAAAATGAACTAGAGGTAATGTGTGGCCTATTGGAACCTATTAATAAACTCCTAAATCATTTATTTTATGTACCTTGACATGGTAACATTAGAAGTTGTTATTTTTATTGTTTTTAGTCCACAGAAGTTTGGTTCTTTTTCAAAGTGAAGTGAAGTCGCTCAGTCGTGTCCGACTGTGTGCGACTCCGTGGACTGTGGTCTACCAGGATTCTCCATCCATGGGATTTTCCAGGCAAGAGTACTGGAGTGGGTTGCCATTTTCTTCTCCAGGGGATCTTCCTGACCCAAGGATTGAACCCAGGTCTCCCACATTGTAGGCAAACGCTTTACCGTCTGAGCCACCAGGGAAGTCATAGACATTTTTCAGAGATATTTTTAAATCCTAACCGCCCCCCCCCCCCAAAAAAAATAAAATAAATCCTACCCCCCTCTGCCAGTAGATGCCTAAAGAAATAGCTGTTACTCTTGCTGATTTGTTGGTATTCAGGCTTTGGAATTGCTGTTGATAATTTTTTTTTTTTAATATTTATTTACCTGTGCTGGATCTTAGTTGTGGCTTGTGGAATCTAGTTCCCTGACCAGGAATCAAACCTGATCTCCTGCATGGGGAGCTTGGAGTCAGCCTGTGGACCCACCAGGGAAGTCCCGTCATTAATAATTTTTAATTTCAGATCTGGTATCACTGTTTCCAGAGTAGTGTGTGGTGACTAGTTTAACCATTGTGTGAGAATATTAATGAGCTGTGGCTGTAACTTTTTAGAACTTGAAACGGTTACACCTTAGGATTGGGAATTTCGGAAGGAAGCAATTCCTTTATGTTGAGTTGATTTGTGAGTAGTGTTTGAACATATATATAACTAATTTGTTTAAAAGTTTTGGGTTTATAGAAAAGTTTCAAAGCCACAAATAATTCTGTAACTTTGATTTTTAGGTGCTCAAAGTGGCACATACTTATTTTTAAAAAGTAATTGCACCCAAAATGCAAAATAAAAGGTTTTTTAAATAATTGGAACAGTTGAGATGGATATGGCTCTATTTCCTTTCTTTTCTCTTTCTGGCTCATGCTTTAGAGGCAAGTGCTGTTAATCTACCTGTTCTTCGTGCGTGCATGCCTGTGTGTATGTGTGTGTGAGAATTATTCTTGCAGTTTTTATGAGTGTGTAAATATTTATTGAAGTAACCTGTCTTGGCCTTGAAGATAACAAAGAAAAAATTTTATTTACCACATGTAATGTGTGTGTGTGCACTCAGTATTGTCTGACTCTCTGTGACCCCATGGACTCTAGCCCACCAGGATCCTCTGTCCATGGGATTTTCCAAGCAAGAATACAGTTTGGGTCGTCATTTCATGTTTCAGGGGATCATCCCTACCCAGGGATCGAACTCATGTCTTTTTGCATCTCCTGCATTGGCAGGTGGATTCTTCACCACTAGCACCACCTGGGAAGCGCTTATAATCTTTACTGCCTATTAATTAACCATATTTGACTGTATTTGTTTCTAGCAGATTTTTAGCTATATTCTAAAGCATAGTTTTTAATGGATGAGTAGAGCTTTAGGCAGAACTTTAAAATGCTGTCATTTCTCATACTTTTAAAAAATTCCCCCCACAGTTTTCTAGAATTGGAAGTAGAAATGTTGCATACTGTATTTCAGATGACAGTTAGTTCTTTTTAATCCTGTGAAGTTGAATTTTTAAGAGTAGGACTGTAAAGAAGCAGCACACAAGTTTTAACAGGGCTACCTAAATGGTGGTTAACTCCATTGAACATTTTGGTTCTCATGTGTTTTTTTGTTTTTATTTTTTTTTTTAATTTTTTATTAGTTGGAGGGGTTCTCATGTTTTAAAATCCCTTCCTATGATGAAACCGTATCATTGCATTTTAACTGAAATGCAGCTGTTAGGGAAAAAACATATTAATAGTTCACATTTGAAATTTTAATATACTGCCTCAAAATAATGCTCTGATGGAGAAGTATGTTACTTACATGCTAAATTTTGGAGGTTATGTAAATACCTACTTAGTGAATCTCAGCTTAACTTTGTCTAATTTTATCTCATTATAGGCAACCTGCTTCTGCAAAGTGGTACGATCGGAGGGACTATGTCTTCATTGAATTTTGTGTTGAAGACAGTAAAGATGTTAATGTAAATTTTGAAAAATCAAAACTTACATTCAGGTAAATTACCATTTTTACATCGTTGGGTGAAAAACTTGTTTCAGACAGCTTGAATAGCTTTCATTTGCTTGTTTTGTGTTTTCTCTGAAGTTATTACTAATTTTTACCTCTTTGAAGAGACTTCATTCCCCCCCCCTTTTTTTTTTTGTACAGTTGTCTTGGAGGAAGTGATAATTTTAAACATTTAAATGAAATTGATCTTTTTCACTGTATTGATCCAAATGTAAGTAGTTTTGAAACTTTAATCCCGATTTAAATTGTGAGAAAATGGACATAATTTAAATACTCATTTTAGAGATAAATACTAGTTCTTAACAGTTCAGAGGCTAAATATAATTATATGGTTTGCATTGTTTTCCATCTTGTAACTACTACTCTGCATATTATTTTTGTTGTCATCAATGTTTGGACTCAGGACAGTACTGTCTTTTTTAACCTTTTTAAAATTGCAGTGTAGTTAATGTAAGGACAGTACTCTTGATGCTTGTCTTATTTAAGCATAGATGTAGCTAAGTATGTTCTATGCTTACACCATGTTCACTAATTCAAACTTTCTGTGCTATTCACCTTATTCAGGGGAGGGAAAAAATGATCATTTTACTATTGGATAGCTTACAAAATCTTCAGTAGCCTAGGGGATGTTTCAGGGTGTAGGGAAAGAAAGGAGGAAAGAAATGACAACAAGCAACTTTGTATCCTATATTGATACTAGAGAGTTATAACAGTGTGATAACACTTATTTTGTTTTAGGATTCCAAGCATAAAAGAACGGACAGATCGATTTTATGTTGTTTACGAAAAGGAGAATCTGGCCAGTCATGGCCGAGGTTAACAAAAGAAAGGGCAAAGGTAGGTTTCTTTTCCTTTTTTTGAAAGTTAGGGTTTTTTTTTTTTTTTTTTTTTTTTTTTATTAGTTGGAGGCTAATTACTTCACAACATTTCAGTGGGTTTTGTCATACATTGATATGAATCAGCCATAGAGTTACACGTATTCCCCATCCCGATCCCCCCTCCCACCTCCCTCTCCACCCGATTCCTCTGGGTCTTCCCAGTGCACCAGGCCCGAGCACTTGTCTCATGCATCCCACCTGGGCTGGTGATCTGTTTCACCATAGATAGTATACATGCTGTTCTTTTGAAATATCCCACCCTCACATTCTCCCACAGAGTTCAAAAGTCTGTTCTGTATTTCTGTGTCTCTTTTTCTGTTTTGCATATAGGGTTATCGTTACCATCTTTCTAAATTCCATATATATGTGTTAGTATGCTGTAATGTTCTTTATCTTTCTGGCTTACTTCACTCTGTATAATGGGCCCCAGTTTCATCCATCTCATTAGGACTGATTCAAATGAATTCTTTTTAACGGCTGAGTAATATTCCATGGTGTATATGTACCGCAGCTTCCTTATCCATTCATCTGCTGATGGGCATCTAGGTTGCTTCCATGTCCTGGCTATTATAAACAGTGCTGCGATGAACATTGGGGTGCACGTGTCTCTTTCAGATCTGGTTTCCTCAGTGTGTATGCCCAGAAGTGGGATTGCTGGGTCATATGGCAGTTCTGTTTCCAGTTTTTTAAGAAATCTCCACACTGTTTTCCATAGTGGCTGTACTAGTTTGCATTCCCACCAGAAAGTTAGGTATTTTTAAATAATTAGAGATACATTGACATCAAACTCAAAAAAGTTTGTGCCCAGCAAAGAAAACCATCAATAAGATGAAAAGACAACCTACTTAATGGGAAAATATATTTACAAATCATGTATCTGATAAAAGGTTAATATCTAACGTATATGAGGAACTCCTACAACTCGGCAACAAAAATCCAATTAAAAAAGCGGCATACATCTGCCATACTCAATATAAAATAAAAATTAAACAACAAAGGAGCAGGTAGAGCAGTTCCCTGGTGACCTAGTGATGAGGATTCCAGGCTTTCATTGCCTTGGCCCAGGTTCATCACTAATTATTAGAGAGATGCAAATTAAAACCGCAATGAGATATCATCTTCTAACTGTTAGAATGGCTAATGTCAAGAAGGCCAAAAGAAATGCTGTTGTTGGGATTATAAACTGGTGTGGCCACTATGGAAAATCATATGGAGATTCTCAAAAAATTAAGCGTAGAACTACCGTATGATCTAGGCATTCCACTTCTGGGTGTTTATCTGAAGAACATAAAAACACTAGTTGGAAAAGATGAATGCCATCTCTATTCATTGCAGGGTTATTTAAAATAACCAAAATATGGACGCAGCCAAAGTATCCATTGATGAATGAATAGTAAACCGATGTGTGTGTGTGTCTGTTCATCGGATTAGTAGTTAACCGTTTTGAAAGAATGAAATCTTGCCATTTGCAGCAACATGGATGGACCTTGAGGGTAATAAATAAAATGAGTCAGAAGGAAAAAGACAAACCTAATTTTAAAAAATACAACAAACAAAACTAAAAGACACATACAGAGAACAGATTGATGATTACCAGCAGGGGAGGGGGAGTTGAAGGGGTGGATAAAGGGGTGCTGCTGCTAAGTTGGTTCAGTCGTGTCCGACTCTGTGCGACCCCATAGACGGCAGCCCACCAGGCTACCCCGTCCCTGGGATTCTCAGGCAAGAACACTGGAGTGGGTTGCCATTTCCTTCTCCAATGCATGAAAGGAAAAGTGAAAATGAAGTCGCTCAGTTGTCTCCGACTCTTAGTGACCCCATGGACTGCAGCCTACCAGGCTGCTCCGTCCATGGGATTTTCCAGGCGAGAGTACTGGAGTGGGTTGCCATTACCTTCGACATAAAGGGGTACAAGGAGTCAATTTTATAATGACAGACAATAAGTGGACTTGGAAGGGAATCACTTTGTAGTTGTATACAGATGTCGAGTGACAATGTTATACACCTGGAACTGGTATTTTTAAAAATTGGTATGAAGAATTATAGTGTGTTTATTTCATGGCATAATACTATTAAGGCCCTGTGTTCCATATGCTTTTCTCTACTTTGAGATTTATTATTGTTAATACTGAGGACGGTCAGAATAAGATCAGTCACTAATTGATGCAGGCTGTTTTGCATTCAAGTTCAGTTCACTTGCTCAGTGTCCAACTCTGTGACCCCGTGAATCGCAGCACGCCAGGCCTCCCTGTCCATCACCAACTCCTGGAGTTTACTCAAACTCAAGTTCATCGAGGCGGTGATGCCATCCAGCCATCTCATCCTCTGTCGTCTCCTTCTCCTCTTGCCCCCAGTCCCTCCCAGCATCAGGGTCTCTTCCAGTGAGTCAGCTCTTCGCATGAGGTGGCCAAAGTAAAGACTTAAAGTATAAATTACTCAAATATCAGATCAGAGTGTATCATGGTGGCATTTAAAAAATAATAAGGTAATTGATTATATGAATTTGAATAGTTTCTATTAATTTAAAAAAAGGTTTCTGACAACTGAGACTTCATGAAACTATTTACTAATATTAATATATTGCATTTGACTTGACTGATTTTTCTAGTCTGTTCTTTTTTTCTGCTGATTCAGTGCCTTGCTAGTGAGTATGAACCCCACAATTCAATAATCTAATCATAGGGTGATATTTGTATTGATCTATAGCTTAATTGGCTTAGTGTGGACTTTAATAATTGGAAAGACTGGGAAGATGATTCCGATGAAGACATGTCTAATTTTGATCGTTTCTCTGAGGTAAGTTCTTTTAAATGCATTCTTCCACCTCCCTTTCAGGATACTTCTTTCTAGTCAGTTTAATTTGGTTTTAAAGGCCTAGTGATATGTAAGGACCTGCATTACTTTACTTTCAAGACTTTTGCAGAAAATCAAGTGAGATTTTAACAGTGGTCATTTAACATTCTTTTATGAGTTTTTAAAAATTAGTGTCAAGTTCTAAATTTGATGTGTAAGGGAAAAAAATAAACTATGTCAGTACAACACAGCTGGTTTTTACTGTTTCTTTGAAAACAAAGAGTTAAAAAGTAAGTACCCAACTTCATGTATGCAGTTGCTTATTTAACATCCCTCACATGGCTCTGGCACCTTGATTTCAAAAGAGAGAAGGGAGAAATGATACTCATTCTAAACTGTGCTACTCCTTACCTGTAGTAATTGGTGCCACCATTTACCCAGATGTGCATGTGCCAACTTTTAACACTGTTCTCGTTCTCTGATTCTCTCTATCCGGTATGACATTAACTGCTGTCTTTGTTGTCTGTTTTTTATCTCCTAAGTAAACTCTTAAATGTATTCAGTTCTACATCTATTGCCATCGTGTCTTGACATCTAGTATTCCACTTGGAGCCTTCTGAGTATTTTTCCTGCTCAAAGAAACTTAATCAGTATGTAGTGTCTTCAGATGTAGGAAAACTCTTCGCTAGTTACTCATATTATTTGAGAGTAGATGCTCAGGATTTTTATCCTGAAAGGTTTTTGATTCAGTATCTTTTTAAGACCCCTTCTAACTCTGAAGTTCAGGTAAACATGTGTTTTTGAAGTTTCATATGAATTATTTAGTTTGCTTGTTTATACCTCTTTACATAATATGTTGCAGTTCTTACACTCTGTTGGTCCCAGTTTAAGTATATAAGAGTATTTTACACAGCCTATATGTTTTCTTTCAAGGATTATGTTTATTTTCTGTTTTTAACTTAGTTACTGGTGTTTAGCTGAATTCAGTATTCAGGCCTTTTATACAAACTACTCAGCCCAAAGGACTTTTAAGTTACCATTGATTCTTCACAATATTTAAAACTACAGTGAGAATACCATAATACATATGCCACTTAGTTGAACATACAAAACTTTACAACTAAAAATAATCCCGTTATTAATCACCAGAGGTACCTGCTATTCAGGATTGTGGTATTTAATTTCTGCATCATATATATGTATTTTGTTGGATGAATTTTAAAAACTTCACTTTTCTTCAGTGAGAACTTATTCTTCCTACAAAGTTTCAGGATTTTATGTAATTACATAAAATCTACCTTTTCCAGAAAGGAAAATACCTAACTTACCTATAGTTGAATTTTTTTTTAATTGGTGGAAATCTACGGCAGAGCTAAGGTTTATTCTGGAGTGTGCAACCTAATAATTAGGGCTTTATTTAACATCATTTTTAAAACTAATTTTTACACTTCAAATAGATGATGAACAACATGGGTGGTGATGAGGATGTAGATTTACCAGAAGTAGATGGAGCAGATGATGTAAGTCTATAAATTCTTTTCTATGTTTAATAAAATAGTAAGAAATAATGTATTTACAGGCTGTTTTATTTAAATCGAGACTGCTTTTTTTTTGCCATTGGTTGGTTTTTTTCCTAAAAAATATTACAGGGAAAACCAATTCTTTAGAAGTGTTCATTTTAGAGGGATGGATACCTACTAGGAAGGAAACAGGTGTCCCATGGATCATTCTTAAAGGGACCACCAGATTTATAGTTCAGAATAATTATTGTACAGAGACATATGCCTTATTCAATTAACAGTTTAGGCAATATTTTGACAAAGTTAAACAGGTTTTAACAGCAGGATGGTCAGAGAGACATACAGTAAACAGATGGATGTTGTGAATCTGTAAGGATATACTGGTCCACTCTTCTCAACATTTTCCCACCTGGCATCCTGTTAACATCTTTAAGAAAGTTTTTCTATCTAGTTTGGAAAATATTTATTTAAATAGTTCAACAGTTAGGATTAGACTTCATTGTTTTCTGTCATTCCAGTGGTCTTCATGTTGAGCCATTTTTCTCTTGCATTAAATGCCAAGAGAGAAAAGAAACCATTTTATAGAAAAATTCATTTCGATTAGTAGGAAGAAATTCAAAGGATGGGTTCTATTCCCTCCCTTATAGGAAGATATATTATCCTCAGCTGTACATACTGTTCATCTTAAATAAACCTGTTTTTCAGTCCATTGATAAGTTCATGAGATTAATGTAACCACATGTCTCTGCTACTTTGGTCAAAAGGGTAGTGCTTCAACTTTAAGACAAACTGTTAAAAAAAAGGGGGGGGCAAACTGTTCAGTTAGCAGATGAATATTTGATCAATTTGGTTGAAATTTTTTATTTCTCTTTCTGCAGGATTCACAAGACAGTGATGATGAAAGTAAGTATCTTTGTAAAAATAAATCTACACAGAGATATTTCACATCAAAGACCAAACTCTCAAAATAAGAGAAGTTAACTTGTTTAAAATTCTAAGAAGATCCGTGATTATGGAAGATACGTGACTATTTCTTTATGGCCTCTAACAAATAGCTAAAGCAAAAATTTGAATGATTCAAAGTAGTTGGGTTATTATCCTTGTAATTTATACTAATCTTTTAAAAATCTTTTCAGAAATGCCAGATCTGGAGTAAGGAATGTTGTCATCGCTGGATTTTGAGAAAGAAAAGTAACTTCTCTGCAAGATTTCATAATTGAGAGAATTCCTGAGTTGATAGCTCTAAAGGCAGATGCTGTATTTGCCTCCTTTAACCCATTTTTCAACCTGTTTGTTTTTTTAAAGGCTTCACTAAGGGTTGACATGTACCATTGTATGGGGCAGTTTTAAGTCAGCTAAGGCAATAACCTTGTGCATGAACATTTCCCAGATTTCCATGATGCTGTTGAGGTCCTAGGCAATTGACACAGCAGTTGTGATAAATAAAAATCTCACCTAAGTCTCCTTTACTCATAACATAGATACTGACATGATAGGAAGCTCTCTGGCTTAGGGAAAGTAACTAAATTTTAGATTTTAGAACATGGACTCAAAGTGGCTGAAACAATTGGTTGATACTTTAAACTGGTAACATGTTCCTCTGGCATATCCTTCAGGATTGTTCCACTAAAGTTTTATTTTTCAAAAAATTTACTTCACATTATTGTATGTAAGTGATCACTTGTCAGTGTTCAGATGTATCTTAGCTTAAAACTAGTGAATGCCCTAACTTAGATGGTTTTGAAGCCTGTACATTTGGTATTGTTTGACCCTTAAACTTTTACATCTCTTAGCATGGAGGACGAAGAAAGGCTGTACATTGTTGCTTGAGAGTCTGTACATTTAGACCAAATTTGTATTTGCACTGTCAGTATGGCAGATGAGTGGAAAAATTGTTAATACACTATTGGGTTTTTTTAATTCCCTTTTTTTTTTTTTTTATTCAGCTTGTATCTGGGCTGAAAACCTCAATTTATGTTCATGACAATGAGGGTTTTTTTTTTAATGTCTACATTCTTTCTAATAAACTGTTGGAAGACTTCTTGGCTATCCTTTCAAGTGTCTGGTTTACTGTAATTTCATGTATTGCCATTTACTGGAATGGAGTTTTTATTTTTACTTGAGGAAGAATTTGGGAATATTCCTCTGTTTGGGGGAAACAAAGGCTTGCTGTAATGTCACAGAAAACCTTTTAAAAGTGGATCTGTAATAGAACATTGTAGATGCACTTTGCAACAGTTGGAAAAGAAAGTGTTGTGATTTGATTGAAATAAAACTAAATGTGTTGTCCTCCTCTAAATCTGAGCTTTCGCATTTTGGCACTTTTTATTCCTTCCAGCTTCTGTGTATTTGTCATAGCATAGAAATGCTTCATATTTCAGTACTTTCTCATGTCAGACACTAAGGACCTTTGTTACAGGCAGTGTTCAAGTGCTGGGGGCAGGGGATACAAAGATAAATCCTTCAGGTAATTGTATTCTTAGGGAGCACACATCACAAGCTAAGCCTCAGCACAAATAGTGAAGAGAAACTTGGGAAACAGCCAATGTAGTAATAGGTGTGGATAGCGTATTCTTTCCTTGTTAAGTATATAATTGTTCTAAATGATACTCAAAGCCATTTTCTTGAAATGGTACAAATAGAAAATCTTACTACTTAAGAGACTGGGCAATCAACTCTTTTGTTACATCGGTCCTCTTACGGGAATACAATTTTTCTTCAAAGCCTTAGTTTTTTCCATATTAGGTATGTTTGAACTTCTGTACTTCTAGAAAATTATTTTAAACTTGGTCCCCTTTCTCTGGAGCATGCCAGAGGTATCAGTATGATTGATAATGTACTGCTTCATAGAAAAACTTTAAATTTTCCCAAAGAAGTAAACTCTAGTTTCATTCTCTCAATTATTTTTGTATGTTTTGGAAATTAGAGTGTCATTAATGATTTATTGGCTTAATGCCAGCCACTGGGCTACAGCATTAAAATACAGCATGATGGATTTCTAATTTCATCCTGTTTCTTTAGATTTTTTCAAACCTGCTTTGTGCTCAAATACCATAGTGGGATTTCAGTAATCCTTAGAGCTGCACGAAGGCCTCTCAATGGTATCTGACCCCTCTTTAAGTTAAAAGGATATCATGCCAAAAGGTGAGTTGACAGGCCAAAACAAGGAGGACTATTTGGCCTTGCATTGCAAATCTGAACCGTGGCTACTTTTGCCTTAAAGAGTCACTGGGGAGAGGATCATTTGGTGAATTTAAGCTTGAATAAGGGAGATAGCATCTCTATTACCATTTGGCTATTGTGACTTGTGATAAAGATGGCTATATTCAACTTCCTGAACTGTAAAGTTACCTTCAAGGAAGAAAGGGAAGTGATTAGTTGCTACAGCTTAGGTTTTATTTACCTGTTCTGTTTTGCGCAGGTTGTTTTTCTGTTTAGCAGGAGTTCTTTTGATGTGTGATGATGAACTTCACCTGTATATGAATATCAGCTGCTGTTCCCCTTCGCTCTCCCAGTATTGTACTACCCTTGAGAACATAAAGGCTGGGGAGGAGAGGGTAGACAGGTTTGTGTAAGGCCTACTCTTAACTCCCAAATTATTTTACTCTGATAGGCTTGCATACTTGATGATAGTTGGTAATTTCTTCAGGAACAGTGAAGGGTGTTTGTCACCACTAAATATCCCACCCTGAGGACAGTACCTGCTAAAGTGAAGACGAAATGTCAGTTGCTCACAGCTTTTGGTGTCAGCCTGGATAATTTCATTGTTTATGTGAAGAACCTATCCAGACCTCTAGCTCAAATTTCTTTGCCTCAAGTCCAGTGACCTGGACTTCCTTCTCTCTTACCCATTCCCATATCTCGGGAGTCACAGGTTTAGGAGGGGTTGCTGTAAAGCTGTTGCCAGTACAGTTAGCCCCTTGAGTTTACCTCTCTCAGCCTTGTTTTTTTGTGTTCTCCCAAGTTTCATCTCAAAGCTCTAGTTCCTGTCCTGTACCTGTAGCCCTGTAGCTATAGAACCACCTTGGGTCAATGTGGATTCAGAAGTCCCAACCAGAAGATATGCCTTAGGATAGTAGGTACATGTGGGGTGCAGAAATGTGCAATTTAACTGATAGTTGACATGTGTGATCCCAGGACTTCCTTGGTCCAGTGGCTAAAACTCCATGCTCTTGGTACACAGGGCAGTGGATTGATTGCCTAGTCAAGGAACTGAGATGCCACACGCCACAAGGTGCAGCCACAAGAGATGTAGTTTGGGCTTCTTTTTAAGTGTCCTGGCTACCAGCATCCGACTCACCTAGGAACTTGTTAGATGTATAAATCCTGGGCCCCCAAATCTTCCAAATCAGAAACAACTGTAGGGTCTTAGGACCTCTAGCTGATTCTGATGTGCGCTGAAATTTGACAACTTCCTTTAGATCTAAAATGCAGATTCTGAATCAGCTGGTCCTACTGAGATGGCAATCCCATCTAGTGTGACTGATGAAATTGTTCTGTGTCTCTCCGTTGTCTGATACAGTGAGTGCCGGCTGCATAGAACTATTGGAAATCTGGAATGTGGCTAGTGTGACTAAAAACAATTACTTAATTTTAACAAATTTAATCCCATATAGCTAGTGATTACCATAGTAGATAATGTAGGTTTAGATGATTCTGGTGCTGGTGGTTCCTGGCCCACTCACTGCAAAAAAGTCAAGTTCTTATTAACGATGGGAAATTCTCCCAATAATGATACAAAATCTAGAAGGAACAAAGGAGAGATCTAAAAAAACACAGGTCAGGTAGTCCCTGCTGGTCTAGTGGTTGGGATCCTGTGTTCCCACTGCCAGGCACCTGGGTTCACTCTCTGGTTGAGGAACTAAGATTCCCCCATCCCACAAGCCCTGCGGCACAGCCAAAAATAAAAATTTTTAAATTAAGTGAACATAACCATTTTATTTCTAGTAATTTTAAAGAAGCAATAGATTGTGTACTCATGTTTATAAGATTTCCTTTTTTCCTTCAATATTGCATATAATAGCCATTTAAAACAATCCAAATAACCATTAATGCAGTACGTTATTACACATTTCTGTGGCATAAGGTGTAGCTACAATCAAAAATGTAAACTGACACAAAGTTCTCAAAAACATAAAGATCGGAAACCTTATGTTTTCTGTAGTGTACCTCCACTGAAGTTTTTTAAAAGACAAGAATATATGTTTTATGGACATGGGATGGAATGAAAGTGAATGCATAGAAGCAAAATATTTTTTAATGGTTATTTCTGGGAATGAGATTTGGGTAGTGATGGAAGGATTTATCCTGATCCTGTGTGCTTACAATTTGTTCATGTATTACTTGCATTAAAAAAAATTGTGATCTGACAAGAGAATATTAGATTTTCGAGGTACAACTTGAGTAGGATACTTAAGTGGAATGTCAGTTCAAAACTAATTGGAATTGAAGAGATTAAAAAACTCTGAAGCCAGGGGATTGGTTGGATTATTTTTGAAAATCACCCAACATGATTGTCAAAAAATATGGTAGAGACAAAGTACTGAAAGAATGTGGGCCTTGACCGTTACGTATGGCAGTTAAAATGAGTTTGTAAGTAATTCCCTGACAGTCCAGTGGTTGGAACTATCTTTTCACTGCTGTGCGTTCAATCCCTAGTTAGGGAACTAAGATTCCAAAAGCTGCTGCTCAGCCAAAAGAAAAAGTTCATAGCAAACACAATTTTCACCTTAAGATGAAATTCCTAAGGTTTCCAGTCATAAGTGGAGAGGTTAGTTAATTTGAAATTAACTTCAGGTTCAGCCTTTGTGGTCTCTCTTATCCCATGGAAAGTAACTTGTATTTTACATGAAATACTACCTGGGCTATCTGGAAATCAAGAAATAAGCAAGACCAAAATATGTCAAAACTAAGTGTGCTGTGTTTAGTTGTATCTGACTCTTTGTGACCCCATGGGCTGTAGCCTGCCAGGCTCCTCTGTCCATGGGGATTCTCCAGGCAAGAATACTGGAGCGGGCTGCCATACCCTCCAGGGGATCTTCTCAACCCAGGGGTTGAACCCAGGTCTCCCACGTTGGAGGCAGATTCTTTACAGTTTCAGCCACCAGGGAAGCTAAAGAATACTGGAGTGGGTAGCATATCCCTTCTCCAGGGGAACTTCTTCACCCAGGAATCAAACTGGGGTCTCCTGCATTGTAGGCAGATTTTAGATAGTATTATTTATAAATTTAGCAGGTTAATTTCAGAAGAGGACTGGAGGTGGCTGGGGCAAACACTGACAGCAAAGGAGTTAGAAAAATAAAAAATTTACAAATGAGCATAGTGGAGAAATAGCTTTATATATCCACCTCGGTAACAGTAAGAGTATTTAGCGTTGCATTGTGATACAAAGATTTGTTTAATGTAATCCAACTGCCCAAAGAATAAGGTTTCCTGATAATATCCTAAATGTGTAAAAACATTTCAAGTATTCATGAGCCTCAGTTACCTGAAATTCTATTTTGAAATATTTCCTTGGACACCCGGATTAAGTGAAGTGTCAGTTTAAATGTTTGATGGTTAAAAATTTTGGCCACAACCAAAAGTGATGATACAAAGGATCTTAACCCTAAGTCAATAATAAGTGAAAATACTAGTCAACACAGATATGGTGCTGATTATGTGCCATTTTTCTAAATGCTTCTTTCACATTTTAATCTACTTGATTTTTGAGACAACTCTATGAGATTATCCTCATCTCTTATTATGAGGAAGATGATATACAGAGATTTTAAACTTGCTCAATGATGTCTAGTAACTGTAAAAAGATTTTAAACTCAGTCTGGCTCCAGGGGCAATACTCTTAAGTATCTTACCCTTTCTACAGAAACTTCAACTCTAATAGTTGAGAAAAGCAAGTGAAATGTATAGGTTCCTATTAAATGGGATGCTGCCCCCATGTAATCAGAAAAGCACAAGTTCCAAACCAAAAATGTATATCCTGCATGCAGCCCATTGAAATTCTTTGACCCTGTATCACTGCAGAATGAATTCCTAGTTGCCAAACCCAACTAGTTCTTTTGAGCCCTTATTTTATAGCATAGTTATGTCATTGATACTATTGACCACTTTCTCAATATTCTACTTGATTCTTACATAGTGTATGTTCTTTGATTTCATTATTCCTCTGCCGTTTCCTAAGATGGTTTATTTTTTTCTACCTGCTCCATACACATTGCTGTTTTCTTGGGTTCTTTCCCTCTTACTAGGCAAGATGACCTGTGTGCATGCTAAGTTGCTTTAGATGTGAACTTTTGGGATGCCATGGACTGTAATCCACCAGGTTCCTCTTTCCATGGGATTCTCCAGGCAAGAATACTAGAGTGGGTTGCCATGCCCTTCTTCAAGGAATCTTCCCAACCCAGGAATGGAACCCAGGTCTTGAGTCTGCTGCACTGGCAGGCATGTTCTTTACCACTAGTGCCACCTGGGAAACCACAGACACTTCAAATTAAACTTTCTCTAATTCTCTTCTGTTCCTGCTTTCTCCTTTTTTTTTTTCCGCTTTCTCCTTTTAAGTTCTTTGATAGTTCTTGCTACCAAACAGTAGAAAACTTTCACTATCACGCAGAAAAATGAGAACTAATGTGTCCTGGTTGTAGAAAGTCTGGGGAAGTAGTTTCATGCTGACCAGCAGCCATGTTTGTCATTAGCCATGTTTGTTGCAATAGATTAAGGGTTTCCTCCACCCTGCTCCAAAATACCTTAAATAAAATCAATACTACATTAAAGGATGGATGTCCTGTTTATTTTATGATTTTTCTTGTTCAAGCACCACACACTTACCTCTGCCCTGCCTCCACTCCCATCCAAGTCCCTGAGAACTGGTTCTTCTCTCTATATTCATCTCTTTACTCACCTCTTTTTTCCCTTCCTCACCTGCAGTACCACAAAAGAAACATGCTGTGTAATACAAATATATAATGGAATAGTCTTCCTTCCTGCTTTACGCTAGGAATTCTACCGGTGTTTCCCAACAGGTCTGTCCGCCTCTTCCACTTTAAAGGCAATTCCACCTACATTTCACATTTCTATTTTTATTTATTTTTTTTTTCACATTTCTAGATGACCTAAATTGATCCCTTCCTCTGTTTTACCCTGTGCTAACCAAGACCTATTACACTTTATTGCACTTTTTGCTCATCTGTTTTTCTTTAAGTCTTATTTATCTTTGATTCCTCAAATGGCCAGCACACATTTTTTTTAAAAGACTGGTTTACATGACTGTCTTTCATTGTAGCTTTAATTCTGTCCAGATTCCTGACCTGCTGAATTGTCTAAAAACTTCCAAACTCCCTACTGCGGAAGAAAAACCGTCTGACTCTAGAAAGACTCCTAACTAGCCAAGGTCAGTCAGTGTTGCCTCATGAGGCTACCACTTCTTTAAAACCGCCTCTGAGACTGTCACCTAGCTCAAGGTCCTATCTAACGAGAGAGCCCAAGGACAGCCAAAGACAGCCCACGTGCTTCCGCCCAGGAACTCGGCCCCTTTCGCAAACGCAGTTCCTCCAAGTGCTCTCTCCGACTGACATCCCTGTTGTCCAATTATGTTTCAAAGCTCTGAGGGTTGCACCGAGCCAGTCACTGTCCAATAAAAAAAAGGATTCAGATTAGCACGAATTTTGGCCAATGGCTGAGAAGATGAGAGACTATTGGCCTATAGGAGCAGCGGCCAGAGTGATAAGCAGAAAAATCACCCAATGGCCGTGCCTACTGCAGAGTAGGTCCCGCCTCCAACTGCTGGCAGTTGGAGGCCAGACCACTGCAGCGCTCAGTCTCCACCCGGGCTCCGCCATGTTGGGACTTGTGGGTCGTGTGGCTGCTTCCTCGGCCTCCGGGGCCTTGCGGGGACTCAGCCCTTCAGCGCCGCTACCGCAAGCGCAGCTCTTACTGCGGGCCGCTCCTGCAGCCCTCCAGCCTGGTAAGTGCCTTGCTCTAGCAGCTGGGTTCGCGTCTGTCGTCCCATGACCTTGAGCCTGGGGGCCCATAGTTGCACCGGCCTAAGGGATCTGTGGTGTTAGAAGGTCGCCAGGGCCAGCGCCCTGCCCTCTAACGGCGGAAGAACAAGAACAGGGACGATCTAATTCTGTCTTATTTTGGAAGAGGGGCGCTGTGTGACGTAATAGTGCGAGCAGGTGCATTGACCTTCCCGTGGAATGGGGGCACTGCGCGCGCTCTCGAATAGTGGAGTTTTGTGCATGAGGATGGGAAGATGGTGCCGGCTCGCTCTCCGCTTCTAGCGCGGCCCTGCCTCTGGACCCGCCTTCCGTGCAAGCGGAAGGGGGCCGGGCCTGGGCTGCGTTCACCAGTCCTTGTGAGTTAAGTCCGGGCGTCCGATGACCTTTAACTGTCCTAACGCCAACTTCTTCAATATCTTTTTTGTCTGTTAGCCAGAGACTATGCCGCTCAAGCATCTCCATCGCCAAAGGCAGGCGCCACCACTGGGCGCATCGTGGCGGTCATTGGTGCCGTGGTGGACGTCCAGTTTGATGAGGGACTGCCTCCCATCCTAAATGCCCTGGAGGTGCAAGGCAGGGAGACCAGGCTGGTTTTGGAGGTGGCCCAGCATTTGGGTAAGTAGAATTTGTTAGGAATAGTAAAGGTCTTGTTCGACCCAAATATCCCTCAAAACCAGGCTGTCTTCTATGATGATTTTTATCAAGATGACTTTCGTTCTTCTGAGTTTGCTGAAGCCACATTTCGGTACTGAGAAGAAGTCTTGGTCGATTTAGGTGTTTAAGGCCAGCTACAACTTAATTAAATGCCACGAAGCCAGTTTGTGCTTCTGTGTAAGCCTACAATGCCTGTATCTGACAGGTGAGAGCACAGTCAGGACTATTGCTATGGACGGCACGGAAGGCTTGGTTAGAGGCCAGAAAGTCCTGGATTCTGGCGCTCCAATCAGAATTCCTGTTGGCCCTGAGACCTTGGGTAGAATCATGAACGTCATTGGAGAACCCATTGATGAGAGGGGTCCCATCAAAACCAAGCAGTAAGTATTCCTGTTGTTGTATCTACACACAAAGGAACTTTTGCCTAGCAGTTTTATACGTTAAGGGGGCACCAACCTCTATAGCAGAATTTTTCTGCAGAGAATCCCTAAAATTCCTAGTCATTTCTTTAAACCACACAATGCAATTTTTTATGAAGAAAATTAGTGATGCAGAAATTCTGATTATAAAAAAGAGAAAACTGAACTCCATAGGTTGATTATGTCAGTTCATCTTAATACCAGTGGTGTTTGTATTTCATATTGGTATGTGAAGAAGTGATGTTTAGACTCTGTAAAAGGAAAACTTTATGACAGAGTTGTCAGGGAATGGGATTATTGCTTCCTGAGATAATGGTATTCCTTTTATTGCAGAGTATTTGGGCTTGATGGTGGGTGGTAATTTGTCTAGAGTGTTATTTAAGAGATGAGACTCTGAGTAAAGGGTTAGGCTTGAGAATTGAGAAGAACTTTTTAATGAGGTGAATAGATACTGATCTTCTCATCTGCCTTTACAGATTTGCTGCTATTCATGCTGAGGCTCCTGAATTCGTGGAGATGAGTGTTGAGCAGGAAATTCTGGTTACTGGTATCAAGGTTGTGGATCTGCTGGCTCCATATGCCAAGGGTGGCAAAATTGGTATGTTAAGTGACAGGTAGATATTTTCCAAACCTAATGTGGGACACAGATCCTACCATGTTATGAGTGGGTACTGAGATACGTCCCTCACTGATGAACAGCTTCTGACTTTCGTTCTTCTGAGTTTGCTGAAGCCAGATGCCATTTCTGAGAAGGGAAAAGATGGAAAGAAACAAAAAAAATTTTTTTTTGAAGTTTGCTTATATGGAAACGAAATTCTTAATTTGTTTTTTCTCAACCTCTTGTAGGGCTCTTTGGTGGTGCTGGAGTCGGCAAGACAGTACTGATCATGGAGTTAATCAACAACGTTGCCAAAGCCCATGGTGGTTACTCTGTGTTTGCTGGCGTTGGAGAAAGGACCCGTGAGGGCAATGACTTATACCATGAAATGATTGAGTCTGGGGTTATCAACTTAAAAGATGCTACCTCTAAGGTGGGCACTGAGCTGGTGTCCTTGTAAGTAGTGTCAGGAAACTATTGAAGTTGACTTGTTTTGTATTTTCATTTTATTGTCCTAGGACGTACAAAGGCAAGTTCTATCAGTATTTTCCCCCGTTTCTAATACACTCATGTACATTGTGTTTTCCTTTTTAATATTAGATAACATTTCTAGGGTTTTTGTTTTTTTTGATATATAGACCCATCATTTGAAAGCTAATTCTGGGGCATTAAGCATGGTTCTTAATGTCTCAAATAACCCTATTTTGTGCCTTTCACATATTTACAGTTTATTTCCTTCCTACCAGAAGAATTTTGCCTCAGTAATAAAAGAAATTATCTTTTGTTTTGAACTGCAGCTCTAAAAGGGAAAAGAAATTTATGAACAAAAACCTAGACACCTGAGGAGGAGGGGTTTTTGGTAGTGCCTGTGATTTGGGGACCTTGGATAGATGACTCTCACACCCCTCTGCCAGGATTCCTGACTGTTTATCACTGCTGCAGGTCGCACTGGTCTATGGTCAAATGAATGAACCACCTGGTGCTCGGGCCCGGGTCGCGCTGACTGGACTGACTGTAGCTGAGTACTTCAGAGACCAAGAAGGTCAAGATGTGTTGCTGTTTATTGATAACATCTTTCGCTTCACCCAGGCTGGCTCAGAGGTAGGCTTGAGAGAACCTGGTTCATTTGACCTTTCTATGAAATGATGCAGATAAGGCTAATGATATGGTTTTTCTTTTTTTTCCCAGGTGTCTGCTTTATTGGGCAGAATCCCTTCTGCTGTGGGTTATCAGCCTACCCTGGCCACTGACATGGGTACCATGCAGGAAAGAATCACCACCACCAAAAAGGGATCTATCACCTCTGTACAGGTCAGAACAATTAAATGGATGAAGGTCTAGTTTGTGTAAAGGCATGTACAGAGGTATAAAATCTCGTTAGTTTTTTTAAGTAGGTACTGGAGCTTAAATAATATTTAAAATTCTGTGTGTGCATGTTAAGACCCTAAAAGATTAAGAAACCACTCATCTGAACTAATTGAAGGTATATATGTAAATGTAGATCACAAAATAGTGGTTTCCAATCTGAAGGGAACTTTGAAGTGAGCTTTAAATATGTACTACACTAGCTACTACAATTTTCAAATTATGTAGATGGTGTATGTAGTAAAATTATCAGAAACTTTGTCTAAATTTTTTTAACTTTCATGATTCATTTTCCTGATAGAGTACTGTGAGTTTTTTGGTTTAGAGTTAAAAAGTAGGATGAAGAACAAAAGGAATAACAATGAAAATTCTTCCATTACAGCTGGGAAGAACCAGATAATATATAACCACTAATACTCTGCGTGAGGAGTGGTAAGAGTCTCTGTTGGACTCTTGAATGTTGAGAACATGGAGTAACATAATGAGGAGGGGTCAGGAAAGGGGATGGTTTAAGTAGAATTACTTGGCTTCCTGCTGCTCATAATGGGTTCTTGGTTCACTTTAGGCTATCTATGTGCCTGCCGATAAAATTCTTCCATTACAGCTGGGAAGAACCAGATAATATATAACCACTAATACTCTGCGTGAGGAGTGGTAAGAGTCTCTGTTGGACTCTTGAATGTTGAGAACATGGAGTAACATAATGAGGAGGGGTCAGGAAAGGGGATGGTTTAAGTAGAATTACTTGGCTTCCTGCTGCTCATAATGGGTTCTTGGTTCACTTTAGGCTATCTATGTGCCTGCCGATGACTTGACTGACCCTGCCCCGGCCACTACCTTTGCCCATTTGGATGCTACCACTGTGCTGTCCCGTGCTATTGCTGAGCTGGGCATCTATCCAGCTGTGGATCCTCTGGACTCCACGTCTCGTATCATGGATCCCAACATTGTTGGCAGTGAGCATTATGATGTTGCCCGTGGGGTGCAAAAGATTCTGCAGGTGAGATCAGTGGCCCTAAAGTCATAGAATTTGGGGGCTATATTAGGACAAGATTTTCCCTGGTAATTTGTGTGATTTGCTTTAGAGCAAGGAAAGAAGAGACTAGAATTCCTAGTGAGTGTTAATGAGGTCTCCTGAGTTTCCGGGTTTGGAGTCACAGTTTTTTATAACAGCACCCGGTAGATTCAGAGTAGGGGAAACAAGATGCCAGTGTTAGCTGAGGGTCCTCATGATTTGTTTCAGTTAAGAAGTGCAGTAAAGTGCTAAAATGCTCTATATAAAGCTCATTGTGAATATAAAGTTGTATTAACCCTTAAGTTTTTGTCCAAATTTGAGGAATGTAAATATTTACTTGGCCTCTCTAATCTTGTTTTTTCATAGGACTACAAATCCCTCCAGGACATCATTGCCATCCTGGGTATGGATGAACTTTCTGAAGAAGACAAGTTAACTGTGTCCCGTGCACGGAAAATCCAGCGTTTCTTGTCTCAGCCATTCCAGGTGGCTGAGGTCTTTACTGGTCATTTGGGGAAGCTGGTACCCCTCAAGGAGACCATCAAAGGATTCCAGCAGATTTTGGCAGGTGGGATTTCCAGTATAAGGCTGAACATAAAGTGGCATAGAAGCCGAACTCCCTTGAATGCTGTGCTGTGTTCCTGTTCAAGGAACCATCAAGCAGTATATAAATATATTGTGCCTAATTACTTAATTTTTATATGAAAATAAGTTATTCTCCATCAGTTTGCTTTGAAAGTGCCATCTGAGAGTGAGCCTTAGATTTAGTGAGTCTTGGTTTTCAGTGCCAGCTGCTCTTCTAAGTGAATTACAACATCCTTATAAAGAAGGCATTATTATCCTATTTTACACATTAGGAAGCTTGAAGCGTGGAAAGTTTAACTGGCCCCAATATGATACAGCCAGAAAGAATTTGAACCTGAGTTATGTGACTCCAGACCATATGTTCTTAATCTGTACTGTAGCATTTCTTGTAAATTGTGAGGCAAGTTTAAGAAAAGAACCTAAGATGACAGGATTTCATCACGTTCTGACTGGTGGCCTCAAGTGGTGAGGTATGTGAACACTGTAGAAGTTGATGTCCTTCACTTCTCAGCAGTTGGATTTTTTTTTTTCCATATAGGTGACTATGACCACCTCCCAGAACAGGCCTTCTATATGGTGGGACCCATTGAAGAAGCTGTGGCGAAAGCTGATAAGCTGGCTGAGGAGCACTCGTGAGGGGTCCTTCTGGCAAACTAAGCACTCATCCTCCATGATGTCCATCTCCTTGCTCCTAATCCAGAAATTGCAGTTTTCTCTGTAGGCCACGTGAGAGCCTCGATTGAAGATATTGTGTTCTGTCTGAGGAATATTTAAGGTTTCCAATAAAATGTACATCCCTCAACATCTGTCTGTTTTTCTTGGTCCTGACAACACAGCCAGTGCTGAAGTTTTTAATAGTATTTTAGAACAGCCGCAAGAAACAGCACAAAGGAGGCCATACATACATGTTTGGAATGGGGTCGTCCGAAAAGAAAAGCCATCGTCTTGGATTGTTGAATAGCTGGGTCTTGTGAAGGGGTTTTCTGGGGATGACGGGATCCTAACAGGGCCTCATTTTTGGCCCTTTTATGTCATTCAAAGCAAGTTGAGTTTTGCCTCAAATATATGTAGTGCAGTCCTACTTTTTTTAAAAAGCAAAAGGATTTTTAGAAGAGCATTTTGGAGAAAATGGGTTTAGAAATAACTGCTATTCTAAGAGAAGGCACAGATTAATCAGTGAATTAAATTTTTTGGAAATGATGTATGTTCTGAGGGATTAAAGCTGAGTCAAAAGGGCTCTCTTCTATTACCACCTTCATTTTTTTCAGAAGGTGTCCCTGACTACTACCTCCTAACATATTTTGGGCAAGACTTGTTTGTCTGATTCCTTGAGGCAATGCTGAATATAAAGTGCCTTAAGGCCTGTTGTGAGGTTTGCTAAAATTCCTTAAGAAAATTGGGGAAAGAATGTTAAAGGAAGAGTAATTTTCAAAGACTTCCCTGGTGGTCCAGCGGTTGACTGCTTCCACTGCAGGGGGTGCAAGTTCCATCCCAGGTTGGGGAACTAAGATCCACATGCCCTGTGGTGGGACCAAAATAAAATTTTTTAGAGGTAAGCCCAGGGTTGCTGGGCTTGAGTTTCTGAGCTAAATAATGGAATTTAGACGATCTTCCCTTCATTTTAGGCTACTAAAATGACGATTGCAAGGACTACAGAACAGCTGCCTAACAAGTGCCTGTTAAAGTGCAAGGTCGGGTTTGGTGCCCCTTAGGTGTTCCCCTTAGATGTTCTTTTGTAGGGCCAGGCCCAGGCCCAGACCCAGACCCATCTGCCCTCTGGTGGTAGGACCGGAGGCTCTGCAAGAACTCTGATCTCACCATTTTGAAATCCATGAAGGCCATTTGCTGGGATGTGGTTCTTTGCTAATGACTGTTTACAAACCAGCTGGGGTTTTTGTCCTGAGGAGGAGCCCGAATCTATAAGCTCCACCCCGAGGCATTCAAGTTGGGTAAAAGCAGGGCAGGATAAGCTGAGATCCCAATTCAGAGGCCCCTGGGGGCTGAAGGTTGGGGAGGGGCCTTGGGAGAGGTGCCAGGGGTGGAGTAGGGGCCTCTAAGTTTCCTCCCATCTGCCTCTGACGTCCGTGGCACCCGTCTGGCCTGTGTCACGGTTTGGCCGGAAGGTGGAGCCCCTGCGCCGCCCGTGCTCAGAAGTTTGCCCCTAGGAAAGCCTGGATTGGGGAAATGCTGAGTTACGGGGGTGTGGGCACATCCTCTAGGTTTTGACTCCGGAGTGGGTAAGAAGCTGACGCAGAAGTCCCCAGGCTGTGGGTCCACCCTTTCTGCTCTGTTTTCCCATGTTATCTAGATGCAGATGGACCTAGGAACTGTGATCCTAAAGGTGGTTTCTCCCACACTTCTACCCCTCCCCCCACACGTTTCTGTCTCTTAGCATTCATCGAGAACCTTCTCCCTCTCACTAGCTGCAACTATTTATTTCCTTCCCCCTTCACCACTCCTGGTGCCACGCCACTAGGGTGTCAACACAGATCTAACCTTCCTCCATATTTCTCCCGGCTCTGCCCTGCGCTCAGCGCCTCCTCCCTCCCCACCCAGAGAAAGCCCCGCCCCCTCCGCCCTCCCCGCCCCGGCCTGTCACACGGGGACATCACGGCAGTTCGGGCTGTGGTTCGCAGGAGGCATTCATTGGCTTTTTGATTCGTGCTAGTTCACAGCTCATAGTTTGGGAGGCTCTAACACCAGCCTGCACGTGAAGGGGGAACCAAGGACAGCGAGGAGCTGGTGGTCCCAGCCCTGGAGCCCTGCCAGCCTGACATGAGTACGTATGAGGACCAGCCCCCGGGAAGGCCTGAGGGATGCCTACCTCCCTCCCTGGCTGACTCAGCAGGGGTGGGGCCTAACCTTTGCTCTTTTGGGGGGTGAAGGAGGGGAAACCAGACTGTAGGGGCACAGGGCTCAGCTGGTGAGGCTGCTGACCAAGGGATCGTGAGCGTTGGCAAGCGCCAGCTTCAGGGAAGATCCTGGTCTGCACCTTAGATGGGGGCTTCCCTCCCGCCAACTCCCGCCCCTTCAGCCCCCCAGTTCCTTGTGCCTCCCCATTAAGCTGCTGGGATTCAAGAAATATTTTACAGCACTCATTGGTGGCCTCCCCCTCAAAGTAAAGCCCACTTTGGGTCACGTTGGAGAATTTTTAAGGTGCCCGTCCCTCTGTTTTTTCCCAGGCCTTTCTGAGCCCCTGTCTTCTCCCCCCTACCCCACCCCCGACCCACCACCAGGTGGGGTCCGCGCCGAGCAGCTGCTTCCTGTTGCCCCAGAGGTTGCTGCAAGGGTGGCGGTGGTTGGGGGAAAACTGAACTAGAATAAAGCCGATTCTCACGGTCCCACATCAGCTTCACCAGCGCAGCTCCTGGCGGCCCCCACGTTCCAGGCACTGAGAGACAGGGCGAGGCAAGACTGAGGTTGAAAGGCCTAGGAGGTCTTTGCCCTCGTGGCTTCCTGATTCCAGAAGCTTTTACACTTGGGTCGTGCCGGGGGAAGGAGGCTGCGTCTCCCCACAGCGGTAGGGCTTGAGCTCCCGGGGAGTTGAACCTGTTCACCTAGGAGGGCCGCTGTGCGTCACCCGCAGCAGGCTCGGCCGTGAGTTTCCTCTCGGACACCTCTATTCCTCCGGAGTCCCTGTGACCCTCACTGCCTTCCTGGTCTTCCTTTGTGACGAGATCTCGGCCGGTGTCTCCCGGAGTGCGGGTGGAGCTATCCCAGGTCCTCCAGTTCGAACCCACCACCATCCCCCACTTCACCGCAGAAGTTTCTGTCTCTTCTTCCTGGGGATCTGCTCTCTTCCTCCATCTGGGATTCTTCCTGGTTCTGGCCCCTAGGAGACGCCACCCGCTTCCCCCTCCCCCAGCGGATTCTTCGCGACAGCCCTGCCCGCGCGCTTGTCCCTACCCCAGTAGCTCCGGCCCCTTTAAGTGCTTCCCCCCCACCCCCCCGCCCGCCCCGCCGGCGGCCCAGGGCTGGGGGAGGAGGCGCCGCCGCCGCCCGGCTCGGCCACCTGCGCTGCCGCCACCGCCCGGCCCTGCTCCAGGTGAGGCCCGGCACCCACGTCCGGTCCCGGAGTCCCTCGGCCGGCCGCCCCTGCGGTCTCCTACCCGGGATCCGCGCTGCCCGGGACTCCGGATCTGATCCTCCCCCTGCGGGAGCTGCCCTTCCTCTCTCCCCCGCACTATCTCCTCGCCCATTTCTCCCCTGTCCTCTGCGACCGGAATCCGGAGGCTTCTCACGCTTCTCGGCCAACCTCTCCCGGGTACCCCTCCTATTCTGGACCCAGGATCTCCCCCTCCCCCGCGCCTTCCTCGCCAGAAAAATCTCCCGCGGTCTGGGTTTCGCCTCCTCCCCTCTGGAACCATCGCTTTCCCACGCCATCCTAACCTTCATTGGGAGGGGGAATAACCGCCACCCCAACCCCTCTCCTTCCCCGTAGTAAGCGGGGTGGGGGTTAGCATAGCCTAGAGTCACTTTCAGGCCCTGCTCCGTTTAGCCATTCAAGTTCAACTAACTCTCATCTAAAGCTTCCCTGACGCCCTGACCCTACCGCATCTCTCCCAGACTCCGGGGGTGCGACCCCAGCACCAGCCCAGGTGGGAACGGCCCTTCTAAGCTTGGGGTGGGCCAGTCCCGCCTAAGACCGCTCTTACCCCAGAGTCAGGGAATGGGGGGGGCACCCAGAATCTTGTGATTATGGGCTTAAGGGGCTGTTGGAGAACAGTGTTTGAAGGGCTAGGACTAAGTCTCTAAGGGTGTTGGGGGTGGTGAGGAAGGCCTGGGAAGCCCGGCCTTTTCTATTCAGATGCAAAAGGAATCCTGAGGAAATTAGGTCTTTCCCCATCCTCTTCTGAGACCAGTCTGGATAAGCTCCTTGGAGAGTTTGAAAGAAGACTGCTGAATCTGAGGGGACCATACCAATTTGGGGAGAAGAGGGATGAGTTGTGGTCCTTTTGATGGGGAGAATCTGGCCTCCCCAAAATACGGGGTGGGGGGATGGGGGGAGGAGACTGTTTTCCATTGACCTGGAGAGGAAAGTGGGACAAGTTGGAATGTTACCAGGTTGAAGGCTGTCTCCCCACTAGACCCTATTAACATGTGAACCATTCAGCCAGTGAGGGCGAGGGAGGTCTTTAATATTGATAATTACCCCATCTCCATTAGAGAATTCCCCACCGCCCAAATCCAGCTGAGACCTTAGCTCTGCCCCTTTTCTTCTTGCCCTCTCATTCCCCACTGTCCCCAGCACAACACACTCCAGAATGAAGGGACAGGGTGTCTGGATTTGAGTCATGTTTCACAGGCCGAGAGGGAGCTGGGTGGGGGATGAAGGAGAGGGTGATCAGCAGTGGTGTTTGGGGTTCAATTCCAGGAGTACCTGGACAAGGAGAGGGAGAGGGCTACAAACGAGTCCGCCCTCTCTTCCTTTCTGTCTCTTCCCGCTCTGAGCTCCAGCCATCTGGCTCCTCAGTGGAGCCATGCACTCCGGCAGCTGACCCCAGTCAGGGTGGGACAGCAGGAACACAGGGAGGGTGAGACAGGGAGAGCAGGTGCTCATTTCCTCCCTCCCCATTCTCTTTATTACCCGCCCACTGGCCTGGCTTGTTAGAGGTTCAGAGGATTCTCCAGCTACTCTTCTCACAAGTTGCTGAAAAAAAAAATGACCATTTGCCCCTTCCCGTTTCTAGTAGCTTCCTAAAGAGAGACGGGGTAGGAATTGTCCACGTCTGATAGGATTGAGGACTGTCTGGGGATCTAAAGGATCAGTCTGCCCTCTGTCGTCTGGATGTCGGGGAGAAGCACAGCTGCTGGTTGGGGTGGCTTCTGGCAAGAGGTAAACACCCAGCTGGGGGCATATTGACACCCCACCCTCACCCTTCCTCGAAGAGCAAGGAAGACCTCTGATCGGAAGGGACGAGGAGGGGTCTCCTTCAAGGAGGAAGGTGACTGTAGTCTTTCTGCATCAGATGGGAAAGAATGGATCCTGCCTCACTTTCTTTTCTAATCCCGGGTGGCCCTTTGCTATCCAACACCGTCCTTCCCAACGGCTCCTGGCTGGGATAGTCCTAGGGGTTGCCCTGGAGACTAGGCCTGAGGCTCGGAAGGGGTGGGGGTAGTCAGTGGGGCACAAGAGTAACCGGCTCTTCCGGAGAGGAGCGGAGCCAGCGGGTGGGTGTGTGTGGGTGTGTGGTGTGGGGGGGGCGTGGCTACACCCGTCTGACTGGCGCAGGCTCCTCCCCTGCCGCCCGCCTCCGACTGTCCTGCCCTCTGATTGGGGGCGGGAGGTAGGAAGGTTCGCCCTCATCTGCCCTGGAAAAGGAACAAGAAAAAAAGAAAAAGGATACCTAGCTCGCTCTCTCGGCCCTTTAGGAAGCCAGTTCCACGCCCTGGGCTCTCTTCTTCACTTGTCTTTATTTGGGGGATGGGGGAGGCATTCCTTAGCAGAAGTTTGCTGGATCCTTCCTTTCACCAAAAGAAAGGACCCCCCCCTCTACCCTGAGTGTGATCCCTGTTTACCCAGAGACTTCAGGTTAGTAGGCTGTTAGGGGTCTTGATTTTTTATTCAAGGTGACCCTTTAAATCTGTTGTTGAGTCGTGGAGGAGAAAAGGATTTTTATTTCTGTCTGCTCCTTCCCACTGGCAACCTATTTTTTTCAGGAGAGACATCCTCCTAACCCTCCTTAGCCTGTCTCTGTCCTACACACTTTGAGCTTTGCTGAAGCTCACCTCCTTCTTAGCTTTTCTGAGCCATTGGTTTGTTGTGGTGAATGAAGTCTGTCAAAACTCAGGAAGAACTCACTTCTCTGTGGAGTAAGAAAATCCAATCTAGACTGATGGATTTGGTCCTACCTTACTATGGTATCACCCAGTTTTCAGATCTTCTTCCTCCCCAGACTCCCAGAGGAAAAAAGTATTTGTTGACCCCCGCAACCTGCCAGAGTTTCATCATCCCCACTCTGAAACTGTTCCTCTTCCAGAGAATTCAGCCTGAGTTTTGCACAGTTAGGCAGTTGTTTGTAGAACTGCATTGCAATGAATTGAATAGGAATTATCTTGATGCCTCCAAAGTCTGTTGAGTTGCAAGGAAAAAAAAAAAAAAAACCTGGTTTCTGGTCACATTTTATCCACTGTTTGACCTTGGACGAGTTGGTTACTCTCTTCAGGCCATAATTTCTTCATCTAACAAGAGAAGATTGAGCTAGAAATTCTCTAAATTATAACATCACATATGACACTGTTCTCCATTCTGGGCCTCTGCAATAGACATTTCAGGTGATAGCCAATCTCTAGTCCTCTGCTAGATTTTTCCTTCCTCTTCTCAGAAGTTTTCACATATAGCCCTATCAGAAAAAGTACTGGAACTATCTAAAAAGTGGTGATTTGGGGCACCTTATTTGCTGGTAGGTTTTCCTGTTCCTCCCCTGTCCCTCTGACCAGATTTAGGCTAGACTCTGGCCTTCCCTTTCTTGGCTCAAGGTTCCTTTTCTTACCCACAGGAATCTTCCTGACCCTCAGGGTCCTGCTGATGTCGCCGGGAAATTTGTGATCCAGGCAGGACCGGGCTGCCATCCACGGGACAGGTGAGTGGGCAGCAGATGGAGCTTGCCTTTTTCCACCTCTTTACCAGGACTGAATTTTTCCTAACCTTTCCGCTTCTGCACTTGCACTTTTCCACTACTTGCCATGGGAAATAGTTGCCCCCGAAATGATCTCCCTCTCCCATCTCCCGCCCCGCCCCCCCTTAGGGGACTGGCGTATATCTCGGTCCTAGAAATTTGGTGTAGTCTTTTAGGTTAGCCTTGGGTTCAGGGCACGCCTTTCAGCTTGCTCAACGTGATGCGGGGCTACCGCCCACAATGAAACAGTGCAGAGGTAGCTTACCGGTAGGCTAGGGTGACGCCGCGGCGCTAGGACCCAGATCCGGGTCAGGGAGCCGGGACGCCCGGCGCTAGGACCCGGCGGCGGAAGGCGGCTCTCCTGCGGCCGCAGCTTCCCCGCCCCCTCCGGCTTCGGCTCACTCCTCCCCCGCCGGCCATGTTGGCTCCGCTCGGGCCCCGCGGTTGAGCCGCGTCCCCCTCCCCCCTCCCGGACCCCAGACCCCCTCCCCCGCGCTCCCCTCCCCTCCTGGCGCCCGGAGCGCGGCCATGTGAACCGCCCGTCCCCCGGGGAGAGACAAGCCCCGAGCCTGGCTGGACGCCGCCGCCTCAGGTCTGTTGGGTCTGTGGCTGGGGGCCTGAGGGGAGGGAGCCCCGCTTTCATCCGAGGTTTCCCTCAGGGAACGGAGACTGGAGCCGCCTACAGCCTTGCGGGGAAGTAGGGGGAGAGACGCCGACTTTCTAGTTAGGACCCATCCCTGGGCAGGGGTCTCTCCGCCCAGGGGGCTGGAAGGAGAAGGGGGCTGGCCGGCCTGCTGTAGACCCGGGATGGGTCGGCGGGGGCGGGAGCGAGAGGAGCTGTGGAGGCCCCCGGCGACGGCGGCGGCTGCGAGGAGGAGGCGGAGAAGCCGCCTGGCTGGTGGAGATGACTCCTGTGGGGGACTCGGGGTGGAATCCCCGGGAGGGGCTCCACCTCTTCCGAAGGGGTGGGGATTGCCCGAGTGCGAAGGGTAGGTGAGGGGTTTCCCTGGACGGGTTACACACTCCGTTTGTGGGGGTTGGGGCGTTTTGGCAACGGTGAGTGGAGGTTGAAGGGCTTTCCAGGGGTCTCGGGGTGTCTCCTTGGCGGAGTGGGGGGTGGGGTGCACGCTCTCTTGAGCTTGGCGAGCAGGAGCGAGCCTTGCTGGAGTGAAACTGTGCTTGGCTTGGGGCCCTCGAGTCCAGGGAGAATCCCCCATTCCAGGGATGGGGCTTGGTAGGGCCGGTGCTAAGGCGTCCGGATTTGAGCTGGGCTTAGGGGCCGGAGCGAAGAATAAAGAGGGAACCCTTTCCAAGGGGGATCCCTCGCTAAGGGGATCCCCATTTCCATGGCAGAAAAGATGATCCCGCATCATCCCTTTCTTTCCTGAGGTCCCCAATTTTCAGAGGAAGGCAGTGCCATCAGTAGTCATCCTTTGTAGGATTTGTTGGAGTGAGAGATTTGCATCCTTCGGGGGGCGATGCGGGGGGATAGCTTCCACCTCCATCTGTACACAAACAGCCCCTCCCCCAAGCCTCCCGCAGGAAGTGGCCGGGAAATGGCAGCTGTGCGTTTGCTGCTGCGTCTCTTGTTGTTTTGAAATGTCCATTTTAATCAGATTTGGTTTCATTTTCTGAGGCCTTCAGGCAAGCTTGGATCCTGCCAACCATGTGGTCAGAGAGTCCTTTCGTTCGACTTTTTTTTTTTTTCTTTTTAGTAAACTTAATTTGTCAACTGGAAGTAGTCACTGCGGTTGACTCACTGATCCCAATTCCCCCTCCAAAGCATCTCTGTCTCCTTGTCTGGATTTTTTTCTCCTGAGCTAGAGGTCATAGAAAATCAAACTCACTCATTCACCAGCAAGGCTACACTTTCAGTACAAGTGATGCAAATTCCCTGAGTGTAAAGAGCAGCCAGGAAGACTTGGGATCTTTTGTGGCATGAGAGTGACTTTTGGGGATCTTGCTTTATATGTGTATATGAATATTAAATATATTCTTACATGACAGTTTCTGTATTGCAGACCACTTGAGCAAGTGAGCTTATGAAGAAGTCAATTCTGAGATGTGGAAGAAGAGGAGGGAAGGGGGAAGATGTAACTGAGTGGGATTTGTGTGTTGGGGTAGGACTGATTTGGGCTTGTTCCTCAGTGGTAATTCTAGCCTAAGAATAAGTCCCTGTTGGAAGCCTGCTAGTTAACATAGGGGATGGTTTACCTTCTGCAGAAACAACTCATTAGGAGAGTTAGTTATCATATGACTTACGCCTCAGTTCATAAAAGACATTCTCTCATTACCATTCATGGAGAGTGGTAACCTTTTCCCCTGTTCTATGCAAAGTCATGTGTCTGTGCAAAGATTTTCTCTTTCTCCCACCTGATAACTCCAGGAGATTTTTATTGCAGCGTACAGTGATGGACTCTGTGTACTGTGCCCCCAGGCGCTTAGCTAGACCCTGGGTTTGGTTTGAGATGAGTTGGCCACAGGATTTTATATTTTGAGAGATGGAAGTATTGAGATCATTTGAACTATCCTGAAGATGGCTTAAGCCTAACATTTAAATAATCTTTTCAATGTTTTCCACCTGAATTGTAGATTCTTAGGTTAAAGGTCCAGGAAGGACCTGGTAGACATATGATTATGTGACAGCAGCAGCATCACTGTTAGGATAGCAGCATTGCTCTTTTTACTGGGGCTGTTGGAGTTGATATTCTGGAAACAGTAAAAACAAGTTCAGTGTCATTGCCCTTTTTCTTGCCCCTCTGCTTGACTGGTTGGCTCCTTTGAGTTGCTTTCTGACAGGGTTGACTTGACACTGATTTTTAAGTTCCCCTTTCTTCAACCTTTGTTTACCTAGATTGGGTCCTGACAGAGTAGTCAATTGATTTTCCCTGTTGGAAATTAAAACAGTGAAGGAAGGAGAAAGACTACTCCTGTTTCTTTGGACTCTTTAAGAGAAGTTGATTTTTGAGATAGCTATGGCTTCATTCTATACATGATTGATCAGAAAGCTGAATGAAGTAAAGCTTTCGTGGCCTTTTTGTAAAATGGATGTATTTTTCTCTCAGAAGTGGATTTCTGAATATTGACTTTGTTTTTTTTTTTTTTAAGCTTCTCTGTAGAGGAGAAAATTTGAGGTGTAGAAAGAACTATGTGGGCCAACCTCAGAGTCAGTCAGAAATCTAGAATGCCCTGAGAGGCTCATCTTGCAGTCTTGTGGTTCTGGAATCGGGTGTTGCCAAGGGAGAAGCAAAGCTTGTTAGGGTTACTGTGTCTTGCTCCTGTTGACCTTTCTTCTCACCTCTGAAGAGGTCTGCTATACTCTTTTACTAAAATAATAAAATAGTTAAAATAGTGTGGAAGTTATTCCAGTAACTGGTATGCTGCTCAGTCTTGTGTGAGATGTGTACAGTGAGGCAGTAATGCCAGAAATTTTATTTCCTATGAGATAGAGTGACTTATAAAACTCTTTGAGGATTTTTGGGGGCAAATAATCTTCTGGATTTGTTTTTTAGGATATGAATGTTCTCATATACCTCATAGCCCAAGATTATACTTTCTTAGCATTGTTGCATATGGGTCAGAGGGAGCATTTTTCACCAACTTGTTGTTTTTCATAATTCTGATTTTTTTTCATAATTCTGGTTTATAAAATTGTAAATTTATAAAACCTGCCTCACTAAATGGGATCTTTAACCTGCCTTCTCAGCTCAGTTTTTTTTTTTTTTTTTTTGAGGAGGAGGGTAATATATTTTTGAAAAGGGGTGAAGTCTAACTGTTAAAGCTGAAATTGAGAAACAGAGCTTGAAAAGGAAATAACCTTGTTAAAGCCTCTGGAGTGTGGCTTTTAATGTCCTGCAGTCTTAAAGGCATTTCCAGTTCTCTGGTGAAGTGACCAGAGCAGTGGCAGAAAACCTAGCCTAGATGGTTGGTATGTGGTTCCTTTATTCAGTTACCAAATATTTTAAAGCCTGCTATATACCTTGAGTGTTCAGTTAAATCATGCTTCCCTGTTTCTAGGCCTTATTTTATGCATGAGACATCTGTCTAAAATATGTCAAGATTTGGGGCCTTTCTTCCCTCTGGAAGAGTTACCTCTATGAAGAATGAAACTGAATTTTTTGATTCTCTGAGAATGGTAGGAGCAAAAAACCATATTCTGTATTGGATGAGTAAATTGATAGTGACAGAAAAGATAGATTTATTCATTCATTTGCTCAATCTACAGGTTTAACAAATACTTCCTTTCAGTTTTTAGGTACTCAGTGCTGAGCTAAGTGCTGGGGGTGCAAGGAGAGAACAAACCCTGGTGTCGCTGTAGAGCCTGCGTGTGTGCTCAGTCGTTCGGTCTGTCTGAGTCTTGGTGACCCCGTGGGCTGTAGCCCACCAGGCTCTTCAAGTTCATGGAGTGTTCCATGCAATACTGGAGTGCAATTTCCTACTCCAGGGGATCTTCCCAACCCAGAGATTGAACCGATGACGAACTCTTGCATTGGCAGGTGGATTCTTTACCACTGCGCCACCTGGGCCCCCTAGAACCTACATAGTATAGAAAAAAATAAGAACAGAGAACAGTCATCTTTGTGTTCTGTGCAACTTGGACATGGCAGTTGTCTTTGAATAGCTTCCCTTAGTATAATAACCTTCCTTCTTTCATCATCTTCCTTCTGCCTCGCTGTCCTGACTAGGAAAGGGAGGTTAAGGAGAGGACTTTATGAGAGAATGAGCCTCATTTAGCATGGCTGTAGTCTGAATCAGCGTTCCACGGGAAGTCAGTTACCAGTACTGTCGGAATGGGCTATCCTGACAGGAGAAGAAGGCATGTTGATTTTGTGGCTTGACACTTGGAACTCTATTGGTGGAGGAAGACAGCCTAACCAGGGAAGGGGTTTTTAGGTTTGAAAGGCAAGGCATCCTTGTTTGCAGCATCAGGAATTGGGAATGAGTGAGAACTTTTGGATCTTCCCCAGAGAATAGGATAGGAATGGGAAATGAGGCAGCTTTTGTATTACAGCAGAGTTTTTCAACCTTGAGCAAGAGCCAAATAATCCTTTGTTGTGGTGGGTTGTCTTGTACATGATCATTAGGCGCATCCCCAGTATCAGTTTCTTAGATGTCAGTAGCATATACCTTTCTACATAACTAAATGTTCCCTGGGGGCAAAATCACCCTGGTTGGGAACTACTGTGTTAGAGTATGGTGGGTGAATCCAGAGATGTTCAGTGTTCAGAAATAACATAACATGCACCATTACAAATCTAAAATGTAGTAATATGATTTATTTATTATACTGCAAGATTTACATTCACCGTTTAGTAAAGACAGGTGTTTGAAATCTCTTCCTAGCCCCCCATATTAGAAATCTCTCTGTGGAATTTTAGCATTCTGTATGGGAAAAATGAAGCAAGAAGCTGCAGGCATTGCTCAAGGGTCCAGCTGTATGGTGGTGATGATGTGTCTTGTTTGGGGGTAGGTAGCCTCAGAGGTCTGAGTGTTGTGTTGGTCAGGGCACCTGCAACAGTGTTGAAATTTGCAATGTTTATTTCAACACTTTGTGCATTGTCAGCCTTTTTCTGTTAAAGCCCTGTCACAGGTCCACAGAATAGTACCCCTTTAGTTGCAACTGAGAGAAAGAGCAGGCTGTTTGGCCATGTGGCAAGAGCTTTACTGCCTCAAGCTTAAGGGGCAGTGTCCCTCCCTTAACTCTTATAAATGAAGCTTAAAGGCTCTTAAGAGGTACATTTACATATTACTGGGACTGGGCTGGGTTCTGGCCTGATTGTACTTCCTGGTCAGGAAAGCTGTCTACTCTTCTAGGGGTTGGGCACTAACTGATTTCCTTTTTTCATTTGGCCAAGATCCTATTAGTTTAAAGGGAGACACTCTCCTTTGCTTTACCGTTCTCATTAGCTCTAGATGGGAAGACATGATTTACCTTCAGGCCTTATCGTGAAAATCATCTTGGGTAGAAAGGTTGAAATAAAATAACCCTGATTTTATTGCTGAGAGGAGCTGCCCACATTTTCTTTGCATTCCTGTACTGTGATGCCATATTTAAGTGACATCTGAAATTAAAAGGCGCTTGCTCCTTGGAAGAAAAGCTGTGACAAACTTAGACAGCATATTAAAAAGCAGAGACATCACTTCGCTGACACAAAGGTCCATATAGTCAAAGCTCTGGTTTTTCCAGTAGTCGTGTATGGATGTGAGAGTTGGACCGTAAAGAAGGCTGAGCAGTGAAGAATTGATGCTTTCGAATTGTGGTACTGGAGAAGACTCTTGAGAGTCCTTTGGATAGCACAGAGATCAAACCAGTCAATCCTAAAGGAAGTCAACCCTGAAGATTCATTGGAAGGACTGATGCCGAGGCTGAAGCTCCAAAACTTTGGCCACCTGATGCAAAAAGCCAACTCATTGGAAAAGACCCTGATGCTGGGAAAGATTGAAGGCAGGAGGAGAAGCAGGTGACAGAGGATGAGATGGTTGGATGGCATCACCGACTCAATGGACATGAATTTGAACAAACCCTGGGAGATAGTGAAGGACAGGGAAGCCTGGCGTGCTGCGGTCCATGGGGTTGCAAAGAGTTGGACACGATTGCGCGACTGAACAACAAAAGTATACAGTGAGTCTGGCTGGGAGGATCATCCCTGCTTTTGTAATATCTCTCGTAGTAGTAAAATAGTGATAGTTTTAAAGTAACTTGTCAAGGTCACACAGCCAGTGGTAGTAGAGCTGGAATTTGCACCTAGAGCCACTGTTGTTCCACTGATGTCACTGCCCAGCACAGAGTTGTATGTTTCTCGGAGCTGCTTATAAATGAAGTGACTCTGGTCCTGTGACCCCTCAGTAGAGGCTACTGGAGAAACAGACCTCAGGCACTGGATAACTTGTCATCCCTTTTACTTACCTGATTTCTGTAAGCCATCCATTTACGCTTGCTGCTGCTGCTAAGTCACTTCAGTCATGTCCAGCTCTGTGAGACCCCATAGACGCAGCCCACCAGGCTCCTCCGTCCCTGGGATTCTCCAGGCAAGAACACTGGAGTGGGTTGCCGTTTCCTTCTCCAATGCACGCGTGCATGCTAAGTCGCTTCAGTCGTGTCCGACTTTGTGTGACCCTGTGGACAGCAGCCCACCAGGCTCCTGTGTCCACAGGATTCTCTAGGCAAGAATACTGGAGTGGGTTGCCATTTCCTTCTCCCCATTTAAGCTTATTAGTATATAATTTGTGAGACAGGAAATGGTATACTGTCCCAGACTAGCAGAGATGAAAAAGTCACTAGTTTCCTCATGGATTCAAACAGAAAAAGGACAACAAACTGTGGCCTGTCATTGAGTGGGAGAATATAGTCCAGAGGATATAGGAGAGAAGATGTGTGTCTCACACACCCCAGCAGAGGTGTGGCTGTGCATGCAACTGGAGGAGTGGAGAGGGGATCAGATGAGATTGGCTCTCATCTGATTATCAAGCATAGCATTTCTAGACGTGTGTAATGAATTACTGAATATCCTCTCTGTGATATAAGTTTGCTTATAGCTTTGCTTATTATTATTTTGGCTGTACTGCCTGGCTTGAGGGATCTTAGTTCCCTGACCAGGGATTGAACCCAGGCCCTGGTAGTGAAAGTGCTGAGTCCTAAACACTGGACCACCAGGGAGTTCCCTGTGACGTACGCTTTCCCAAATGGCTCAGAACCTGCCTGCCAATGCAGCAGACGTGGGTTTGATCCCTGGGAAAATCCCCGGAGAAGGAAATGGTAATCTACTCCAGTATTTCTGCCTGGGAAGTCCCCTGAACAGAGGAGCCTGGTGGGCTATAGTCTACAGGATCGACAATCCATGGGGTCCCAAAGAGTTGGACATGACTTAGTGAGTGAGCGTGCATGCAACCTACGGGATAGAGGATGAACTTTTCTTCCTTAATGTCTTTCATTTTGGAAGGATCACTTTTCTCACGATGCTTATTTTTCAGACTGTCAGTGCTGAGGAGAGGCCTTTATAGGGAAATCTTGGAGGGCCCTGAGGTCTTCTCTATAGAGTCGCAGTTTCTTCATTGATGCCTAGCAAGTTTGGATCTGCTGCTTATTTTAGAATGAAGATAGGAAATCCTATATGGAAAATAAGGTTATCCTAAAAACTTTTCCTCCCTTATGTTGACAAAATACAGAATGGCTTTTATTTTTCACATTCTAGTTGACATTGATGGAGGTGGAGACAGTTGCGGTTTGAGCGTGGGAAGTCTCTTAGCTGCCACACCGTGCGCTATGCTGGGCTTTGTTTCGTGCTCAGAACTGTCTCAGGTTCACCTGATGGTGGCCAATTTGCATTATCTGGCATGGTCAAGAATATGATTCTTACGTATTCTTAACTAATTTATTCATTCTTTAAAAAGCTTTACTTCTAGTTTTTTTGTTTTATTTTTTTAAGAAGTTACTTAAAAAACCTCACCTAGCGGACTTCCCTGGTGGTCCAGTGGTTAAGACTCTGTGCTCCCAGATTTGAACCCTAGTCAGGGAACTAGATCCCACATGCACAACCGAATAAAAACAAAACAAAAAACATAACCTAGGACTTCCCAGGTGGCGCAGTGGGCAAGCTTCTGTCTGCCAGTGCAGAGGACACGGGTTCAGTCCTGGTGCAGGAAGATTCCACGTGCTGCAGAGCAGCTAAGCCCATGTGCCACAACTGCTGAAATCTGCGTGCTGCAGGGCCTGCCACAGAGTAGCCCCCACTCTCCACACTGTGGGAGAGCCCTCACGCCAGCGAAGACCCAGCACAGCCATAAGTAAACAAAATTACACATTAAAAACCGACATAACCTCGGTCTGCTTATTATTTCATCTTGGGAGCTTGATAAATCTTTCTACCTGAATTTGTCTGTCCTTTTTCAAAATGTAGTAACCAGAGGAGTTGCTTTTTCTGTATCACAACAGATCATGTCTCTCACATGTCAAATTAGTGTGTGCTAGTATATCCTAAGTATCTGATGTGTCAGACTTTGTCAGTAATCCTAGCTTCTGTTTCCTATCTTTCTTCCTTTTTCTCTTTGCTCTATCAAAGATAAATTTATTCTTTAAAAAAATTTTTTTTTAAATTTTTATTAAGATCTATTTATTTTTGGCTGTACTGGGTCTTAGTTGCCACACAGTGGCTTTGTTCAGTTGCAGCGAGCGGGGGCGAGTCTTCATTGTGGCGTGTGGGCTTCTCATTGTGGCGGCTGCTCTTGTGGAGCTCGGACTCTGGGGTGGTCACACTCAGCAGTTGCGGGGCGTGGGCCAAGTTGCTCCACTGCATGTGGGTTCTTCCTAGACCAGGGATCAAACCCACGTCCCCTGCATTGGCAGGCAGATTCTTAACCACTAGGCCACCAGGGAAGTTCCTCAAAATAATGTTATGTATTTATTTATTTTTGGCTGTGCTGGGTCCTTGTTGCTGCGAGGGCTTTTCTGTAGTTTTGTACAGAGGGGGCTTCTCCGTAGTTGCAGTGTGCGGGCATCTCACTGTGCTGCGCAGGCTCTGGGGTTCGTGGGTTTCAGCAGTTTAGGCTCCCTGGCTCCAGCGCACAGACTCAATAGCTGTGGTGCACGGGCTTAGTTGCTGTGTGGCTTGTGAGATCTTCCTGGACCAGGGATCGAACCCATATCTCCTCCAGTGACAGGCGGATTCTTCACCACTAAGCCATCAGGGAAGCTCCAAAGATAAATTTGTTCTGATCATCATTCCTACTAGTGTATCACCTCATATTCAGTAGAGGGTAAAGAACTTTTTAACCATACTTCTCCCCAATGAGCCACTGCATTTTACAGTTTAAGTAACTAGCAGTAAAAAAAAAAAAAGTACTAGCAGTTCTCTCAGCAACCCTTTCTTTACATTTAAGCCACAAAACCCAAACATGGGAAAGTAGTCATGGTAGACACAACAAAATACTATTCCTTAGGGCACTCTTAATCAGTTTTCCAGCTCTGACACTTTTCAGAGCTGTGTTCTTGAGACCATAGTATTTCCCATGAAAAAGGAGTAGAAGTGTTGCTTGATTGATGATTTGAGTTTTGCCGTTATGATCACTTTTCCTGAACTGTGTGCTTTTCAAATTCCTTTAGTCGGGTAACTATACTGTCTTCTTCTGATGTCTGAGGCTATAGATAGGATAACGTGAAAATTAACAACTATAATAATGAAACATGATATGTATTAAATATACTTTTTCTGCCAACATGTCCATGCTTTCCTGTCAAAAAATGGCTTTGGGAATCTTCTGTAGACCCTGAGAATGGGACTCTGGCCTTAACTGAGGGGGAGAAAAAAGGATGGAGAATGTTAAATATTAACGATTGAGGGCTAATATCTAACACAGAGGGGTAACCTGGGCTGGGAGTTAAAAGAGTGGTGCTTATACCGGGGAAAGACTCCTCTAGGCGGCTATTTTGGTTCTTCTCCCTAACTCTTTGTATCACTACAAGGCTGACTTTTTAAGAATACTTGCCATACGGTCACTGCCCAGATTAGGAGCATGCTTCCTCTTCTCTGCTCTTTTTCCTCAACCCCCTCTCTCCCCACTCTGCCCTGTCCATGCTTAGGTAGGAGAAGGGTAAGTAAGGTAGATGGAAGGGTGGGGGCATTCCTTCTAGAATATTTCAGGTGACATAACCTTGTTTAACCGCCAGTATTTTTTTCCCCTTTCTCTCCCCTCCTACAGAAATGGAGGCAAACGACCATTTTAACTTTACTGGCCTTCCCCCTGCACCTGCTGCCTCAGGACTGAAACCCTCTCCCTCCTCAGGGGAGGGGCTCTACACTAACGGGTCTCCCATGAACTTCCCCCAGCAAGGGAAAAGTGAGTGTGAGGGCCATGTGGCCTGGGAGGGAGTGGGCATCATTTCTTTAGAGTGGATTGATGGGGTCAGCGGGCTCTCCTCTGGGTTGGCTACTTCACCGCAGCTCTCTTTTATGTCAGGTGGGAAGGGAGGAAGTGAATCCTCAGAACTCCAGCTGCTGGAGAGAAATCAAGCTTCTTAGAGCAAGTTCTAGGGGTTTATGGAAGAACCGCTGTTAGTTTTAAGGTTGGAAGAGATTGGAAAAATATACTGGCCTTTTCATCTTAGCTTGTTCTTCTGTTAGCCTGGTTCCCTGGCTACTGCCCCAAAGTGGTGAGGTGGCTACTGCTTCTGATAACCAGGTTGCACCCGTGAGAAAGAGATAAAGGGTCAGTCCTCTGAGAAACTGTTTTTAGAGATTGGAGTAGCCGCCCCTGGGACTGTAGGAGGAGGCGTTGGGTGAGGGTTGGGATGTGTTTGCCTTTTAGTTTGTGCAGCGGAGAAGAGGGCAGATGCTTGAAGTGTGTGTGCGGCTTCCTGTCCTTGTGGATAGAAGAGAGGGACAGGGAGAGTTTTAAGTTTACCTACTTCCCCAGAGAGAAACATCTGTAATTCCAGACGGAAGTGCTGCTGCCAGGATCAGGTCTTCCGCTGGGTTTGGCTTATCAGTTGCTCTCTGCAGTGGCTCTGCCAAGTACCTCTCTACTCTTGCCTCGGTTTCAGTCAGGTCCTTTATGGGAAGCGCATATGCTTCCCTCCTTCCTTGCAGCAGAAAAAGACTGCCATAGGCTTATGCTTAACCACCACTCCCTCCTGTCTTCAACAAGAGGGTTGCAGATAGAAACTCCCTCACACCCCCACCTCACCTGAAGCTTCCTTAGTGTTTTGGTTTCTTTTGTTTGATTGCCCTCCAGTCCAGAGGCTGCCATGGGTGTTGAAAGGTGAAGTCTGCAGTACTGGTCATGCAGAGATTCCACTTGGTGCCTGTTACCCTGTGGGGTACAGTGCCTATGGGGAGGGGCCAAGTCCGGTCTCTTCTGAGCTGGGATCTTGCTGCCGTGGTGACTGCAGATTCTATTCTTAGCCCGGCACAAAGTGCTGGGTCTGCATGTGCCAGTGAGGTGGAGGCTGTCCCTTCTGGTGCCACCGTGGGGCCAGACAGGCACTGGGGAAGGCAGGGGGCGGGGGAAGGGAAACGGAGAATGCAGTCATGCCACTCCAAGGGGAGAACTCCTCCAGGGGGTGAGGGTGGGGAAGAACGCAAGTCACTGTAGGGATTCTGCAGACAGTTTTATTTAGGAAAGAAAAAAAAAATTAAAAAGCCCTGAGCGTCAGCAGCATCCATCTCCCTGCTGGTCGTTTCTGTAGTAGGCCAAGAGAGTTCCCCAGCCCTCTACTCAGCAGCCTCAGCCGCAGTTGCTAAGCTTACATCCAGGAGCATCTGGGTTTGGTGTTCCCTGGAGACCAAAAAAACTGTAACTAGAGTAGAGGGGGAGTCCCCCACCCCTTTCCCTTTTCTTTTTCTAGTCAGTGCTGTTCCTTTGGTAGAATTGATACTGTTACTTGCATATATATCTGAAACTGACCCTTTTCCCTCCTTCTCTGCCAGGTTTGAATGGGGATGTGAATGTTAATGGCTTATCTACTGTATCTCACACTACTACTTCAGGGATTTTGAACTCTGCTCCCCACTCCTCCAGCACCTCACACCTCCATCACCCCAACGTGGCCTACGACTGTCTCTGGAACTACTCACAGTACTCATCTGCCAATCCTGGCAGCAACCTCAAGGACCCACCCCTTCTCTCCCAGTTCTCGGGGGGACAGTACCCACTCAACGGCATCCTTGGGGGCAGCCGGCAGCCTTCATCCCCAAGTCACAACACTAACCTTCGGGCTGGGAGCCAGGAGTTCTGGGCCAACGGTACCCAGAGTCCCATGGGGCTTAACTTCGACTCACAGGAACTCTATGATTCCTTTCCTGACCAGAATTTTGAGATTATGCCCAATGGACCCCCTAGTTTTTTCACCTCCCCACAGACTTCTCCTATGTTGGGATCCAGCATCCAGACCTTTGCACCCTCCTCCCAGGAAGTAGGCAGTGGTATCCATCCTGATGAGGCAGCAGAAAAGGAACTTACTTCCGTTGTGGCAGAGAATGGTGCTGGCTTAGTAGGCAGCCTGGAGCTGGAAGAAGAGCAGCCAGGTATAACTCATGTGGGTCCGTGAGCTGGGTTGGGAGAGGGAAAATGGGGCTGTGGGGGGCAGTGGCTTTTTGAGGTGAGGAAAACTTGTCTTTCCAGCTCTCTGCAGTGGAGGCTGATTTGCATGTTGGTGATTAGCAGAGCCAAGTGGCTGGTGTTTTTGTGGCAGCAGCACCAGCTCGAGAGTGGGAGTGCAAATTATTTCAAGCTCATGCAGAGCTGCTGGCCTGGAGAGGGCAGGTGGGCGCACCCGAAGCAGCCCCAGCAGACGCCCTCTGTCAAGAAAGGCTGCTTCTCAGACACAGGCAGGGGCTGGGGCATCAGCAGGAGGCACAGGGGCCAGTTCAGTCTGACTGGGGCAGGGCCAGGCTGGCTACTGAAGCGGGCTGAGCCCTAAGCAGTGATCCGCACGGGAAGGAGGGAGGGACGCGCAGAGCACACGTGGTGTCTCCTCGGTCTCCTTTCTTTTCTGTTGTCCTTGGCATGGGTACCTGTGTGGTCCCTTTCATCCTTTCCCTCAGAATGTAATTTGCTGTTGATTCCAAGAACAAGGGGTGACCACCCTGTAAAATCACAGGATGTTTTCTCTGACACCTGTTCCCACTGGACGGGAGAAAATAGCTGAAAACATGATGGGTTCTTATCTCAGACCCCACTCTTTTCCCTTTTTATCTGCTATGAGACCTTACACATCTTGGTTTAATCAAAGTTCTTGGTATTTTCGGTACCCAACATAGAACTGGCACCCATAAATGTTGAAAGAAGGATCATCCGTCCTTCTAGCAAAGATTGCCTACTGTAGCTGACTAAGCCGTTGGAGGCACTGACTCTGACCTTTGCCCTCTCCTGGGATATCCTAGAGCTAAAGATGTGTGGCTACAACGGCTCCGTCCCTTCTGTGGAATCATTACACCAGGAGGTCTCAGTCTTGGTCCCTGATCCCACAGTGAGCTGCTTAGATGATCCTTCACATCTTCCTGACCAACTGGAAGGCACTCCGATCCTCAGTGAAGTCTCTCTCGAGTCTTTCAGCACTCTGGCTCCGGGTAGGCTTGGAGACTGACTCCCTTCAACCTGTCCGTGCAGAGGGTAACTGACTTACACCACCTAGAAGAGATGGTAATCCAGGGAAACTGTTTGGGATCCTGTGGCAGATCAAAGATTCATGCCCCTGGCCTGACTGCGCCAGTTGCACTCTGAGCTGAATTGGTTCATTTCCCACATTCTCTCCCAGTGTTCCTTTTGGCCAGGAGCCCTGGATAGGGACTTCTTACCACACAGTTGGGCTGTTTGGGTTCTCACTAACTGGAAAGAAAACATTACGTTTTACCATACTGTTTTATGATAGATTCTAGAATTTTGTGTTGGTCTGTGGGTTAATAGAACCGTTGCCTTTCCTTCCCTAATATTAGAAAGAACCTTCACCCCGTAGGAACTAGAATTGGATGTATTCACACTAATATTTCTTAAATCTCACTTCCTGATTTTCTACCCCTGAAGAGCCAGTGAGTGGAGGACTCTACGGCATAGATGACACAGAGCTGATGGGTGCAGAGGCCAAGCTGCCTCTAGAGGACAGCCCTGTGATATCTGCCCTTGATTGCCCTTCCCTCAATAATGCCACGGCCTTCAGTCTCCTGGCAGATGACAGTCAGACTTCAGCCTCTATTTTTGCCAGCCCCACCTCGCCACCTGTCCTCGGGGAGTCTGTTCTGCAAGGTGAGTGAGGAGAGCTGGACAGAGTCCTGACCTAGGGAAAGGTGAACATGCAGGCCTGAGGGCCGGGGGTCTATGAGAACACCTTGCTGGGAGCTCAGGGGCCGTGGGACGGTGTATGGTGGGGCTGAGAAAAGGCATTCTGACTTCTGCTCTGTGCGCAAAAGAACGTGTGGGATAAGACTTGGAGTTTACCGGAGAAAGGAGCCCAGAGGCCTTTGTTGGCTCCAGGTGAAAGGTATTCAGACAGTGGCAGCAGCAGTCTTGCCCTTTAACCTTCATGAATGGTAGGGCAGGACAGCCAGAGGCCGTTTCTCTTTTTCCCATCCTAGGGGAAAGCCCTTGAAGTAACCTGGCTTAACTTAGTCCAGGTTTGTCTGAGTGGATTCTCTTGTTTTATAGGGTCATTTTTCCTTTATCCATCCTGTCCCTTTGGATTCTAGATAATAGCTTTGACCTGAATAATGGTAGTGATGCAGAACAGGAGGAAATGGAGACTCAGGCTCCAGACTTCCCACCTCTGACCCAGCCAGCCCCTGACCAGTCGTCCACTGTTCAGCTGCATCCAGCAACCTCGCCAGCAGTCTCACCAACAGCCTCCTCAGCAGTCTCCTTGGCAGTGTCTCCAGCAGCCTCCCCGGAAATCTCCCCACAAGTCTCCCTGGCAGTTTCCACAGCAGCCTCTCCAGAAATCTCCCCAGCCATCTCCCCAGCAGCCTTCCCAGCGGTCTCTCCAGCTTCCTCAGCAGCCCTCCCACCAGTCTCCTCAGAAGTCTCCTTGACAGCTTCCCCAGTGACCTCCCCAAAAGCCTCCCCTGCAGCTTCCCCGGCAGCTGTCTTCCCGACGGCCTCCCCAGCAGACAAGGATATCAGCAGTGTTCCTGAAACAACTGCTGACCTGGAAGACACCATTGTAGAAGGAGTCCCTCCCTCTGGGAGCGGTGAGTCTCTAGATTCTGTCCCACCCCTGACTGGTTCCAGGTCCTCATTGACCTGTTGTTTCAGTATTTTGCTTGACCTGTTAACTTGGGTATCCCTGTTTTCCTCCCCCAGGTGATGTCCTGAGGAGACGTATTGCTACCCCGGAAGAAGTTCGTCTTCCCCTCCAACATGGGTAAATGCTCTAATTTGTTACATGCCTTGACCTTTGACACATTTAATGAATGATTCTAGGAAGAAGGGCAGGGAGCTCTCATCTGAGATGGGGGAGGAATGGACTAGACAAGAATGGGTTAAAGGATAGTTATCTGCAATGATGATGTTTCTGGGCACAAGATGCTTAGGCGTTCTTTCTTCCTTTGTCGTGGTCTTCCTTCCCTCACCCATTCTTTCCTCATTTTGTGGCCACTTAGTTTTTTCCTCGAGGGGTAGTGCTGTTATCTTTTCCAAATTCAGCTGGTGGGTCTGGGGTTCAGGTGTCCAAATGAGTTAATTTGTCCTATTATGTTTGGAGAAGGAAGAGCAGTGAATGGGGAGTGGCTTCATCCCCATGAATTGGGATTTTTTTTTTTTAATGTACTCTAAGGGCAGGAACAGTATGTGACCAGAATGAACAAGCCAGCTAACACCAAGGGCTTTGTAGGAATAACTGCCTTCCTGATCTTCCCCACCCCCACCCCTCTAGGCTACTTGTGGTCACCAAGTCTGAGTTCTGCTTTAAGTTTTGAGAGAAAGATAAGGCTTAGTCTTAGAATAATCTGTTGCTCAGAACACAGAGTTCCTTACTAAACCCTGGCCTCTACGGAGTCATTTCATGGAGTCAGCAGTGAGTTTATTCCTCTGCTTGCCTCCCTGTCCTCTGTCATTTCTGCCTTTATTCTCTTAGGTCTGTATTCTCTTTGCTGGAAGCCCAGTAATCTGTCCCGAATGGCATTAGGGAGGGGTTTCTGACTGCTCCCCTCACTGACTTTGTGCGGGACGGGTGGAGGTCTGTCTGGGCTTGTGCAGTGTGGCGTGTTGCTTTCCGCTGAGGCACTGAGGGGCTTGAGGCTCAGGCCTGCTTTCTGGCCAAGCTTGTATCTCAGAATGGGCCTCTGCATCTACCTGCAGTTCTAGTGAGACAGGTGCGGGGAGGGCCATCTGCTTAGTGGGGTTGGCTTCTGGGTGGCTTAAGCGTGGGTAGGGGTGTGACCTGGCGGCAGGGCCCGTGTGCTTCTCTGGCAGATGGCGGAGAGAGGTGCGCATCAAGAAGGGCAGCCACCGGTGGCAGGGGGAGACCTGGTACTACGGCCCTTGTGGGAAGAGGATGAAGCAGTTCCCGGAAGTGATCAAGGTAACGGGGCGCCCGTGGGCTCGCGTAGGAAAGCGCAGGCTCCTCTTTCAGGCCCCGTGGCAGCAGGCTGGCATTGTCTGCTCTGGGGCTTGTTCTGCTCGTGTTGCTGGCCAAAGGGCATGGCAGGACTGTAACTTCACTGACGCCACTTTACCTCCTCCTCGTAGTACCTGAGCCGCAACGTGGTACACAACGTCCGTCGGGAGCACTTCAGCTTCAGTCCCCGTATGCCTGTCGGTGATTTCTTCGAAGAGAGAGACACACCAGAGGTGCACACCCAAGGGTTAAATATACTTTTGTAAATATGAGGAGGAGCTGGTGGACAAGCTGCAGCTTCCTCACGGGGTTTGGAGATTCCCCGGCATCAAATGGTTCTGAGGTTCTGGTGGCTTGCACGAACTTCGGTTGTAACAATGTCTTCCTTCTTACCTCAGGGCTTGCAGTGGGTACAGCTCTCAGCTGAGGAGATCCCATCCAGGATTCAGGCAATCACTGGGAAACGGGGCCGACCTCGGAACACTGAGAAGGCCAAGACCAAGGAAGCCCCGAAGGTGAAACGGGGCCGAGGTCGGCCGCCCAAGGTCAAAGGCGCCGAGCTGCTGAGCAAGACAGACACCCGCCTGCTGAGGAGACTGGAGGCCCCAGGTGCCGTGTTAACCCGCGGGTTCTGCTCGCTCTGAGGCATCTGAAGTGGTGATGAATTGGTTCACGCCTGGGTTTCCCAGGAGTGTGACTGACATCTGGATGGAATTAATCTGAATTACCTTCCCCTCTCTGGAAAGCAGCATCAGGGTCCTAGCACTTCTGTGGTATTTTTTTTTTTTTAAACAACCAGTTCCTTTCTTGAGTTTCTCTTTAGTGGAGCCTTGTGTGGGGAGGTGGGGGTGGTATCCCAGGAATAATTATGAAAGGAGAGAGCGTTCATGCTCTTTCTGACCGTCTTTAGCTTCTTACCTGTCTTACTGGTCTGGCTTGTCTTGTGTAAACACTCATTGCCACCATCATAGAGGTTCAGAATTCACATCTGAATCCAAAAGATAATTGGTACTGTTTTAGTGGGATGGACAGGTAGGAAGTGTCTATAATTTTTCAGTACATATTGCCCTTACCCTTATATAGTATGAAGAATGTGAAAGAATTTGGAATTAAGTATCTCCTATTCAGAATTCCAGCTCTGCCAGATTCTGACTGTATGACCTGGAGCAAGTCACTTATATTTTGAAAGCCTCATAGTGGTTCGTCTGCAGATAGTATCTATCTAAACTTAGAGGCTTGCTGCACAGATGTGGTGGTGGTAGTATTTCTGTGCCAGAATAGGATAGGTACTACTGTATCAAAAACGTCAGTTCTAAAACACTGTTGTCTGCAGAATCACACCTCAACATCATCTTCCAAAGGAGAAGAAATTCAGATATTTTAATGGAGCAAGACATAGGAGCTGAACATAGGCAATAACTATGTCAGACTTGATAGGGTTCTACTAAAGTGTCCATTATCTGGGCCCTTCCTTTCTGGCACATTCCTGCTTAATTGGTGCTTCCAACTCAAGACCACCTGCTTTCTCTGGCAGTTTTCTGTTTCCTTTCTTAGTTCTAAAATCAACTTGTCAGGCAGCCTGGGAGAGGGACAGTCTCTAAGGCTGCTTTGCTGTTCTGGCCTCCAGGACCCTTTCTGCAGCAGTCTAAGTTTCAGAGGCTGGTGCTTCTGGGCATGAGATGCCATTTGTGTTACCTCCATAGGAGGTTCCTCTCGTACATTTTTTTCTCCCAGTGTTTTATGTATACTTAAAAAAAAAAAAAAGACAGGCATCTAGTTTCTTCAGGGAGTTGTTTGGAGGCCAACTTTGTGAAAGGCATGTGCTGGTCTGGATGCTGGAGACTGGTCTGCCTGCCTCACTCTTCATTTTTCTTTTTGCTCTCACAGAAACACTGAATGAGGAGGATAAAGCAAAGATGTGTAAAGTCAAGAAGAAGATAAAGCAGAAGGTGCAGCGGGGAGAGTGTCAGACTACAAACCAAGGGCAGGTGAGGGACATCAGAGAGATTCCACAGTAGGTTAGCTTCCCCTACAGCTACTCTGCCGTCTTTTCCATCTCCCACGCCTGCCACCTGCCAGTTAGAGAATTTGGCTTGTTCAAAAATAATGTGGGCATCTCCAGGGTGAAAGAATTGATCCATTGCCAACCCCTCATCCCATGTCTCAGCTCTTCTCCTCAGCATCCTTGTTTGTTTTTGAATCCTAGCCCAAGCAGTGATGCTTTTAGAGTTTGAGGAGAAATGACTTCCTTTATGGTTTACAGGCCAAAACCAAGAGGAAACAAGAGACCAAGAGCTTAAAGCAAAAGGAAGCCAAGAAGAAATCCAAGGTAGGTACTTATATGCACAGGCATAACTTGGAAGTCACCAAACTGATTTTGCAAGACATGTGAGTTGGTCATGTTTTATAGTCATGTTTCTAGGTGTAAGGTGGGGAGGATGGGGACCAGGGAAGGGTGGTGATTTGAGTCTTCACGGCACTCCTGATTTCTCTCCCCCTTGGGTGGACAGGCTGAGAAGGAGAAGGTGAAAACAAAGCAGGAAAAACTGAAGGACAGAGTCAAGAGGGAGAAGAAGGAGAAGGTGAAGACGAAGGAGAAGGAGGCGGCGGCCAAGACCACGCCGGCGGGGAAAGCAGATAAAGTGCTGGCCACCCAGCGGCGCTTGGAGGAGCGGCAGAGGCAGCAGATGATCTTGGAGGAGATGAAGAGGCCCACGGAGGACATGTGTCTGCCCGACCACCAGGTAGTGAGGGGCGAGCAGGTCCTGGAGGGCCGTCCGGGAAGACACTTGTGTTCAAGGAGGAGCCTCCTAGACGCCCAGGCTGTTGCCGTCCCGCGTGTTTGACGGAACACCCGCCGCTTTCATCCCTACAGCCGCTGCCTGACTTCTCCCGCATCCCGGGTCTGCTCCTGCCGAGCGGGGCCTTCTCAGACTGCCTGACCATCGTGGAGTTCCTGCACAGCTTCGGCAAGGTGCTGGGCTTTGACCCCGCCAAAGATGTCCCTAGTCTGGGGGTCCTGCAGGAGGGGCTCCTCTGTCAAGGCGGCAGCTCGGGCGAGGTGCAGGACCTCCTGGTGCGACTCCTGAAGGCTGCGCTCTGCGACCCTGGCCTGCCCTGCTACTGCCAGGTGAGGCCCTTTCCTGGCGCCCGAGGGCTGGGGTCCGTGCTTTCCTCAGTTTTGCGTTCTCTGAGTTGAGCACATGAACGCCCCTCCCAGAGTGATCCGGAGAAGCAAAGGGAGACACACACATGGTCCCCAAAAAGAGTGGTTTGACGTAACAGTTTTTCGACTTCACAATGGTTCGAGAGTGATAGGCCTTCAGTAGAGGTCCTAAGGTTTTGATTTTGATCTTCGCCTGGACTGGAGACATGCGATAGCGCACTCTCAGAGTGCTGGGCAGCGAGTCAGCCACGCACGTCACTTTTGCAGCCATTCTGTTCCTTACTTTCAATGCAGTATGCAGTAGATTGTGTGAGATAGTCAGCATTTTATTATTAAGTGGATTTGTGTTAAATGATGATTTTGCCTTCCTCTAGGCTAATTTAAATGTTCTGAGCATGTTTAAAGTAGGGTTGGCTAAGCTGTCATGTTCTGTAGATTAGGTGTATTAAATGCGTTTTCAACTTACAGTATTTTCAATTTATGATGGATTTTTTGGGACATGACCCCATCATAAATTGAGGAAGATCTGTATACTACACGCTCTCCCTTGTAATGTACTGCCTTTTTTCTTAGGTTCCTTCTCGCTGCTTTATGATTTTAGGTCCTGAGTTTCCATTATTATCTCCAGGGCCAAGTGGAGGAAGAGCTGTAGTTTTTTCCTGGTTTTGTTTTCCTCTATTTTTTATTTTTCCTTCTGATCTCCCTCTGCTTATTTTATTCATTTTCCTTTAATACAGTTTTCTTTTGTCCCTGTCCTTTTTCTTCTCTCATCTTATCCTACCGGCTTTCCTTCTTAACTTTTTCTGTCTTAACCCCATAGTTCTCTCCTTCTATGTTTCCTGCTCCAGACTGACTTAAGTTGTTCCTCTTTCTCTCTTAACTCCCTATTATGTTCTCCTCCAAACAGTCCTTAAAGATCTTGGGGGAGAAGGTGTCCGAGATCCCACTAACAAGAGACAATGTATCTGAGATCCTGCGCTGCTTCCTCATGGCATATGGAGTGGAGCCAGCCCTCTGTGACAGCCTGCGCACCCAGCCTTTTCAAGCCCAGCCACCCCAACAGAAGGCTGCTGTCCTGGCCTTCCTTGTGCATGAGCTCAATGGCTCCACCCTCATCATCAAGTGAGTGGCTGGGGTGGGGATGGTTATCATGTGCCTTGGTCAGACTGGGGTAGAGGAGGGGTTTACCATCTAGAAATCTTGGGTGATGTGTGTCTGCAGCCATGCTTTGGGCATGCTGGTATGACCTGGACCGGATCTCACTCTCCTTCCTGGGAGAGCGTGAGCCTCACGCTGCCGCTCACCCAGGCTGGGCTCTAGGCTGAGACCCTCTCACCCTTGGACCCCGCTTCTGTGTGTGTTGACACTTCTCCCTCGAGACACTGTCCCGTTTCCCTGCAGCGAGATTGACAAGACTCTCGAGAGTATGTCCAGCTACAGGAAAAACAAGTGGATTGTTGAAGGCCGACTGCGGAGGTAAGGACAGGACAGAGGAGAGAAGGGGGAAGGGGTGAAGCATACCCAGGACTTCTGTTTGGAACTTGGTGTCCTTAGCCCCTCTCCTGGGGTTGAGACTGGTCCAGGGCCCAGGATGGATTGATTCAAGGTGTTCCTTTTGTGGCGGTATCATGTTCCTCACCACAGTTTCCCTTAACCTGTGTGTGTCAAGATTGAAAACTGCTCTGGCCAAGCGCACGGGGCGACCTGAGCTCGAGCTGCAGGGGCCGGAGGAAGGCCTGGGGCGCAGGCGCAGCCCTCGGGTCCTGGAGGAGACCAGCGGCCTGGAGGAGGAGGATGGGGAGGAGGCGGCCGCAGCCGCTGTCCACAGCCGCAGGGCTCGCAGGGACGCAGAGGTACCAGCCCAGACCCGGGGAAGCGGGAGGTGGAGAACGCGATTTCCTCTCTCTCGAATCTGATGATTCCCTTTTTCTCGGTGTCTACTTGTTTCTTCTCCAGGTTGATATCACAGCAGCTAGCATCCCAGAGCTAGAGCGCCAGATAGAGAAACTGAGCAAGGTATTGTGCTTCAGCCTCCCAGGAGCTGGAGATCGGGGCTGGGTGGGAACTGGTCACCTTATGAGTTGGGCCTCGATGGTATCAATTTTATAGGGAAGCTGAGAGCCATGCCCTTCTCCCATGTACTGGACGAAGTCACCATTCTCACCCTGCAAGTGTGTTTTTCATTCATCTTCCTTTTCCACTGCCTACCCAGCGTCAGCTCTTCTTTAGAAAAAAGCTGCTTCACTCATCCCAGATGCTTCGAGCAGTCTCCTTGGGTCAGGACCGCTACAGACGCCGCTACTGGGTGTTGCCCTGTTTGACTGGTATCTTTGTGGAAGGAGCAGAGGGGAGCTTAGGTAGGTGTGTCGTAGGACCCTGGGTCGAGTCCTGGCTGACAAAGTTAAGCGATTCCTTTTCCTCTGCCTAGCATCTTGGGCGTTTCTGATTGTGTGACAATCAGTTTAGCATGCTGTGGTTAAGAGCGCAGGCTCTGGAGTAAGACAGCCTACCTTCTGCTCTGCCATTTACCAGCTGTATGCTTCTGTTTTCATTTGTGAGATGGAATTAATAATACAGTGTATATGTTATAGGGCTATTGAGGGGATTAAAGTAAGTTAATAGAATAATAACTTAGAATAATGTGTGACATAGCTGGTTCTCAATAAATATTAGCTTATGTTTATGCTGATGATAATTACTTGGGAACATAGTTTTTCCTTTGCAGATACAATGCTGGTTGCCCTATAAGCATTTTCCATTGCAGTCTCAAAAAGTGGGGGATTAAGTCCCAAGAGAAAGTATATGTCCTGTGTTTGTACACCCTCTTTCTTTCCCATTATATATCAGTGTGTGTCTTATGCTCTTCACTTTGCTTTACAGTTCCTGAGGATGTGATAAAGCAGGAAACTGACTCCTTAAAAGTGGCAACCCATTCAGCAACCAGCCCAGCCTCCTTCTCTCTGAAGAGGGAGTTAGCTGGCTCCAGCACCTCTGCCAGTTCTCCTGCCCGGGCCCGAGGCCGACCTCGGAAAACTAAGCCTGGCTCTATGCAACCTAGGCACTTGAAATCTCCTTCCAAGGGTCAAGGTTCAGAAGAGCCTCAGACCCAGCTTCAGCCTGAGATTCAGTCCCATCCTCAGCTTCAGGCTCATGCCCAGCCCCAGCTTCAGTCCCATCCTCACTCTCATAATGGGTTCCTGGAGCCAGAAGGCTCCCCATTGTCTCTGGGTCAGAGCCAGCATGACCTCAGCCAGTCAGCCTTCCTGTCTTGGCTGAGCCAGACTCAGAACCACGGCTCCCTGCTCAGCAGCTCGGTCCTCACGCCTGACAGCAGTCCCGGAAAACTCGACCCGGCCCCGTCACATGCCCCGGAAGAGCCAGAACCTGACGAGACAGAAGCCAGCCCTGATTCTCAAGCTCCCTGGTTTAATTTCTCAGCCCAGATGCCCTGCATTGCTGCCCCTACACCACCCCCTGCAGTTTCTGAGGACCAGCCCACTCTTTCCCCTCAGCTACCTGCTTCTTCCAAGCCAGTAAGTAGCCAGAATTCGTGGTATGCACTTATATTCATCTGGCCACAGGCTAGGTTGCCTGACTGTGGGCTGTTGCCACGGCTGGGGGGAAGGGATGAGGCCAGTGGGGTCCTGTCAACATGCAGACACCCCCATCCATCACCTTGTGTTTCATCTCATTCATAGGGGAGCAGAGCCAGTGCCGCCAGCTCCTGTTCTCCAGGGCCATTCTCTTCCACGCCTTTGCTGGGCATGGCTCCTAAAAGGCGAGCAGGAGATCCTGGGGAAACACCACACAGCCCTGCAGGGCAGGGACAGCCGAAGCGGAGAGGGAGGCCTCCCAGTAAGTTCTTCAAACAGATGGAGCAGCGCTACCTAACGCAGCTGACAGCCCAGCCTGTCCCGCCCGGTGAGTGAGCTCGGGACGGGATGGACTGAGGGTGCAGGTGGGAGTGGCATCAGATGTGGACCTTGTAGTTCCCATCGCCCACGTCACACAAGTGAACTGTGTTCACAGAGATGCGCTCCGGCTGGTGGTGGATCCGGGATCCTGAGACGCTGGATGCCACGCTCCAGGCCCTGCACCCCCGAGGCATCCGAGAGAAAGCGCTTCACAAACACCTGAGCAAACACAGGGACCTCCTGCAGGAAGTCTGCCTGCGGCCCGCAGCAGGTCAGGCCTGAGCGCAGGAGCCCAGGGCAGTTCTGAGCTGCTGCTGTGGGTAGTGAACAGCCTGACGGGGTTTTCTCTGCCTTCTGTCTTCTCAGACCCCATCTTTGAGCCCAGTCAGCTACCTGCCTGTGAAGAAGGGATTGTGAGCTGGACCCCCAAAGAGAAGACGTACGAGACAGACCTGGCCGTGCTTCAGTGGGTGGAGGAGCTGGAACGGCGGGTGATCCTGTCTGACCTGCAGATTCGGGTACCCTGGGCTGACACTGGGTAGGGGGCTGCTGAGGAGAGGGTGTTCATCTCGTACACGCTGTTAGGAAAACTTGGGCTTCCCATTTTGCAAAGTGACCTCCCATGGCCCTAAATGGGTCACATCTTTTTCTGTGCTTAATGTCCTTCCTTTATAATGAGTTTTATTTCTTTCTCCCACCTGCAGGGCTGGACATGTCCCAGCCCAGACTCCACTCGTGAAGACTTGGCCTACTGTGAGCACCTAGCTGATTCCCAGGAGGACATCACCTGGCGGGGTCGGGGCAAGGAAGGTCTGGCACCCCAGCGCAAAACTACCAACCCCCTGGACCTGGCGGTGACGCGGCTTGCTGCCCTGGAGCAGAACGTGGAGCGGCGGTACCTGCGGGAGCCCCTGTGGCCCGCCCACGAGGTGGTGCTGGAGAAGGCCCTGCTCAGCACGCCCGGCAGCGCCCCGCAGAGCGCGCCCACGGAGATGTGAGTGCCTGCCCTCCAGTCCTGGGTCTTGGGGAGAAGGCGTCGATTTAACAAATCCTGCTCCTCATCCCCAGATCACCCCTTTCTCCCATCAGATCGTATGAGATCACCCCTCGCGTTCGGGCCTGGCGCCAAACGCTAGAGCGATGCCGGAGCGCGGCCCAGGTCTGTCTGTGCCTGGGCCAGCTGGAGAGGTCCATTGCCTGGGAGAAGTCCGTCAACAGAGTGGTAAGGAGCCTGGGGAGCCGGGGAGGTGGCGCTGGGATGGCTGGGGCGAGTGGCAGGCAGAGAGGTGCGAGGGCTCACCCTGACTCCTCACAACCCTGGTCCAGACCTGTCTAGTCTGCCGGAAGGGTGACAACGATGAGTTTCTTCTGCTTTGTGATGGATGTGATCGTGGCTGCCACATTTACTGCCTTCGGCCCAAGATGGAGGCTGTCCCAGAAGGAGACTGGTTCTGTGCTGTCTGTCTGGCCCAGGTACATCTTCTGCTATCTCATTCCACTCCCAAGCAAAGCAGAGGTTTTCTTTCTCATCCCATTTACCACCAGTCTTAAAAATATCATTCTTACCATGCCTTCCATCTCTCCTGGGAAAAGGTTCCAGATGACGTGCTAGGAGACCTGGGTTCTGGTCCTTTTTTGCACAAGTCACTTAAATTCTACCACCTGACTTGCTTTCCTTATAAAATGGGAGTGATTATATTTTCCTTTTTCACGTAACCCGAAAGGGTGAATAATAAATTCACTGACTTACGCATGAAAGTATTTTGAAACCTCAGTCACACTCAGACAGGTGGTCCTGTGCTAGGTCACTCGGCCCTGTCCGACTCTTTTGCAACCCTGTGGACTATAACCTGCCAGGCTCCTCTGTCCATGGGATTCTCCAGGCAAGAATACTGGAGCGGGTTGCCATGACCTCCTCCAGGGCATCCTCCTGACCCAGAGGTCAAACCCACGTCTCCTGCATTGGCAGGCGGGTTCTTTACCACCCGTGCCACTTGGGAGACCCCCCCAGACAAGTAGGGACTGTGACAAAGTGGAGAGCAAGCAGAGTACGCATCTCTCGCTGCGGCTGACCTCACCTTTTTCTCATCCTCAGCAGGTGGAAGGAGAACTGACTCAGAAATCTGGTTTCCCAAAACGAGGCCAGAAGCGGAAAAGCAGTTATGTGCTGAACTTCCCAGACGGTGACAGCCGCCGGCGCCGGCTGCTGCCAAGGGGCCGAGAGAGCCCAGCAGCGCCCCGGTGCTCAGAGGAAGGGCTGTCCCCCTTGAAGAGGCGGCGCGTCTCCATGAGGAATCATCACAGTGATCTCACGTTCTGCGAGTGAGTTGAGTGAATTCTGGAGACAACCAGCTCTACGTTTTCCAGAGTAGAGGGCTAGGATGGGTGTGTGATTTGCTTCCTGACCGTGTATCATCACTGTCTGTTTCGTAATAGGATTATCTTGATGGAGATGGAGTCCCATGATGCAGCTTGGCCTTTCCTAGAGCCTGTGAACCCACGATTGGTGAGCGGGTACCGGCGTATCATCAAAAACCCTATGGATTTTTCCACCATGCGGGAGCGACTGCTCCGGGGAGGGTAAGCAGACGTCGCTGATGCTCCCGGCTCTTGTGTCTCTGCCCCTGCTGGTGCCCCAGCTGACGGCTCTGTCTCCGCCCCTGCCCAGGTACGCCAGCTCAGAGGAGTTTGCCGCTGATGCGCTCCTGGTGTTTGACAACTGTCAGACTTTCAATGAGGACGACTCTGAAGTGGGCAGGGCTGGGCACACCATGCGCCGCTTCTTTGAGAGCCGCTGGGAGGAGTTTTATCAGGGAAAACAGGCCAGTCTGTGAGGCATGGGAGTGGGGAGTCACCCTGTGGCATTGCCCCCTGCCCTCCACACAAACCCTGCCGTTCTCACCTGCTGATGCTGCCCTGGGTCCAGACTCAGAGGGAGAACCCCGGTTCTTGACCTTGCCCTTGGCAGCACCCTATGTCTTCTCATCCTTACACCCTCTCTCCCTCTCCTCCTCTTGTTCCTCAAGTAAGAGGGGCAGAGATGAGGTCCTTCTGGACTGAAAGCCAAAAAAGAAAGAAAAAATAATTTTTCCTTTCTGTTTTATTTCCTAATTAAATAAGAGGAGGAGGAAAGAAGCCCCTACTTCCTCCTCCCAGCTTCCTCACCTTCCCTGTACGTGCCCCAGCATTCTGGGGCTATTTAACAATAGCAATAGTTCTAGTGAATGTGTGAAACCGAGAAACACTCTGTACTGTGTGTGGACCCGCAGTGACGGCCAGTAAAGTGGACTTAACTCCCAAGCGTGTCGAGCCGGACACCGGGCCCTGAACATGCTGCTTCCATGCTCAGTCCCCCCTGCTTCTCTCTCTCTCTCAGCCCCCTCTCCCCTTCAGTTCTGTCTCTCATCCAGTAATGTAAAACTATTGTGTACGGGTTCCTCCATCCTTTTCTCTTCCCCCAAATCTTTTTTCCCTTCAAAGGAAAAAGTTCAGAGGTCCCTGTCTTTCTCTCTGTCCTCATCTTCCTGCCAATAGCTAGCCCCTCGATAATGTTGGATACTCCTCAAATGCTGAGTTTCTAGCCTTTTCTGAAACTCAGTAAACTGGGGAGAGGGCCGGGAGGCACCCTGGACCCTGGGCCTTCCAGCCTCCTTCCCCACCTCTTACCCAAACCTCCCTCTTGGGAACTCCTCAGGGACAACTACTGCTGAGTTTGGGCACACCCCAAGATGGAGGCCAGGTAGCAATCGACTGGCCTCAGAGAGAGAGAGAGAGGTGTGTGGGTGTGTGTGTGTGAGAGAGAGGATGTGATTGTGCCCCTGTTTTTGGTGGCATCCATTCAGTTTTTTCCCAAGTATCTGTTTCCCATTGTTTCAAACCATTGAAACACCTTTCTCATTGTTTCAAACGATCATGTTGTCTTTGGGAAACCACAGGAACAGTTTTTCTGGGTCAAAGCTGTGTCTCTTCCCTCTCTCCCAGTCGTTTCTGTTCCAGCCTCTTCCAACTGTGCAATCTTCTAGCAGGAACACCCTCTCCTTTGAGCAGCGCTGAGTCCTAAGCCTTTGCAGGGAGGGGGCAGAACTGGATCTCTTCCTGATCCCATGCGCTTCTGTGGGTTTAGTTGTGCTTTCCTTCCGTAGCTACTTTATATCCTGGGACCCCTTCCCCAGTAGCAGAGACCCCAGAGCACAAGTGGGTAGGGAGGAGACGCTCTGGGTCCACCACTGCCCGACATGTGAGAGGAAAGCTGCTAACTCCCAGCTATAGCCATGGGCCCCTGGCCCCCTGCCTTCCTGCTCAGCAGAGCCCCTCCCATCAGAGATTACGGGTACTTGCACTGGGGAGGTGGCTGCTGGCTGGCCCAAGCAGAGAGCTGAGGCATCCCAGAGATGTCCCACTGGTGGGAGAGGGGTGCCGGGCGAGGGGGAGCGTTCCTGTCCTTCGAGCAGCACTGACTAGCCACTGAAGGGGGTGGGGCGGTGTGGGTCCCAGGGCAGCCCCTTTCTTTCTTTATGCCCCTACTCCCCCATAGCCTATTTCTAAAGTCGCCTTTTCTGTCAGATAAACCTCAGAACTTTTAATTTTATTTGAGATTTTTTTTTTTTGCTTTTAAATAAGAGGTGGATTGAAGAATATTTGAATTGACTTTATATTATGCATAAATATTTATATTTTATCTAAATAACTGCTCTGTAACAAACTTTGTGTTAGTCAGGCATTTGGAACTGTTATAGTTGGGGGCTCTTCTTCCCCACAGCAGTTTTCCCCAGTATAAAATGTTCTAGATTAATTTTACCGTTGGAGGTTAGGTGGACGGGGGAGTGAAGTTTCAGTTGTTCCTGCTCTGCGTTCCTCTCCCAGCTCCATCTCTTTCCCTAGGGACCAGGCGCTCTGAAGGTGGGGTGGAGTCCTAGCCTCAGTTTGGAGTGGGGGTTGATGGGGGGTGGGGATAGGGCTGATCAAAGGGGCCATTTCTCACTTTCCTTTCCTCATCTTCACTGCCCCTGAGCTAGGTGGGTTTTCTCTCCTTGACAAGAGTGTTTGATAGGGAAGGCAAGTGTTAAAAGTAAATAAAACCCACCCCCGCCCCTTTGTTTCCCTTCCCCCATCAGTCTGGTAACAGGAAGAAACCACACCATCAACACCAACAAATCTCCACGTTCCTTTTACAACAAAAGGGACTTGACTTTTTATATAACCAAATGTGGTGTTTTAGTGACTTTTTGATAATGTACAGTTTTTTGTGAATTTAAATTTATTTCTTTCTATATTTTTAGGACCAATCTCATTTTTAATAAGGTAAAAAAAGGAAAAAAAAGTCTAGAGATAAAAAAAAACTCCTGTTTTTGCCATGTGATGTTCCACAAGTGCAGCTGTAGAAAAGTGCTTGTCAGTTGAATAAAAACCACATTTGATAGAGACTCAAAAGACTCTGTGTATTTATCTTCCTTCAACATAGGTTCTTGTAATTGCCTAAAGGGGAAAACCGGGTGGTGTCTGACTGGTTTGATGGAGAAGACAGTTCCCCAGTGCAGACAGGAGAGCAATGTGCCCCTAAGTGTCAGCATTTCTCTCGCAACCTCCAGGCTTGGCCCTTCCTTTTCCAGGAGGCGTCCAGGGCAGAATTCCTGTTTATGTGAAGGAGCGGGTGCTCCTGGCTGAGGTGCTGTAACAGGGCTCACGTGCGCCGAGTCCCTACCGTGTGAGGCGTGGCCTTGGCTTTCTAAGGCTGCTGCCTGTGCTCCTCATAACAGGAAGTGTGTGCTCATCACCACCTTCCCCAGCTTCCCACCCATGGATGAGACACCGTGAGGTAGACTTTTGTGTTTTATTTCACAAGTTGAAATAAGACAAAGTTCTACCAAATTATAGGGAAGAAACATGAGAATACCAAGGGTCAGGAAAATTAGACTGGGTAGCACTGGCACAAACATGGCAAGAGTATAAAATTAGAAACCTCTGGATAAAGAAAAAATGTACAAGGATGTGTTTTGAGGATAATTAAACTTATTTCCTGTCCAAGGTGGTAAGTGCGTGCAGGAGTGTACTCGCCACCCCCAAAATTGTGTGTGTTGGGGGATGCAGACACCAGTAAATGTTGTGAGAACTTTTTACAAGCTGGGAAAGCTTATCACACTGAAGGCTGGAAGTTTTGTTTTGGTGACCCTCTAACTGGAATAGGAGAAGGAATATCTCTGTTTTCAGCCTCACAAAAACCTCAGATGGCCACTTTGGTGCCTGCTTACCTTCTCAGCTAGTGGCAGCCACTGGCAAACCTAATCAAGTGATAAACTGCTCCAGTGCTGGTGTTCCCGGGGGCGGCCCCAAGCACTGACAGCCTAAGCAGTCGTCATTTGGCCTACCACAGCAAGATCTAACTGAAGATTTCACACTATTCTAGGGCGATAAGTGAGGTAAAAGTCTCAAAGAAGACATTCCAGAAATAGAAATAACGAGGAATTTTTGCATTTGATCGTGAGCCCTTTCTAGCCCCCAGCTTCCTAACCCTCGTGATGCGAAGGACAGTGAAGGAAGGAGACACGTGTAAACCACGGGCCGTGCCCGTGCCGAGCGTGGAACCGTGAGGTAGGTCTGTAACGAGGACGGGGAGGTTGTGGGCCACGCCTGGGTTCATCTGAAATGCAGGGGCCAGGCCGCGGAGCAGCCGCAGTGGTCAGGGCTGAGACGGCACCTGCCTCTGATTACTAGTCTTGTGGGGAGCACCTCTAGGGGGTGCCGCAGAACTCAGCAAAGAGGAGGAGGGCGGGAGAGCTCACAGGCCTGGCTCAGCTGTTGACGGAAGGCCCTCCTACGAAAGGAAAGGGTAAAGGCTGGGTGAAGGCGGGATCTGCTAATGCCTGGACGGAGTCAAAAGCACAGAAATGGCATAGTTGGTTTAGGAGGGAATCAGGAAGGGTTAATGTGGCAAGGCACAAGGTCAGACCTAGCCCTTACAGCCTGGTTTTACAATACCACCCTCTTCCTTGAAGCGGGCCAAGTTTAGACCTGATGACTGACCCCAGTCAAGGTCAAGACCAAGGAGGCTGAGACAACCTGCCAGTCCGCAACGCCGCTGCTCTCCCAGAAGGTGGCACCCGTGCACAAGAGAACATTCTGCTTCGGGTTTTTTTAAGTTTATACTCCATTCCAGCAAGCCCTCTCACTTCACCTTTGTGGAGCAAAATAACCACCCACAAACAGGCGCCCCAAACGGCAGACACTGAAGCAGCAGAGGATACGCAATGCAGGCTCCAGGGGCTAAATGAGCGCACTGGTCGGTAAGTCAGGAAAAGAAGGATGGAACTGGGCTGAGGTGGCCCGATCCAGGGAGGGTCAGTCTAGTCCTCACAGTAGGTTAGGGTGCACGTAATGTCCCCCTACTGCCCCATGATTCCTGACAAGGGGTATTTATTTACTCTTCAGAGCCACTAGGCTTCCTAGTCTGGGCAGCTCTTCCAATCCTTTGTTAAAAATACATTTCCCCTAACCTCGACCCACACCCTCCAAAAAGCCTCAGGTCTGAGTATCCAGAGTGAGAGGCGCAGCAATGATATTGGCATGAGGTGGGACAGGCGGGCACTAAGCCTAGTAAAGGACTAGATCACCTGAGAAGGTGACTCTAGTATGTTCTATCTGACTGAAAAGAGAGAAATGCAAAGTAGTAAAATATTTTAAGAATGTCATGAGCACCATAATGACCAGGGGTGAGATGTGAAGTACAGGCAGAGTATGAGCTGGGCTCCATGAAGACAGGATTCAGAAAACACCAGCATCGTTTAAAGGGCCCAGCCCAAGGCTATGAGCCTGAAGACCCCCGACAGTTGCTCGGCAGCACCCCTGCCCCCAGTGGGCCATTTCGAGACAGAGAGGAAAACTGGCCCTCATTCCTTCTCTCCTTTTTCCAATCACTCACCCATGTTATGAACTGTCAAGAAATGAACTAACAATTAGGGGGAAAGTATCATGAGTGTAACCCAAAAGGGTCCAAACGAAATTCCACGATACCATTAACCACTACAAAAATAACTTCAGGCTCTCACTCCATCACTTCCCACGCCCAAACCTGCCCAAACCAGAAACATTCATTAATAAAATCCATTAAGCAGGTTCACATGAGGAAAATGCACAAAAGGTAACTTCACAATTTTAAAGCAAAACAATGCAAAGTAAAAGCCATTTAGACACTTAAATAGAGAAAGTAGAACCAAGAATTCTGAGAAGCAGAGAAGGGGCACCAGTAATGTCAACAACAGCTTCTACACACGCAAGGCCCTCATTTCTCTAAGTGAAGTCGCTCAGTCGCGTCCAACTCTGTAACCCCATGGACTGTAGCCTACTAGGCTCCTCCACCCACGGAATTTTCTAGGCAAGGGTACTGGAGTGGGTTGGCATTTCCTTCTCCAGGGGATCTTCCCGACCCGGGGATCAAACCTGGGTCTCCCACATTGCAGGCAGATGCTTTAACCTCTGAGCCACCAGGGAATCATTTCACCAAACCTCCTGGCAAAGCAAGGTTCCCCCAAACTACTATTAATTAAATGAACAGGAGTCTAGACTTTTCTCTTTTTCTTCAAGGGCCCTGACGAGATCTATGTTGTACTTTCCTGACTAAGGACTAGAGACTCAGGAGCAAGAGCTGCCTGCCCAGGCAAACCCTCCCAGAAGGTTACTGGACTTGGGGCTGTTTGACACCAGATAAACCCTTCCTGAGGTGGGACGTACCCGTGAGAAAACTGTGGCCATTCTGTCTCTGATAGTTCCCACACCGCCCACCATCCCTACCTACCGTCTGCTGCCCCCGCCCCGCACCCTCGGGATGCACAAGGGGACGCTCGGGGCGGGGGCATCAGGACTCTCAACCCTGAGCCGGGTGAGGGAGGGGAAAGCTGGGCCCAGGCTCTGCCAACGGACATCACAGCTTCTCCCCTCCTCCATTCCGTCATCGGGCGGGCTGTCTGCCTGTCTGGGGGAAACCACCCGGCCTGCAAGTGAAGGGGGGCGGCCCTCTCCTTTCCGCGCAGAAGGGAGCGACTGGGAAGAGGAGGTACAGGACCTACTTCCCAGGCGGCGGGCAAAGGCTTCCTCCGCCCCGTCTGCAGGCGCCAGGTCAGGTCTTGCAGAAAGAGATGGGGCTGAAGAGCGAAACAGAGCCTCGCTGTGAAGGGCTCCTGACCTTGGGACAACGGAGATGGATGTATTGCTCTTTTCTCTCCTAGCTCCCTGCTGCCCTTCCACAAGGAAAACTATGTTTGACATCCTGATTCCCTGGGAAAGGGGCCCAAATGCTCTGGACAGTTACAAAGAACTCTGTCCTTTCCCACCCCGCCTCATCCCCTCAATGTGCACGTGGCCCAAGCCGTTCAGGGGCAGCCCTCACTGCATACACAGAGGTGCCAAAGGTCAGCGCCTGCGGAAAATTCAAGAACCTCAGTTCTCTGTCTCAACTAGTTGCCTGGGGGTCCAAAGGCACTGTGTCCAGGGCTGGGAGTTGACCAAGCCCTCTGGTACACAGGCAGGCTCGACACCGCCTTCATCGAGGTCTCCTAGCCGGGCACAACTGACATCCTGAGTCAGCGGATTCTCTGGTGGGAAGCCAGGTCTCCCCTGGGCGCTGCAGGATGGGCGGCAGCACCCCGAGTCTGCGGCCAGTAGATGGCGGCACACAGCCTCACGCCCAGACACGACCCTGAAGACGGCCTCCATGGACTGCCAGATGGCCTCCAGGGGACAAGGCACCTCTCGGAGAGTCACTGGTCTGAAGGCGAAGCAGCTGATGGTCCCCGGTGGGGAAGGAACCTAAGTGGATTCAGCAAGGTCACAAATGCAAGGGCTCCGAGCATGGCAACGACATGCGACAGGGAAGACGGGGGCCCTGAGGCCCAGGGCAGGAAAGATCTTCAGGGAAAAGCAGAAAAGCCAGGTGTTCCTGAAAAGCTGTAGCTGGGGAAGACACCTTCTCAGAGGGTGTGGTGCTGGCCTCAGCAGTGAGAAGAATCAGAAGTCAGTAGGTCTGTTCCTCTGGAACTTGCCAGGGAAAACCTAGTCTTCATCCCAATGTGGATCAAAGATGGCTTCCAAAGGCTGTGGAACCGTCTCCTTGGTCAGCCGAGGCCAAGGCTCTGCTTCCGGAAGGGCAGAGGCAGGAAAAGCCGCTTCCACTGCCTACTTAGGGTTCCACCTGTTCCTAGCCCCGCCCCTCCAAATTCCATAGGAAGTCTCATCCAAAAAAGAAATTCACAAAATTAAAAGCTGTAAAGAGGTTAAAGCAAGCAGGTTCTGCTGTATGGAAAAGAGAAAAAGAACAATCTGGATGAGAAAAAGAAGGCATAAAATGTATGTGAAGAAGAGATGGGATGCGTGATCTAAGAGCTTTATAAAACAAAACATTGAAAGTCTGTATTCTTTCACACACCTCCCCACAAAAAAGGTCCATTGCTAAACTCAGAAAGAAGGGCCCACACAGGACCCCATCAATGTGCTAGCACCACATCTTTTTTTTTAAGAAATAAATTTTTTTATAAAAAAAAAAAAGCCTTCCCAAATAAGTCCAACACATCAAAAATGGTTTTTCACAAAGATGAGAAGTCCCAGGCACCAGTCTCTTTGGCGTAGGATAAGAGTATATTGCAGTTAAAAGCAAAACAGCAAACTTTCTTCACAAAGGAAAAAAGTTTCCTGACGTCCTTGGCCGCAGCGCACACGACAGGGGCCGCCCCTCCCCAGGCTCCACCGCCGGACGGAGAGCGAGGGCGGGGGTGCAGGGCTTTCTCTTCCCGGGCCCAGGCCTGTGCGAACCGACCACCGTGTCCGTGCTCAGCTGGCCCCCGGGGGCCGTATTCCCGGGCAGCCCTCTGCAGTCCGGAGCATCAGCATCTCCCAGAATTCTTTTATATTCCACAAAGGCGGGGCGGGAGACCCTAAAAAAGGCGTAAGCCAGAGAGGGCGGGCGGGGCGGTGACAGCGTGAGAACCGGTCCCCCTCGGCGGCTCGCGGCCCTGCGCCTCTTACCGCCGTCACTTGCTGAACGGGAAGGGGTAGACGCCGTGCTCGGCGGGCGCGTCCACCGGCGCCGGGTTCTGCTGGCTGCCGCTCTCCTGCACCAGGGCGAGGCGTGAGTCACCGCGCGCTCCCTCCCCGCACCAAGCCGAGCGCCCGCCCCGACCTACCCCTGCCACACACCTGCCCGCGTGCACGTGCCCACACGCACACGCGCACGCACAGCGCCACGTCCCCAACGTCAGAGCAGCCTGTCCTCATCCCAGGGCACACGGTCAACGCAAGCCAGCGCCCTGGGATGAACTGCTGCCCGGCTAAACGAGAGGAAGAGCCTGGCTAAGTCTCTCCTCCTGCGTTCTTCACACACCCACCAGCTATTTACGAACACAGAAATCAGCGACACCGCCAGAGGAAGACTGTGACCAGTGGAAAACCTGCCTCTGATCACCTTCCAGTCTTCAACCCCAAGAGACAATAAAGTTCTTACCTCAACTGAAACACTGGAAGCAGGCACCGGCGTGTACTGGGAGATGTAAGCCCCCTGCAGCGCTGCAGCGGCCGGCACGTACTGGAACGAGACGCATCGACAGGCTCGGAGCAGTGACCCTTGGCTACCTTTAAAACACCTGGGGAGCTAGAAGTGCCTGTGTTCCCTCTCCAGAGAGGCTAACCCAATTGTGCTTTTTAAAACCACGCGATGACTCTGCAGTCCGCCGGCTGAGACAGGCTTCTACCTACACGGCGGATCTTCCTCCTCCCCCGTCTTCTGCCTTTTCTCAGCCCAAGGCCCGCTCTGCTTTAAGCAGTCCTCCACAAACCAAACTCACCCGAGCTTTGAGAAACCTAACGGGCTTCGCCCATTCTTCCTATTACTGTTCTGATAAGGCTTTCAGGAAATGTGTGTGAACCCCTCCTTGATAATATGTAGACAGAAGCACTGATCCTTTAGTTACATGAGTAGGAATCAGTTAAAACAAATGAGTTTCAGAGTAGAAGGCTGCATTCCTTGCTCACAGACTGACCCTTTTTCAGTTCATCTCCTTTTCGGAGTGTGTCGTCGATGACAGTGAAGTGATTCCCATCCCTATCCAAGAGTATTTAAACCTGAGAGCCTTACACAGGTGTTCCTTGTGTGGCAGGAGTTTGTAAGAGGAATATCCTGCTTTACCGTGCCCGTGCTGCTGAGAGAGAGGTGGCCCAGCTGCTGGGTAAGAGGTCCCACCATGGAGGCAGGCTGGAGAGAAATGGGATGGTCCATTCCTGGTGTCAGAACTGAACCCTAGAAGCAGCAACAAAGGCAAAGTTAGTTGGCAGCATGCTGTGAGGCTGCGGGAAGCAGTGGTTCACGGCGACCAGAACCACTGATGACAGACATTTACAAATCCTGGAAAACGACGGGCAAGAAACCACCCGGCCCTGCAGCAGGAGCATGCGCTCTGACCACCGGTCTGGAGGCATCCTGGTCTAAGAACAGCAAACTCACAGAATTTCAGCTCAGACACCTGGTTACACCGGAGACTGAGCCAGGACACACACCCACACCTCCTCTCATCAAACCCCACTGTTCTCTTTTACATCAAATTGCCGCTTTGGCTTTTGCCCACTTCTGAACACTCACTGAGGGCTGCATGAGGTATGAGGGGTGGTGCATCCAAGACGGGTTAGGTGCTTGTAGAGGAGATGTCTGAGTCACTCTCTAATGCAAGCAAAAATAAACAGACAAAATGTTAACTTCCTGGAGACTATTATTTCACCCAATGATCTGAGAATTTTCAGCAAAACACAACTGAGTTTGGAGTGTGGGGCTTCCCTGGTGGCCCAGATGGTAAAGAATCTGCCTGCAACGCAGGAGACCTGGGTTCGATCCCTGGGTGCGAAAAATTCCCTGGAGAAAGGAATGGCAACCCACTCCAGTGTTCTTGCGGAGAGAATTCCATGGACAGAGGAGCCTGGCAGGCTACAGTCCATGGGGCCGCAAAGAGTCAGACACGACTGAGTGACTAACAATTTCAATCTCAGTGCCCCCTTAGAAAATAGAAATATTTAAGGATATTTTAAAAATATTAACCACTCTTACAGTTCAAGTAACCCAATTTTAAAATGGGCTAAGAATCTGAGTAGGTACTTCTCTGAGAAGATACACACACGGCCAACAAGCACAGTCAAAGGCTCGACATCACTAGTCGCCGCCCCGCTGCGCTTAGTCACTCAGCTGCGTCCACTCTTTGCGACCCCAGGGACTGTGGCCCACCAGGCTCCTCTGTCCCTGGGATTCTCCAGGCAAGAATACCAGAGCGGGTTGCCATTACCTCCTCCAAGGGATCTTCCTGACTCAGGAATCGAACCCGCATCTCCGGCATTGTAGGCAGATTCTTCACCGCTGATCCACCAGGGAAGCCCCTAGTCACTAGGGAGATATAAACCAAAGTCACAATGAGATAGGACTTCACACCCACTGAGACGGCTACAATTTTAAAAGGACTGAATAACAAATGTTACGCACTGCAGGTGGGGATGTAAAATGGTACAGTGACCTTGGAAAACAGTTTGGCAGTTCCTCAAAAAGTTAAACGTAGAGTTAATAGGTACTGAGCAATTTTACTCCTAGGTATATACCCTAGAGAAATGAAAACATACGTCCACACAAAAATCATGCACAAAAGTTCACAGCAGTATCACCCAATAATACGATGAATATTATTATTCATAAGAGCCAAAAAGTAGAAACAACTCAAACGACCATCAACTGAGAAACAGATTAACAAAATGGGGCATGTCCACACAGCGGAGCATGATTCGGTCGTAAAAAGAATGAAGCGCTGACACACGCTACACGTGAACAGACTCAAAAATACGCTCAGTGAAAGAGCCCAGACCCGAGAGACATTTACTATACACTTCCACTTTCACCGTACGCCCAGAATAGGCAAACCTATAGATACAGAAAGTGTGTCAGTGGTTTCCAGGGGCAAGGAAGAATGGGGAATGACTACTAATGGGCACAGAGTTTCTTTCTGAGGTAGTGAAAATATTCTGGAATTAGATAATAGTGATGGCTGCATAATTCTATAAAGATACACTACTGACTAGTATACTCTAAGAAAGCAAACTTTTATAGTCTGTAATTTATATCTCAATTTTAAAAGAAAAAAAGCAATGAGAAGCTAGAAATGCATCTTGATAAACAAGTAGGTCTATTCCACAAACGTAGGGATTGTTCAAAATCAGAAACTCTACAAACAAGTCAAAACTGAAGGAAAAGTCAGCGTAATAGTAGATGCTGAAAAGACATCTTATAAAATCCAACAGCCATTTACTTAAAAGAAAAATCATGAAGTAGGGAATTCCCTGGAGGTCCAGTGGCTATGACTCAGAGCTTTTCCTGCCATGACCTGGGTTCAATCCCTGGTTGGGGAACTAAGGTTCTGAGAGCCGAGAGTTACAACCAAAAAACAAATTTTAAAAAATATCACAAAGTAAAATAGAGACTAAAAAGAAACTACTCACATATATTAAAGGCTATTACCAAAAACTTAGCTGCAAGCATTAACCCACATTAAAAACACTGCAATTATGGTGACCTATTAGGTAGCGGAGTCAAAGAGTTACAACTGGGATAAAACAGGCATAAAATCGAAATGGAGAAGAGAACTATTATTTTGCATCAGTGATATAACTGCATACCTAGAAAACCTAAGAGATTTAAGTTAAAAAATTACTAACAGTAATGAGAGGATTTGCCAAGTGAGCTGTATATAAAACAGATGAACATAAATCAATAACCTCTCTTCAGTGTATCAATAAGCACCTAAAGATGATGATAAAATGTATGCTGCTGCTGCTAAGTCACTTCAGTCGTCTCTGACCCTGTGCGACGCCATAGACGGCAGCCCACCAGGCTCCCCCATCCCCGGGATTCTCCAGGCAAGAACACTGGAGTGGGTTGCCATTTCCTTCTCCAATGTGTGAAAGTGAAAAGTGAAAGTGAAGTCACTCAGTCGTATCCGACTCTTAGCGACCCCATGGACCGCAGCCCACCAGGCTCCTCCATCCATGGGATTTTCCAGGCAAGAGTCCTGGAGTGGGGTGCCATTGCCTTCTCCGGACAAAATGTATAGACCTACATAAACAAAATTAAAATCCTACTGAAGGACATAGCAAAGATTTGAGAATATGAAAAGAAATACATCTCAGGTGAAAAGACTGTACGTTTTAAGTAGTCAATGCTCTTAAACAAATATATAGGTATAACGTAATTTCAATTAAAGCCCGCCAGGCTCCTCTGTCCATGGGGATTCTTCAGGCAAGAATACTGGAGTGGGTTGCCATGCCCTCCTCTAGGGGATCTTCCCAACCCAGGGATCAAACCCAGGTCTCTGGCATTCCAGGCAGATTTTTTTACCAGCTGAGCCACCAGGGAAGCCCAGGAAAAGGATGGATTATTTAATAATTTGGTGCTACTGGTGAATTCACAACTGGTGAGTACCTTGAAGGGAATACAATAGGACCCCTATCTTATGTCATATACAAACATAAATTCCTGGTAACTATACATTTAAATGTAAAACAGTGAAATAAATCTTGGGGACCACATGAACAACATACAGACTGGGAAGACCTTTTGAATTAAGAAATTCGAAAGCTGTAAGTAAAAAAATATAAATAAAAAGCACACATATTTAACTATATACAAATGTTAAACTTTTGTATATAGCAAAAACTAATGATTCCCAAAGTATGCTCTCTGGACCAGCAGCAAGAGCAACACCTGGGAACCTGTTAGAAATACAAACACCTCTCACCCTAGACTTGCTGAATCAGAAATTCTCAGCGTGGTGCCCCGTACGTTTAATAAGCTCTCTGACCTAGGTTTAATGACATCAATGACTCGATGGACATGAGTGTGAGCAAGCTCCGGGAGTTGGTGATGGACAGGGAAGCTTGGCATGCTGCAGTCCATGCGGTCGCAAAGAGTCAGACACGACTGAGCGACTGAACTGACCTGAATGAGCTCCCCAAATGATTCTGATGCACAGCTGAAGTTTGAGGACCACAAAGTCAGTGGGAAAAAAAATTTGGAAAAAAACTTGTAACAAAGATAACATTCAGAAGATTAGCACTTATAATAGCTGGTGTTTTTGTTGTTTTTTTTTTTGCCAGGTATGCAGGATCTTAGTTCCCTGACCAGGGACTGAAACGGTGCCCCCTGCACTGGGAACTCAGAGTCTTAACCACAGGAACACCAGGGAAATTCCAATAATATTGACAGTTTTTTGTTTTTTTTAAAGCACGTGATAAACAACCATAGCTGAGCCTGCTTCCTTGCCCAGAAGCCAGCCAGGAGACAGTCTGACATGCGTATGTGGGTAACTGAGAGATAAATCCCTCCAGCCTGCAGAACGTCCCACGGGATGGGCACGCACCGTGGAGGTTTGGTCTTGTTTTTCACTTGGCGGTGCCAGGCCTTACTTGCGGCATGCTGCAGCAGGCAGGAGCTCTGCTTGTGACCAGTGGGGTCTCGTTCCCACCCAGGGACAGAACCTCGGCCCCCAGCCCTGAAAGCACGAAGTCTTAGCCACTGGACCGACAGAGATGTCCCAGTAACACTGACGGTTTTTATAAGCTGATGGGAAAAGAACTAATAAACAGGAAAATGGGCCAAGTGTATGAAGAGTAATCCAGAAAGAACAAATCAAAATATGATCAAAAAATGCTCAAACTCAGCTTCAGTCAGGGAAGTGCAAATTAAAGCAAGATCGTACTTTACACCTACCAAGATAGGAAAAGCTTTACAAGAGCAATGCCCCCTCTGGCTGGAGGGAAATGGGTACTCTCATCTGTGGCCAGTGGAAATAGGAATTGGCACAGCCTTTGTGGAAAGAAATCTGTAACATCTATAAAGCCAAAAGTCTGTGTATCATTCCACCTTACAACCTCACCCCTCGGACTCGAGCCCCCAGAAACAAAAGCGCTCATCTGTGAGGACGCAGGCAAAGGCATGTTCACCAGAGCATCGTTTGCACCAGAAAAAAACTGAAATCCAAAAAAAAAAAAAAAAAAACTGAAATCCAAGAATGCCCTTCACGGGGGTCTAGTGAAAGAATTCTGGTGTTTACGCAGCATGAACTATAATGTGACTATTAAAGGAGAAATAATTAGAACAGAGCTGCACAGAACCACCTGGAGTGCTTGTTAAATCTCAGGCTGGGAGGGACTCATCCCCCAGAGTTCCTCTGGATCTAGGGTAGACTCCAAGAATTTGTTTCTACAAACCCCCAGATAGCGCTGATACTGCAGGTCCAGGGACCACGCCTGGAGAGTCACTGGTGGAGTATGTGGGAAAAGTGTAAAAAGGACATTTAATATGGAAAGTTTTTATAACATAAACAATGACTTCCAAAACCATATATTTATATGTATATGAAAATGACAAAAAAGGGGAAACTAGCAGGAAACTAACATGCGTTTGCTGTGGGAATGGTGGGCAGGGTATAAAGGGCGCTTCCACAACAGCCTGGACGCGTGGGAGGTGATCACGCGCTACACCTTTACGTGAAACTGTCTGCATATAATCTGTGCAAAGGAAACAACGGAAAAAACAGCGATTTGTGTCCAGCCTAAAACACGACGGCGGGCAAACCCCGAGCCCTCTTCCGGGCATGAGTGTACCTGATACGACGTCACAGGAGACGGAAGATACGGGGACAGTGCAGACTGAGCCAGCATCCTGCCGGGGGTGATGTTGTAAGGAGCGGGGTAAAACCTGCAGGAGGGGACCATGTCAGCAGGGCAGACGGCAAGGCCAGGCCTCCCCCCCCCGGCACATACAGCCACGAACATCGAGGTAAACCACGCGAGGGCCTGGACACGCGGCGGTGTCGTTTTCAGGCGCGCCGTTCACAGACGACACCCTTACCCGTTCTGAAGAGCCGTGGTGGGGTCATAGGTCAAAGCCATGCCGCCCTAGAGAGAAAGAACACAGGGCGCGCCGTGAGTGCTTAGGTGCGAACAGGACCGGCCCAGGGCTCACGGCCGGGGACGCGTCTGGCTCCACTGGTTCACAGCCAAGCCTGGACTGGCCCCCACAGTAACCGCTCCGGGCTGTGCCTGCTTGTGCGGGGGGCACAATCCCATTCACACCGAAGCGTGTGCGAAGCAGCCGGCATTGCTCACTTACACGCTGGAGCTCTCAAGCCCACCCCAGGAATCAAGCCATGCAAATTCCCACCCCTGCTTTTTCTCTCTTGGCATCCCCATTCGGCACGCAGGATCTTAGTTCCCCGGCCAGGGATCGAACCGCCTTCCCTGCAGTGGAGCAGAAGAGCCCCACCTGCTGAACTGCTGTGGAAGTCCCACCCCTTCCCCTTTAACGTCACCAGTGGTCTCGTCTCCGAGAGGGCCTCTTACCATGTCTCCATTTCTTGGCCAGGCCCGTCCGTTCTGCACAAATTTTCCTTGGTTCTGTCGTTTCTTTGGACCCCCATCAGCAAATTTGCAAAGCAAGGGATCAGATGGGGCTGCCGAGAGAGAAAGCAGACAGGCAGCTGAGTCCCACCTCACTTAGCCCGTTCACTCATGCAAAAGCCTCCAGAATCTTCACAGAAGTCATAACCTGTGCCCTCTCAGCCTGATTCCCAGATGCCTCACCTGGTACTCCAGGGGGTGTCTTAATATATTTTCCATTAAAGTGGGTGATGATGGCTTCACACTTCTCTGTGGACTCCATCCTAAGGAGCACAAGAGGAGTTAGGGTCTAGCTTCTCCAGGATCTATACCCTCCCTACATTCAAAGAGAGAGCTCTTATGTTCCCAGCCCCACAAACGCTCCAGGAATTGTCACTACAGAAACGGGGCTTCCTCCACACAAAGTCAAGGGCATCTGAGAGAAGCAACCCCAGCTTCTGACGAAGGTTTTCGCAACTGGTTCCTCTAGGGGTCCTGAAAGGAACACTGGGGGTCTGCACGCCACGACTATTCCCAAGACATGATGGGAGGGTCTCGCACCCAGTTTGTGTCTGGGTTCCTGAATCAGAACACAGTAAACAGTGGCTGTTACCATTATTTTTTATTACAAAATTCCTAATGGAAACTTTCCTAGGTTTTTTTGGCTCTGTTTGCGTAATCTTACTTTCCTGACCAGGGATCGAACCCAAGTCACAACAATGAAAGGGCTGAGTCTGAACCGCTGCACCAGCAGGGAACTTCCCTGCTCCTTCACTCTGATAAAGCCGTACAAGCTAAGAGTTGGCCAATATCTATTTTTTTGCTCTGGTTATAATTATAAAGGTCTAATTAGCTACCGATAACCTCCTTAAGATTTCATGAGTCGGGGGAGGGAGGCTTATTAGGGGTGTGAGGTGAGCAGACACAAATTACTAAATGTAAAACAGATGAACAGTGTCCTACTGTGGAACACAGGCAACAATGTCCAGTATCCTGTAATAAGCCAAATGGAAAGGAGTACGAAAAAGACAGACGTGTGCATGTGCACACATACATATGAAAAATATATAAGCCACTTTTCTGCACGCCTGAAACTACCACCACACTGTAATCCAACTATCCTTCAATTATTTTTTAAACAGGGAAAAAAAGATTTCATGACTTTGTAGGAACAAAGAGTATTAAGACAGGGTTTATGGTGATAGAACAATGTTAGAAGCTACGCAGCTACAGTGTCTTGTTGGGGAAAGAGAAAACGAGTAAGGAATTAGTGGTGCCTGGTCACCACTCACAGGCTCTGTGAGTTAGAACATGCACGGAAGTCCTCCAGACTCATTCCTCATTTCTGCTTGAAATCTCCGTCTACCTTACTACACAGGGCTCAAATGAGATAATGTGTATAAATGTGTTCGATAAATCATATGAAGATCTACGTAAGACACGGACAGTATTTTCCCCCTTATGAGATAATGTGTATAAATGCGTTCTAAAAATCATATGAAGATCTACGTAAGACATGGACAGTGTTTTCCCCCTTTCCCACATTTAAAGTCAGTCAGCATATTTTCTATGCCAATAACCACCAAAGATTTGAACAAGCTCCATGTTGGCCGTTACTTAGAAAAAGACCTTAAATGGAACCTCCTAGTGAAAAGCATGCGGAGCATTCTAGAGCAAACAGTGTTTAGTTGGGTTACTCCTACTCTTGAGTCTTTCAAAAGGGTGACAGGCATGTAGGGTTTTAAAAGAATCACTTTCAGGAATTCAACTTCCTCATGAACTCTGTCCTAGAACAGATGTGTCTGAGGGAGTTCATCTCACTAATGATCGAGGCTGAGGGCCCCTTTCACAACTACTCTGCTCTGCTTACTTCCAACTCATCCCAGAGCTCAACAGGAAGCACTGAGGACTGAGTTACAAAGTGTTTTTTAAGTTACCTGTTTCCAATTCTTCCTTCCCACAAAGCTAAAGGACTCAACAAGTTGTCCACTGACACATTAAAAAAAGTCAATTTTGATGACAGATCACCCTGGCTCTTGGCATATAATTCCAGAAGGAACTCAAACAATTCCTATTTTAACAAAACTCTTTCCATTCCCATTTATTTATGTGAACAAGGTTCCTTACCATGAAAACAAAATACAAATAGAATGGACATTAAATTCTGTCTTGTTACAGCAATAAACAATCGTCACTGAGGGCTACATGATTTAATTATAAAAAGCTAAAAAAAGCATTTCCAATAAAATTTGTTTCATGTAAAACAACTTTGTATCAACATTTTAATATATTTATGTTGTTTGGGGCAACTGTGCACTATTTATAAAGATAATTTCCTTATGGATTAATGCATAAAGATTCAGACCCACAAGAAAAAAATAAATTTATATTTCTGTTGCAGAGAAGTATAGCAGAATGATCCATACAAAGACTTTCGGCTATAAAAATATTTTAAACTAAAATACAATTCTGTAGGGAAATAAGATGGCAATACAAGATCAAGAAGAGAGAAAGGAATACTGTAACAATTATTTAAGAGTTGTGACTTAAAACAAAGAAATGCCCCATGTATTTTTGAAATGATTTTGTGTATTAAATTGCTACATTTAGATTTCATTTGGATATATTTCAAAATAGTATGACAGTTTTACTTAGACTAACATAGTCTAAATTATTAACACTATGTAAATATTATTAACATAAGATTTATAATTTGCTGGAAATTATACTTTGTAGAATCTAAATGTATGAAGAAAATTTGAAGTTATTAATGTAGAAATATACAAGAGATTTCATGGCTTTTCAAGACTTCAAAGCCATAGTTCCTAAACTGGGCTTTGAGGCACCCTGGGTCATCGTGATGAGCTCAGAGAGGCATAGCAAGGGATACTTCAGCTTTCTGAAGAAAATACAGCAACACTTATTGGCTATTTATCGTAAAGACTACTGACTCTAAACAGTTCAATATTTCCACAATCTGGTTTTTCAGTAGTTGCTATGACAAAAGCAAGTACCATAAGAAAACCAATGTGCAAAAAAAAAAAAAAAAAGAAAACCAATGTGTAACAGGAAATGAGGGTGTCCTTGTTCAGTATGATTCCACGGTTTGAGAACTGTGCAGGGTCCAACAGGCCCACATCCACTCAAAGTATAGTTATTTAAAGAATGAGATAAAAATATTTTCTCTTTCAATGTATTTTTCAAATAACTACAAAGCTGTTAAAACAGTAAACATTTCTTGAATGTTTAGACCATTTAATTACTTGATAAATTAAACTGTTAAGTATTTCTTTTGGAGAAGGGGACGACAGAGAAAGAGATGGTTGGATGGAATCATCGACTTGATGGACATGGGTTTGGGTGGACTCCGGGGGTTGGTGATGGACAGGGAGGCCTGGCGTGCTGCGGTTCACGGGGTCGCAAAGAGTCGGACACGACTGAGCGACTGAACTGAACTGAGGGCAAAAAAAATCATGGCGACGAAATGGAGCTTCTGCTTTAAGCGAGTGTGGGAGCAAAAAAGTTGGATCGCAAGCCTCAGAAACCCCTTTAGTTACACACGGGGTCACCAGCAGGTGGCGCCATCGGGCTTGAGTAGGCTGGGGAAGGTCTACTCCACGTTCCCGAGGTCTGAAGGCTGCCGAGGAAAGCAGTGTCCTCGGAGCAGACGAGATATCATAAAAGAAGAAAGGACTTTCAGACCACGTAGTCCAGGGCTTTTCAGAAGGGCATCAGAATCTCCTTTCAAGCAAAATCTTGAATAAAAACCGTTTCCTGAGTGGGCTAGGGAAAGCCGGAGCCCCCCACAGAAGGCGCCTGGAGAACCGGCGGCTCCAGCAGACAGCTTAGAGAGCCGGCGCCGGTGAGCCCGCCTGCAGGGCCGCGGACGAGACGCTGGACCCGGCGGGAGGGTGGCTGGTTTCAGAGACCAGCACTGAAATACACACGTTGCCTGCGAACACTCGGCGGCCAGGGCTGGTCAGACGCACGCCGCAGGGCACCCACCGCCGGCCTCCGGGACAGCCTGGGGGCAGGTGGGACCGGGGAGGGAGCGGGGTCCAGGGTCGGGGACGCGTGTGTGCCCAGAGCTGATTCGTGCCGATGCAAGGCAGAAACCATCACTGTACTGTAACTATCCTCCAATTAAAATAAACAAATTAACTTTTCTAAAAAAAGAAAATCACTCATCTAAACCTCTACTTCACAGGGTAACCAAGGCTCATAAAGGTCTGATACCACAGGGGCAGTTAGTGGTAGAGCTGGATGGAGAATTTAAGGCTCTCAACAGAGCTGAAAAGGTAGACCAGATCTTCCATTTAATCCTACCTATTTTGAAGTCACGAGGGTAAGGGCTCCACTCTACCACCCACTCCTGAGACCTTGAGCAAATCACTTCATATTGAGAACTTTGGTTTTCTTTTCCATAAAATAGAGAATTAGTATTTATTTCAACAGTATTATAAGGAACTATACTCCAATTTTTTAAAAATTAAAAAAACTACGTACATAAGTAAAAACTCAAACTGTATAGTTAAATTGAATTTCACTGCATTTACTATCAATAAAGTTTATTTTTTTAAATAAAAAATATTTATTTCATAGAGTAAATGAGATAGACAGACAGAGGGTTGCTCAGTTGTGTCTGACTCTCTGCAACTCCATAAACTGTAGCCTGACAGGCTCTTCTGTCCATGGAATTCTCCAAGCAAGAATACTGGAATGGGTTGCCATTCCCTTCTCCAGGGTATCTTCTCAACCCAGGGATCGAACCTGGGTCTCCTGCATCGCAGGCAGATTCTTTACCGTCTGAGTCACCAGGCAAGCCCAAATGAGATAATAGGATGAGAAATACTCAGGAAACTAAAACAGGATACAGAATCATAATCTTCTGTTCTGCTTAGCTCTAGATCAAAGGAACAAAGGCTAGAGTAACAGGAAATAGTGGCGAAAGCATAGAGATTTGAGAGCAAATAGTTTTTTTGAGTCCTGTGACCTATAATTAAAAGAACTTTTGATTTACTGTCAAGAACTTCTGGCCAGTGTTTTGGTCCCGGGGGGAGCAGGACACAGACTTTTTGACGACCTTCTATGTGACATCCTTTATTAACGTCATCATTTGCCATTCTCGGCCTCTCTCACCTAGCAAAGCCGACCCCTCTGCTGGCCCCGCTGGTGTCGCGCAGGATCCGAGTGGAGACGACCTGGCCGAAGGGCTGCAGCATCCCCTCCAGCTCCTGCTCATCCACGGACAGCGGGAGGTTGGAGATGTATAAGTTTGTGGGGTCCTGCTCCTGTTGCTATGGAAATAGAAGTGAAAAAATGGATTTCGTATCTCTTAACCCTCTCCCACCCTCAGCCATTATTCACAAAGTGACATTTCAGAAAAGAGAGAGGAGGAAGGGATGACTGACCAGAGAATCTCAGCAGCCATCCGGAACACCTCGTCCCACTGCCACGGGGCACGGGCTACGTGCTGAGTCCAGGCCGAAACCCCAGAGGCCAACCGTTTCCAGCGCTGCAGGAGCCCGTGAGACAAGTCACGGACGGGGCTCCGGCTGTCGCTTTAAGAGCCAGGCCAGCAGCACTCCCCTCTCCACCCAGCAGCCTGCCCCAGGGGCTGGATTCTCCGGGACTGCCTTCGCTTCCAGGGCTGGATTGTTGTGAGTAATCTCCCTCCCCCTCTTCCGGCCACAGCAGACTCCCGTAGGAGGAATGTCTGTACACTCCCTGATGGAGGGAGCGCTGGAAGAGGAGAGGGGAGAAAAGGACGGTGCTGGGGGCTGCAGCGAGGGTCAGCTCACAGCTCACGGGTCAGCACGGAGCCCCGGAAGCTCCAGTCTCACCGGAGGCTGAAGCCGCTCCCCCGTCAGAGGGGTTTTCTCCAGAAAGAAGAGCTGCGAGAGCACCTCCAGGGGGCAGACTGGAAAACGGCAACTTCCCAGCGCTGGGCTGCGAAGTTTAAGCCGTCGCCCGGCCCTGACCATGGGCCACCTGCAACCTGACTCCCTCGCCTGCCTCCCCTTTCAGGGCTCCTTTTCCTTCAACCGTTACAGAAAAGGACGGCCGGCAGGCCTGCTGCATCAGCCCCTCTCAGGGATTCACAATGACTTTGGAAAGGAAAAGTCTCTGGCCTTCTAGTGGCCCAAATGAAAATAAAAAACTTGCAGACAGATGGGAGAAAGGAAGGGACAGTTTCCTTTCTCTCTGCAGCATCTGCCCCTCCACGCCCTACACACCGCCCGCCCCTTCCTCAGGGAACAGCGCTGGGGGGTGGGAAGCATTGTTCTGAACTTTGCAGTTGCACAACTGGCTTCTTCAGAGAATGTTGCAAAAATACCACAAGCTGTTTGGTAGGGAAGTGGGACCAGGGTAGAGAGAGGGAAACAGCTGGAGGAAGGGAAGACGCCTCTGGACCCTCTTGCCTGCTTATAATACTTGATGAGAGGAAGAGAGCGGACAGAGCCACCTGCCGTGGGTTCTGAATACCGCCTTCCGCCAGCAGCAGAGGCACTCGGTGGGGCCCCGGTTGAGACTGGATATAGTCAAAACGCACGGCAGAAAGCCCTTGCCCTTCAACCACACGGCTCTTAAACCCTCTGGACACCTTGGAGGCTAACTACCACCTCTCAGAGGAGCAGACGGGGGCAGGACCCTCACCTTTGCCATCTGCGCTTGCACACCGCTGGCCTTCAGCGCTGTTACCGCTCTCTGTGCGGCTGAAGGGCTGTCAAAGTCCACAAAGCCGTAGCCTGGAGGAGGGAAACGGCATCACTGGGAGGGAGGAGGTGTGAGGGAGGGAGGAGGCCCCGGCTTTTCAGGGAACAGAGGAAGAGTCACGACCCACATGACAGAAGTGGCAGGGAGGAAGAGAGATTAAGAGGTGGCAGGTGGTCATCCCTGGGCTCCCCAAACCCTGTAAGAGTTGGTCTACTTTGCAGCTAAGAATGCCAAGGGCCACAAGGTCTTTGGGGAATCCTTGCCTTCCTCCCTCTCCCCTAAGAAAATCCAAGGTTTCAAGAGCTAGGCTCCTCTAGTAACTCACGGCCCCCTCTATTTCCAAAAGAACTCCCTCCTCTTTTCTAGCCACCTCCCAGAAACGCTAGGCATGTAGGAAATACAGCCTCTCCACTGCAGATAGCCAGCCACCTGCTGGAAGAGGCCCCTTCTCACCCCAGCATCCAGCCCCTTCCCTCTTTCCCTCTCCACCTAGAATTGCTCAAACCCCCAACAAAACTAAGTTGCCCCATCTACACCAATAAAATACATGTACAGTGCTCTGCTAGTAGAAATGGTCTCACGTACCCATACCTACCATCCGGTCCAGGGGAGCAGGACTCAAAGGCACTCTGCAGGCTTCTAGCCTTGGGTGCCCCAAAGAGCATTTTTAGCTGAAGCTCTCCGGTCACCAAAGAATCTAAATACCTACCTGACTTCCAAGCCTGCACCCGAGAGACGCCACGCCGGTCCTGGAACCAGGGGCCTGAAGCAGTGAGGGGCGGAGGCGAGGCGGGGCGGTCCTCCGCCAGCGGCGGGAGCTGTACTCACCTTTGCACTTGTTTGTGGTCTTGTCCAGGATGGCCTTAGTGGAGACAATCTTGCCGTATCTAAGGGAGAAGAAAGTGCAAAGTGATCATCTGGGGGCAGGGGTCTGGACGAGGACAGAGACTGCGGCGTCTGAGGGAATCCACGCCCTGCCTTCGCTCCCACGAGGAAAAACTGTCCTTCCTCAGTCCTTAGCAGTAAGAACAAATGGATTTAAAATGTCACACTTCTCATATAAACCTGTTCCCCAAAGGCATCTACAAGAAATAAGGTAACTGTAGTCCCTACACTGTCAACACATTTCTCTCTTCTCCCCCAAATAAGACTCAGACACTAGTTAGAAAGAGACCCCTGTCCTTCTGGGGGAAAAGAAGCTTGGTGACGTCCATTCAGCAGCGTGCAAGGGCAGAGCTCTGGCAAGAATTCCTTGAAGACTAAAAGTAATCCCTGAAATTACTTATCTTCCTTTGGACAAACACCATTTCTCCCATGAAAATCTATTTCTCTTTTCTAACATCCCACTCCTCTCTTCCACTGGCCCCCTGATTGAAGGCCAACTTAAGCCAAACTGCATTTATTCAAATCCTGATTCTGCCTCTTAGTTATGTGTGATCTTGGACAAGTCATTTAATCCTTCTGTGCCTCAGACTCACCATCCGTAAAATGGAGAGATTGATGGGAATATGAAATGAGATCATGAATACAAAGCACTACCGTCTACCAAAAAGCACCTGAACGTTGCTAATTGCTATTATTATAGTATTCTATCCAAAGGACCTCAACATTTAACCAGATGGCTCTCTTCTGGGCTTTAGTGTCTAAGACGTCTCTCTCTCCTTTCGGCTGAGCCACGGGGCTTACGGAATTTTAGTTCCCCAACCAGGGACTGAATCCAGCGCCCTGGCAGTGAGGATCCCGAGTCCTAATCACTGGACCACCGAGGAATTCCCTGATTTCTATCTGTCAAGATTTCAGTGTGTTAGGGAGGGGACTGGGCATTAGACTAAATGCAATCGTTGTGTTAAGAAAATTACCCAAAACTTGATGATAAGGCAAAATGAGGATTTCACCTTCTTCCAATGTGTTCCAATCCTGGAACACTCTCTACAAGGCCCATTCAAGGTATATTCTATTATCTAGAAGGATGTTTCTTTGGTTTGCTATTTATTACTGGTGAGGTTCAGATTTTATGAAGATACATATTAATTTGTAGATTTTTATCTAGTAGAGATACAAGTAATTTTTGTCCCCTAGAAAAGATAATCCCAAAGGTCACTGTTTTACTGTTCTAGAGGGTATGAAGCATTTTTCTCTGTAACCTAGCAATCTTATTCCAACTTTCTTTCTTCAGTACTATCGATACTCAGTCTCTCAAATGCTCTTTGAACCCATTTTACCATTCTGCTAGTTCCCTCATTAATGAGTAAAGTAAACATTTGGCATAGGCTCACCTGTATTTGTAGGAGAGTTATATTCTTCAACCTTTTAACATTATACTTTAAAAAAAATAAATAAAATAAAATTATACTTTAGCTATGCAGGGTCCTGTGGAGTGCCCCAAACTTGTGAACAGTGGAGTATCACTGTTCTGGGATACATGAGAAGTGTTCTACTCGGAAGAAGTCTCTACATTCCACTTCAGGAGGGTGAACCGTATTACAGAGACAGAACAGAGTCACTAACAAAGTCAGGAGGATAAAATGTAACTGGAAACAGTTGGCAGGGACTGAATTACCTGAAACAAGCCTTTTTTCCCCCTACTTTTCCTCCCATTCCATCCCTAAAGAACACATGATGATTGATGTATTTGCTTTGCTCCTTGGCAGCCCCTGACTGCTCTGGTGGGGCTCTGTGACCCTCGGATTAGACAGAATAAGCCAAGCAGGGCCCTGGAGGCCAGAATAGATGTGATCCTAAGCCTTCTGGGCTGCATACTTGGATTCTTCCCCAAATTTAGGCAAGGGAAGGGGTGAAGGAGAACACACGCGCTGCTCTCCCCACCCAGGCCCGAGGGTGGGGCTCGCTGTGGTCTGAGCAGTCTGAGCTCAGAGTTTCCACTGCAGCTGGCAACAGCTGGAGCGCGCTGCTTCCTCCACGGAAGGAGCCCCTCCAAGAGAGAGCCAGGGGTTCCGGTTCCAGACTCCACGCCTCTCTTTCCTGCCCACCAGGGCTAAGGATCCAGCACCGCTACTTCCCCTAAGACCTAGAGAGTGAGCTGGGACAAAGGCAGGAAGTCCTTCTATGCACGGGAAACGCCATTCTTGGAGAGCTTACCTCCCAGCTCACAGGCCTGTGAGGGTTCCACCCACCTGCTCCTCTCAGCTGCCCTTCCATCATCACTCATCTAGCACCTGTTTTTCTCTGCTGCACTCCTACTTACGGTCCCCTCCTGGGCTCCTTACTCCCATCCTCTATGCAGACCCTGATTATTCTCATCCTTCAGACACAACAGAAGGTAAGGCAAAGATCAGTAAGGACAAAAGGAAAGCCTAAGAGTATCGTGAAGCAGAACCGAGCTTTTCCTCTGTCTTGTGGAGTCACAGAATTGATCTTTGTGGCACAGTATATTTAGTTCAAGAAACAAAGGGTAGAGAAATCAAGGAACCAGATCGACACAGTACTCTTTTCCTTCACGTGCTAAGTCACTTTAGTCGTGTCCGAGTCTGTGACCCCATGGACTGCAGTCCGCCAGGCTCCTCTGTCCGTGGGGATTCTCCAGGCAAGAAGACTGGAGTGGGTTGCCATGCCCTCCTCCAGGGGATCTTCCCAACCCAGGGATCAAACCCATGTCTCTTATGTCTCCTGAAGACATTCTGGCCAATTCCTATTCCCCCCAAAAATTACTAGCCCTAGACTAAGTCCCCTAAGTTCATTTAAATACTTTTCCAACAAGGTCAGCTGAGGTAAAGGATCCAGTGTTGTACACATATCCAGCCTTTAGAGACTGATTCTGTGCAGCCTGGTGCAAACAGAATTCCAAAACCACGACTTCAGAAGACTAAGGGATTTACGGAGTACCTCCGAGGCCTCATGCCTTCTGGGGGAAGGATGTTCAGCCTCTCCAGGATTTGGGACAGCTGGCACACACATATACTGTTACGGGAGTTTGTGTCAGTTTGACCGCTTCAGAAAATTGTTTACTAGTATCTACAAAAGCTGAACAAACGTACATCCTATGATTTAGCAATTTCACTCCTAGGTCTATAACCAGTATAAATGTATATACACACGCAACAAAAGTCTTGCACAGATTCACAGCAGCATTATTCCTATCTATAACAGTCACATACTGGAAACCAACCCCATATCCAGCAACAGTAGAACAACTAAATAAACTGTGCTATATTCCTACGATGGAATTCTAGAAAGCAAGAAGAATGAACAAAGTTTTGCTACAGGCAACAGTGTGGATGCATTTGCCAAACAACACCGAGAAAAAGAAACCAGACATGAACTGGTCTGTGCTGCATCGTTATATTTATGTGACGCTCAAACAAGCCACAGTGGCCGTTCAGAGGTCAGCAGTAGGTACCTCTGAGGGTAGGAGAGAGACTGTCACAAGGAGGCGAGCTTCTAAAGAGCTGATAATGTTCCACTGGTCTCCGTCACAAGGGACTCCTACAAGGATGTGTTCACCTTACGAAAATTCCCTGTTCCACAAGCACTTGGGATTTGTACACTTTCTGTATGCTTGTTATACGCCAACAGTTTTAAACCACGGTAAATTTAGGGACCTCCCTGCTGGCCCAGAGGTTAAGAATCCACTTTCCAATGCAGGGGACGTGACTTTGATCCCTAGTAGGGGAACTAAGGTCCCACACGCCTCGCAGCAGCTAAGGCTGGGTGATGCAGCCACCGAGCCCACAGGCCCAATAGCGAACCCGTGCTGCAACCAAAGAGCCCTGTGCTGCATGAAGGTCCACTGGCCGCAACTAAGGCCTGGCACAGCCAGATAAACAAGCTCGGTTTCTCCTTCCTGTTAGTGCCCCCATCCTACCAGCCTCTGAGGACTCCCCCACATAAGTGATCTGAAACACGTATTTTTCTGCTACATAGAACTGAGCTGGTATCTCTGCATTCTTGCAATTTTTCTGGCTTTCCTAACTGGACTAATTCCATGGTAGTTATCTCTACTTCATGACTCAAGTCTATGCAAAAGAACCCCAAAGGTCCTTAGGGGGTAAATGCCAGGTGACAACTCTCTCTTCATATTCTTCTTTATCCACTAGTTTGAGGGCCCCTCTGGGTCCCTGGAAATATCTCTAGCAGCAGAAACTCTCCTAAGAGCATAAATCAGTTTAGTCCCACTTTCTTTTATCTTCACCGCCAACTCTATCTTCTGATCGATATCTTTAGAGATAGTGAGCATTTCTTTTTTTTTTTAATTATGCTTTTTTAATAATTTTTATTTTTTTGGCATGTGGGATCTTAGTTCCCTGACCAGGGATTGAACCTGTGCCCTCGGCCTTGGGAGCACCGAGTTCTAACCACCTGACTACCAGGGACGTCCCCGAGCATTTCTATTCAAGGTGTAAGGATAGAAATCTTTCCACTAAGACCATCGGTTCTGGATACACGCTGGAAACAAACTCAGTACTAACGAGGCTTTCCAGGTCGGCCTGATCTGGCTTTGCTCAGAGAAACACAGGAAAGCTTTACGCATTGGCAGCACGTAGGATTTCTTTAGGAGGGGTTGCTGAGTAACCCTGTCCCCATAGGGGCAGAAGCACAACACCACTGCGTCTCAGGACAAGCGCATCGGGTGAGAAGCCAGCGTCAGCGACTCTGCACTGTCCCTGGAGACCCACCCGCACGCGCCCGGCTTACGCCTGACAGAGCTTCACCAGGTCCTGGTCTGTGGTGCTCGGCTGCAGCCCCCGGATGTAGAGGTTGGTCTTGCTCAGCTGGTCACTGGCCGCGCCCCCACTGCTGCTGCTCGGGGTGCTGCGGCTTGGACTCGGAGGTGCCATTTGCTGAGACAGGGACACATATGGCTGCAGGGAGACACGAAGAGCGAGAGGTCAGAAAAATCACACGCTCAGATGCTCAGGAGTGAAGAAGATCTCGGCCCCGCGGAAAGAATGATTCCAAACCCGGACAGCAGTGACGTCATAGAAGGGTTTTTAAAAAATGGAAAAAAAAAAATAAACTAAAGGAATTCTACTCTGAATAAGAAAATATTTAATTGCCTTTTCACGGAAAATGAGAGGTCAAAATATGTTTGCTAAAGGTTTAGAAAAAAGATACCTTGTGATAGAGAAGTGTTCTTATTATATAGATGCTGGAAATACAATTGACGTATGCCTCTTAAGTAAACTGTGTAACGAGACAAGATTAATAAAAATCTAAGTTCTATTCAAAAATGACAGACAGGAACTAGTATTTCCCTATTTCCGTCATTAAAAAATGTGCAAAGACACACCTGTATCCACTTGCAAACACACTGTTCATCCTCAGCTCCACACACAGCGAAGAAGAAACTCAATGTCGCATTCTGGAATGGCCCAGACTCACGACCTACTGCAGCTCCTGACATGCCCCTCTATTTCCTATCCCCGTCCCCACCGCTTTGCCAGCACTAATACCAGGATTTTCCATAATCTGAAAACGATCCACATGCTGGCAGAATATGAATTATCATTCCCCCGCGGTGGCAGGGACAGTCCATGAGTGCAGGGCGAGGCACGCGTATTTTTTAGCAACTTTCAGACAAGAAGACAAACACAGGGCAAACAAGCCTCAAAGTCATACATCCAGTGCTAGAAACGGCAGTACTTAAGAACGATGTTGAAATCGCCAGTGAATTAGTAGATAAGTAATAATACTTACAGATAAATAAATAAACAAATCTAAGTAATAATAATCAAATACTAGCGGTCAAGACCTCCCCCATTGTCACTACTATGGTAAGTGCACCGTCTGATTTAGAGGCAAGAAGATTATGACCTATATTCTAATCATGAGTGCTTCTGAATTCAGAATAAGACGATCACTGCTAGAGGTCACTCGCTAAGGCATGCCTTTCCTCTTAGCTGAGAAAGCCAAGCTGCTTCTTCTAAATATAAGACTCTAGGGAACTCCCTGGAGGTCTAGTGATTAGGGCTCAGCGCTTTCACTGCTGGGGCTGGGTCCAGTCTCGGTTGGGGAACTAAGATCCTGAAAGCTGACGGTGTGCAGCACCCTCACGCCCCGGCAGTCACCAGTGTGAGAGGCCAGGCCTGGGGATGACGATGGAGCCGGCAGACGGCGACAGCAGGAGCAACTCTAGCAGCATCGTGTCCACGCACAAGCCCACGGGTCATCATCTCAATCAGAGTTCACCCACCCCCTTTCCCAGCGTGAGAGAATATTCCCAAGAGGAAGTATCAGCGATGCCAGGACTGTCCAGAGAAGAACACAGGGCCACTGAGGAAAGAAAGAATCGAAAACAAGTTACTGGTTTCCTACCAGGCTTGTAATCTTGGTTTTTCCAGTAAGGTCTTAGCCATAATCTAAGAACATGACTTAGTCATTAATTTTAAAAAAAGGCCAGAAAAATTCCTAGAAAAAAAACGTAGTTCAGAAAGAAACATTTTTTTTCTCTCTTGCTGTTCCCAAATAGCTTCTGAAACTGCTATGCAGGTTTGGCTCCAAAGAGAAAAAACAGAAAAATACTCTCTTTTCAAGAGAATTTACGAAATAAAGTTGAGCAAGCCTCTAAGTAAAGCTTATCTGGCTTCCCAAAAGAAACTATTTGGAGAGAGAATACCAAGTAAACTAATGATCCATGTTTACCTATATATGTAAAAGAGAAAAGGGTAATACATATGAGAGCCCAGAGGACTGAGGTATTTTCACTGGGGGTGGGAAGGGGAGGGCAGAATTGTCTTCCTTGTCTCAAATAGTCCTCTGAGGCCACTGGTCCTCTGTCAGGGCCTAAGCTAGAAAATGAAGGGCAAGATTTGAACTCTTTAAAGCAAGGACCCTCACATTTGGCCTAGGATCTTAAGACACCTGGGATTGTATTAAATTTGCCTTTAGAAATAAATGATGTAGCAAAGAAATATGTAAAGTTATTCCATAGAAGCAGGTAGGCATGAGCCATGTCATGAAGGAGATTTAAGTCTGGAAGTGACTGGGAAACACTACTAGGTTTATTATAAGCTGAGAAATGACATGATATCATATATGTAAGAAAGCTAACACTGGCCGCATTATCCCAGCTGGTTCAGAGGGGTAGGAGGCCAGAGGTAGTGAGACTAATTAGGAGGTATTAGACATGAAGGGAGGGCAGGAGAAAAACAGAAGTTAAATTCAAAGTTGCAGGGCTGGGCCTGTGCGGGGGGCTGGACCCTGCGGGACACCCACGGCGGCAGGACAGCGCGGGCCCGGCCCCGCAGGAGCGCCTGACGCCCGGCTGCAGGTTCGCCAGGCCGAGGGCAATGTCCAGGCAGAGTGCGCGGTGGAGGTCCAGGGAGGATTAGGGACCTCGTGTGCTTTTTCAAGGGAGCTGGTAAAGAACTTCTTCCCCAAACGGTTAATACACTGTTAAACGTGAAATTAAGGGAAACAGAAAATGGCAAGCAGGGCTCTATACTGGATCTGCCTGGCGACATTCTTATCGCCCCTCAAGCCATCGCTGGCGGGAGAGTAAGAGGAAGGAGCATGCAGCGTCACTGTAACTCTGGAGAAGAGGCGTGAGAACTCTGTTCCCTGTTTGTGAATCTCTGTGGAAAAGAATGAGCTGCTAACAGCACGTGTGCTGAAGCTGGGGCTGTGGTGGAACGCGGCGCTTACGGCAACAGGCGGCGTTAAAGCCCGGCACCAGCCGGCCGAACACACACCTCATCGAGTTCTGAAAGTTTCCACAGTCGTGATGAGATCCCCGAGCCCTTTCTCCTGGAGTACACTAATCTGAAGCACTTTTAGGTAAGAAAATCCTGGGTCCACCCGTAACTCTGCAGCCTCCTAATCGGATGACCTTGCCAGTCACCTAAACTCTGGATCTCAGTCACCTTCCATCCCACTTTCCTCCACACTGACATTCAAAATTTTGAAAAATGCCTTCTCTTCATTTTATGGTTACTGATAAGAACATGGGAATGTTCCTAGAGAGCTGTATTTAAGCATTTTTCAATGAATCATTTTGTACAATCAAGAAAAATATATTTCTTACGCCCTCAAATGTATGTAGTATGTAATAAACATAACTAATTGTTGTAAAACTAGGTAAAACCCAGCATAAACCAATTATAATTTTGTAAAACTTGTTTTAATATTTCAGATTTCCATATTCTGAATGAAAGAATATGCAATTTACTATTCCTTCTAATCCTATCTATGAAAATGTAATGCAGAAATATTATTGTACATTTTAATATTACTTTCCAAGGATATCCAAGTGCTTTAAATTATTTTAAGAATCTTTAGTTGATACAGGAACAGGGAATGGGAGACTAAAAGTTGTTTTTGTTTAATATTCTGGGTTAATATTCTGTTTCTCAGTTTTTTGCCAAGAGTGTATGTCACATTGTCTGTGTCTGGTTTTTAAAAGTTACTGTTTCATTAAATTAGTGTTCATAAATTTTTTAGGAATTTCCTTTCTTGTTGATTTAGATTGCTATATAATAGGAATAAAAAGGGAAGCTCTCTACTGGAATTACTTGGAAAAAAAATTTTAACTTGCAGAATTTGAAGTGATATGCTTGATACATATATGTGAATGCTTTTAGAATAAATACTGGCTAATTTTATTCATTTAATAAACATTTAAATACCTTAGAAATACTACACAGGGAAGGCCTGAAAAGCGTAGTAGTTAAGTGTTGGAGAGCCTTAAAATTTGATTTCTTAGCTAAAACTGAACATAGCGCCTTAGAAATGTAGGCTTACAGAGTAGGTATTAACGCTTTTAGACAGCTCTAATATTGCACTAATTCCTGGGAAATGGAATAAATTCAGTTGTGATCCCTAAAGACGGGAGGCAATCTCAGGGCAAGGACATTATGGCTTTGGATCTTCCAGTGAAACTCAGATGCCTATGGGCAACAGGTTACCAAGGCAAAACAGAGAACACTGGCTGGGCTGCAAAGGGGAACTGACTGAATGCAAACGCCCGAGAAGAGCAAACTGAAGGCTGGCTGGAGACCAGCATCTCTCAGGAAAAGGTGTGCGGGAGCACCAGCATGGGGAGGACTGCGCTGTTTCCCAGACAGACCACTCCCCTTGCAGAGTGACCAGCCACACGTAAGAGAAGGCAGAGAAGGCAAGACAAACGAGCGAATGGATACAAAGTCCTCAACCCGGGCCTTGGCGTGCGGCAAGCACAAACTGTCGGTTACAGCTATTCTTTTAAAAGTTGGAATCGTTTAAAAAAATGAAGTTGTTCTATAATTAAAGGATAAAATCCTTCCTTTCAGAATATAGATAACTCACCCAAATTGAGGTATCATCTGTCTTCAGAGACTTGATGCTTCCCCCAGCAGTTCTTAAGGATCCAGGAAAAGTTTGGAGAGACGTTTTTATGGAAAGCGCATGAAGAGATACGAGGTTAGGAGGCAGACAGCGAGTGGGTCCTAACCATCTCGAGAACTACCTCTCTCTGACACCTCGACAGTTACTTATGTCTCGATTATAAAACAGCTCCTTCTGTTTTGTTCTTCATTTACTGTCTAAGGCTGAGACCTTTAAGATAAAATATTGAAGAGACTTGAATTTCTTAAAGATTGGTGGGATTAAAGATTGGTGGGGTGGTATTTAAAGGATGATTAGAGAACTATGTTGTAAAAATATCCTGTAAGAATCTCTGGGGCATGATAATCTGGGGAAGGGCTTATAGCATGGGGATAAAAAAATATATAACTCCTTCATCTTCATCCAGAAAAAGAAAAAGCAAACTCCCCTCTTCCTGTAGCAGGAACTTTATGTTTCCTGACTTGCTGAGTTACAGGAAACGAGGAGACAAGAGTGTGTTCTTCCTTCTGCTCTCTTGCAAGAGATCACAATGGCAGCAGAGATTCACAGCCTACTTCCCAATCACTAAGTTTTCATCAGAACTTTAAAAGAATGACCCATTCAGATGAGTTACTTGCTAAGTAAAATATAATGCAAGTAAAACACTGTCTTTATTCTGAAAATAAGGTTCTCAGATCAACTGTTCACTTTGCCTGGTTTAAGAAAATTCACAAGCCCTGTATCCATTCATTTGCTGTCAAAGTCACCCCCATCCTGAGCCCTTAACTTTATAAGTTATCACCAGAGCCGGAGAAAGCTCTGCCCCATGTCTAGTGCTCAGCTAAGTTCCTGGCACAGAATATAAGCATGGATATTTACTAAAAGGCGTAAAACAAATTTAGGGGGTTTGCTAACTGTGTATCATCTTAATAAACCCCTAAGAAAGTCTCACAGATACATAATCCAGTGGCCTGACATTGAAATTCCTATTACAATATGGATATTGATGATCCACAAGACAAGCTTCTGGAGCCAGTGGTCTCTGGGACATATAACACATCTGATCATTTTTATCTAAAAGTACATTATTTCCTGAGTTCTCTCATGTTTCCTAATAAAGTTCATTTTCCCTGCAAAGTATCAATCCTCCTAATATTCACTCATGAGGCCCTCTGCATTATTTGAATCATTCAATAAATATATGAATGACTATGTGTAAGCTCTGCTTGATGCAGTGGGGAATCATAGGTGAATAAGTGTATAAGTGAAATATTTCATAATAAATTTAAACACATACCCACAAGAAGCCACTGGGATTCCTTGGTGGCTCAGAGGGTAAAGGGTCTGCCTACAATGCAGGAGACCTGAGTTTGATCCCTGGGTCAGGAAGATCCCCTGGAGAAGAAAATGGCAACCTACTCCAGTATTCTTACCTGGAAAATCCCATGGACAGAGGCACCTAGAAGGCTACAGTCCATAGGGTCACAAAGAGTAGGACGCGAGTGAGTGACTTCACTTTCACAAGCAGCCATTAAGTAATTCACAAACCAGAGCATACAACCTAGATAACTAGCAGAACAAAATGTGTGAGCTTTTTATGGGGATCCAAGCAAAATGGTATGAGAACAGGAAAGAAGAAACAATTCCTGAGGGAAAAGTTTCTCAAAGAAAATGTTTTGGGTTTTACTTTGAAAAACCAGTAGGTTGGTAAACTTTTAAAAGGGAGTCATAGGGAAAATCAAATCAAAATCATAATGAGATACAATTTCATATCCACTAGAATAGCTATAATAAAAAGATTATGGCTTCAATCCAAAGTAACTTTGATGGCTACAGTAAAAAATAACAAGTGTTGGTGAGGCTGTGAAGAAACTGGAACCCTTGTACACTACTGGTGGGGATGTAAAATGATGCAGCTGCTCTGGAAGACAGTTTGGCAGTTTCTAAAATAATTAAACACAGAGTTATCACATGACTCATCAATTCCATTCCTACGTATGTACCCAAGAAAACCGAAAACATGTGTCCACACAAAACCCGTGCAAGAATTTAGTAGCAGCATCACCATAGCCCGAAGTGGACACAAATGTCTACCAACTGATAAATGGATGAATAAAATGTGGTACATCCACATATGAGCCTATCAGTCATTAAGAAGGAAAGAAATACAGATACATGCTATGATGTGAACCTTGAAAACATGCTAAGTGAAAGAAGGCAATCACAAAGTACCACCAATTATATGATTCCGTTTATATGAAGTGTGTAGAACAGGCAAGTCTTTGGAAACAGAAAGTAGATGAGTGACTACCTGTGGCTAGGAGAGGGGGATCATGAAAGAACTGGGAAGTGATGGCGGTGTGAGTGAGGTTTCCTTGTGGGGTTGGTACCAAAAATGCCCTAAAAGTATGGTAATGGATGCATGATTCTGCAAATATACAAAAAACACTGAATTGTACCATTTAAATGGGTGAATTGTACACCGTGGGAATTATGTCTCAATAAAGCTGTTATAAAAATTTCATAGAGGGACTTCCCCAGTGGTCCAGTGGTTAAGAATCTGCCTCTCAATGCAGGGGACATGAGTTCGATCCCCTGTCTGGTGAGATCCCACGTGCCTCGAAGCAGCTAAGCCCGTGAACTTGAGCCTGCCCTCTAGAGTCTGGGAGCCACCACTGCTGGAAGCCCGAGCTCCACACGAGAAGCCACTGCAATGAGAAGCCCGCGCCCGGCAACTGGAGAGTGGCCCCTGCTCACCACAACCAGAGAAAGCCCAGGCACAGCAACGAAGTTCCAGCACAGTCAAATAAAGAAGTGAATAATTTAAAAAAAAAATTTTCAAAAAAAATAAAATTAAATTAAAAAAAATTTAAAAAAAATTTCATAGAGATGGGTGGAGAGGAGAGGACATTCCAACCACTGCAAACGTCCTACGGGCTAGCGTGACCTAGCACAGGATTCAGCCTAAGCTGGCATCACCCTACCTCACTTACAGGTAGAGAAGTCTTAAAATTAACATACTTTATTGAAATTCAAGTAGAAATATGAATTAGACTCTATACCGTATCAGAACAAAAAAGGAGTATTTTCAATAATCCTTCCTTCTGGAAAAAAAGGAAACCACAACGTTAAAAACAAAACAAGGGGCTTCCCTGGAGGCTCAGCCGTGAAGAAGCACTTGACGACGCAGGACACACAGGCTCGACCCCTCATCCAGGAGGACCCCAGAGGCCGAGAAGCAGCTCAGGCTGTGCACCACAACCACGGAGCCTGTGCTCCAGAGCCCGGGAGCCACGACCACTGAGGCCACGAGCTGCAACGATGAAGCCCACTGGCCCTAGAGACCGTGCCTGCGCTCCGCTACGAGAGGCCAAACGATGAGAAGCCCGTGCAAAACAGCAGAGCCCCTGCTCGCCGCATCGAGGGGAAGCCCTTGCAGCAACGAAGAACCAGCACAGCCAGAAATTAATAAATAAAATTATCAAAAAACAGTAACAACAGAAAGGATGCTCTGCAACATGCGGAGCCTAAGCCAGAGAACCCACAGCCCCGATGCGCCCAACATACCTGGTCTCAAAGCCTGACTCAGCACGTCCACCACTTCCTCTCAGCTCAAGTAACCCTGACACCACCTCCAGCTCATCTCCTCCCCACTTCTCTTTCACGGCTCCAGTGATCTGTTTTCCACATTCCTTTAATGCCAGGGGGAGTTACTCACATTCACACCAGGTGATACTTAAACGAGGTCTTAGATATAAAATCGACATTTTTAAACCCTAAGTCAAAATAACTAAAGAATCCTCAGTTAATAAAACAATCAAACTTGTTGCCCAGGGATCCACCCATTCGCCCTTCCAGATCTGCTCGCCACTCTTGTCCACCTTGCTTTGTGGCTTGGAAGCTGACTATAAAGAGTGTGTGAACAGGCTCCCTTGGCCTCTGGGGTCCAGTTGGGTTTGGTGAACCAGACACACACCAGCAGGATATCAGAGGGCAGGAGGGGAACGAGATCAGAGTGTTTCTTTTCCTGGCTCCTTCCCCTGCCAGAACGCCATGATCTGCTGCACACTGCTACAGGGCCCAAGGTTCTCTCCGAACAGCGCCTCTTAGATTCTGGCAATCCCCCTCAGCTCTTCCCCCTTTAGACCTAGAGCAACGCAGGCTCTGTAACTGCTGGCCACAGCGTGCTCTGCTCGCTCCCACTGGTTTCCCCAAGTCTCTCTGTAAATAGTCCCTTCACTACATCTTTCTCAAACTACTCTGCTTGGGTATGCCTCTGTTTCCTTTTGGGGCCCTGAATGACGACCAAACCATTCTACCTTAAAGACTCAGGTGCACGGGATACGTACCAGAAACTCCTGAGAAACTCTGCTTTCCTCGAGACTGCATCCCCTAGGCACAGTGTGATGCAGAGTTCTGGACCGTATCTTTTTGTCTAACAATTAAACAGTATCTTAAGACCTATAACATTTATGGTTTCATTTGATCTTCCCAACGACTCTGTGATGTAGAGCAGGGAATATGTTATTAGTTTCCTTCTAAAACTTAGAAACTGAGTCTTAATTTTATTTCAACATTCCCACTGGTATGTCACTCCACTTTTTATTAAGCAGAACCAAGTAAGGGAAACCCTAAGATGGACAGTATCCACACTGGTGCAGAGAGCTGAGTAAAACGATTCTTTACATGACCCTACCTCTTTTCGTCTCCCTTCTGGGAAGAGGGCAGTTCTAAGTTCCCTGGGAATAGGTGATGTCGAGTCCAAAGCAGAACACTTAGGAAACAAAGGCATTTGAACCAGGAACCAAATAACTTAAGAGTAAAACCTACGTAAGACTGGTGCTTACGCAGACTGAGCAGAGCAAGAGCCCTCGGCTGGAATCTGCGGGCAGCTCTGCGGGGGGCACGGCCCTTTCAGGCAGCAGAGGCCCAGGCCTGCGTCCCGGGGAATGACCGACTCTGCCGTCCGCGTGTGGGTGCACGTCGGTGTGACAGCATCTCATATGTACCAGGAAGCACAGACAAAGTTTAATTTTCAGGACAGGAAAACGGGCTTTGAAGGTTAAGCAGCCTAAGTGTGAACACGACAACCAACTGCTTGGGCAGAACGTGGGTGGGACACGGCTGAGTCCCCACGAGCGTGACTCTGCATGACCAACCCCCCCACCACCCAGCCTCGCTGCCGGGTCAGCCGTGGTCAGGGCGGGGGGCGGACAGGGCCGGAGAAGGCACTGCCGGGCGGAAAAGGGTGACAGAGCCTGCAGAGAGGGGTGTGAGCCTCCCTCCACAAAACGGCCACCTGAGACAGAGAAGAGATGAAGGAAAAGATAACGTCTGCCTAGAGCTTGTTTTGTCCTACCTTGTCTTTTACCCTGTTTTCATATTTGACACAATTTCATTTTGGTCAGACGTGCAGAGATGACAGACCCTTAGTTAGGAAACGCCAGCACCCTCTTCTTCACCCTCACACTACCCACAGAAAGAATACTTCGATCGGTAGATTAGAGGTCTGGGTTCACCAAGGCCGAAAATCTCAAAGTCGTCAAAATATTCTGTTCCTGTGGTCATTAGAGAAATATTTTTGTTTCACCAAACAATAAATACTGGCAACACTACACATTTGAAGGAAGTAGCCTAGCCCAAGAATATGAAAGGCATACGTGCCTAGCCTATCTTCAGATCAAAATAAAATGTATATAGGCAACCACCTAGCCTCACATTAACTATATCAAGTTTGATCTTTATCTAGGCTTAGTTTTACAAATCACAAAGGACTTTGGAAATAATTTTTCAAAGTTTGATATAATATACATAGATATATCTCTAGAAAGAGACACAAGAAGCAGTTAATAATGATGGCCACTAGAAAGACACACTAGGTATATGGAGGATGGATTGAAGACAGACTTTTTCTTTGTTTCCTTTATACGCGTTTGAACCTTTTATATTTAATACTAAGTCCATACATCTATTATCTATTTAAAAACAAACAAAAGTCTCTTAAAGTCTGACATACTTTTTTTTCTTTAACTAGGATAGAATGTTAAAACACTTGAGTCCATACAGCCTGACTCCTGGACCCATGCTCTCAGAGTTCCTAACATACCTTGAATCTCAAAAAAGACAGTGATCTGAATAGAATTAGTCCTTAGGAAAGTGTTAACCTAGTTTATCCAACTCATGGTTTAAACCACAATTGGGAATGGGGCAGAAGTTGGAGATAAGGGATTGGTTGCCAAAGTAACAATTGAAAACCAAAAGCCAACTATAAACAAAGGGATGAGGTCTCCAAAAGAGGGAGAGAAAGTTCTGTAAGTTCTATCTAGTCCCTGGATAGTAATGTCGAGGTTCTGTAAGAATTTTTGCAAGATCTAGTACCCACACCCACATAAAGACATTATTTACAGAATAGCCACAGTATGCTTAATCCATAGACAATATAGAAAAAGGGAAAATCCCTATTCTTTTAGGCTGATTTACTAAAACAAAACAGGTGTTTTCCTCTCTCCTTACTACAAAACAGTTTTGATAGCACTTACAGAGCAGAATCTCAGGCTCCTGCTTACTTTTGGTATCCTTTAGAGGGGAAACTGAAAGAAAATTTAGAATGAGAATAACAGCCTTATAGTTTAGAGGCAACCCTCTACTGCCCCCCCTTCTTCCCTCCATCCTCTCTCTTACTCCTCTGCATTCTTCTTCCATTTTTTCCCTTCCTCTCTATCTTTGCTTAGGCTTACTCCTGACAGTGGCTTTCAGCGGTGTCCTTAATTGACAACTAGCCGGTTGTTAACACAGTATCAGCATTCCTCTTCTTCACCCTTCACTACCCACGGTCCCACCACCAGGCACATACCCCGAGGAAGCCGACACTGAAAAAGACACAAGTACCCCAGTGCTCACTGCACTATTTACAGTAGCCAGGACATGGAAGCAGCCTGGATGTCCATCCACAGATGAATGGGTAAGGAAGCTGCTGTGGATACATGCAATGGAATATTACTCGGTCATAAAAAGGAATGCACGTGAGTCAGTTCTGGTGAGGTGGATGAACCTGGGCCCTATTACACAGAGGGAAGTACACCAGAAAGGAAAAAGAAATATCACGCACTAACACACACACGTGGGATCTAGAAAGACGGTGCCGATGACATTGTTTGCAGGGGAGCAGTGGAGACACGCAGAACAGACTCACGGACGTGAGCGGGGAGGAGGAGGGAGAGCGGAGAGAGCACCGTGGAGACAGACATCACCGCAGGTAAAACAGCCAGCCAGGAGAGTTTGCTGTGTGACTCGGGGAACTCTGTAACCACCGAGAGGGGCGGTGTGGGGAGCGAGGAGGGAGGGAGAGTCAGGAAAGGGGACACGTGTGCACCTGTGGCTGACTCATGCTGATGTTCGGCAGAAACCGACACAACTTCAATTCAAAATAAATAAAATTTTTAAAACATCATCAAAAAATCTACCAGATTAGGGATTTCCCTGGTGGCCCAGTGATTCAGAATCTGCCTTGCAATGCTGGGGACACGGTTCGATCCCTGGTTGGGGAACTCATATTTCGCTAAGCCTTTGAACCTAAAGACCGTGCTTTGCACCAAGAGACGCGACCGTAACGAGAAGCCTGCACACAACAACAACGCAGCTTCTGCTCCTCACAACTCGAGAAAGCCTGTGCGCAACAACGAGGGCCCAACAGAGACAGAGTGTTTAAAAATCTCCTAGACTTGAGCACTGGCCTGGTGCGTGAAAATGGAACTGGACTGAGGAATCTGACCAGCACCCTCACTGGGGGTCCCCTAGTGCCCACCGCACTGCCCCCTTCCCTAAGGAGAGGCAGACGCCAGCACGCCGTCCCTGGGGGCAGGCAGCTCCACTCGGGGGCACAGCTGCCTGCCGGGAGCACCACTCAGCTTCGCTACCTGACACGCTGGTGAGCCTTCACAGGGGCTGCCTCACAGGGGAAGACCATAGCTTTCTGTTTGGTTTGGTTTTGATCACGGCCTGCACCTAGATGAAAAAGTCTGCCTAATTCTGGCAGTGTTAGAAAATCCAGTGGCCCACAGAGAGGACGCACCGTGGTGAATGTCGGCTTTATCAGTAATAAAGCTGTTGGTTTTATTTCCATTTGTCAAACGTTTTTCTTATTTCTCAACTGGAGTGGAGAAGGGGGATGCTTCAAACCGAAACCCCCAAACCCCACCAGTCTTTAAGGGTTAGGCAAGTATTTGATGGCTGAAGTGGAGGCCAGGGTAAAATGTTAGCACGCCTAGCCATACCAGTCTACAAATTCTGTAAATGTAAAATAATGGTTTAGTATTAACTAAATTTGGGACAACAAAGAAAATAATTTTCATTTGTAATGTAAGATCTTTATGTTACAAATAAGAAAAAAATAAGATTCAGTTTTGATATAAGCACTCAATTATTTCATTATTCAATTAGCAATTGAGTAGGGAATGACTCAATGTTCACTAAATGTTTTTTCAAAAAGTGTATTTGTTTATAGAGCCCATTATCTAGCAGAAAGTAGTTGAAACACAGGCTCAAAAATTAAAAGACTGAGGCTTAATTCTACTATTGCCATGTGTGAGCTGTGTGACTTTGTAAGTTGCTTAACTTTACCTGCAGAATGCAGACAGTAACAGCAACTGTGTAATATGATTAGTGTGAGGATCAAAATACATACATATAAAGTGGGCAATGCCAAAGAATGTTCAAACTACTGCACAATTGCACTCATTTCACATGCTAGCCAGGTCATGCTCAAAATCCTTCAAGCTAGGTTTCAACGGTACGTGAACCAAGAACTTCCAGATGTGCAAGCTGGACGCAGAAAAGGCAGAGGAACCAGAGATCAAATTGCCAACATCTGCTGGATCTTAAAGAAAGCAAGGGAATTCCAGAAAAACATCTACTTCTGCTTCATTGACTATGCTAAAGCCTTTGACTATGTGGATCACAACAAACTGTGGAAAATTCTTAAAGAGAAGGGAATATCAGACCACCTTATCTGCCTCCTGAGAAAACTGTATGCAGGTCAAGAGACAATACTTAGAACTCCACAACAGATTGGTTCAAAACTGGGAAGAGAGTACGTCAAGGCTGTATATTGTCACCCTGCTTATTCAAGTTACATGCAGAGTACATCATGCGAAATGCCAGGCTGGATAAAGCCAAGCTGGAATCAAGATTACAGGGATAAATATAAATAATCTCAGATATTGATATGAAGTGACACCTCAGATGACATCATTCTAATGGCAGAAAGCAAACAGGGAACTAAAGAGCCTCTTGATGAAAGTGAAACAGGACAGTGGAAAAAGCTGGCTTAAAACTCAACATTCAAAAAACTAAGATCATGGCATCTGGTCCCATCACTTCATGGCATCTACAATAGATGGAGAAAAAATGGAAACAGTGACAGACTTCATTTTCTTGGGCTCCAAAATCACTGCAGACGGGGACTGCAGCCATGAAATAAAAAGGTGCTTGCTCCTTGGAAGAAAAGCTGTGACAAACCCAGACAGTGTATTAAAAAGCAGAGACATCCCTTTGCCAACAAAGGTCCATTTAGTCAAAGCTATGATTTTCCCAGTAGTCATGTATGGATATGAGAGTTGGACTATAAATAAGGCTGAGTGCCAAAAAATTGATGCTTTCGAACTGTGGTGTTGGAAAAGACTCTTAAGAGTCCCTTGGACTGCAAGGAGATCAAACCAGTCAATCCTATAGGAAATCGACCCAGAATATTCATTAGAAGGACTGATGGTGAAGCTGACACTCCAATACTTTGGCCACCTGATGCAACGAGCCGACTCATTAGAAAAGACCCTGATGCTGGGAAAGATTGAAGGCAGGAGGAGAAGGGGACGGCAGAGAACGAGATGGTTGGATGGCATCACCATGAGTTTGAGCAAGCTTTGGGAGATGCTGAAGGACAGGGAAGCCTGGCGTGCTGCAGTCCATGGGGTCGCAAAGAGCCACAACTGAGAGACTGAACAACAGAAGCTCTTATAGTGCTTGAAATATGAAAGGAGCTCACATTCATGCGTTCAATGAATACTTAATGCCCATGTTAGAATACCAGGCACTATGTCAGGTACCAAGAACAAAACGCTGACTTAAAGATGATCTAGAGACAAAGATGTAAGATGGTCTTGGTCCTAAGGGAATTCAGCATTTAGCAGAGATACAGCCATTAATCAAATAATCACAAAGTAACTGTATAATTACCGAGTGTGATAAATGGGCTAGGGAAGAAAAAAAAGACCAGAAGGCTGTGACCTACTTTTAGTTATTATAGCTGGAAAGGTGACATTTAAGTGAGACTTTAAGGATAAGCAGAAACCAGTCATTCAGAGAATGAAATAAAAGATCATTCCAGAAAGAGAAATGCGCAAAAGTGAGATTTGCAACTGAATCCCAAAGAAACAGAAGGCCAGTGACACTTGGGTAGAGAAGGACAAAGGTACAGGTACAAACTCTCAGGCTGTCTTAAGGGTTTGGCTTTCATTCAACCCTGTAGACAGTGAATAATTTTATGTAAGAGAGAAGTTATAAGATCTGATGGAGGTTTTCAAAATACTACTCTGGCTACTACGGGAAGAATAAACAAGAGTTAAGACAGGAGTTGAAGTGGCAAGCTCAATTAGGAGGTCACTGTGATAGTCCAAACCAGAGACAATACAGCCTATGATTGGAGAGACGGCTATAAAGACGAACAGAAATGCAAACCTTTGAGACTTAGTTTACAGGTAGAATCTAAGGTTTTACTTACATAATAAAGTAGATGTGGGAAAGTATAGTGTCTAGCTTGAGTAACTGGATGGATGGGTATCATTCACTACTACTGCAGAGATGGGGGGCAGAGCCAACTTGAGGACTACAAAGCAATCATTACATTTTGAATACATTAATTTTAGTAACTTCTGAGACTTCTAGGAAAAAATACCAATTAAGAAGCTGGATACACAGAGAAGTCTGATCTAGTAGTTATCAGTAAACATATTAGCATAGTAATAAGTGAAATTTAGAAAGAAGGTATATTTAGAGAGAGGGCAAGAAAGCCTAAAGAACTAAACATACTCAGAAGCTGAGTAGGGTAATTGACAAGAAGGTCAGAAGAGGAGGAGGAAAGGGCAAGACCCAAGAAGGTGGTGTTACCAGAAGCAACAAAAGACAGCCAAGAAATGGGGAATGGTCAACTCTAGCAAGATAAGAGGTTATGCAAGATAAAAGACAACCAACAAACCACTTAAAAGTACTACGGACCAGACCAAGCAGAAGAAAGAATCAGTGAGCCTGAAGAGAGATCATTTGAAATTATCCAGCCAGAAGGAAACAAAACAAAGCCAGAACGAAGAGGAATGAAGAAGGCCTACGGGACTTACAGGGCTCATTAACAGAGTCCACATACCATGAGTCACGGAAGAAGAGAGGGAGAAAGGGGTAGAAAGCTGATTCAAAAAATAATGGCTGAGAACTTCTCAAATGTGGGGAGAGATGTGGACATCCAGGTTCATTAAGCTAAGAGCTCACTTCAAAACGTCAATCCAAAATGACCTTCTCCAAGATGTATTACAGCAAAACCATCCCACATGCCACAGGGCAACTGGGCCCACCGCCGTAACCGCTGAGACCTGCAGGGCCTAGAGCCCACGCTCTGCAACGAGAAGCCACTGCAATGAAAGGCCTCGCGCCACAGCCGGAGGAACCAACCTCCACGCGCAGCAACGACGGCCCACTGCAGTCAGAAGAATAAATACAGGAACAAAAAACTTCTTTTTTTAAGTCAGAAAAAAAAATGTCTCTCATACAGGAGAGTCTCCATAAGGCTACGAGTTGATTTCTCATCAGAGATATTGCAGGCCAAGAGTGAGTGGGACGATATATTCAAAATGCTGAAAGAAAAAAAAATGCAAAACAAGAAATACTTTACGCAACAAAGTTGTCATTCAGAGGTGAAGGTGAAATAAAGACTTTCCCTAACAAAAGTTGAGAGTTCACCACCACTTAACCTGCCTTAACAAGAAATGCTGAAAAGAATTCTTCAATCTGCAAAGAAAGGATATTAACTAATAACCTGAAAATACACAACACATTGATAAAGGTTAACATAGATTCAGAATACTCTAGTATCATAATATTAACCACTAAACTCTAGTATGAAAGTTAAAGGACAAAAGTATTACAATACCTATAGCTACAATAATTTTTTAACGGATACACAATATAAAAGGATGCAAACTGTGACATGAAAAACACAAAATGGGGGGGAGGTGAAAGGGCAGGTTTTGTACGCAATCAAAGTGGGGTTGTCATCAGCTTAAAAATAGACTGTCACACCTGTAACATGTTTCAGGTGAGCCTGACGGTAACAAGACAAAAACCTATAATAGATACACATGAGACAAAGAGAAGGGAATCAAAGTACACCATATCAGAAATCATCAATTTCAAAATAAGACAGTAAGAGACGAGAGGAAGGAAGGAACTACGGGATAGCCAGAAAACAATCAACAAGATGGCAACAGTGAGTCCTTGGTGTGTGTGAGCCGCTCAGTCGTGGCCAACTGTTTGCAGCCTCATGGACTGTAGCCCACCAGGCTGCTCTATCCATGGGATTTCCCAGGTGAGTATACTGGAGTGGGTTGCCATAAGTCCTTACTGAGTTATAATCACTTTAAATGTAAATAGATTAAATTCTCTAGTCAAAAGGCAAGAGTGAAGAGTGGCTGAATGGGTTAAAAAACAAGCCTGATGTTTATGCTGCCGACAAAGACTCTGCTACAGGGACACACATAAGAACAAAATGAACAAAATGAAGGGCTGGGAAGACATCCCATACGAACGGAACCAAAATAAAGCAAGGGTAACTACACTTACATCAGGGGAAAAGTCAAAAACTGTAACAGGAGACAAAGTCATTGTATGATTATAAGAGGGTCAGTTCATCAGGAGGATTCACAGCACAGAAGGGTTCATGCTGAAGCTGAAACTCCAATACTTTGGCCACCTGATGCAAAGAACCAACTCACTGGAAAAGATCCTGATGTTGGGAAAGACTGAAGACAGGAGAAGAAGGGAAGGACAGAGGATGAGATGGTTGCATGGCATCACTGACTCGATGGACATTAGTTTGAGCAAACTCTGGGAACTGGTGATGGACAGGGAAGTCTGGCGTGTTACAGTCTATGGAGTCGCAAAGAGTCAGACACGACTGAGCACTGGACTAAACTGAAAATATTAAGAGGACCTCAACACCAGAGCACCTAAAATATTAAGCAAATGTTAACAGATCTGAGGGGAGCAACAGATAGTACAATAATAGCAGAGGATTTAAATATCCCACTTTCAATAATGAACAGATCACCCAGACAGAAAATCAATATAGAAACAATAGACTTGAACTATACTTTAGATCAAATAACCTAACCTAACAGTCTTCCATCTAAAAATAATAGAGCACATCTTTTGGAACATTCTCCAGGATAGAGCATATGAGGTCACAAAAAGTCTCAGTAAATTTAAAAATATCGTAACTATACCAAGTATCTTTTCTGACCAATACGGTATAAACTAGAAACAAATAACAGCAGGAAAACTGGAAAATTCACGAATGTGTGGAAATTAAACACACCCCTGAACAACCAATGGGTCAGAGATAAAGTAAAAAAAAAATCTTGAAACAAAAATAGAAACACAACATACAAAAACTCATGGGATGCAGCAAAAATAGAGCACAGAGGGAAGTTAACACACATGATAAGAAGAAAAAAAAATGTCAAACTACCTCAAGAAAAAGAAGGACATATTAAGCCCAAAGTCAGAAGAAAGAGGGAGATAACAAATATCAGAGCAAAAATAAATAAAATCAGGAATGGAAAGACAATGGGAAACTAAGCGTTAGTTTTTTAAAAAAGATAAAATTGGCAAGCCTTTAGCTAGACTTATAAAGGAAAAAAAGACTCAAAGAAATATAATTAAAAACAAAAGAGGAGATATCACAAAAACAGAGGATCATAAGACACTGCTATGAACAATCATATACCATCAAATTGGACAACCTAGAAGCAATGAATAAATTCCTAGAAATGTATGATCTACCAAGTTTTAGTAATGAAAAATACAGAAAACCCAAACAGACTAGTAAGGAGACTGTCAATCTCCAGGACTAGATGACTTCACAAGTGATTCCACCCAACATTCAAAGAATTAACACCAATTCTCAAACTCTTCCAAAAAACTCAAAAGAAGGGAACACTCCCAAACTCAGTTCATGAGACCAACATTACCCTGATACCAAAGCCAGATGCATACACTACAAGAAAACAGGCCAACATCCATGACGAGTATAGATGCAAAAATTCTTAATAAACACCAGAACAAATTCACAGCACGTTAAAAGGATCACACACCAAGACCAAGTCTTTTTTCACACTCATTTATCTTTGGCCGTGCGGGGTCTTCGCTGCTGCCAGCAGGCTTGCTCTAGCCACCGAGCGTGGGCTGCTCACCGCGGTGGCCCCTCGTGTTTCAGAGCGTGGGCTCCAAGCGCGTGGGCTTCCGGAGTTGTGGCGGGTGGGCTCGTTTGCCCCACAGCACGTGATATCTTCCTGGACCAGGGATCCAACCACTGTTCCTTGCATTGCAAAGTGGATTCTTAACCACTGGACCACTAGGGAAGCCCCAAGGACACATTTTATTACTGAGATTGAATAGGTTGCTTTTCGTTTTGTTTGAACACTTGGAAGAATTTAGTCTTAAATGGGGCTTCCCAGGTGGCACTGGTGGTAAAGAACCCAGTGAAGGAAATGTGAGAGATGTGGGTTCAATCCCTGGATGGGAAATATCCCCTGGAGAAGGGCCTGGCAACTCACCCCAGTATTCACGCCTAGAGGAGGAGCCTGACAGGCTACAGCTGGTCCAGAGGGTCGCAGAGTCACACATGACTGATGCAACTTAGCACCCACGCAGTCTTAAACACTTTCTGATTTAAAAATTTTAGGACTTCCCTGGTGGCTCAGTGGTAAAGAATCTGCCTGCCAGTGGAGGAGACACGGATTTGATCCCTCGGCCAGGAAGACCCCACACGCCAAGGAGCAACTAAGCCTGTTAGCCACAACTACTGAGCCTGCGCTAAAGAGCCGGGAAGGCACAACTGCCGACGCCTGCAGGTCTAGAGTCCGTACTCCGCAACGAGAAGTCACTGCAACGAGAAGCCTGTGCGCTGCAGCCAGAGAGCAGCCCCCGCTCACAACTAGAGAAAAGCCTGAGCAGCGACTAAGACCCAGCACAGCCAAAAGTAAGTAAGTAAAATTAAATTTCAAAACCCTTTAAAATCTTTTTGAAACTTTCACAAAACTTTTATGTATCAAGATGCTTTTTTCTTTTCATTGTAGAACTTGTTTATGAAACTTCACTTCCTGAAAAAGAAATATTTGCAAATCATATACCTGACAAGGTATTAATATCCAAAATATATAAAGAACCCCTAAAACTCAATAACAACAAAAAAATCCCACTTTAAAAATGGGAAAAGGAGTTCAGTATTTCTCCAAAGAAAATATACAAGTGATCAATAAGCACGTGAAAAGATGACCAACATCACTAATCATTAAACAAATACAAATCAAAATTATAATGAAATACTTTCTCACACCCATTAGGATGGCTACTATCAAAGAAATGGAAAATAAGTGTTGGCAAGGATTCAGATAAATCAGAACTTGTGCACTGCTGGTAGGAACATAAAATGGTACAGCCACTAAGGAAAATAATATGGTAATTCCTCAAAAAATTAAAAATAGAATTACCATATGATCCAGCAATTCCAATTCTGGGAATATACCCAAAAGAACTGAAAGCAGAGTCTGAAGAGATACTTATACACCCACGTTCACAGAAACATTATTCACAATAACGAAAAGAAGGAAGTAACTCAAGTATGTCTCACAGATGAATGGATACACAAAATGCGGTATGTACATTCAATTTAATATTATTCAGCCTTAAAAAGCAAGGAAATCTTGATATGTTACAACATGGATGAACTTTGAGGACATTATGCTAAGTTATGTAAGTCAATCACAAAAAGACAAATACTGTGTGACTACATGTATATGACTTAGAGAACCCATAAAAGACAGAAAGTAGAACAGTGGCTGCCAGTAGTCTGGAGGGAGGGGGAATGGGGAGTCGTTTAATGGGGTAGTTTCAGTTTTGCAAGATGGAAGTTCTACTAGAGACTGGCTGCACAACGTAAACGTATCGTACTTAACACTGTTACACTGTATACTTAAAAATGGATAAGATGGCAAATCTTGTTATACATATTTTACAATTAAAATATAAAGAGAGCAAATATTGAGAAAAAGAGTGGAATGTAATGAAGCAGAGATTCTAGCGGAACTACTTTTTCAAGAAGGTGGATTGTAAAAGGGATCAGAAAAATGGGGCAGTAACTGGCAGGAGACGGGATCAAGCAGGTTTTCCATTGTTTTGCTTTAAGGTGAAAGAAACTATAAGCTTGTTTATATGCACACAGGAAGAAAAAGAATGGAATCATATCTTCCATGGGTAATTTTAATGATCATTTACTATGTAGCAGGCATTAATTACTAAGAGTCCAATCAAGTAGGTACTCGTATGTTATGCTGTTAGATATGGGGCTGTAGGAGAAAGAACAGTCATGGGTAAGTCGAGAAGTTTGGCTTCAACATCTGGAGAAATGAAATTTACAGTAAACTTACATTTACTTAGATGGAGAAGACAGTGAGGAGGACGGCTGCAGCAGAGTGAGGAGGAAGAAAGCAGGCAGGAGCTCGGCTTTAAACACGTTAAATTTGAAATGTCGGATAAACATCTAAATGGAGATGTGATGTTAGAATACGAATCTGGATTGCAGAAGGGCAGTCCAGGTTGAAATCTAATTTGAGATTTGTCACCCTGTGGGTGATTTTCTTTTTTAACGTAAGGACAGATGATTTTCAGTGTTGTGGTAGTGTTAGGTACACAGCAAGGGGATTCGGTTATACATGTGTGAGCGTGTGTTTAAGTCGCCTCAGTCTTGTCCAACTCTTTGTGATCCCATGGACTACAGCCCACCAGGCCCCTCTGTCCATGGGGTTCTCCAGGCGAGAATACTGGAGTGGGCTGCCGTGCCCTCCTCTAGGGGATCCTCCCGACCCAGGAATCAAACCCACGTTTCCTGTAGAACTGGCAGATCCATTACCCACTGAGCCGCCTGGGGCTGTTACATATTATGTATGCACACAGTCCTTTTCAGATTTTCCATTAGATATGGATAATATTTAAAGCTATGAGACTCAATACAATTATGAATGGAGAAGTGTAGATAGAAAAGAAATTCAAGGACTGAGCCCTGGGGATCTCCCAACGTTCAAAGATCAGGAAAATTAGGAGGAACCAGCAAAGAAGCCTGCAGAGAAAAGGCCAGACACTAGAGAAATAGGAGGCTATGGTGGTCTGTAAACCAAACGAAGAAAGTGTTTCACGCAATTGTGTGATCAAATGTGTCAAGTGTCGATAACAGATTAAGTAAGATGAGGGTTATGAACTGACCACTCAGGAAAATGAAAAGTCATTGCAGACCTTTGTAAGAGCAGTTTTGGTGGAGCATTGGGAATAAAAGTCTAGATTGCATTTAAGAGAGAATGAGAGGGGTATGACATTTCCAGTAAGTAGGGAGGCTGTGAATCTACAGTAAATTTTATATTGCTAATGGAGACAACAGTAGTAGACTTAGAAAGCAATTTAGCATTGCCTCTTTTTAAACTGGGGTTTCCAAGGAGGCACAGTGATAAAGAATCTGCCTGCCAACGCACAAGATGAAGAGACTCGGGTTCTATTCCTGGGTCAGGAAGATCCCCTGGAGTAGGAAATGGCAACCCACTCCAGTGTTCTTGCCTGGAAAATTCCACAGACAGAGGAGCCTGGCGGGCTACAGTCCATGGAGTCTCAAAGAGTCAGACACGATTGAACACACACATGTATTTTAATTTTTTTGGCCACACGATGGGGCATGCAGGCTCTTAGTTCCTCCACTAAGGAGCCAAGCCATGCCCCCTGCAGTCATAACCACTGGACCACCAGGGAATTCTCCAGCATCATCTCTTAAAGGTCAACATTCACAAACTATACTCCACAACCCCACTCCTACGTACAAACTCCAAAGAAATTTTTACACGACTGTGCCACATATATGATAATATTCTGAGCAGCTATGTTAGGAACAGCAAAAGCGAACATGCCTGGAACAGCCCAAACGCTCACTGGTGGAAGAATGGATAAACTACGGTATATTCACAAAATGAAATATTATACAAGAAAAAATGAGTAAAATATACAACATGAATGAACCATGAAGATGTAATACTGAACGGAGACAAACCAACAGAAGGCTGTGCTGCCATAAGACAATGAAGCAGTGGCTGACAGCACAGATCAGGAGCCAACGACCTGAGTTCAAACCCCGGCTGGGCCATCCATTATTCAGCTCTCTGCAGTTCATTTGCTCTCATCTGTGAAACAGGGAAAATAATAATGAAACTGTCATGAGGATGTAATTATGTATGTAAAGCACTTAGAACAATGTGAAAAAGCGAATTAAACATGGTTTTAAACTACATTTTTAAAAAGCAATAGAATGATAGCTATAAAATTTAAGAGTAGTTACCTTTAGAAGGGAGGTAGGCGGTGGGATGGGGAAACACTCCCGAGTCATGTAACCTACAGGCGCTGCTTCCGGCTCCTAAGCCGGCAGACGGGTTTGCAGCTGTGCCTCTTTGTAACTGCTGTCTTTACTTTGGGCCGCGCCGGGTCTCTGCGCGGCCAGGGCCTCTCCAGCTGCGGCAGCGGGCTCCGCTCTCTAGCACCCGCAGCGCGTGAGCTCACCGTGCGGTCCCTCCCGCGGTGGCGCGCCGGCTCCGGGGTGTGTGGGCGTAAGGCGCTGCAGCGCCTGGGCTCAAGCGCACAGGCTGAGCGGTTGCGGCACATGGCATCTTCCTGGGCTAGGGGTCAAACCCACGTCTCCGCGGAAGCGCGCAGGCGTTCCTCTCATTGTGCTCCATCAGTTTCAGTCCAGCCGCTCAGTCGTGTCTGACTCTTTGTGACCCCATGGACCACAGCACGCCACGCTTCCCTGTCCATCACCAACTCCCAGAGCTTGCTCAAACTCATGTCCATCGCATCAGTGATGCCATCCAACCATCTCATCCTCTGCATCCCCTTCTCCTCCCGCCTTCAATCTTTCCCAGCATCAGGGTCTTTTCCAACGAGTCAGTTCTTCACATCAGGTGGCCAAAGTATTGGAGTTTCAGCTTCAACATCAGGCCTTCCAATGAAAACTCAGGAATGATTTCCTTTAGGATGGACTAGTTGGATCTTCTTGCAGTCCAAGAGACTCTCAAGAATCTTCCCCAACACCACAGTTCAAAAGCATCAGTTTGGTGCTCAGCTTTCTTTACAGTCCAACTTTCATATCTGTACATGATATGCTTTATAGTTACATGTAATCTTTTGTGTTATTAAATAACATATTAAAGATAGTAAAAGAGAAGTAATGGAAGGAAATAAACTGGAGACAGCTAGTATATATAACGCTTAGAATAACAGTCTATTTACATAGGTCCTAGCACATTCTGGAGCTATTTAATGAATGTGAGTCAATGAACAAATAAACAGTAAGGCCATTCCAAAAGGAAGGAACAACAACAAAAAAGTATCAGAGGCTGAATACTACATGAAGCACAAAGACAAGAGAATCAGAGAATGTGAGGGATTGTGAACACACACACACATCTGGAAAGTGTCAAGTAACTCATCATGAACCTTTTTACCTTTTGGCTTCTGTATCTCCCATCTTTGAGAAAATTCTCCCCACACTACCACGCTCTTCCAGCCTTTATCTCATTTCTCTGCTCCCCATCTTTTTAAAGTAACAACTTTGGGCTTCTCTAATGGTCCAGTGGCTAAGATTCCATGCTCCCAATGCAGGGGGCCCGGGTTTGATCCCGAGTCAGGGAACTAGATCCCACATGTCAGAACTAAGACCCAGCACAACCAAATAAAAAAATATAAATAAATATTAAAAAATAAAAATAACTTTATTGAGATGTAATTTACATACCATGTAATTAACCCATTTAAAACATAATTTCAATGGTATTTGGATCACTATAATCAATTTTAGAACATTTTCATTACCCCAAAATGAAACCCAATACCCACTGCTGCTGCTAAGTCGCTTCAGTCGTGTCCGACTCTGTGTGACCCCGTAGACGGCAGCCCACCAGGCTCCCGTCCCTGGGATTCTCCAGGCAAGAACACTGGAGTGGGTTTCCATTTCCTTCTCCAGTGCATGAAAGGGAAAAGTGAAGGTGAAGTCGCTCAGTCGTGTCCGACTCTTCACGACCCCATGGACTGCAGCCCACCAGGCTCCTCCGTCCATGGGATTTTCCAGGCAAGAGTAATGGAGTGGGTTGCCATTGCCTTCTCCCAATACCCATTACCAGTCACTTTTCTTTCCCTCCAAACTCTCCTACTCCATCTCCAGGCAACTGCTAATCTCCTTTCTACCTCCCTGGATTTGCCTATTTTGGACACTTCATATAAATGGAAGCATCAAATCAAATCAAGCTGATCCTTGAACAACACAGATTTAACTGCACGGGTCCACTTACGTGTGGGTTTTCTGCAACTGGTTTACTCTAAGGATGCAGAACTATGGATATGGAGGAGCCACGGATACGGAGGATCAAATATAGCGTATATGTGGATTTGCAGCTGCACAGGGCTGGTGTTACAAGCCCTGCGATGTTCAAGGGTCCAAATGTATGTAGTCTTTCGTGACTGGCTTCTTTCACTAACATAATTTTTTCAAGGTCCATCCATTTTGTAGACTGTATCAGTACCCTATGACTTTTCCTTTTTTTGGCCATATCACACGGCAGGTAGGATCTTAGTTCCCCAAGCAGAGATCAAACCCATGCCCTCTGTCCTAACCAGTGGACTTCCAGCAAAGTCCCAGTACTCTTACTACTTTTTAATCACTGAATAAAATCCAAAATTCCATTGTATGGGTAAACACAGTATTTTACTTATCCATGCATCAGTTGATGGATATATGGATTGTTTCCACTTTTCGGCTATAATGAATAGTGCTGTTATGAACACTGATGCACAGGCTTTTCGTGTGGACATCATGTTTTAATTTCCCTTGGGCATATACCTAGGAATATGTTTAACCTTTTAAGGAACTGCCAAAATGTTTTTCAAAGCAGCTGCACCGTTTTACATTCCTATCAGCAGGTTATAAGGGTACAATTACACCACGCTATTATCTGTGTTTTTGACTACAACCATCCTTGTGGGTGTGAGGTGGTATCTCACTGTGGTTTTGACTTCCTTGTTGGCTAATGATGCTGGACACCTTTTCATGGCTATTTGTAGATCTTCTTTGATGAAATATCTATTCAGACATTTTGCCTGTTTTAAAATTATTTTTCCTGCACTTTCATCTTAATCAAAATTCTTAAAAGATCAGTCTGTATTTACCATCTATACTTCCTTACTTTCATTCACTCAACCCACTCCAACCCTGCTTTTACTCCCCAATCTGAAATTGCTTGTTAAAGTCACCAACCACCTCTCCACCGATAAAATCATGATTATTCATCCGTCTTCATCTTCCAGGATTACCTACGGTTTGCACATCTGCATTTTAATTCCAGCTGACTTTTTCTGGCCACACTGCACACTCTCACCAGGGGCTGAAGCTGGTGCCCTGCACTGGAGATGACGACCTTAACCACTGGTCCACAGGGAAAGTCCCTGACTTCTTATTCTGATTTGTATTTTCTTCTGTCTTGTTTCTTTTCTGTATTTTTCTGTCTTACAGCATATTTTCTTAAGAGATTAGAAATATAAACCAACCACCAAAGAGTATTGCCAGAGAACGGCAGATAACACAACTGGTTCAAGCAGCGTCGGTGTAGTGAAAGCATGCAGGGGAGGTGGGGAAGAGAAGGAAATCAGTGGGCACGGGCCTAAGGATTTGGACTTGGTTTAGCAGGTAATATATACCCATCCAGCAATGCAGGAGACCCAGGTTTGATCCCTGGGTCAGGAAGATCCCCTGGAGAAGGAAATGGCAACCCACTCCAGTATTCTTGCAGGGAAAATCACATGGATGGAGGAGCCTGGCAGGCAACACCCCATGGGGTCACAGAGAGTCAGACATGACTGAGCAACTAACACACATATACCCATCAAAGGTTTTTATACAAGAAATGCTCAGCACCATGCTGTTGGAATGCTGGAAGATTATTATGGTAGCGGGTATAAAATTACTTGGGGACAAGGGGTAGGGAGTGAAGAAACCAGAGACAGGGGATCCTGTGGGATGTTTATTACTATGGTAATAAGGGCCTAAGTCAGTGTGAAGTGAAGTGGCTCAGTCACGTCCAACTCTGCGACCCCGTGGACTGTAGCCCACCAGGCTCCTCTGCGCATGGGGATTCTCCAGGCAAGAGTACTGGAGTGGGTTGCCATTTCCATCTCCAGGGGAATCTTCCCAGCCCAGGGATCGAAGCCCGGTCTCTCGCATTGCAGGCAGACGCGTTACCCTCTGAGCCACAAGGGAAGCCTAAGTTAGCATAGTAGAGCTAAAAAAGGGGGAATCAATGGAGAGACATCACCAGTAAACTGTAAGCAACTGAGTTCACTTTATCACTGATAACGGAACTATTAGCTGCCAGTGGTCATGAGATGTTGGACTTTAAAAGTTCCGCCAGGGAATTCCCTGGCAGTCCCGTGGTTAGGACTCCGAGCTTCTACTGCAAGGGGCACAGGTTCAATCCTTGGTGGGGGAGACTAGGATCCCACACGCCACACAGTGTGGCCAAAAAATAAAACTAAAAAGTGAAAGTTCTACTGAATTTGATTCGATGAAAACTCCATGAAAATGCAGCAAACACACTGAAATCCCCTCTCCCTGTTAGAAGTATAAACCACCCTAGCATCGTTTCCCACTGTCTGCTCTCCTGAGTAAACTCTTCCAAAAACTTCAGGCGACTCAAACTTCTCAAAGAGTGAAAATCTGGCAATGCCTACCAGCCAGTTCTACTCATCACTGCCTCTGCTCCTCCACCCCACCCCACTCCCTGCAACTCCCCACCCCAATATGGCCTTCAATATGTTAAGATCAAGAAGAAATAGAAATTTATGCAAAATAGGTCAGGGAAGGCAAATTATCCCAAGTTAAACAACGTCTCTTTTCTTTTTTTCCAAAGGGAATGGTTGTTGATGCTCAGAGGAGTTAACTTATAATAACACATACCAGGAGGATGATGTCAGGGAAGGCGTGGTTAGGCTCTTTACAAGTCTGAAATTCCTTTACTCACAAACACTTCCTCTTTCAGACTCACCTACACACAAATCTCTAGACCGAGGCAACTCTTTCAGAAGCTGAAGGAAGTGCTGAGACCTTAGAACTCTGATCTTTTCACCTTTAGTCTTTTTTTTCTTTAAGAACTAAGAATAATTAAGATAGATTTTTTTTTTAAATACCATCATTTTTCAGAATCTCTCTTTGAAATTCACATTTTCTCCTTTCTGTGATTTAGAATTCTCCAGGTAAGGATACTGGAGTGGGTTGTCATTTCCATCTCCAGGGGATCTTCCTGACCCAGGGATCGAACCAGTGTCTCCTGAACTGGCAGGCAGACACTTTACCACTGAGCCACCAGGGAAGCCCTTGTGATTATTTAATTCCATTAAAAAGAATGGATATTCAACACTACATCCTGAGAAAGAATGTGCATGCCTTTATCAGGCATTATACATTTGTTGATTGTATACCTATACTTACAACAGCCAAGAAAGAATAAGAAAACTGTAATTGTCCTTGGCTCCTCAGGAAACAATTTCTCTGATAAAATATACAAATTTGTTTCAAAATAAAACAATCCTTTTTTTTTTTTTTTGCCGAACTGCAGGACTTACAGGATTTGAGTCCCCTGACCAGGGACCGAGCCCCAGCCATGGCAGTGAGAGCGCCGAGTCCTCACCACTGCACCGCCAGGAAAGTCCCCAAACAATTCCACTTTTAAAAGACATTAAACAAAAATTAATGAAGTTACCAAAGGGCGGTACAAATAAATCTTTTCAAACTGAGCTCACTCAAGAAATTATTTTTATTCCACTAACCCAAAGTGACAACTACAGTAAATTATGATATAAAAATACTCCTTAAAGAAAACGGATCTCTACAAATCTGTTTACTTACAGATTTTGGTACAACAAAATGATGGAAAAGAAAAGCAGATATTTATAATGTGTACCTTTTCAGAAATTTAGAATTTTATTTCAGTTTTTTAAATGTTCCAGACATCTCCAAAACTTTTTACATAGACTTGTCCTACCTGATAAACTTAGTTATTAATAGAAATGGCAAGTAAGCCAATGTCAAAATTAAAACTAACTTGTCATTGAAAAAAATGTGGGACAATAGACAAAGCAAACTGCTACTAATTATTTCCCTTAACGGGTGGGATTTAGGTAAGTAACTTCAGGACATGAAGGGAAGATTTTTTGTTTTATATACCTCTTGATGCTTAAATTTTAAAAATAAATATGTCTTATGTTTATTACTAAAAACTAACAACTTATTTTAAAAACTAACCTTTGGTATAAAACAGCCAAATTACACGATCAGATTCACTCGAAACATTCTTCTCAAAAAATGAACACATTGAGCTGTACATACCAACAAAAAGACAAACAGTAACACAGTAATCACTTCATTTAAATAAGCCCAGTACCTACAAACCTATATATACACACAAGGCGTCACAGTCACAAAGTGATGCCGTCATAACTCTGACCTGTAAGAACCCAAAGGACATTAGATAAATACCCTGAGCAATCACAGATCTACCCCATCCCAGGGTTCTTAATGCGTTTCTCAAACCTTACAAGTTATCAGAAAGAGAGATGATATTTGAATCCCAGTCCACAATAATAACCCTCGCCCCTACACCAGTGATCCCCAACCTTTTTGGCACCAGGGCCTGGTTTTGTGGAAGACAATTTTTCCACAGATTGGAGTGGGATGGTTTTCGGATGCTTCAAGAGCATTACATTCGTTGTGCACTTTATTTCTATTACTCTTACATCAGCTCCACCTCAGGACATCAGACATTAGATCCCAGAGGTTAGGGACCCCTGCCCTACAATATCCTAGATTTAGAGGCTGGTTAAATGTTTCCTATACAACAAGGGGAAAAGGAAGTACAGAGCCAAGAAACAAGAATATTTTAGATAGCATCAAATCCATGGGTACTAATAGGAAAAAACCAATTTCTGGAATTCATTTTATTGTATTTTAATGGGTAATCTGAGAGACCTGGAGGGAAAAAATTAGGAAGGAAAACTTTTATACAGTACTACACAAGATTTGAAGAGAATAAAGACAGATGAGCTATCCCTCTGTGAAAATCCTATTGATTTATGTGTGTGTGTATAAAATTGATAACACATGAACCCCTATTTCTTAAGGACATAATAGAGCGTGTGTGTGTGTGTGTGTGTGTGTGTGTACCCGTGCGCATGTGTGTGTTAGCCACTCAGTCGTGTCCGACGCTTTGCCACCCAATGGGCTGCAGCCCAGCAGGCTCCCCTGTCCATGGGATTCTCCAGGCAAGAATACTGGAGTGGACCGCCATCCCCTTCTCCAGGGGATCTTCCCGATCCGAGGATCAGACTCGTCTCCTGCATCGCAGGCAGATCCTTTACTGTCTGAGCCCCCAGGGAAGCAATGACAGAATGAATGCCAGATAAACTAACACCAGGTGTTTCGGTTCCAAACGTTGACTCACCGCCTTGATCAGATACTTTGTTCACCTGTAACAGTCTCCTTGGGTGTTTAAGAAAGTATCAAGAATCCCTTCCCACACCCCAACAATCCATCAGATGAGCAAAATATCCTAAAATATACACGGCACCTTTTTTCTACAAAGAACAGCTAGAAAATCAAGACAGAGGTAAAGGGTCTTTCTGCTACGGCATAAAGTTCCTCCTCGTCAGAAATGCCAAGAAACCGCCCAGGGATACTCCTTGGCAACTGTGGGCACAGCTGTGTACCTCGCCCCAGACTGCCCCTGTGCCCAAGCATCGCACAGCTCTCTGGCAGCTGTGGGTTAATCAAAAAGCCTTCAAAGACCCCTGCTGAGCCTGGCTATCTGCAGAGCAGGAAGCCCCAGCTTAGCAGCAGACCCCAAAGAAGACCAGAACTTTCTGCCTCAACTCCCAAGGTCTTATCTTAAAAACTCCTAGCCTACAGGCTGGGTGGAGTAGAGTCTCCATCTAAGCTCCAAGAGTAGGCTCAGTGCTCAGATGAAGCTGTGATTTCACTGACTGTCTTCAAGCTACCTGATAATGCTGATGGAATGGTAGGAAGGAAGGTGGGCTGGAGGAGAAGGCAGTTAATCAAAACAATGAAATAACCTTGGAGTGAGCAGGCTGGGGGCCAGGGTTTGAGGTGACATATTTTCCCTGTGAAAACTGGATACATCAGCAGGAAGTCAAACTAACTTCAGAAAGCTCCGAACTTGCAAAGCGTGATTTGTTTTTAATTCCACTGCACTCTCAGGCCTCAGGTAAGGGACTGTGAATTCCTGGAACTCCAGAACCAGGTAAGAAAAGATGACCAAAAAAAAGAGGTGGAAAAAGAGAGCAGCTGAGAGGAGAGGAAGCCTGCTCCCTCTTAAGGAGAGTGTTAAAGCCAAGGGCGCCCCCGGTCCCCAGAAAAGGAAGTAGCCGAATTCCAAAACAGCACTTTTCCCTACCTTCTTGTTGTTCTTGTTATAGCCAAAAGTCGAAATCCCAGGCCTGGACGTCACTGATAGCAGCATTTTCTCTTTAATGTCAGGAAGCTAAGAGAGAGAGAGGGAGAGGGAAAGGGAGAGGAAAGAAGGGAGAGAAGGAGGGAGGGAGGGAGGAAGAGAAGGGAGAGGGAGAAGGGAGGAGGGGGGGAGTGAAGAATGAGCCAGGGCTGCTTGTTCACGTCACTGATAGAAGTTAACCCCAGTCTGAGTGAGGCTCTTCCACTGGGTCCTAATGCCCAAGATGTTATTTTTTAATTTTTCATAGGCTTAGCAGTTAGACCAAAAAGAAGTTTTTAGGTCTACCTCTTTCAACTCTATCCCCTTCCCTATTTATTTTGTACAAGTTCAGATTCTCATGGAAAAAAAGAGGACATTTTCTCCTTAGATCTCAGCTGTAAGATTCCAAGCTTGATTTTAAAGGGACACTGCCTTGTAGAACAAGCGAAGAAAATAAGCTCACTACTCCCCCCCCCCCCCCCCCCCGCTTTATATTTACAGCGAGCTTAACACACAGAATAACAAACAAACAGCTCATCTAAGGTCAGAGACAAGCAAAACAGAGGATGGAAAATAACTAGTTTCAGACCCTCGGACAGTTTTATTCCTCTTGGGTCACGCTAATGGGCTGATGCTTCTTAATCCTTTCAGATTCCCCCAGGTGCGACTTCAAAAAGGATTTTTCAAACTGGACTATGTCATGAAACTTGATGCTTACTGCTTTCTTTATTCTTTTCCCCAGCTTTACTGAGACATAATTGCCTAGTGATTTCTTTGACAATTGTTAGCTACCTTATATGAATCTTCATCCCACTATTCCGAGCTTCAAGGTCCATGAAACTGAAACGATTACTCACCCAATCTGAAGTTTATGCCCGAGCTGAAGTTCACAGAGTTGGGATGTTTGCTTCAAGCTGTCTCTAAACTGCAGAAAAATAAATAAATAACTATTTTAAATAAAGACATGCTTCACAGAGAAGAAAAATACAAAGATCTTAGAAGGAAAGGAACATTAACTTAAGAGTAAAAAATTTAACACACTTGCAACACTTACCTCTAAATAGTACAAAAGGAATGTGCTGTAGAAGGTGCCTTAACAATAAAATAAACTTGTAGGAAACCAAAAATTTAAGAACGCTATCCAGTAATTTACCAATCTAGTCCAAGTGGAACAGGGATATAGGATGAAAGCCTTCAAATCCCTTCTTAAGGCCCCCTCCCTGTCATAGTGCATATTCTAAGAAATGAATTAACCTGTCTGCTTTGCCACAACAAACATTAAGACCAAACCCTCCCTTAGATGAAGTCCCAGTCTCTATTCTAGTTCTCCTGTCACCTTTTTGCTATAATAAAAGGACAAACAGTACCAACATTCTGCAGAGTAAATACACACACACCACACCCCCAATCTCTAACTTTCATTTCCAATAGGACAGGAAGTGCCTGCTAAGCTCAAGGGACACAGGAAGGGTGGGAACAGCCTCCATGTGGGAATTGCAACTGAGACTGGAAGCACAGCAGCCAAATGCAGTCAATAAATCAATAAAGGCATCTCCCACGGACACCATATTTTTTTAAGTCCCTTTCCTGCCCTCAGAGGTTCTCATTCACTATATGCCAAGTTATCACTGCCATTTAGGTCCTTCTCCCTTAATCTAGCAATGTGGCACAAAACCTTAGTCTTTAAGACCTGATTTATAATGGGGTTTATCTTTGAAAGGTTAAGACGCTGCATTCCCAATGCAGGGGCCCTGGGTTCAATCCCTGGTCAGGGAACTAATTACTATATACAGTTGAAGTGAAGTGGGGGTCGAAAGGAGTCGGACACAACTGAGCGACCCACACCTCACTTCACTTCAACTCTATACAGTAATTAGAGCACAATTCTCATACTGCAACTAAAAAGATTCTGTGTGCGACAACCAAGACCCAGCAGAGATGAATAAATATGATGAGGTGTGTAACAGCGCCCAACCTGATTTCTTAAAAATCCTAATATTCTCACTGTGCTGTGTTCTCTTATTGTGTTCCTTAAGGCTCAACGATATCTTAGAATTTAGGATAGTTAAAACCATAAGTTTTAGAGAAAAGCAGACATGCATTCAGATCCTGACACCACTGTTAGTTACTGTTATTTATCTCTAGGCCAAGTTACTTAACATCTCTGACGCACTCATTTCCAAAACGGAGATAATAGCTCCTTCATTAGCCTTTAGGGTCAAATCTAAGTGCTGGTTCAGTCCTCTCATTCACAAGCTGAGTGACACTGGAGAATGACCTCACATGTCTGAACCTCACTTAGCTCATCTGTAAAATACAGTAAATAAACAGCCTCTACTTCCTAAAACTGTAATGAAGTGAAATAAGGCAGTGCATATAACGCCCTTAGGAAGGTACGTGGCACATTTGGTAAACACTTGGTAAAAAGCTAGCAGACGTTAGCTCCGTTTAGATTAATTACTCTGTCTCCCAGTGTGTATCCCTCTGGGCATTACATAACCCAGATTTTATGATCTGATGTGAACATTTCCAAAAACTAGTATTTTAGTTACATTCAAAAGATCATACTAGGACTAGATAGGCTGAACTATATAAGTGGAAATACTGAATAAGAAATTTCAGGAATCATCCATCCCAATTTCTTTTCTCTATCTTCCAGAAGCAAACAATCTGATTATTTGAAAATTCTTTTCATAACTCCAATCTCTTGAAATTGGTGGAATATCTCTTATCTCTAGGGGGAAAAAAAGAAACAAGATAATACAGAATCAAAGCACATTAGACAAGACATCCCAGCTCCCGTTTCTCTAGAGTCCTGCTACTTTAAGAAACTGAAGTAGATTTTTTTAAAAAGGAAGATCTTCATATACCCTAAAATTTAACACCTTTTTGCCATTCTAAAAGTAGACAGTATCAGAAGGAAGATAAAGAAGGATCCAATTAAATAAATTCTATTATATATATGTTTTCATTCGTTAGGCTGTGTGGGGTCGTGGTTGCCGCCCGCAGGACTTGTTGTTGGGCCCACGGACTTGCTGCCTGTGGCTCAAGAGCTTTACTTGCTCACAGTGTGTGGGCTCTCGTTCCCAGGCAGGGATGGAACCCAGGCCCCTGCACTGAGACTGCAGAGTCTCAGCCACTGGACTACCAGGGAAGTCCCCGGCAGGTGTATTTTTAAAGCAGGCAGGGACTCCCCTGGTGGTCCAGGGGCTGAGACTTTGTGCTCCCAATGCAGGGGGCCCGGGTTTGATCCCTGGCCAGGGAACGAGAACCCACTCACCGCAACTAACACCCAGTGCAGCTAAATAAACAAATAAATATCTTTAAAATAAATAAAGGAAGTGATAGAATCTTATGGAAGCGACAGAGAAGGTGATGGAGTTCTGTGGTTAGATTCAGAAAGTGCATGAGAAGAGGAAGAATGGAAGTGATAGAATCTTACGGAAGCGAGAGAGACGGTGATGGAGTTCTGTAGTTAGATTCAGAAAGTGTATGCGAAGAGGAAGAATCCTGTTTCTTCCAGTGGGTTTACTTTGATACCCACTCCCCCCATCTGCTTTGCCAATTATGACTGTTACATTTTTCTAGATTTAGTCGATGCCTCTCAAATTCTTGGTTCTTTTGGGCCCAGCATCCAAGAGTTTTTCTGAGGGGAAAAAGTAAAATAGTTATTTGGAACATCTCTCAGAAAGAGATATCTACACTTCAGATTCTATATAGACTAGTATGTGATTTCTCCAGAAAAACCTGTAATAGGGAAGAACAAATCTGACGCCATACTGGATCTGTTTATGTTAACCTTTGTATTCTATTGCTTTTGCTACAAGTTAAGAATGCTGCCTATAGCCTGAAATATAAAGAATAGCCCATTTTCAAGGTTCTGACTTTTAAGGTATAACACTTTTCCGTCACATAGAGATTTAAAAGGCTACAGAACGGAAAAACATTTGTCATGTTGGAGGTACACAGAAACAATATAACCTGACCTACGAGGACAGATGCAAGAAGAAAGGATTCTGACCCCAAGAAGTTTGTAACAACCAACCACATCCCCTCTCCCCTTTTAGTATAAAAGAAGCCTAAATTCTAACTTGGGTAAGACAGTTCTTTGGGACAATAATCCACCATCTTCTCAGTCCGCTGGCTTTCCAAATAAAGTCACTATTCCCTGCCTCAACAACTTGTCTCTCGATTTATTGGCCTGTCCCGTGACAAGCAGTACAAGCATGAACTCAGTAACAAAACAACAGCTTTAAGTGTCTCACGTAGAGCAGTCAGAGGTCTTGGGACTTCTCTGATGGTCTGCACTTCCACTGCAGGGGGCTTGGGTTTTACCCTGGTTGGGGAACTAAAAAAAATTCTCTCTGGGTTATTGTTCCTCTCACTGATTAACTTCTGCATCCAAAAGTCTAAGTAACGACAAAAGACCCAAAAGTTCAATTTATTTAATGATAAAGAGATGAATAATGCCTCAAGAAGTGGGGGAAAAAAAAGTTTAACACATCAGCTTACTCAAGCAGGAATATTTAATGATCTGCATCAAACAACTGGAAAAACTTAGCCCTGTCCCCTTCAGATGTAGGATGCAAAGACAAAATGACAAAACTGGTCTAAAACTAAAAATTGAGAAAGTTCGGTCTTTCAACTCCTTGACATAACTCATAGAAAAGAGAGGGAAAAGACAGGCAACTCTGAAGCATTATTTAACTCATACCCTGGATATCAGTACTTATAGTATATCCTCGTCTTCCATAATAAGATACTTCTGGCCAAAACTTATTACAGAGAAAACCCTAACAAAACTTTCAAGTAACTTTTCCTTTGCCAGACACTAAAGAAATACAGCAATCAAATCATTTAGCATTCATGGACCAGAAAATTAGCATAATATAGAAAGAAAAGACTAGACTGGATTCTATGGATACCCAGAATGGACTGCGTTGATAGGTAATATTATAGTCTCCAAATGCATGTTTCCTTCACACTTGAGACATTAATTTTGCTTAGCTTCAGCTTTCCCTAAAATAAATAACTCAGATAATCACAATAAAAGCCCACAACTGAATTCAACAATTAGACTGAACCAAATGAAATGGCTGGTTATGTAGGTTAAACACAGAATCTTTTCAAATAGTCAAATACTGGTAATTTCATGTGATTAAATCCAACACTGCAAAAAGTGTAAGGCAGTAAGGATGATAACGAGTCAGAACGCTGGTGAACTGGATACCTCCTTTCCTTTGAACTGTCTTATTTTCAGATAGAAAAAAAAAAAAACAAACCTAGAGAGGTAAACTCACTTCCATAAGGTCCTGGGAGTCAAATAATATCTGACACCAGAATCCAGACTTTCTGTCTTAATTCAGCATTGTTCCCGTATCAGTGTGATTTGATTGTAAAATTTAAAATTCTGATAAATATATATTTAGGGGTCATAATTAATAAAGGAATAATCCTAAGATTCCAGAGGTGAAAGTTCAACTGTTTCCCTCAAATCAACTCTTTATCTCAAGTAGCAGAGATATCTAATATTTCAGTCTGTTCCTAAATTGCACAATGGAGGATATTTCTAGGGATAAACCTATAATGCAAACAAGAAGATTTATAGAAAACTACAGTTGTTGGGAAGTGCTGCTAATTAAATATTCAAGATTCTACCTGAGGTTTGATTCATTATATATTTAGAAGGTAATTTGTTTGAATTCTGCTTTCCTCTCAGGGATAATTTGTACCTGAAACTCTCAGATGAAACACAAGAAGATTTGAACATAAGAAGTGGCTTCTAAAACATCAATATACATTATTTAAGAGGTTACTAGTCACTAGGAGGTTTTGCCAGAATCACAGACTTGATGAGGACAGGGACTGTGACTGTTTTGTGTACCCTATTATACCCCCAGTATTTAACAGTATCTGGCTAGATTAACATTTAAAAATATTTGTCAGCAGTGACAACCTCCCCATGAGAGCTTGCTTCTTGAAAAGGATCTCCTTCATCCCTTTCTAGAAGAAAAGAGGAGAAAGGAAACTCTGTCTAGAGTGGAACCCTAGTTTCTACTTCGTGGATGTAAAATGCCCAGACGCTATAAAACCAACACTCTCTTTGGTCATGCACAGATGCCAGGTTTGCGTGCTGGCTGCTCACCTGTCCTCTGGCAGTCTACAGGAGAAAAAGCAGGGCTTACAGAGACAGGCTCCTGTAGACAGAAGCAGCAGCAAAAACACGCTGGGACTTTCCTGGTGGGTCCAGTGGTTAAGAAATCACCTGCCAATGTAGGGAACAGAGGTTCGATGCCTGGTCCGGGAAGCCCCAACACGCCACGTGACAACGAAGCCAGTGCACCTCAACTCCTGAGACTGTGCCCAAGAGCCGCAGTTACTGAGCCCGCTCGCCCTGCAGCCCATGCTCTTCAAGAGAAGCCCTCACACTCAACTGGAGTGACCTTGCTCACAGAAACCAGAGAAAGGCCTCTCGTGAAGCAGTGAAGACCCAGCACAGCCAAAAATAAAAAATTAATTAATTTGAAAAAATAAAAGCACCCTAAATCAGGATAAATGAGAAACCATCTCAACACACACATTTCGGATACACACGTGAAAACACACACACCACTTAAAAAAAACTTTGGTTAATGAACAAATGGAACGAACTTCAACACTAAATTTACATCTGAAAAGATGTTAAAAATACTGAATATAGTGTTGACAGTGACGGAATGGCACATTAGGACATGTAGGAGCTTTTTCCTTTACATTTACAATGCATATGATTTTCCTTTTGTGGGTTTTTGTGTGTGTGTGTGTTTTGTTTTTGTTTTTTTTGTCATTAGGAGATCAGAAAGCTAGAATTTACCTGTGTCTCTCATCTGTGTACTAGATAAAACTATACCCCCACCATTACATAAAAGACACCACCCAAAAGGCCCACTATAAATTCGTATTCCCATAGCATTTTATGCACAATTTTGTAGGCTTTTAACTCTACTTACTGCCCCAACTCTTGTACCTACATGGTGACTTCTTAGGAAGCAGACACCAACTTTATTCATCCTTTTATCTTTAACGCCTAAACATAACTTATGCTCAAGAATACCAGCTGGAAGAATACAATTTTCAATTTCCTTTAAGTGTCTCCAGTGTGAAAGTGAATCTCAACGAACATTAAGAGAGCACTGCCACCTCCTGGGTAATATAGGTCGTGCATTCTTTAGCAAATACCAGGAAGAGAAAGCACAGAATTTGTATAGAGGTAGATCAGAAATTTGAAATTTAAACCAGCTCTATCATTTGCTGTGTTAAACTGGAAAATCTCTATCAGTTTTCCCTTCTACAAAACGAGCGTAGCACCTGTCCTATTTCTCAGGAATAATCATGACAGTCAAATATAATGACTGTAAAAGTGTTTTGTTGATTATAAAACATTTTCCAAGTATGAGACCATAGTTGATTATTTACTCTGCCATGTTGAGGATAATAAATCCATCTTTTTTTAATTGAGTATTTTATTAACATAATAGTTGTTTTAACAAATCCATCTTCTTACCACAAATCTAACTAAATAACCTGCAGGTTGAGGATCAGAGCCAATCATTAAATTTTAGATGTCTAATGGCAAATTTCTTTCTTTATATGTTAATGTAGACTGTCATTAACTTATTAAAATGCGTTGTTGAGCATAAAATTAAAATTACCTGGAGATACCACTGCTCACCCACCAGACTGGCAAAAATCCAGAAGCTTGACAACAGACTATTGGACAGAGTGTGCTGAAAAGGCTATCACATATTGTGTGTGCAAATGTAAAATAGCATTGTCTCCTTTTGCACTATTAAGCAAAAGGACATATACTTTTACCCTCTGTCAACTTAAAAATAGTCACAACTTAAAAACTGAGTAATGTTTTATTTGGAGGGAATTTTTAGGACTTCAAGCCCAGGAGACAGCCATTTCTAGTGACTGACAGAACTGCTCAGAGGCGGCGGAGGAAGGGGTCAGGGTTACACAGAAGTTTGCAATGAGGGGCAAGTAGTCTGAACATCAAAAGATTATTGTTAATTAAGAAAAACTAGGTTTCTCAAGTTAAGGAATTTATTGCTTTTCTATTTTAGGGAAGATGCAGGAGTCCGTGGGAGGGGGGATCGGGATGGGGAATACATGTGCACCCATGGCTGATTCATGTCAATGTATGGCAAAAACCACTACAATATTGTAAAGTAATTAGCCTCCAACTAATAAAAATAAATGGAAAAAAAAAGATGCAGGAGTCTGGGCTCGCTGAAGTAATTTCTTTCATATGCATCTCAGTTATTTGGGGCCAGTATTCCGAGTATTTCACATCTTTGAAAAGGCAACATCAAAATCATAGAATTGACATGTGTTATGAACCATCTCTAAAACTAAGCATAATAGAATTCTATTTCCTGATTTTATTTCGGGAGAATTAATGTTTAGGAATCTACTACGTGAATCTTCTATAAATTACTGTTGCTAACTTTCGGTCAGACTCTAATGACAGCAGCAAGCTAGTCTTAGCTAAGATATACAGCAAACCTAGTGTGCATTAAAAGTCCTGTAAGGTCCCAGGTAATTTTCATTTAATTATTCATTAAAGAAACACTTACTCTCCTATCATAAACAGTGTGAAGCTCTTGCTGTTGTTGTTGTTTTGAATTTATTAATTAATTTTGGGCCACACCCTGAGGCACGCGGAACTTCCCCAACCAGGGATCAAACCCACGTTCCTTGTACTGAAATGGGTCTTTGTGGACCAGGGAAGTCCACAAGTGTGAAGTTTTTTTTTTTTTTTTACTGTTAAGATCTGTCAACCATCAAAAAAAAAAAAAAAAACTACCAGGATTGTGTCAAAGGATTCAAGAGACAACTTCAGGGGTCTCCCACTATCCAGAGATGGGATATTTGAGCATCAGAAAGAATAAAAATTGCAAGAATGTAAACATTTTAGTTGTTCAAATTCATAGTAATTTTTAAAACTCTAACTAATCACTTTTGACATTATGGAACCAATTTATTATTCTATAAATTGGCAAGTAAAGGGAAACAAATCAAATATACAGCCTACCTTTTCTATACGAACTGTATCCCTGAATGACTAAATAGTTGATGAAGCAAAGTTCTTATTTATACAAGAATTCAAAATAATAAATAAAGAATGATAGAAAACGCTAGTGAAAACAGTTGGTCTGGGCAATGATTATCAAGGGGTACTAAAAATCATTAAATTAAAAACTGGGATCATAAGGAAAAAACTATACACAAATATTTCTTATGAATGTAGATATAAAAAACCTCAATGAAATATTAGCAAACTAAATTCAGAAACATATAAAAAAAGGTTTAAACACCATGTCCAACTGCAGTTAGTTCCAGGAAGCCAAGGCTGGTTAAATATCAAAAAAATCAATTAATGTAATATGATATCTTAACAGAACAATGGAAAATCTCCATGAACTTCCAGATGTTCAAGCTGGATTTAGAAAAGGCAGAGGAACCAGAGATCAAATTGCCAACATCCACTGGATCATCGAAAAAGCAACAGAGCACCAGAAAAACATCTACTTTTCCTTTATTGACTACGCCAAAGCCATTTACTGTGTGGATAGTAACAAACCGTGGAAAATTCTTCAGTTCAGTTCAGTCACTCAGTTGTGTCTGACTCTTTGTGACCCCATGGACTGCAGCACCCCAAGCCTCCCAACCATCGCCAACTTCCAGAGCTTACTCAAACTCATGTCCATTGAGTCGGTGATGTCATCCAACCATCTCATCCTCTGTCGCCCCCTTCTCCTCCTGCCCCCAATCCCTCCCAGCATCAGGGTCTTTTCCAATGAGTCAGCTCTTCGCATCAGGTGGCCAAAGTATTGGAGTTTCAGCTTCAGCATCAGTCCTTCCAATGAACACCCAGGACTGATTTCCTTTAGGATGGACTGGTTGGATCTCCTTGCAGTCCAAGGGACTCTCAAGAGTCTTCTCCAACATCACAGTTTAAAAAGCATCAATTAAAAAAATAAATAAAAAGCATCAATTAAAATAAATAAATAAATAAAAAGCATCAATTCTTCAGCACTCGGCTTTCTTTTGTACAACTCTCACATCCACACATGACTATTGGAAAAACCATAGCTTTGACTGGATGGACCTTTGTTGGCAAAGTAATGTCTCTGCTTTTTAATGTGCTGTCTAGGTTGGTCATAGCCTTTCTTCCAAGGAGCAAGTATCTTTTAATTTCATGGCTGCAGTCACCATCTGCAGTGATTTTGAAGCCCAAAAAAATAGTTTGTCACTCTTTCCACTGTTTCCCCATCTATTTCCCTTGAAGTGATGGGACTGGATGCCATGATCTTAGTTTTCTGAATGTTGAGTTTTAAGCCAACTTTTTCACTCTTTTCTTCTTTCACTTTCATCAAGAGGCTCTTTAGTTCTTCTTCGCTCTCTTCCATAAGGATGGTGTCATCTGCATATCTGAGGTTATTGATATTTCTCCTGGCAATCTTGATTCCAGCTTGTGCTTCATCCAGCCCAGTGTTTCTCATGATGAACTCTGCATCTAAGTTAAATAAGCAGGGTGACAATATACAGCCTTGATGTACTCCTTTTCCTATTTGGAACCAGTCTGTTGTTCCATGTCCAGTTCTAACTGTTGCTTCCTGACCTGCATACAGATTTCTCAGGAGGCAGGGCAGATGGTCTGGTATTCCCATCTCTTTCAGAATTTTCCAGAGTTTGTTGTGGGCCACACAGTCAAAGGATTTGGCATAGTCAATAAGGCAGAAGTAGATTTTTCTGGAACTCTCTTGTTTTTTTTTTGATGATCCAACGGACATTAGCAATTTGATCTCTGGTTCCTCTGCCTTTTCTAAATCCAGCTTGAACATCTGGAAGTTCCCGATTCACACACTGTTGAAGCCTGGCTTGGAGAATTTTGAGCATTACTTTGCTAGTGTGTGAGATGAGTGCAATTGTGTGGTAGTTTGAGCATTCTTTGGGATTGCCTTTCTTTGGGATTGGAATGAAAACTGACCTTTTCCAGTCGTATGGCCACTGCTGAGTTTTCCAAATTTGCTGGTGTATTGAGTGCAGCACTTTCATAGCATCATCTTTTAGGATTTGACATAGCTCAACTGGAATTCCATCACCTCCACTGGCTTTGTTTGTAGTGATGCTTCCTAAGACCCACTGGACTTTGAATTCCAGAATGTCTGACTCTAGATTGGTGATCACACCATCATGATTATCTGGGTCCTGAAGACCTTTTTTGTACAGTTCTTCCGTATATTCTTGCCACCTCTTCTTAATGTCTTCTGCTTCTGTCAGGTCCATATCATTTCTGCCCTTTATTGAGCCTATCTTTGCATGAAATGTTCCCTTGGTATCTCTGATTTTCTTAAAGAGATCTCTAGTCTTTCACATTCTATTGTTTTCCTCTATTTCTTTGCATTGATCACTGAGGAAGGCTTTCTTATCTCTCCTTGCTATTCTTTGGAACTCTGCATTCAAATGGGTATATCTTTCCTTTTTGCCTTTGCCCTTTGCTTCTCTTCTTTTCTCAGCTATTTGTAAGTCTTCCTCAGACAATCATTTTGCCTTTTTGCATTTCTTTTTCTTGGGGATGGTCTTGATCCCTGCCTCCTGAAAAATGTCATGAACCTCTGTCCATAGTTCTTCAGGCACTCTGTCTATCAGATCTAATCCCTTGAATCTATTTCTCACTTCTACTGTATAATCGTTAAGGGATTTGATTTAGGTCATACCTGAATGGTCTAGTGGTTTTCCTTACTTTCTTCAATTTAAGTCTGAATTTGGCAATAAGTAGTCCATGGTTTGTGCCACAGTCAGCGCCCAGTCTTGTTTTTGTTGACTGTATAGAACTTCTCCATCTTTGGCTGCAAAGAATATAATCAATCTGATTTCGGTATTGATCATCTGGTGATGTCCACGTAGAGAGTCTTCTCTTGTGTTGTTGGAAGAGGGTGTTTGCTATGACCCTGTGTGTTCTCTTGGCAAAACTCTATTAGCCTTTGCCCTGCTTCATTCTGTACTCAAAGGCCAAGTCTGCCTGTTACTCCAGGTATTTCTTGACTTCCTACCTTTGCATTCCAGTCCCCTATAATGAAAAGGACATCTTTTTTGGGTGTTAGTTCTAGAAGGTCTTGTAGGTCTTCATAGAATCATTCACCTTCAGTTTCTTCAGCATTACTGGTTGGGACATAGACTTGGATTACTGTGATATTGAATGGTTTGCCTTGAAAACAAACAGAGATCATTCTGTTGTTTTTGAGATTGCATCCAAGTACTGCATTTCAGACTCTTTTGTTGACTATGATGGCTACCCATTTCAAGAGATGGGAATACCAGACCACCTGACCTGCCTCTTGAGAAATCAGTATGCAGGTCAGGAAGCAACAGTTAGAACTGGACATGGAACAACAGATTGGTTCCAAATCGGGAAAAGAGTATGTTAAGGCTGTATATTGTCACCCTGCTTATTTAACTTAGATGCAGAGTACATAATGAGAAACACTGGGCTGGATGAAGCACAAGCTGGAATCAAGATTGCCAGAAGAAATATCAATAACCTCAGATATGCAGATGACACCACCCTTATGGCAGAAAGTGAAGAGGAACTAAAGAGCCTCCTAATGAAAGTGAAAGAAGAGAATGAAAAAGTTGGCTTAAAACTCAACATTCAGAAAACTAAGATCATGGCATCCAGTTCCATCACTTCAAGGGAAATAGATGGGGCAACAGTGGAAAGAGTGATAGCCTTTATTTTGGGGGGCTTCAAAATCACTGCAGATGATGACTGCAGCCATGAAATTAAAAGACACTTGCTCCTTGGAAGAAAGGCTATGACCAACCTAGACAGCACATTAAAAAGCAGAGACATTACTTTGCCAACAAAGGTCCATCCAGTCAAAGCTATGGTTTTTCCAGTAATCATGTATGGATGTGAGAGTTGGACTAAAGAAAGCTGAGTTGAAGCTGAAGAATTGATGCTTTTGAACTGTGGGATTGGAGAAGACTCTTGAGAGTCCCTTGGACTGCAAGGAGATCCAACCAGTCCATCCTAAAGGAGATCAGTCCCGGTGTTCATTGGAAGGACTGATGCTGAAGCTGAAGCTCCAATACTTTGGCCACCTGATGGGAAGAACGGACTCACTGGAAAAGACCCTGATGCTGGGAAAGACTGAAAGCAGGAGAAGGGGACGATAGAGGATGAGATGGTTGGATGGCATCACTGACTCAATGGACAAGAGTTTAAGTAAGCTCTGAGAGTTGGTGATGGACAGGGAAGCCTTGCGTGCTGCAGTCCATGGGGTTGCAAAGAGTCAGACACGACTGAGTGACTGAACTGAACTGAAAGCAACATTAGCAGAACAAACACTAATGAAAAAATAACTTACATGAAATAATCTTTCACTTGGACTGAGATTCTAACTACAGTCTAAGAGTAGAACAAATGAGTCTCTAAATCATAACAAATAAACATCCTCCAAAGATAAGCATCAAGTTTGTAATTTTGTACCACGGAAGATACAGTTTTTCTGATTTTAAAAACTCGAAATCCTTCTCCTTATACCACAAACTTTAGCACAACCAGGCACTGACCTAAAAATCTACTATTAGAGATACCTGAAAGTTTTCCTTCACTTGTGAAAAATCAGATCTAGCTGGCCATGTCACAGTTGGCGAATACTTCTGCAAAGATTTAACTAGATAGGACCTTTTCCCAGCAGAAACAGAAAAAGAACTTGACATTGCCAAACTCTAACCACCTAGAATGACAAACTTGTGTCTTCTTAAAGGCCGTAGGCTTCTCAAGTCATCGGTCATCCTCATGCAAAACTAGCTACATTATAGTGGAAGAATCAGGTCAAAAGCCAAAGAACTCTATGCAGAGTCCAAAGTCTCTATGAAAAGAACCTCCCCTTCTACCAGTAGATTTTTTTCACTGCCCCAGCAGTTTCCACTATCTGAGAGAACCAGGGAGAAAGAGAGTGAGGAACTTATTACTGATTATCATTAAAGCTAATTCAAAAGAGCAGGGGCTAGGAAATAAAAAGAAGCAAATACCTTCTGGGTAATGCTTAGAAATGCCCTGACGCATGTCATCTTTTTCTTGACAGCTCAAAAAGCTTCAGAGAAACAACATTCCTGTGAAATAAGGATAAAATTAGCCTACTACATTTGGAAAAATCAATGGTGGCTCAAGTTTACACTAAGTATTAAGACCCAGAACTTTCTTAAAGAATCAATAGGCAACAATGTAAGGCAATTATCCTCCAATTAAAAATAATAATAAAAAAAGAAGTAATGGGCAAAGTCATTAGTAAGGCAGTCAGGGTATGCTGGAGTCGCTGAGTTAGAGTCCTACCTAAAGGAGAAGGGATGGGACAGTTAAGGAACGGCGACGACAGCAGAGAAAAAACAGAAAGGAAAGGTCACTCTGCTTGGTTTCAAACTAAACATTCCAACCGTAACCAAGCCAAAGGAGAACTGCCTTTCCACAGAACACACCAGGGTATGGTTTTGATATTTCTTTTCCCACAGTTACCCTTGATGCTCATTTTATTCCAAAAACAAAAAGGAAAGCTAGTGACATTCTGTGATACAGTGAGCCTCTAACCAACTCTTAGTAGTGTATCATCCTGGTCAAATCTTCCTTCAGGAAAGAGGTCATTTCCTGGGATAATTCAATGGTTAAATTTGGTAAGGGCTGCACGATGGAGCGGGCCTTGAGGTAGGAGACTTGGGTCTGATTCCCAATCCTGGTACCTATTAGAGGGGTTATCTGAGTCAGAGAAAAATCTTAATGTCTGAGTCTTAGTTTCCTCATCTTCAAAATGGGACTAATAACAGATATTCTTTAGGTCTCTGGTAAGGAGGGAGACTATATAAAGTGGTTGACACACCATAAGAGTTATTATTTCCATGAGCTTCTACTAAATGCTGTCATGATACAGGCGAATGCTCTCCTTGTCGCAAATGATAAAATTTCTGAATGCGCTTAGTTTTCAAAATTGTTTTTGTACATCTTTTCTAACCGTGAGGAATACAGAGGCAAGCAATCGAATAAAATAAAATTTTGGGAGCACCTAACGGTTTATAAAATGTTTAAGAGCTCGGAATTAAAGACACCTAAATCTTAAACAGCCACTAAGTAGTAGAGATAAAACGAAAACCCAGGCACCCTAGCAACCTAGGGGGATCTTTCCTCCGCCCACTGATCTCACTTAAGTGCTGCGGGCTGTTTGCAGCCCGGGTAATTTCCAGCCATCTGAGTCCTCACTCACCAACACCACGTGCTGGAGACTCGGCGTTCAGCCTCGATGCCGCACTACGAGGGCGGGTTCTGGCCTTCGAATGTCGAAGGTCACTTAAGAGGCCTCTTGAACAGGGCTCACTCTTATCCGAGTGGAAAGGGGTACCGCTCTCCCCTCTCCCCGAGACTTCCATCGTCCTGACCGCCACCGCGTCCTTGGCCCTCGCAACTGCCCCCGCTTCGGCTTTCCCGCCCTCAGCGCCCGCAGGTACCGCTATCCGCAGCGGGCGGGGGCGCGGAGGAATCCGTCCGCCTTTATGGACGGCCCGCCGCCTTGCTTTCATTGGGTAGCCTCATCTTATCTCCGCCCCCAAGTTGGTTTTTTTTTTTCTAACTTTCTCAATGATTGGACCTGGGCATTGTCCATCCCAACTCTCGAGCACCGCCCCCTTCTCACCCGCGGGTAGACGCCCCCCGCCAGGTACTCTGCGCCCGCGCGCGCCTCCGCGATGCCTGTGTCGGGGGGATTGGGTGCGCCTGGCCCTGTCCGAGCCTTGTAGAGACCGGCCCCTCCTCCTGCGCCAACCCCACCCACCGGCCTCTCCTCTCCACTGCGCTCCATCACTGAGCGCTCTCCACCTGGTCTGCGATTCTTCCGCCCCTCGCTCCAACCACCTCTCACACGGCCTGGGCGCTCTGGCCGAGCGGGCGGCAAGCTGGGGGGATGCGCTCCGTCAAGGCTCTACAGAATTCGCTGAGCAGGGCCGGCAGTCACTGCCGGCGGGGAGGCTGGGGTCACCTGAGCCAGAACCCTCTCCTTGGCTGGGGCGCCCGGCACCACCTCAGCGAGGCCGCGGCGCAGGGCAGGGAGACGCCGCACAGCCTCCAGACGCAGCACCAGGACCAGTAAGACTCGCGGGACAGGGGCAAGGGACAGGCTCGCTCCCACTCCCACTGCGGCTCCCGCTAGCTTCCGAGTCCTATTCCCATCTCCCTTCTCCTCTCCTCGCTTACTGGCCTGCGATGCCTTTTCCTTTAGATTTGGGGCTTTGGGTCCGCCACGCTCGGGCGGTAACGCGCCGTCCGCCCGGGAGGGCTTTTGGGCAGGTCGGCGCTCGGGATGGTGCCTATCCAAGGTGCGTACTTAATTGGGAATGCTGGTGGGCGCGGAGTGTTGCTTGGTGCACGTGTCTGAGTGCAGTGTGAGCACTGCCCATCCTCACCCTCCTTTTCCCCCTGATCCTCGTGTGTATTTTCGGGGATGCGTGGGTGTGGAACAGCCTGCCTCGTGTCCTGGTGTACTTGGATCTGTGTGTGGCCTGTCTGTGTTTCGGCATGTAATGTGTGATGCTCAAGTGTTATTGGTACGCAGATACGTGCGTGTGTCCTCTGGGTATGTGTTGTGTGCGTCATCAGGACTCCCTAATCTAGAATAAGGGTGGTTCTCCGATTGGTTTTTGAAGGAGGAAAATCTGTAATGGAGGGGAAGAGCATAAGACGCAGATCTCCCAAACCAGATCCAGCAGCATTAAACGTGCTGCTGAGGCGGCTCCCTGATTTAAGGTGTTTCCTTCCTTTGGTCTCTCATTCAGCCCTCGAGGCTGAACCTCGCTCCCCCACAACCCGGGAACATTTGGTGGATGAGCCTCTTGTCTTCCGCACGCAGAAACAGACTGAGCAGGAAATTTTGTCATCCCCAGAAGCCAACACAGACACTATGCAGGTAGCCCATGCTCTTTTATAGCAAAAATAAGAAATGAACCAACTTCCCTGTCATTGACATCTATTGATGGCAATCATAAAGACATGCACACTATAATTAAAGGAACCAGACAGACCACTCTGTCCTCTACCTCGCCACCACTGGATTTCCTGTCCTGGACTGTCAGTTGAATTCTCCAGGCCAGAATACTGGAGTGGGTAGCCATTCCCTTCTCCAGGGGGTCTTCCCAACCCAGGGATCAAACTCAGGTCTCCCACTTTGCAGGCAGATTCTTTACCGTCTGATCCACCCAGGAAGCCCCCTGTCTTGGACAGGTAACATGCAATAAGCTTTATCTATTTACCCTTGATGGCTCAGTGGTGAAGAATCCACCAGCCAGTGCAGGAGACTCCGGTTCTGTCCCTGGGTGGGGAAGATCCCCTGGAGAAGGAAATGCAACCCACTCCAATATTGTTGCCTGGGAAATTCCATGGACAGGCGAGCCTGCCTGGCTACAGTCCATGGAGTTGCAAAAGAGTCAGACAAGAGTTAGCAACTAAACAATTTATTATTGGTAAGAATTGTTACTATGCTATACATCAGCCTCTTTTCAAGGAGACACAGAATGTTTAAACTGTAAAGAATAAACCTTCTGTCTCCCTGTCTACTCTCCATCCAAACTTTTCCCAAATAATCACCTTGAGAGAAACAGTTGTGGGATAGAGAAAAGGTTTAATCTCCCTCACCCTCACATTTTCTGTGGGATGGGGAGCAAGAGACATCCCTGGTTCCTGCACACACACACCTCCTTCCTTATCCTGTGGCTCAGGTAATAGAAGTGGTGTGTGTGTGTTTAACTGGAGTATTTGATTTACAGTTGGAAGTGTTCTTAGGAAACTTGATTCTCCTACCTATTGCTGCCTGTGCGCCCAGAGACTTCTTGGTAAAGGCCTTGGACTGACCCTCCTTTGGGCAGGAGTTGAGGGCATGGAGGGGCATGGGCTCTGGGAAGGTGGCACCATGAGAGGAACATGTTCTTGGTGGAGAAGGAGGGCAGCCAAGAGGAAAAGCCCTGTAATTCAGGTTATTGTTTTGTTTTTTAATATTTAGCTTTATTTCTGATTATTAAAGAAAAACAAGGTAAATATAGTATCAAGGAAAAAATTAAGGTCCCAATATTAGAGGTAACCATATATCTGTATTCAATATAAATCCATGATTTATATCCACATATATACTGTATGCTATATATGGATATATAAAAATTTAACAAAAGTAGGATCATAGTGTTCCTATTCTTTGATAGCCTATCTTTTCCATTTATAAACAGCTTTTAATCTGATTTAATGTGTGCATGCATGATATTGTCCTTTTAATGGCTGCTGTTTTGTCATTGTAAGATTCCGTTGTATTGAGATATCCTAATTTATTTAACCAATCTCCAGTTTGGTTACTACATATTCTTATGCAGTTGTTCAATTATGTCTTAGAGTAAATTCTTAGGAAATTTTGCTCCGCAGAGACATCTTTCATTGATATCTTGTACAACCTTCTAGAGATATTCTATGCAAATATCAACAAATATATGTTGGTATCTCTGGAAGGGGAACTAACATCCCGAATGCTGCCTGGCCCAGCCCTGTCTCCAAAAAAACCCAAGAAGACAAGACAGTAGAGCAGGGACGATTGTCAATAAGATGGTATGTTGTGTCATACCAGCAGCATAAGCAAAATCTAGGGGTCTGGGGAAGCCTTTACAGAGTTAATAACATTTGATATGGACCTTGTAGGATGAGCAGGATGAGCGGGTGAAGGAGGAGAAGGTCTTTCCATGCAGAAGTTTCAGTATACACAGCAAAGGCCAGGAATCCTGACAGTGCCTTAGCCCCTTTGGGGGCCCCGTATTCATTACCTGTACCATAATATATAGTAATACATACTATAATACCATAGTGTAAACGTAGTATAAACAGTGTTCTTCAGCTTGCTTCTTTTATTTAATATTACTCCTGGCATAACTGGAGTGTGGGGGCATGGTAGAAAGTAGGAAAGGAATGTTGGCAGGTTTTAAAGAACCTTTAATGCCATACCAAGAAATAGAACTTACTTTGTAGGTACTAGGGAGCTATCAAAGGTCTGATTAAAGAAATAATATTTGAGTGTTAGAAAGATAACTGTCACATTGTGAACAGTGGGTTGCAAGAGAATGTGTAATGGACAAACAAGGAGCCACTGAGCATCTACTTTGTGAAAGATAGTTTTTCATGGAATGTCGTTGAAATTAAACCTCACATTACCCATGTGAAATAGGTATTAAACCCTTCTTTTAGAGATGAGGAAGCAGGTTCAGCTGTATTAAATAACCTGACTTACTATCCATATTAAGATCACACAGCTATTATGAGGCAATACTTTCTACTTTCTGTACTTTCTACTACCCTATTCCAGCAGAGGGGGAGAGAAGAAAAGCGTGTGGATTTGATAGATTCATCCAGGTTTGGTTATGGGTGTAAGGTATGGGGATCCTCCAAATGATTCCACGTTTCCAGCTTGGCCCGTGGGTAAGTGGTAACACTGTTAATCCAAATGGGAAGCACAAGAGGAGGAGCAGAGGGAGGGAGACAGGCAAGATGACCTCAGACTTGGACATGCTGAGTTTGCAGTGCTATGGTACATCTAGAAATGCAATTATTTAGGAGGCAACTAGAAACATATGTCTGAAGTTTAGGAACAAAAGAAAGCTGGAGAACAGGACAAAGGTGAAGGTTAGAATTATAGGGATAGATCAGATGGTTCAGGGAGGAGGGTAGACCAAGGACGCCTCCCTGCTGATCAGCCCTTGTGCGAGCAGGAGGAGCAGGGGGCAGTTCTCAGGCTCCTGTCCCCCTCCCCATCTCTGCCTCCAAACAGTGACTCTTCAGAGAGTGGCATGCTGTCCCGTCTGGGTGACCTGCTCTTCTACACGGTTGCTGAGGGACAGGAACGAATCCCCATCCACAAGTTCACCACTGTAAGTTCCTCTCCACCTACTCAGGATACTAGTCCCTTAGGATCTCTGGAAACTGGGAAAAGGAAGGTAGGACAGGTACAAGGCAGCTAATGGGCGGCTTCATTATGAGGATGAAAAACAGCTGATGATAGCAGATAGCCTAGGCTGTCCCAGCTAGGGGACAGAAACCAGGGGTTTCTGGGGTTCAGAAACCAGCTGCCTTGATGAAAAAGGGCAGGAAACCCATGTTAGCCTTCAAAATTGTTATACTCCATCCTTTCTTAGTCTGAAAACCCATTTGTTCCACCTGTTGCAGTAGCTAGGGTTGAGTTCATTGTTATCTATTGTGGAAAATGATTAGGATTGGACTGTTGTCCTTGTAGTTGACCTTACCAGGCTTCTTTCCCCGGAAGGCGCTGAAGGCCACCGGACTGCAGACGTCAGATCCCCGGCTCCGGGACTGCATGAGCCTCATGCGCCGCATGGTTCGAGAGTCCAACAGTGGTGGCCTCTTGGACCGAGATCTTTTCCGAAAGTGAGGGCCCAGGAAACATGGGCACCCCCTCTCAAAACTGTTCTGGGGACACAGACTTTAACAGCCGGGAGGGATCCTAGGGATTCAAGTCAACCCCTCACTTAATGTTATTATTTACTGGTTACACAAGCAACACGTGAATATGCCTATACTTATATAAAAAATTCAAACAACAGAGAAATACATGTTCTCTTTTCCCTCTCTCCCCGATCCCAGTCCCTTTTTCCAGAAGTAAACAGATTAGTAGGTATCTTCTAGGTAATGTCCTATGCATATCCATATGCACATGTAAACATTTAAGATTTAAAATATAAAACTGACCTACTATACAGATTATTCATGTTTTTTTGTTCCTCCCATCCCAGGACATTATGTCTTGGAATATCTTTCCCTGTCATTACAGCCCCTCATTTTAGAGGCATAGAAACAAGACCCAGAAAGATCCAGTGATAGACCAAAGGGGACACAGCTGTTGGTCCCAAACCACGACCACTCACACTCACACGTTTTATTCCCAAGCCCCATGCCTCACATGAGTCACAGCCGTGTCTCTCCAGCCCTCTAACCCAGTCATGTCTGGGATCCAGGTGTGTGAGCAGCAACATTGTGTTACTGACTCAGGCCTTCCGGAAGAAGTTTGTCATTCCTGATTTTGAGGAGTTCACGAGCCACGTGGACCGCATCTTTGAGGATGCCAAAGAGCTCACTGGAGGCGAGGTGAGGGCCAGGGTGCTGGGCCAGGCATACTTTGCTTCTCGGGGATTTCCTGGCGCTGGAAACCCAACTGACAAGAGATGAGAAGCAGAACCTCTAAAAGTGGGGGACAGGGGCTTTATGTATTTTTACCTGTGATTTCTAGAGCAAGTGAGGGAATCTGATGTTTTTTTGGAGACAACTGACATAAGGGTTCAATAGAACTTTGAAAGAGACTATAGGGTTGTTGAGCCTAAGAAGAGAAAGGAAAGCTAACCCAGTATTCTCTTTGTATTAATACCTTTTATGCGCTTGACTGATATCTCTATAGGAGTGGGTCTGCAGAAGGGTAAGGCCTAGGACTTAAGGCTTCGGTGTCTCTAGGAACACCAGGAATGAGGGAACCCTCTTGTCCTGCAGAAGTCGGAATTTTAGCTCTTATCTAAAAGATTCTCCTGATCTGACCCTCAGCTCTGTTCCCCCCTCCATGTCCGTTTCTCCATTCTGTCTGTTTTCCCTACCCGCCCCTACCCAGGTGGCAGCCTACATCCCTCAGCTGGCCAAGTCAAACCCGGGCCTGTGGGGCGTCTCGCTGTGCACCGTGGATGGCCAGCGGTGAGGAGCGGGCGAGGGCGGGCGCGGGCGCCGGTGCAGGGCAGGGGCCAACCCGTCACGGCCCGTCTGCCCCCAGGCATTCCGTGGGCCACACGAAGGTCCCCTTCTGCCTGCAGTCCTGCGTGAAGCCCCTCACCTACGCCATCTCCATAAGCACCCTGGGCACGGACTACGTGCACAGGTTCGTGGGCAAGGAGCCCAGCGGCCTGCGCTACAACACGCTCTCCCTCAATGAGGAAGGTGAGCACCCCCTGGGCCCAGACCAGACTCACAGCTGCCCCTTCCTGTCCCAGCCCTCTCCCAAGGGCTTGTGCTGCTTTGCCCTTCCTTTTTTTCTCTTTGGCTGCAGTGGGTCCTCCCTGCTGTGCTGACTTTCCCCAGCGTGGCGGTGGGGCTGCTCCAGCTGCGGTGCGCTGTCCTCAGGGCGGTGGCTTCCCTTGCGGAGCACGGGCCCTGGGGCACCCCGTCTTCAGCAGCAGCAGCGCTCGGGCTCAGGAATTGCAGCGCACGGCCTTAGTTACCTTGTGACATGTGCAGTCTTCCTGAACTGGGGATCCAGCCCGTGCCCCCTGCATTGGTGGGGGGATTCTGTACCACTGGGCCACCAGGGAAGTCCTCTGGCCTTCCTGCCCAGCTCTGTCACGCCGTCCTCCCCAGCAAAGAACCCTTTCCCATCTACCCTGCAGAGTGGGCAGGCTGTAAAGGTTTCACTCAGGGGCTGATAAGACTCTGGGTGGTTTGTGCTTCCCCAGGAATCCCCCATAACCCCATGGTCAATGCTGGCGCCATTGTCGTGAGCTCCCTGATCAAGGTCAGTGCTGCCTGGGCTTCTGGAAGGCACTGCTCTCTAGCTGTCCTTTATATCTGCCTGTCTCTCCAGGGAGACTGGTGGGGCCTTGCTTCCTTTGAGGGTGCCCAGGGGGCAGTGAAGACACAGCAGGGACTCATAAATTATGCCGAGGACATTAGTAAGAGGAACTGTATCCCTGCCCCCACCCCTGAGTCTGGAGCCCAGAGCTTCCTGGCCCAGAGAGAAGACAGCAGGTCCTGACCCCAGCCTAGGACCACGGGCCAAATGCCAGACACAAGGGGAGGACAGCTCTTCTGGGTACTGATTGGCCACTTCTGGGTGAGGGACACAAGGAAAGAAGGGTGAATGGCCAGACCAGGGCAGCTATTCACGTCACCTGGAGCTGTGAGCTGGCCTTGAGCAAGGATGTCAGGCCAGCCTGTCAGCTGTAGGCCTCCCAGGGCTTGAGCAAGAACCTGAGAGCAGCGTGGGCAGCAACAATCCAGAGCCAATCACAGCCCCTCCCGAGGAAGGTGGTGTTAGGAGCCCTCCCCCAGGGACCCGGGTGTCAGAGTTCCTGCTGTGTTGACACTGTAGTTGACACAGACAGGAAGCAATTGGAGGTTTGGGGCGGGGACCAGGCTCTCCCCTTGCTCTGGGATCACTCTGTCTACAACCCTGTATCTGGGACCTGCCCCATCCCGTTCCCATCTAAACAGGCCCTAGTGACATGACCCTCAGCTAAAATCTTTCACTTTACTTCAATTATCAATACAGTTTATACAGTTGAGAATTACAGTGTTTGCCGCACACACCCTCCTCCCTTTCCCATCACTCACTCCAGCCTTGGAGATGGCTGTGGGCGTCAGGGATAGGAGAGTAAGGCTCCAGCAGGGGCATAAGCAATGAGGATGGGGCGCAGGAGGAGGGGCGGGGCTTGGGGACGGGATGGGAAGCAGGAACATGGAACTGGCAGTGAGGGATGAGGACTGGCGTTGAGAATGGAGATGGGAGTGAAACTCAGGGACGGGTGAGGCCCGCAGATGGGGTGAAAGTACCTGGGCTCATTACTTGATCATAAACTCTAAATGGTTTTTAAAATCACTACGTAGACATGGATACAGAAACTCTCAGTTTGAAAAAAAAAGCCATTGTACAACGCAACACATGCTGAGTAGCAAAACCAGTCTAACAGTTTGTCTCCGCTAGGTCCTTCTGGGCTGCCCTGTCAGCCTCCTAGGCTTAGAACACTGACAGCTCTTTTCATTGCCTTGCAGATGGACTGTAACATAGCAGAAAAGTTTGACTTTGTAAGTTCCCTCGCTGCTCAGCCCCTGGCTGCTCTTCTCCGTGGCAAGGTGTCCATTCCAGCTGCCCCAGTGCCTGGCTTTAACCCCACTTTGATGGTGCACCAGCCGGTACTGGAAGCCTTATTTCCAGAAGTGTGGGCATCTGGTGTCAGGGAGGAAGAAGCCCTTCAGACTCCCTGTTGGGATAAGGCCTGAGGCTCCCAGAAGCCTGTGTGTGTTCACTAGGGGTCCTCATGCATGTGGTGCCTCCCATGCGCCCTCTTCTCTTCCAGGTCTTGCAATATCTGAACAAAATGGCTGGGAATGAATACATGGGTTTCAGCAATGCCACGTAAGGCCCTGTCCACAGGACTGGCTAAATGTGTGTGGGGGTGTTCTGAGTGTGTTCCCCCACCTGCTGGGGGGCGCCGTGGGGGGACATGGTGAATCAAGGAGGAGGACAGAGAGAATGTTAGGAGGAAGGGATCCCAGGGGAACTCTGACCTCCCAGCTTCCTGCCTGCCCCATCCTCGACGTTTGTTTGCTTTGTAAAAGAATTTGTTCCATTTCTGTTTAGTACTTAATGTGAAAGACAGCGTGAGAGTCTGCACCTGGGCCCTTTCTTGCCAAGCTTCACGAGGCCCAAAACGCCGTTTTCCGAGGCTAGGTGACCACACCATGGCGTTTGGTTGTGTTTTTCCCCATAACGCTGGGCCCGGCGCTGGCGTAGGCTCAGACACTTCCTCCAGTGCCGCTGGGAGAATCTGTGAAAGGGCTGACTTAGCTTGACGTGTGCCATCTAGTTTTCTCGCTCAGGGAAGGTATTTTCCCCCTTCTCCTCACACCCATCTTTCAAATGTCAACTACTAAACTGGGCGTCTGCTTCAGATTCCAGTCAGAGAAGGAAACGGGGGATCGCAATTATGCCATCGGGTATTATCTGAAGGAAAAGAAGGTAACCGGGAGAGGCGGGAGAGCAGGCCCCTGGGGACCCTGCGGCCGGTGGTAGGGCAGCGTGACGGGGACTGCTGATGGCTCCCTCCTCTCCTTCCTCGCAGTGCTTTCCTAAAGGGGTGGACATGATGGCTGCCCTTGATCTCTACTTCCAGGTGAGCAAACGCCGCCACTCCGCCCAAGGCCGAGGGAATACGACAGACCGCCTTCCTTCCTGTGACCCCCGAGATGGTCACCAGGGGTGCCGGGGTCCTTCAGAAACACCAGGGCAGTCTGTTGAGGGGTCAGGGTGTCAGGAACGCCGCTCCACACCTCAGCTCCGCCCCGTCCCCACAGCTGTGCTCCGTGGAGGTGACCTGCGAATCGGGCAGCGTCATGGCGGCCACCCTGGCCAATGGCGGCATCTGCCCCATCACCGGGGAGAGCGTGCTAAGCGCCGAAGCCGTCCGCAACACCCTCAGCCTCATGCACTCCTGCGGCATGTACGACTTCTCGGGCCAGTTTGCCTTCCACGTGAGTGCGTCTGGCCCTGCCATCCATTCGTCACGGGCCCAGAGCCAAGGAGAGGCGCTGAGTCTGAAGGTGGAGAGGTGGCCCTGTCTTCCTGCCTCTCACTAACCTCCAGCCGGGCAATTCAGGCCGAGAACCCTCAGGGGACTTTGCCAAACACAGCAGGCCCCTCAAACACTTGAACGCAGGCGGGTACAATTTCAGAAGCACTCCTCTGCCGCCCTTCACATGGCTGCAGACTCTTCAGGTCTCATGCAGGCGGTCACTTCCAGAGAGGCTTTTCTGACCACCCACTTCTCTGCTGGATACATCCCTCCCTCCCACTTCATCCTCAGTCACAGCACCCTGCTCTTTTTCCAGTGTTATCCTAAGTTGTGATTATTTTTGCCTTTGTCTACCTGTTTATTTTTATTTTTGTCTACCTGTTTATTGTCTACCTCCTACCACCAGAATGTAAGTTAACTGACAGGCTTTGTCCTAGCTCTAAGACAGCTTCAGGCACAGAGTAGATAGGTTCCTTACTGAAGCCACAAATTTAAGAGGGCGGGGGAGGACAGGCATAAGAAAAGGTACTTGACAAGCCAACAGTTTGAGATGGGCGTGGCCTTGCCCATGCAGTCATTTGGGATTGGCTAACTTGTTAACCCGGAGTTGGGGCATCTCTGGTTCATCCTCAGTTCCAACTTTGTCCCTAAGGTGGGCCTGCCGGCCAAATCAGCTGTGTCAGGAGCCGTCCTCCTGGTGGTGCCCAACGTCATGGGCATGATGTGTCTGTCACCTCCACTGGACAAGCTGGGGAACAGCTACAGGGGGGTCAACTTCTGCCAAGTAAGTTACTTTGCATATAGTACTTCCTATTTTTGAATGAGAAAATAAAGCAATTTTGATCTCCTCCTAAGTGCAGGGAGGGAGTAAACAGTCTCCTTGCCTTACAATTCTAGAGGTTGGTGTCTCTCTTCAATTTCCACAACTACGATAACCTGAGGCACTGCGCTCGAAAATTAGACCCACGGCGCGAAGGGGGAGAAGTCCGGGTAAGGAAGACCCTGGGAGGGGGGGACTCATAAGATTGTTTCAGAGAACATTATGTAACACTTCAGTAAAACCCTAGGCTAAGCTAACCCCTAAGGCTAACCCGTGAGGGAGGCTGACTGGGAAGAGCTGGGCATGGGTGGGTTCAAAGTCACAGTTCATCTCAGGTGGGTCTGATTTGTTTTCCAGAACAAGACTGTGGTCAACCTGTTATTTGCTGCCTCTAGTGGAGATGTCTCAGCTCTTCGAAGGTACTTCTCTGACCAAATGAACACAAAAAAGTACTCCTAGTCAGAGATCTCATCAGCCGTCAACATAGCCAGATAGTTAAGTGCCTCAGCCTCACAGTCAGACTGAATGGTCAGAGGCTGTATTTAAAGGAGGTTTTCTCTTTACAGTGACTGCCATGTGATAAGAACTTAATTAATGGTAGTCACTGTTGTGATTAATCTGGGTGATAAAAGCAGAGTCCGAGGAGGTCGGTAAGGACCTTGCCTCAAATGGACTACCAGCGTCAATGAGTCTGTCCTGGGCACCTCCTACAGGTAGGCAGTGATGTTCCCGCAACCATCACACGCCCACCTGACAGGAGCTGGCAGTCTCATCAGATGGACAACACAGACTGTGCAGAGTCCGCAGATCTCGTCCTAAGCTCTGTCTTGCTTCTTCTGGAACTCATCCAGTCTGACCCCACTTGAGAAAGGCCACCACTGACTCCGGGCTGATCTGGGCAACGCCAGCTACTTTCTACTCCCCTTTAGGTTTGCCTTGTCGGCCATGGATATGGAGCAGAAAGACTATGACTCCCGCACCGCCCTGCACGTTGCTGCTGCTGAAGGTATCTGAAGGTTAAAAATAAGAGGGGAAGCAGATCCCAAGACCTTTCTTTTCTACCAAGAGTACCCCCATTACGTGTGCCCTCAAGGTTACAGAGGCAACAGCTAGTTTTGTCTGGGTGGCCCCCAGTGTGCAGGCTGTTACTGGGTGCTGCAGGGAGCAGAACTGGGAAGAAGCCTTCCCCCGCCCCTTCCAGTTCAGACTCCAGTGGAGTGTGGAGTGTCTGCATTCGTGCTAACACCAAAGCATTAGGATCTGTACCCTCTCGTGTTCCTTCTGCCCATGTTCCTAGGACACATTGAAGTTGTTAAATTCCTGATTGAGGCCTGCAAAGTGAATCCTTTTGTCAAGGACAGGTGAGTAGGGTTAAGCTAAAGTTGCAGGGGGGGGGGGGTTCAGAAAATGGGCGGCAACCTCCCCACCTCTGCGCTCCGGCCACCGGTCAGGCGGGTAACCGGGGCGGTCTCGGTTCCTCTCAGGTGGGGCAACACCCCCCTGGACGATGCGGTGCAGTTCAACCACCTGGAGGTGGCGAGACTGCTGCAAGACTACCAGGAGTCTTACACACCGTCTGAGACCTGGGCCGAGGCTGCAGCGGAGGCCCTGTCCAAAGAGAACTTAGAGAGCATGGTGTGAGCATGGGGCATGCATGGTCCCTGCCCAAGAAAAAGCACGAGCTGGCCACACACTTAACATATAACCACCAAACATGCTACGGAGGGTCGCACGGCTTCAGTGGAGACCAGGACTAAGGCCAGTGCTTTTTGTGAAAGAGCTGAAATACCCCGTTCCCTTGGCAGAAAAAGGATAGAGAAGTGCCTTTTGTGGACCCCTGCAGTAGAGCTACCTGCAAAGACTGTGGGCTTCCTCTAAGTACAGACTAATGGCTTAGCCCACTGCAGATCATCCCAGGTCTTCACGCAGGTCCCCTCTTCTCTCCGAAGAAGCCATTCTGAGAGAGTGTCCAGCGGGGGGCTCTAGCCACCCTACACGTGTGTATATACACAGAGGAAGAGGGGGCTATGTACCGGGCTTTGGTAGTCTGGAGACTTCCCCCTTGGCCAGAAGTGCTGCTGCTGCTAATAGCAATTTTATAGACAGAGGAAGTATTTTGTGCTCAAATAAACTTTAATCACACAAATTATTTTTGCCAGACCCAGTCCTCTTTCTCCCCTAGGGCCACCCAGCTGCATCACCATCATAAAGGTATTGTAGAGTAAGATGGAACCACAGGGTCAGACAGAGCCCAAAGAATACATATTTCACATACATACTCACCCCACTAGGTTTTCCTCAATCCCAAATACTGCTTTAGATTAAGTGTATTCCGCTGCCAAGTGGGGGCAACTGCTTGGGTCTGAACAAACCCCCAAGTGAATTGTGTAACACCTCAGGCCTCCTTCCTTGCTCTGGAAGTCAAAACTGTGGCTGAAATGAAGATGGACTGCCTGGAGAAAAAAGTTTCTAGCACTAATTCCCTCAATATCCCCCATGTGTCTCTTCCCCTTTGGTCATGATTGTAACTGGTCCAGTGATTGCAACAGATGACCAGGTTATCAGAGGTCTGCGATTGAGGCAGATGGACTCAGGGTGAGGAGCCCTGCAGCTGTGTGAGGCTGAGTCTTAACACTGAGGCATCAGGGAAGGAGGGCTCTGTTCTCATCCTGACACGGTCAGTAAAGCACTTCCCGAGGGAGCCAGAGCCCAAACTCTACATGCTATACAGAAAGGGCCAAGTCACTCACGGTGCCACTCCTCCAGCCAGAGGTAGAAAGGATTTACTCTGGGAAAATTTAGGTAGAGCCCCCAAAACAAACGAGTTACATGTGGGCAGAGGGAGGGAGAGGTAGTGCAGTGACGAAATTCAAACAAAGCTGAAGGGTAAGACCCCCCCGGACTGAATACAGTCTGAGAAAGACCGGGACACAGGGAGGCAGAGTGAGTGAAGGATGCAAGTCAGAGAAAGTACATTCATAGTAGCCTAGGAAACTGGCAGTAGTTTGGGGGAGGGGAGAGCGGGGCCATATGCCTAGCTTTCACAAAGTAGGAGAAAGGAAGATGACAAATATTGCACAGAGGACCCGTCACTGAATTTTGGGAGCCAGCGGTTTCTTCGGGCACAGTTAAAAGGTTTCAGACACTTAGAGCAGGAGGCAGGCCAAGAGAGTGATTAGGGACTCCAGTCATGGACATACTAGAGGCCTTCAGGCACCTCAAGCCCTGAATGGGTCAGCAGCTCTCCATCCCAAAGGGCAAAGGCAGGCACCACTGGACCCCGGAAATCTGTCTGTAGTGTGTGGACCACAGCAATCCGGCTCACATCCACCAGGCTCAGCTTCTGGGCCTCATACTCCAGCAGCAGCCCCACCTTCTCTGGCTGCCCCATGCCCTCAACTGGGGCTTTCTCGTTGGCCAACATGGTGTGCCACTTGCGCTGAGCATAGGTGAACACCCAGGAACGATCGTCAACACCGATGCAGCTATCGCGAGACATGTCCACATCTGCCACTCCTATCCGGAACTGCTGGGAGCGCTTCACTGTCACCTCCCAGTAATGCCTGCCGCTGGTGACAGCTGTGTCTGCCAGCACAACTGCCCACTCCCGGAAGCGCTCCACGTTAAGGGCCAATTTCGTGGGCTCCAATCCCACCATGCCGTATTTGACACCTGTGTCACCTTTGAAGAGTAACAGGCTGCTGTGGGCTGTCTTTTCTTCCAATTTGAAACTGATGCCTGCGGGCAGAGCAAAAAGACTGGATGGTGACGTGAGCTAGAACTCTAGAACGGATACAAGCCGATGTCTAACAGGCAGACAAACCACGAGGAAACACGTTAGAGTCAGAATGTCGAACGGACAAGAGAGCGGGGGCGCTTTAGTAGGGGCAGCCCGAGAAGCCGAAAAACTCAGACTGGAGAAACCGTGTAATTTAAAGAAACCAGAGAGTGTCCCGCGTTTGCAACGCAGGTGGAGGACGGGAATGAGTCGAAGGGGCTGGGGCTGCTTCTCCCGCGGGCTCCAGGAATATCAGACGGAAACTATTTTGGACGTAAAAGAGAGTAAAAGGATAGAATCCTACCTCTGCGGGCTTCCGCGGCGGCAACCCCCAATCGTTTGGCTCCCCTGCGGCACAGGCACAACGAACGTGCAAAGGGGAGCGCCATCTTGTGCCGCGGATGAACAGGGCACGCCCCCAGCTGAGACCCCGCTCCACCTGCCCGCCTGCGGCCCTCGCACGTGGCGCCCGAGAGCGCGCCGCGCCGTGTGATGACGTAGGGAGCCGCCATCTTAATGAGCTCTGTTTCTGTTACCTCGGGGGTTGGTTCATCGGATTTTTTGCGGAGAGGAATGCTGTTCTTATTTTAAATAAATAGGACGTTTAGAAAGTGTAACAAGATGGTTATAAGTACAGATTCTAGAATTAAACAATGATTGGGTTCGAGCCCGCCACCTGTGTGGTTGTTGTTAAGTCGCTCCGTCGTGTCCGACTCTGTGACCCCATGGACCGCAGCACGCCAGGCCTCCCTGCCCATCACCAACTCAGACAGCTTGCTCAAACTGATGTCCATCGAGTATGTGATGTCATCCAACCCTCTCATCCTCTGCCGTCCCCTTCTCCTCTTGCCTTCAATCTTTCCCAGCATCAGGGTCTTTTCAAATGAGTCAGTTCTTCACATCAGGTGGCCAAAGTATTGGAGCTTCAGCTTCAGCATCAGTCCTTCCAATTAATATTCAGGACTGATTTCCTTTAGGATTGACTGGTTGGATCTCCTCGCAGTCCACGGGACCCTCAAAAGTCTTCTCCAACACCACAGTTCCAAACCACTTAATTTTTCTGTGCCATAATAGTCTCATTGGAAAAAAAAAAAAAGGCTAGCTGTCAGCCATAGTAAAAAAGTTAAGTGAGAGAATACCCTAGAGTACATCTTGACAAATAACAACCACTGTGTACTTGGCGGTTGTTAACAATAAATACTAATAAATGTTGGTTTTGTGTTTTCAGGGCTGGCAAGGGAAGCTTTAACTCCATATTTGGTTTTCTCAGCTTACCCCAAAATATCACTATTTTGGTTCAGAATGGATCAGTTAAGTGGGTGATTATGGAGGGCCTACATTTTGAACGTTTTTATTTGCTTGAGTCTCTATATCCCTGCTTTCTAGGATTATAAAGGCTCTTCTCAACACTCTACTGGCCACCCAAATAACATCCCATTGATGCTGACCAGGGTTCTGTGGGGCTCCCAGGCACAGAGGCCTTTTTGTCCCCATTTCTTGTAAACATGACTCCAGCTTCCATGACTTGAGTTCCAAAGGGCAGACCAGCCACAAAACCACCTGAGGCAAGATTAAAGGGACTGGAGAAGCTCATCAAGATTAGGAGACTGGTTGCTAAAACCAGCACACACCCTATTACTGTCAACAACCCCACTCTTTTGAAACTTTGCAAAGACAGAAGCATGTGCAACTTACTGCCTTGATTCTTATCACATACACTTGCCTAACTATATAACCTCTTCCTACACACTGGAGGGCTAGGGGGAAAGGGGAGTGGGACAGTTCTTGAGGCATTAGCCTACTGCAGTCCCCCTTTGCCTGGCAAAGAAATAAAACCACTCTTCTCCATAACTCCAGCTCCCTATTTTTGTTTGGCATTAGCACACAGACAGCCAAGATTCTGGCATCACCATCTTCCTCCTATTCCCCCGCAAAAGGGATTTCAGATCTTTCAGCGTCTAATTTACCAAAAATTATTCTCTTATTCCAGAGTTCCAACTACTGGGCCTGTGGCGATGTCCCTAGTTCAGGCCACTGTCATCCTTGACCTGAACGGGGACTTTCTTGTTTTAAATGTAATATGGCCGCCTCTAAGTTGGTCTCCCAACTTCCCGCTGGGACTCCCAACTGTCCTCCAGTGTCCACGCTACAGTCAGAGTGAATTTTTAAAGTTCTGTTCACTTGGTTCTGGCTGTGCTGGGTTGTCACTGCTGTGTGGGCTTTCCTCTGCTTGCTGTGAGCAGGGGCTGCTCTGTGGTCCCCGTGCCACGGTTCCTCACTGCGGCGGCTTCTCTCGTGGAGGGGGTTTCCGTTATTGCAGCTCAAGGCCTCTAGAGCACAGGGTCAGTAGCTGTGGTGCTCAGGCTTAGCTGCTCCGCGACACGTGGCCCTTCCCGGATCGGGGACCAAACCCGCGTCTCCTGCACTGGCAGGTGGATTGTTCATAACTGAGCCAGCGGGGAAGCCTCAGGATGATATTTTAAAATCACAGATCTGTTCATGCCATGCTACTTTTGTCTTTTGATTTTTGTTTGTTTTTTCTCTACTTAAATGTTTGACTATGCCTGCATCAAATTCCCTTGCACTGTGACAAGGTTTTACACGATATGACTGCTGCCTACCATCTTTTCCCCACAAAGCACAGTTCTTCTTTCAAAAGTCTGTGAATCTAGCGGGAAGGTTGATGAGAATATTGGCAGCTGCGTTGTCATGGACTATGTGCTGTGACTGAAGTGGTTATAGGATCCTCAGGAAGCAAGGAGAAGCCTCTGGTTGAGTAGTACATGAGGGACTGTTGGCAAGAGCCTTCCCAGAAGCCATTATCTGTGGCTTGCAAAGCAAAGGTGGTTAAGCTAATTTTGCTTTCCTAAACAAACTGTCTCTTCCTTTATCCCTTGAGTTGGTGAAGTGCAACCCACAATGGTGCCCAGGCCAGAAACCTGGAAGTCCTTGACTTCTTTGTCTCCCTCACTTCTTAGTTCAGTTCAGTCGCTTAGTCGTCTCTGACTCTTTGCGACCCCATGGACTGCAGCACGCCAGGCTTCTCTGTCCATCATCAACTCCCGGAGCTTGCTCAAACTCATGGCCATTGAGACGGTGATGATATCCAACCGTCTTATCCTCTGTCATCCCCTTCTCCTCCTGCCCCCAATCCCTCCCAGCATCAGGGTCTTTTCCAATGAATCCGTTCTTCACATCAGGTGGCCAGAGTATTGGAGTTTCAGCTTCAACATCAGTCTTTCAAATGAATATTCAGGACTGATTTCCTTTAGGATGGACTGTTTGCATCTCCTTGCAGTCCAAGGGACTCTCAAGAGTCTTCTCCAACACCACAGTTCAGAAGCATCAATTCTTCAGCACTCAGCTTGCTTTGTAGCCCAATTCTCACATCCATACATGACTACTGGAAAAACCATAGCTTTAACTAGATGGATCTTTGTTGGCAAAGTAATGTCTCTGCTTTTTAATATGCTGTCTAGGTTGGTCGTAGCTTTTCTTCCAAGGAGCAAGCGTCTTTTAATTTCATGACTGCAGTCACCATCTGCAGTGATTTTGGAGCCCAAGAAAATAAAGTCTGTCACTGTTTCCATTGTTTCCCCATCTATTTGCCATGAAGTGATGGGACCAGATGCCATGATCTTAGTTTTATGAATGTTGAGTTTCAAGCCAACTTTTTCACTGTCATCAAGAGGCTCTTTAGTTCTTCTTCGATTTCTGCCATAAAGGTGGTGTCATCTGAGTATCTGAGATTGTTGATATTTCTCCCAGAAATCTTGATTCCAGCTTCTCACATATCCGATTGTTATTAAATCCCTCTCACATTTCTCCCCTGGTCTGCTGCATTGGCTTTGCACCTGGTCTTCCATTCTCCTCAGTGAGGCTGAGGGGACATTTACAGAGACTAGCCCACCCCTTAGGCTGTGAATCCACGAGGGGCTGTAAGTCCCCTGTTCTCTGTGCTCCTGGGCCTCAGTATCTCCTCAGAACAGAGTAAGTGTTCGCTTTTTGAAAGAAGGCATACATAAGGGAGTTTTGTGCCCACGTTCTTGCATGCACTATCTCATTCCTTCCACCAGGGGTCAGCCTGGCTCAGCCTTTCCATCCCTATTAGGGTGTGAGAAGAGAGGTTTCCATTCTTTTCAAGACCAGAAGCACAGGTGTGAAGGTGACTTTTCCTTCAGCAGAGTCATCCTCTCCCAGGTGGCGCTAGTGGTAAAGAACTCACCTGCCAATGCAGGAGACAGGAGATGCGGGTTTGATCCCTCGGTCAGGAAGATCCCTTGGAAGAGGGCATCGCGACCCGCTCCAGAATTCTTACCTGGAGAATCCCATCAAGCTAGGAGCCTGGCCGGCTACCATCTATAGACTCACCAAGAATCGGACAGGACTGAATCGACTTAACACAGCACTCAATAATGAGGAAAGTTCCAGAGTTGTGTTTCTGTAGGACTTCTCCTGTTCCTCCTGGTCCTGAGAGCTGAAGTGATCACTCCATGTGCCTCAACTGTCAGAACACAACTGTATCACTTTATTCCCTGCTCAGGGAATAGTTTCTTACCTGTTATCTCTTGGATTATTTCACTTTTACAGACTATCTATCTGATAAACTCACTTTCATTCTGTTAATCTATCTGCCTCATTGCTAATGGACAAGTAATTAACTCTTGAACATTTCCATGCATAATAAACAATTAGGAAGAGACAGAATTTTACTTGAGAAAGAAGGAAAAGACATTTAAGCTAGAGGGACCAGCTTAGGATAAAGCACTGGCTTATGAAATAGAGTGGGTGTTAGACGAACAACAAGAAGCACAGTATTCCCAGAGTCACATGCTCGGGAGATAAGGAGAGGAGTTAGAAAAGTTGATGCCGAATGATGAAGAGTCATGTGTGCCCTGATAAGAATGTTTTTCAGGAATGCAAGAGCTGTTAAAGGGAACACAGTGTAATAACAAATTACAGGTCCTTTTTCAAACACAGAGCTGACAGCAACATGGAAAGTGAATTGGAGGGGATAAGACTAGAAACAGTTAAGCAGAGTCCAAAGCCTCTGGGAGTCTTTGGTGTGGGCTCAGCTGTCCAGAAAGTAGAACTGATGGAACTGTGGTTATTGTTAGATGGGATTGAGAGGCAGGGGGAGGAAACTTGATTCATAGGTTTCTGACTTAATGAGAGGATACAGCCAGGGAAGGGGGGCAAGAGAAACCCAAGAGAGAGGGGATATATGTATACATATAGCTGATTCACTTCATTGTATAGCAGAAACTAGCACAACATTATAAAGCAACTATACTCTAATAAAAAAATTTTAATGAGGGGATACACAGGGAAAAACATGCTTGGATGGGGAAAGATAATTAATTCTGTTTTGAGCAGGCTGAATTTGTGATCTGAGGGACACCCAAGTAGGTAAAGACATTCTGTAGGTATATGGATATAAATTTCAAGGGAGGGGACGACTTAGATGAAGTCATCCAAGGAGAGGATGTAAACTAGAGTAAGTAGGGAATAAGCTGAAGGTGAGATCCTAGGGAGTACCAGTATCTGAGATACAAAGGTGCTTAGAACGGGACCTGACCCATAGCAAGCATTGGTCTGCCTGGCTTGGGTTGTATCTGACTCCACAGAAAAAAAAGTAGAGAAGGAGGCAAGGAGAGGGTCAGTTCAGTTCAGTCGCTCAGTCATTTCCAACTCTGCAACCCTATGGACTGCATGCAGCACGCCAGGATTCCCTGTCCATCCCAACTCCCCGAGCTTGCTCAAACTCATGTCCTTTAAGTCGGTGATGCCATCCAACCCTCTCATCCTCTGTCATCCCCTTGTCCTCCCGCCTTCAATCTTTCCCAGCATCAGGGTCTTTTCCAATGAGTCAGTTCTTCGAATCAGGTGGCCAAAGTATTGGACTTTCAGCTTCAGCATCAGTCCTTCCAAGGACAGGGTAGACTAGACCATTTACTCTATTTCTTGGATTATCCTGTTTCTAACACACAAGGGCCCTGGCCTGATCCAAGTGCTAATTGGAGCCCTTAAATATGAGTGGGAGAGGGATGATGCCCTCAGAGCTTGGTGATTGTTCTGGACTTTGCCAGGAGTCAGCAGTCAGCAAAGCATTACCAGAGAAAGAGAGAGAAGGGGGGCCCTCAGGAGCTAGCCAAAGGGGCTGCTAGGCTAGCTTGTGCTGTGCTGGGGCCTTTGTCCTACTGAAACTGTCCACACAATGGAGCTGGGTCAAATGCTGACCTGGCATTCTAAGTACAGGGCTGGGATGGAGATTCCACGTGGTGGGAGCAGAGACGGATGGTCACCCAGCCCCTCAGTACTGCATCACTATTTACCCACACTGTAATTGCTAAAGAGGATGGTTCATACTTGATAACCATGAAATTGTGTTTATATCTGATTAATTCATGAATCGGTTCATTTATACTTCAAGGCAGTCAACTTAACATGGATGTATTGCTCAGGTGTATATCATCCTATCCTCATACAATCCTGTATGATCAACAAAGTGGATTTTTGGGGTTTCTATTTTTTTTATTTCTTTCTAATTGAAGGATAAATGTTTTACAATATCGTGCTGGTTTCTGCCATACATTAACATGCATCAGCCATAGGTATACATATGTACCCTCCTTGAATCTCCCTCCCACCTCCCACCTCATCCCACCCCTCTCTGCCCTCACAGAACACTGAGTCATACATCAGAATTCCCACCGTCTATCCGTTTTACATATGATAGTGTGTATATTCCCATGCTGCTCCCCCCAGGAGGCAGTGAGGGACAGGGAGGCCAGGCGTGCTGCAGTCCACCGGGTCGCGAGAGTCAGACACGACTGAGCAACCGAACAACTCTCTCCATTTGTCAGCAAAGTAGATTTTTCATGGAACTCAAACTTGGGTTGTTCTTTGGGTCCAGGGGATACAGGGTGGCTAGGGAGTAGCTTCAGAAAGGTAGGGAGTCGGTCCTAGGCAACCTCAGAGGTAGCTGTAGTCATCACACAGGACCCCTGTACAGAAATGAAGCAAGGCAGATTGCTCGGCTACAGACTCACTTGCTCCTTGGTCGTGTGGATTATGCTCCCACGGCACCTCCGTGGGACAGAAGTGGGGTCTTCTGACGTGGGGAGTAAACATAGGCTCAGAGCCCCAGGAACAGAAATAAGTTGAAAGGCTGATGGTTAGTAACCAAAAATAACTGAATCTAAGTGTAGAGATAGAGGAGACTCTAGAAGGGATTACTATCACAAGCCATTAAAACTTGAAATAACTTTGCAACTACCCCAGGTTTGTTATCTTACAAATTCCTTTTCTCCATTTCCATAGTTCCTAGTGGAAAAAACGTCAAAAATGTTTACAAGAGGCTTCCCTGGTGACTCAGTGGTAAAGAATCCGCCTGCCAACGCAGGAGAAGCCTTGCCTGGTCGGGAAGACCCCCGAGCCGCCCAGGAGCAACCAAGCCCGTGCGCATGCGCCGCCGTTACTGCGCCTGCGCCCTGGAGGCCGGGCGCGGCCGCCGCTGCGCGCACGTGCCGCACCCGCTGGTCCCGGGCGCCCGGGGCCCCCAGCGCTCCGCAGCAGGGGGGGGCCGCCGCAAGGAGCCCCGCACGGCCACGAAGACCCAGTCAGAAGTGCTTATTTTAAAAAATGTTTGTAGGTTTATTAAAGCCAGAAGAGAGAAATGTGGAGAATCCAGGAGTAAACTTTGTTGCCAACCCCCGAAAAGAACTCCCAACACAAGAATGGCGTAGTGGGGAAATCCCTGGCGATCCAATGGTTGGACTCCACACGTCCAATAACGGGGGGGCACGGGTTCAGTCCCTGGTTGGGGAGCTAAGATCCCACATGCCGAGCTGGGCGAGGCCAAAAATAGTGTTTAAACAGAAAGAAGTAGAATGATAGCAAAAAAGTGAACAAACCAGCCAGAAAAGAAGAGCCAGTTGAACACTGCGTGTCCTGGGTGATCCCAGGAGTGTTGACCTAGGAATCCCCTGCAGTCCCATGCAACTCCTCAAAGATGCTTTCCTTTGCCGATTCCAGTGACCCAAGTGCTGGCTCGCCGTTGTGACCTGCTCACGGCCTGACTGTCTATGGTGAGGGATGGACTGTCTTTACCTTGCCTTTCCTAGGATTCTTCTCATTGTCTTACAGATCTGCCCACTAGCTTTCCTCTTTGGCTCTCTGACTCCTGAAACCCAGGCTCATAGCGATGAATAGGAGTGAAACAATGAGTCCCTCCCTTCACTGTGAGCACCCCTGGTTGACTGAAGCCAACCAGAAGGCTGAGAGAGCTTATATTGATTTATTCAGTGAATATTTATTTACTGTATAGTGTGTGTCAAGCACAGGGTTTACAGAATGAACAGATTGACAAGTCCCCTGCCCTCCTGGAGCTTATATCTAGTGGAGATAACTTCCCCACCTAGAAAGTGGTAAAGGCAGGACTTTTGTTGCTCCTGCTGTTATTTATGGATTTCAAGTGCACAGAATAGTCATTTGTTCATGACATCCCCTTCTCCCGATTCCTGTACTTCTCATGGGAACAGCTTGTGGCCTCTATGACGAGCCACCGTGTGGAGATGGTGAAACCTAACAGTGTGTTCCATTCTGCCTTCTCCACCACCACACAGCGCCCATCACTAGATTCCCGACTTCCTCACTAAGCCTGACCACAACTGAATTTCTTTCTCCAAGCTTTTCTTCCCCATCTTGTCCTTTTCCCTCTCCTTGACCACCCTGCTACCCCAGATACCCACATCCCCAGACCTTTCTCTACGGGTCAAGGTTTAAGACTTTAATGTCCTGATCATAGCCAGTTTAGGGGGCATTAGACCCTCCTGCTGCTTCATAGCCAAGACTCAATTTCCTTCCTTCAGTACTTCCTGCTAGGACCTTATGAATTAGGAAAGATGAAGTACAAGCTGATTCTGAGATTTAATTAATAACCTCTCTTCTCCTCTCCCTGGTGGCTCAGATGGTAAAGAATTAGCCTGCAATGTGGGAGACCTGGGTTTGGTCCTTCAGTAGGAAAGATCCCCTGGAGAAGGGAATGGCAACCCATTCCAGTGTTCTGGCCTGGAAAATTCCATGGACAGAGGAGCCTGGCCGGGTACAGTCCATGGGGTTGCAAAGAGTCAGACATGACTGAATGACCAACACTTTCACACTTTGATTTCCTCTCCCAGCTCCCCAACAGCTCTCCCAACCTACCCATGGAAGATAGCTCTTTCCTGCCATCCCTGTTGTTTAAAAGGCCAGGCTGGGACTTTCCTGGCGGCCCAGTGGTTAGGACTCCGTGCTGCCACTGTAGGGGGCATGGGTTCGATCCCTGGTCTGGGAACTAAAACCCCGCAAGCCATGTGATATAGCAAATAAATAAATAATAAAAGTAAAAGGCCAGGCTGAGGGCTTGGAAAGGGAGGTGTTGGCATGGGTCAGGGGTAGGGAGCCCGGGCTCAGAGAAAGCCAGACGCAGCAGAACTATTCTGTCCCAGGGCTGCAGGATCCACAGATTCCAGCCCAAACCAGCCAATGGGAGAAGGCCCCCTAATCCCAGAGAACTAAAGAATTCTCTTCAGTTATCCAGCTTCCCTGCCGGACTCCACTCCTGACCCCCACCCCCACCCTTACCCCTGGCCAGTTCAGAGGAGCCTAGAGGCCCCCAGGAGCATAGCCTCATGCTCTGTGACATGAACTCAGCTTCACTAACCTTCCCAGCAGAGCTGAGGAACGTTCTAATGTAGATGTCAGTCAGGACTATGAACCCCAACTTTGACATGAAGAGAAAGGCAGACTCCTCCAGTCCCCCCGTTCTCGGTCCTTTCTTCTCGGAGCCTCACACCAGCCCTGACCCCATCCCCACCCTCACGCCCGTGGCTCTGCTCCTCTCGCAACTGAGGAGGGAGGGGGAAATGCTGCAGCTTTTTCTGATGCACCAGAGCAGGCCGGCCCGCCGCAGCCGTGAAGGGGTTAAGAGGCTGGGCCGGTCACCTCAGCCTGCCCCTCCCAGGGATTAGAAGTCCTCTATAAAGGGGACTGTCCATCCAGATCAGGCCAGGGGGGTGTCAGGGACCCAGGCGTCGTGCCCATCCCCCCTGCCATGTGGGAGCTGCGGTCAGCCTCCTTCTGGAGGGCCATATTTGCTGAGTTCTTTGCCACCCTCTTCTATGTCTTCTTTGGGCTGGGGGCCTCGCTGCGTTGGACCCCGGGCCCCCTGCACGTCCTGCAGGTGGCTCTGGCCTTCGGCCTGGCCCTGGCGACCCTGGTGCAGGCGGTGGGCCACATCAGCGGCGCCCACGTCAACCCCGCGGTCACTTTCGCCTTCCTGGTGGGCTCCCAGATGTCCCTGCTCCGCGCCATCTGCTACATGGTGGCCCAGCTCCTGGGCGCCGTGGCCGGGGCCGCCGTGCTGTACAGCGTCACCCCGTCGGCCGTCCGAGGAAACCTAGCGCTCAACACGGTAATGGTGGGCCGAGTGGGGCGGGGGACTTGGTGCCTTGACTTCCTCTTGGGCAGGTAAATCAGTTCCTCGGGGGTCTGGGACATTCTGTGTGTGTGTGTGTGGTGTATGGATGTTTAGGGTGGGGAGGATCAACACGTACTGTGGGGGGTGTGGAAGCCATCCAGCCCTGGACCTGAGTTCGGGTCCCCGCTTTTCTTCCAGCTCCTAGCAGGTTCTTGAGGAAACTTATTTTACTTTATGGGGCCTCAGTTTCTCCTCCATGTAAATGGGTACATTTATTTCTACTATGCAGGAATATTAGTAGGAGAAATTAAGGAGCAAATACAACTACTGCGAAGGAGGTGCTAATAGCGTTCCTCTCCAGGGAACGGATGCCATAAAGGGGTTCCTGGGAAGCCGTGAGGAGGTAAGGCTGTGGCGGCCCTGAGACACCGCCTCTCTTCTTCTTCCTCTGCCCAGCTGCACCCTGGGGTGAGCGTGGGCCAGGCCACCATCGTGGAGATCTTCCTGACGCTCCAGTTCGTGCTCTGCATCTTTGCCACGTACGACGAGAGGCGGAATGGCCGAATGGGCTCCGTGGCCCTGGCCGTGGGCTTCTCCCTCACCCTGGGGCACCTCTTTGGGGTAAGCAGGAGAAGGGATTGCAACTTCTTGTTTTAAAATTGCAGGGCCCCCAAACCTTTGCCAACCTCTGAGCATTCTTCCCGCTCACTTCACTGTCAAACATGAACGTGATCCCCCTCCGTCTGTATCAGCACAGAGGAATGAATCCCGCTGTGTTCCCCTCTCTAGCGACAGCTGTAGCTAGTCCTTCTTGACCCCACTGTAGAAAGCGTGCCTCCCGGGAAGGCATGGGCTTTGCCAGGGAACCCACAGCCTGTCCTCCGACGGGCATTAGTGACCCCACTGTGGGACTCCATGCACGCTGGCACCCCTCCTCGCTGCTGGCTGCAGACAAGGTGCCAGTCCTTGGAGGGCGGTGGGTGGGGGGAGAGGAGCTGGGCTGGAGCGGGGGGAAGGTGTCTCAGCGACCTTTGTCTTCGCAGATGTATTATACGGGCGCAGGCATGAACCCTGCCCGCTCCTTCGCTCCTGCCATTCTTACCAGAAACTTCACCAACCACTGGGTGAGTGACAGGAGGAGGGCCAGACCCCGAAGCCCTCCTGGCTGGGTGTGGCCTGCAGGTTCTAGCTTTGGTTCCCGCTTCCTATCTGGATGTGCTGACTCTTCTACCAGCCCTCAGCTGAGGGGGCTGGCACAGAGGTTGCCTGCCTGTGTGAGCAGGGTTCATTATGAACTCTTGCTCATGTCGTTCCTTCACTAGTTAGTCAGGGCTTCTTTTTCTTTTACTAAATATTCGCTGGATTCCAAAGCTAGGAGATATGAGGACAGACTACTGAAGAGGAAGACAAAAGCTTCTGCTCTCAAGAGGCTGGGATATGGATAAGCACAAATGGGCCTTGGCCTTGTCCCTGTTCTAACACGTCACTAGCCTCATGTGTGACCGTGACAGATAACTCAATCCTTCTGCACCTTGGTTTCCTTAACTACAGAACAGGATGTTATGAGAAATAAATGTGAAAATCATATGTATGGAATATTTAGCACAGAATATGATACAGAGTAAGTCCTCAATAAAAAATGGCTATTCTGGTGTTGTCTGGCCCTATGCCAGTCAAGCATATGTAAATAATTCAAAAAATTTTTCAAAGCTGTACACTCATTTTCATGGTAGCATTATCACAATAGCCGAAAGGTGGAAGCAATCCAAGTGCCCCACACAGATGAAAAGGTAAACAAAATGTAGTATATACATACAATGAAGCAGTATTCAGTCTTAAAAAAGAAGGAAATTCTATACATGGTAAATAAAACATGGAGGAACCTTCAGGACATTATGCTCAGTGAAATAAGCCAATCAGAAAAAGACTCATATCATATAATTCTACCTATATGAGGTATTTAGAATGGTCACATTCATTGAAACAAGCAAAATGGTAGGTAACAGGGGCTAGGGAGTGGCGGATATGGGAAGTTGTTTAATAGGTGTTGCGTTTCAGTTTTGTAAGATAAAAAAATTTCTGGAGATGGGCTATACAATAACATGAATATACTGAACACTACTGAACTGTACAATTAGAAACGGTTAAGATGGGAAATTTTATGTTATGTGTAACTGACTACAATTAAAAAGAAATTTCAAAGCAATATGGAGGGACTTCCCTAGTGGCCCACTGGCTAAGACTCTGAACTCCCAATGCAGGGGGCCCAGGTTTGATCCCACGTCAGGGAACTAGATCCTCCACGCTGCAACAAAGACCTTGGGCAGCCAAATAAATAAATATTAAAAGACAAAACAAAAAGCAATATGGAAACTAGTACAAATTGATAGCAAAAAGCAAAAAAATAGAATATACACGTGTTAAGGTATAGGATAAAGGAATAATAAGTCAGAAAGGAAATGAATTCTGAAGTGCAGGCTGTGGAGCAGTCCAGGAGTTAGGGTTAGAACACTGACTTCTGCTTAAACAGCGCCCAGTTGTATGTGCCAAGTGCAGGATGTCTGTCTTAAAACAGTGGGATTGCAAAAAGAGCAACCTTGCTCTTCGTCCGCTGCCCAAACCTGATTATTTTTTTCCTCTTCCTACAGGTGTACTGGGTGGGCCCGGTCATTGGAGCAGGCCTGGGCAGTCTCCTTTATGACTTTCTCCTCTTCCCCCGGCTCAAGAGTGTTTCTGAGAGACTGTCTATTCTCAAGGGTACCAGGCCCAGTGAGTCCAATGGACAACCAGAGGTCACAGGGGAACCTGTTGAACTGAAGACCCAGGCCCTGTAAAAGCTCCAGCTGGATAGAGGGAGCAGGAAGCTTCTGGGTTTACATGGAGGGGCTGAGCCAGCCCCTGGATGAAGAAAGAGACTGTGGGGAGGGGCATGTACTTCTTTATTTTTAAATTTGTGTGTGTGTTTTTCTTGCCTTTTGCCGTGTGAAATCTTTCAAGCTGCATTCCTGAGCTGTTTGGTGCACACTTCCCTTCCTCCCCAGCCCCCTCTCTTCGCCGCTGCGTGTGCATGATTGTGCGTATGACTGTGAGTGAATGTGCCTGTGTCTTGAGTTTGGGGGCTTGGCATGAAAGGTAGGGAACGGAAGAGAGCTGTCACCCTATACCTTCCTCTCCCAACCCACCGCGGTAAGTACAGGGCATGAAGACCTTCAGTTTCTGGCCTTTACCCCGCTGCCAGCCGAGTGTTCAGCTCCAGGTTTCTGAGGGAGCAGGGAAGCATTTCGTTACTCCTCAGAGGAGGCAGACGGAGGGAAGTGGAGGTGACAAGGCGTTCCAAGAGCTGGGAGAAGCAGCTGGGCCTGGTGTAGGTATCAGCCCCAGATTAGGAGGCAGTTGTACCAAGAATTTTGAAGAAGTTAACAGGAGAGTGTAGCCTACTTATCTCAGGGATGCTTGCCCCACGGACTTGGGTGGCAAAATAGCTCTGAGAAAAGTAAATACTGGGGTTGGGACTGTTCTGTAATTCCACATCACCCTCTCTACATCCACTGGCTGGGTTTGAGGTTATTCTGGCATGATGGATCTCTTTGGAGGCCCTGGGTGACTGAGAGCCCAACCCAAGCAATGGATGAGCCTAGAACCTAGAAAAATTAAGCAGCTTAACTGTTCTGCCTGACAAACCCCAGTGTGACCTCCAAACACACTGGCGTTTAAGCCCAGAAGTGCTCCCTAAGGCCAAAACAGGAAATCTGATGCCTAGAGCAAATGCAGAGGTAGGGGTGGGGGCATAGAAGAAAGAGGATTTGACACTCAGAATTTTAATTTAGAGCAGCCCAAAATAATCTTCAAATGGCATCTTTCTGCCTTTATCACTAGTTCTATAGTCTTTATTTTCCATTTTTTTGTGTCTTTTCACTTTCCGCTCATCTGTCTTTTCATCCTCATCAAATTTCTTCTAAAGCCTCATGTCCCAGAAATTGATTCCTTCTATTGAAATCTTAATAATTAACGAGATATTATTTGTTTGATCCCTATCTTCCTTCGTTGTTGGGAAAATACACTCATCTCAACAGGAGCCAGAGGAGCCCCTGGCTTGACGATGAATACTTACGTTGACCTCTTCCTTTTAGGAGCCAACTGCACACCTCGCAAGCTTTAAACCTACACCTACAGTAAGACAGGCACCCTGGCCCCACATGAGACCACTATTGCGCATAGCTGCACGCTCCATTTCCTCACAAATAAAGCCAAACTTTTCTAACTAACCTTGTTAAGACTTTGGAATAATCCACTTGACTAGGAGAAGGGGAAGAATGTAAATTCACCTCTATTGTAAATTCACCTCTATTCGGACTTAGATCCCAATGATCATAAGTCAGCAGGAAATCCATTGCGGCAAGAGCTCGGGCTCAATCTAAGGGATCGACTCAGATAAAACAACACTGGTACTCGCTTCCTTTGTCTTTTGCTTCATCACCAACTGCCCCGGCCGCCAAGGGCCCCGTGGACCGGCCCGGCTCGCCCCGCCCCGCTCCCCACGTAGGCAGGGTCTGGTCCGACCCACCCTGGTGGCGGGAGCAGCCGCGGAGCTGTGCTGCCGGGCTGCTGGCTCCGCGGGGATCTGCAGGAGCGGCGGGGAGCGGGTGAGTGCGTGTGTGGGCAAGAAGGCTCGAGGTGGACTGCGTCCCTTCGTGGCCACGGGGGCTCCCCGGGGACGCGCGGAGCCCCCTTTCCCGCCGCCGGGTTTGAAGGCAGGGGGCGGGCCGCGCGCTCGGGTGCGCACGCGCAGTTCCCAGTCGGGGCTCCGTGGGTGTCCGGGCGCTTCCAGCTCGCCTGGGGCGCCCCCTTGTTCTCCCGAGGTCACTCCGCACAGCCTGGGCCGCCCGCGAGGGTGCGGCTGTGATGGAAAGGGGCTTGCAACCTTTACTGTAAGACAGGAGCTCCCCAGGAATTTCCGCTTCTGAACTTCCCATCCAATTCAGACCCGAAAAAAACAGATGTGCGACTTGGTGGTCAGCAGGAGCCGGGATCCAGTGGTCACTTGACTTAAATCTTGAGTTTTTATAAAATGGGTTTCTCATTCCCTTCTGACCTTTCCCTTGGTAGAAGACTTCTGGAGGTTGCAGTCTCTGCTTGGCTTTGTTAGCTGGACCATCAGCCGTTAATGAGGCTCCTTCCCTCTAGTCTCTCAATTCTTGGTCCTTCCTGCTGCCACTAATAATTACCTTTATAAAAAGTCAATCTGGTCATTTCAGATTACATTTAAAGCTCCTCTTTGGCTGCCCACGGTCAAGTTTAAATCCTTAGGTGGGTGTCCAGGCCTTTGGCAGTCTGACTCTGACTCAGTTGTTTCCTAAAGGTTCTGGTCATTTTTTTTCCATCTCGTGCGGTTGAATCCCAGCCCTGTGGAAAAGGTGTTTGTATGGCGTCTGTCATGCTTTGAGGCCTGTGCTCCAACTTGTCCCTGAACTTGAAGTCCTTACCACTTCTCTGCCAAATGAGCTTCTCTTTCAGGAGTGAACTCAACTGTCCCTTTGAAAACCTCTCTTTTCAGCCCTCCTAGGCCAAAGTAGTCACTTTTTCCTTTGTGTCTCTGAAGTATTTCACCTCCTTCTGTATACGACGGGCTTCACTGGTTACTCATTGGTAAAGAATCCGTCTGCCAGTGCAGGAGACACGGGTTCCATCCCTAGGTCAGGAAGATCCCCTGGAGAAGGAAGTGGCAACCCACTCCAGTATTCTTGCCTGGGAAATCCAATGGACAGAGGAGCCTAGCGGGCTACAGTCCATAGGGTCCAAAAGAGTCAGACACAACTTCACGACTAAACATTTTCTGTGGCACTTACACAATTGAGTAAGTTACTCAGCTCCTACAGTGCACTGTGTTCCGTACCAGATGGATGGAGATGGATAGAGCAGAGTTCCTGCCCTTAAGGAACTGGAAGGTGTGAGCTCAGTTACAGGGTGCCAGGGAATTCCACCCTGGCTTCCTTCCTCTGCTCACTTGGAATTGTCTTGAGCAAACTTCTCTACTTTCACAGCCTGACAGACCACCTAACTACCCGATGCCTCCAAATCTCCAGCCCCAGCCTCTCCTCCCTCAGCTTCAAAACTTGTCTACTTCAGCTTAGAAAGAATGTATTGACACTTATGTTGTGCTGGTCACAAAGATTTCTAGTCTCAGAAGAGTTTATATTTTAGTGCAGGTAACAGGAGCTTGAGTTAGAGGCACCCAAAGAGTGTTTTCAGAACACTCTTGTCCATGCCCCACTCCCGGGAGATTCTGACTCACTCACTGGACTCTGAAATTCAAAGGTAAATGTGAAACAATTCCTGCCTTCAGGGAATCGAAGGCTGATTCAGGGAGATAGATGTTTTAAACGGTCTGTTTAAGTAGTATGTACAACATGAACTACAGATGCCATGATGAAAGTCTGTTTATGGCACAAAATAAACACAAAAGAGAGATGCTTTCTGTATGGAGAAACCAGGAGGATGTGCCAGGTGGGCAGAGTTCTGAAAGGCGAGTGGATGGGCTCTAGGTGGGTGAGAGAAGGGTGTTCCTGACAGAGGAGTGTCTTGGGAGAGACGCTTAGAAGGTTAACTAGCAGACAGATCAGGAAGGACTTTGTATTGTAGGCATTAGCGCATGCTGAAGGTAAACAATTCGAATAGTACTGAAGAGAAAGATAACTATTTCTCCTGACCTAGGTCCCCCAGTTCTCCCCAGAGACAATTACTATGAGTTTCTTATGTAGTCATTGAAAGGTTTTAAGCAGTGTGGTTAAATGGCCAGCCCTGGTAACCATATTATGGATAGATTTAAGAGAACTGGACACAGGGAAAGAGGCTAGGTAGCAGCTGAGTAATCTAAGCAAGAGATACTCAGGACCTGAAGCGAGGCGGTAGCAATGGGGACAGACAAGGGCCAGACAGAAGAGCGTAAGGAAGTCAAGTTAGCTTGAGTGACTGACTCAAGGCATTTAGAATGACTTCTAGGTTTCTTTTGTGAATAGCTGAGTAGCCTGTGTCAATTCCTGAGAAATCCAACAGAAAAGTAAAGACAACCAAGGGAAAAGATGTTGCATTTGGACATATTAAGTGTGAGGATTTGAGAAGAAGATGGAGATGGCTATTCATGTGTGGGACTGGCACCAGCGAGCTCAAAGTGGCAGGAGATACCGGATGTGCTGGCTGATGGCCCAGAAATGGTAGTTGAAGATGTGGGAGTGGATTAGTTTGCCCAAGGAGCTGTGTAGAGAGACAGGAAGAGGACTAAAGGTGTAGGCTTAGGAGTCTCCCGTGGCCTCGTCGTTAGGATTCCAGGCTTTCACTGCCGTGTCCAGGGTTCAGGCCGTGACTGAGATCCCCAAGCCTTGCAGCCATACGCACATAAAAAGGAGCGTCCCACTTGAGGAGAGGAGGAGCAGCCGGTATGGGTTTGAGGAAAGTTTTGGTTTTTTGGTTTTCGCTTTATTGGATTTCCCTCCTCCTAAGATGGAAGAGCTTTGAGCATCTTATACGGGAAAGGAGCCAGTATAAAGAGGATGTTGGAGACAAATGAGCAAGAACCAACTGAGGGATAAGAAGTGATTGATCAGGGACTTCCCTCGCGGTCCAGTGGTTAAGACTGAGCTTCCAATTGAGCTGTTACGGATGGAGAGCTTAGATTCGAAGCAAAGAGGTCACTGTGGGCATTTGAAATATGTGTTTTTCAGTTTGGGTGGAGAGCTTTTGAGAGAGGTCATTTCTGGTTTCTGCTGTTCTGAGAGGAAAGGACCAGAGACGCCAGCTGAGAGGGGTGGGAAGCCGTGGGGTAAAAGGACTGAAGGGTAATTCGTGAACGTTGGAAACAGCTGCTCCTTCAGAAGAGGGAGAGGACCAGGCACACTAAGGATGCTGGGCCAGGCTGAAGGCCTGTTCGGGTGGACGACCACATCTGTTGTGTATCATTGTGCAGGGTTGTTTGGTTTCCTGCAGCAAATCCCAGTCTAGATTTGAATCCAAGAGCCTGGAAAGTAAATGGTTGCATTGATCTGAGGCTGGGATCTTTTGTGGAGTGAATGCAGTAAGAGGAAAAAAGACTGAGACCTTACAAGAGTGATGTGTAGTGAAACAGTAGGATATGTGCTCCCGCTTGCTGTACCCCCGTCTGATCATTTTGTTTTTCAGCTTAGAAATCTTCAATTAGTCCCACGCTTATATTCTAAATCCTTAAACTGATTGTCAATAAGTTTTCCCATAAACCCAGTTCCAACCATCTTTTTCATTGCTCTCCTGTTAAGCTCCTTTATTCATAGTGGTTCCCTCTCTGCTTTTGCTCTGGAAGATTGTCTGCTCAAATTCCCCTCCTCCTAGCTGCGGAAATTCTGAGGCAGCCTTCAAAGGCCCAGTTCTAATCACACTTCTCTGACAAAACCTCCTTGACTACTTCAGCCTGAAAAGAGCCCTAGTTTTTCAGAATCTTTTTTCAATATCACTCATTTAGAGCTTGTGCTGACTTGCCTTTTATATAGTTTCCTCTATATTAGGTGAGTTTTATTTGTGCAACTAAATTCCTTACATATCTTCAACACCTGTAGCCACTGCACCCACAGAGCCCTGACTTTTGCCTAAAGCTCTTTGTAAGCACTTAATGACTGACTGTAGAGTCCAGTAGTTGGAGAGGAAATTCATATTTTGAGAAGTCTTTGTACTCAGCACTCAGTAAATATCAGTTTGATATCAGTGCTTCTCAGACTTTCTTGGTGAAGGACCAGGGTTTTTCCCCTCCCAAGCTATTGCAGACCAATGCTTTCTCCCCCTCTCACCACCAACTTTATTGTGATATAATTGACATATAAAGAACTGTTTTAAAATAGTAGGACTAGGAACTTCTATGGCAGTCCAGTGGTTAAGACTACGTGCTTCCAATGCAGGGAACATGGGTTCTATCCCTGCTCAGGTAACTAAAATGCCACATGCTGCATGGCGCTGCACCCCACCCCCTACACACAAAAAGGTAAATTTAAAATTAATTAATTAATTTTAAAAATAAAATAATAAAACTTGAATAGTATTATTAGAAAAATTAAATTACTAGAGAAGTAACATAAAAAAAAGATATACAGAATAGAGACATTTTTACTATCAGCCCATGGGATCACGAAGAGGCGGACACGATTGAATGACTAGCACTTTCATGCTTTTCACTATTAGATTCAACGTACATCGGCTCTGTCAGCTTGCTATAAGATGTTCTAAATGCTTATGCTTTGTTTTCGTACTAATCTTGAAGCAGACAGCTAACTGTTTGGACCACCAATGGGCCACCGCTCCACAGATGACATGAGTTTCGTGACCTCATTTGAACCACCCCCTACTTATTTTTCTTAGTGTGCCGATAAGAGAGCTGAGCTTTAGGTTAAGCCACATGCTGAAGATCACCACCTTAGTACTGGACAGAACTGGAATTCCAATGCCAAGTGTCATTTTGTTCATACTAGTGATACTCAAAGCTGCTTGTAGAGCAGGGTGGGTTTGGGGCCAAAGTTTTTGTTTGGTTTTGTTTTCAAGAAGTGTGTTAGTTTTCTGTTTTGAATTACAAGCATTTTTAATGTTTCATGCTTTGTTTTCCTTTGGGTCTTGCATTTTGAGGCCTGCAAGTATTAATTTCAGATGATTACTGCCTCATCTCAACTGCTTAGTACTCTGCTGAGTGGGAAACTTAACTAATATTCCTTTTAAATGTCCAGGTCTGCTTTGTCTAAGGTGTTTGATAAAGTTCTCATCTGTCTATGATGAAATGTGAAAATACAGCATAATGAATTTTTTCATAAAATCAAATATATGAAATGTAAAGGACTATTTTATCCTGGGATTTTTGTCCTTGTTAGGTTTTCATGGGGTTTTTTTGGTGTTTAAATACTGAAAACAGAATGTGTAGTAATTGTGTGAGTATTTTTTATAATAGCTGTTTTGAGATACAATTCACATACCATAAAATTCACCCTTTTAAAATGTACAATTCACAGAGATATGCAACAGTTACTGCTGTCTAAGTTTAGAACATTTTCATCACTCAAAAAAGAAACCATAAGCTGACTACTAGCAATCAGCCCCATTCCCCCGTCTCCCCCAGACCCTGGCAGCCACTGAACTATAATACTTTATGTCTCTATGGATTTACCTATTCTGAGTATTGCATGTAGATGGAATTGTACAATATGTGACCTTTTGTGTCTGACTTCTTCACAGAACATAATGTTTTCAGATTTCATCCATATTATGGTATGTATCAGTACTTCATTCATTTTTATTGTCGAATAGTATTCCGTTGTATAGATATACCACTTTTTGTTTATTTATTCATCGGTTGATGGACACTGGGGTTTTTAACACTCTGGCTGTTACAGCTGTGTGCATTTTTTGGGTGGACATGTGTTTCATTTCTCTCAGGTGTTTACCTGCGAATGGAATTCCTGCCCCTATGTTAGCTCTGTGTTTAACATTCTGAGGAATTGCTAAACCAATTTCCACAGCAGCTGCACTGTTTTATAGTCCTCTGCCAGCAAAAATGAGGTTTGTGTGCCTGTATTTTTTTTTTTTTTTAATGTCCTTAAGTTACAAAATTTAAAGACTGCAACCTTAGGTTAGTCTCCCTAAATTAAAAAAAAAAAAAAAATTAAAGACCCATCCATGAAATCCAAAAGTTTGGGAACTACTGCATTATACCAGTCTGTATTTAAAAACAAAGCAAACAAAAGAAAACCACCAAAAAAGCGCCGCACAGAAGGAAGTGGTGAGCACTCACTGCTGACTGCGGAATCCAGTTGTAGAGCTGCCTTTGCATGTTGGTTTTTCTCCAGCATAACAGGCTTGTGTGTCTTAAAGCAGTTTGCAATTACAGGGTCATTTGGCAAGTATTTCCTGAATACTGTGCCTGTGCCCGTTTCCCTCAGCCCCTGGAGTTTCTGAATATCTGGATCCGGCCTAAGCAGACGTTCTAAGATGGTTTTTTGTGTTTGTGCCGCATGTGGTGGCATGCGGGATCTTAGTTCCCCGACCAGGGATCAACCTCAGACCCCCTGCTTTGATCAGAGTCCTCACCACTGGACAACCAGAGGGGTCCCTCTAAGGTGGTTTTGAAGTGCAGCCTGGCTCAAATAACTGCAGGCATTCTGGGTATATGTTAACTGGGTATAATGTTAGTACTTTTACTTGCATACTTGCATGTTTTGTTACTTCTAACATCTTTTTCAAGGGAAAAAAAAAGAATTTCCTTTCTGCTTTTCTATTGGTTCTTTAGCAATCCAGAATTCTGGTTTTACTGTTTTGCCTTTGCTGTGGGTCAGAGAGGGGGCATGGGAGAATTATTTTCAAAGTAGAAAACACGAAGGAGAATAAAGTGCTCTGATTGAAACAAAGATAAGTTAAAGGCTTGTTTGGGGACATCCCTGGTGGTGCATTGGTTAAGAATCTGGGGCTCGGTCCCTGGTCTGGGAACTAAAATCCCACCTGCCCAGAACAACTAAGCCTGCGCACCTGAATAAAAGATCCTGCAACTCAGACCTGCTGCAGCCAAATAAATAAAAATTTAAAAAAAAAAAAAAAAAAACATGTAATGGAGGAGAAAAGATATATTCTAGATAATTATAACATAAAGAAGTGTTCAGTGCTGGAGGAGGCAGTCCATTTAGAATGACATGTGCTGTCAGAACCTGCCCTGCTATAGACTCCTGTCCTCATGAGGAGTTGGGTGGTACTGAGCTGGATTGTGAATGTCAGATAGACTTAGAACTTTTGGAGTTAAGGGAGATAGACTTTCCAGAAGGTGGGAGCAAGGTTTGGAGAGTGCAAGGCGGGGCTCTGTGTCTAAGAATGTGTGTGTTTGTGTTCCTGAGCTGGAGGGTTAGAGAGCCAGAGAGGCAGCTAAGGCATGGGTCTAGGAAGTGATGGGCTGGGCAGGTGTGTGTGAGTAGATCACTTACGACAGATAATCAGATTCTAAGATAGTAAAGAATCAGCCTGCAACGCAGGAGACCTGAGTTCAGTCCCTGGGTTGGGAAGATCCCCTGGAGAAGGGAATGACTGCCCACTCCAGTATTCTTGCCTGGAGAATTCCATGGACAGAGGAGCCTGGCGGGCTACAGTCCACGGGGTTGCAGAAGAACTGGACACGGCTGAGGGTATAACACACTGGGGAAGGGGGAGCAGCAGCCTAGAGAGATAACCCGGCTACATAGACGCGGGGATACAGCACCAGGCCTCAGACCTTGGTCCTGTGGACATGCCCATTCCCGTGGGGGAACAGGGGTGGAGCTGGGCTCGAGGTACATATGGAACCTCTATGGGACATATGGGAAAGGTCTTTTTAGAGGAAGCTGAGAGTATGGCTGAATGTGATAAGGGGACAAGATTGATGGACAGTCCCGTGTGTGTGTGTGTGTTACTAGTGTCGGGTTCTGAAACATCCAGGACCTGTACCTACTTGATTATCTGATGCAGACTTAAGGACCTTTATAAAGGGGGGCATGCTTCTGAAAAGGAAGATGGTCCTTCTGCCTAGAGGGACAAGAAGTTTAACTGGCTCCTATTCACGTCTTTCCTTGTCCACCCTGTGAGGTGCTGGCTTCTACTGAGATCAGCAAAGCTTACGAGTCACTTGGGGGGGAGAGTGAAGGAACTTCCTCTGCCCAGCCCTAGGGCCTTAGAAGCCTCGGGGCTCCTGGGATATATCAGATGCTCAGTGGGGTCTCCTCACAGTCACAGCTGGGTCTTCTCAGTTCTTGTACAGAAGAGCCATAACTGTGTGTGGAAGGTGGAGGGGACTGGGGCTGGCAATTTTAAGGGAGAGGAAAGCTCGTTCCTCTCGGAGAGCTGCAGAGCTTTCTCAGGGTGAGAGTCTTGGTGTTGATGCCCTTCCCTAACCAGCCTTTTTTCCTACTACATCACCTAGACTCTGAAACATACAGTTTCAGACCTGATTTAGAGGATGCGTGCATGCTAAGTCACTTCAGTCATGTCCAGCTGTTTGCGACCCCATGGACCGTAGCCCACCAGGCTCCTTGTCCAAGCAAGAATACTGGGGCCCAGGGATCAAACCTGTCTCTCTCATCTCTCCTCCATTGCTAGGCAGGTTCTTTACCATTAGCACCATCTGGGAGGCCCCAGTTTAGAGGATGGGATGGCTTAACTCTTAGGCTTGGAGCCTCCTTGGCTGAAGCCTTAACTTAAAGCTTCCCCTGAGACTGGGAACAACACTTGTTGGTGCTGATGGAAGTGAAGCATTTGAGGATTTTGTTCAGAATACCCAAAGCGTTCAGGCCCTGTGCGCTCCCCCCCCTTTTGTGGGGAGGAGCCCACATTTGTTTTCTCTCCTTGTCTCTGTAGGCCTCGTCATTTCTCTGTCCCTCGGCTCGTCCACTGATGTGTGGGCTTGAGCATGATGAACTGTGAACTTCTTGCCACATGCAGCGCCCTCGGGTACTTGGAGGGAGACACTTACCACAAGGAGCCAGACTGCTTAGGTGAGTCCCTTTTTGAGGAAACCGATTAAAAAAGGAAAAAAACTTACTTGAACCGCGATCTTTTGAATTTCTCAAGCCATGGGTGTGAAGGGCGCAGGGACCTGGGTGGAGCTTCTTCCGCGGCTCCATGTGAGTGTTTGTTCTGTCCCTGAAGAGAGTGTGAAGGACTTGATCCGCTACTTGAGGCACGAGGATGAGACGCGGGACGTGCGGCAGCAGCTGGGGTCGGCTCAGATCCTGCAGAGCGACCTCCTGCCTATCCTCACCCAGCATCGCCGCGACAAGCCTCTCTTTGATGCCGTTATCAGGTGATGACCCAGCTTCTTTTCTTTTTAATTGAAGTATGGTTGGTTTATAACACTGTGTTAATTTCTGCTGACAGCAGAGTGACCTAGTTACACACACATGTGCATGTGTATGTATATAAACACACACATTGTTTTTTATGTTTTCTTTCACTGTGGCTTTTATCACAGGCTGTTGAATCTAGTTTCTGTGCTAAGCCGCAGGATCTCACTGTTGATCCCTCAGCTTTTTAAGGTTTACCGTGGGCCAGCCTTTGGTGTTGGTGCCCGGTGAGGAACCCTAACAGCGTCTCCCTCCCCTCGTGACCTCCCCAGGCTGATGGTGAACTTGACACAACCAGCCCTGCTGTGTTTTGGCGGCGTGCCCCAGGAGCCCAGCCTCCGGCACCACTTTCTGCAGGTGCTGGCTTACTTGCAGGCTTACAAAGAGGTGAGGTTTTTCCCCCAGAGTCCGTGGGGCAGAGTTGGGGGCGGTGGGGAAGGAGAACGTGGAGCCTGCTTAAGGTCCGTTTCCCTGTTTCGTAGGCCTTTGCCAGTGAGAAGGCATTTGGGGTCCTCAGTGAAGCTTTGTATGAGCTACTGCAGCTGGTGAGTCTCCGCCTCCCAAGATGCCAGGCGGGCTGGGTGCGGGGGTGCAGCTAACGCCCTGCTCCTCCTCCGCGGAGTCCCAGGCAGGGCGTCGTCACGGCGATCCGGCCCCTGGGGTACCAGTCCAGTCCACTGCGCTGAGTCTGCTGCCTCGGGACTGCCTGAACAACACTTCCTTTCTTTCTTTTTAATCCTGACCCTTCTCTGTGCCTCTGCCCCTTCGTCAGGGTAGGTCCCTCCCGCCTTCCCCAGGGGGTCTCTTCCTCTGCCTCTCCTTCTTCTGATCAGGGCTGGGAGGAACGGCAGGAGGAAGACAACTTGCTGATCGAGCGCATCCTGCTGCTGGTCAGAAACGTCCTCCACGTCCCCGCCGACCTTGAGCGGGAGCAGGTGATCCGGGGCGGTCTGGGCTCTCATGCTCGGTCAGGGTAAGCAGCCCCCTTTTCCGCTGTCCTGTCCTCTGACCGGCCTGGGTGGGGGGCACCTTGGTCAAGGAGTGAGCTGAAGAACCCCCAGGCAGGGCGGGAGAACTGACCGAGCGCCCCCTTTCCACCTCTCCGCTCACCGCTCAGCGGATCGACGATGACGCCAGCGTCCACGACCGGCTTCTCTGGGCGCTGCACCTCAGTGGCCTGGACGACCTGCTCCTCTTCCTGGCCAGCTCGCCCGCGGAGCAGCAGTGGGGCCTCCACGTGCTGGAGGTCATCTCCCTGATGTTTCGTGACCAGGTGAGACCCTGGCCTGTTGCCGCCGTCCCTCGCCTCGCATCCTTTTCTGCCGTGCGGCCAGAATTGTTCTTGAGTCATGACCGAGATGTCTGGGGAAGGCAGGTGACTTGTGGAGTAGCCATGTCTTAAGTCCGGGGTCCCAGCAACAGTCCTGTTTTCGGTCACTCTTTCTGTCCCCCCAGGAGGTGAGCTCAGAATAGGGAATGACTGCCCTTCTGACTCGCCCCTCCTTGTTCTAAATCCAGAGCCCTGAGCAGCTGGCAGGAGTAGGGCAGGGACGCTTGGCCCAGGAGCGGAGGACAGATGTGGCGGAGCTGGAGGTGTTGCGCCAGCGAGAGATGGCGGAAAAGAAGACCCGAGCCCTGCAGCGAGGCAACAGGTGAGTGGCAGACAGCCGCTCGAGCCGAGTTCCCATTCCTGCAGCGTGGGATGCCAGGGCTCGGGCCGAACGCTGGGTCACAGCGCGCTCTGGTGTGCCACTGAAAGAGGGTGAGGACGGAGCTTCCACAGAATGCAGGGGTCACCCTGCAGTTTTTTTTGTTTTTTTCTTCCCCTCTGCAGGCATTCTCGGTTTGGGGGTTCCTACATCATCCAGGGCTTGAAATCCATTGGGGAGAGGGACCTCATCTTTCATAAAGGTCTCCACAATGTGAGTATGGGCCCATCGGGGCGGTTGGGGGGACATTGTAGAGTAGGGGGCCTACAAAGGGTAAGCATCTCTGGAGGTCAAGCCATCTCTGTTCTTGGGCTTAGAAAGTTGGAGGCGTAGGAGGCATAGAGTTTTGGCGTTGTCTTTACTGGCATCTTCACTTAGTACTGGCGGGAGAGAACCTTCTACATGTTTCTTCTGAGAAAACTGAAGTACCAAGGATGTGGAAAGAGCTGCCAGTGAGGGAGGTGCTCAGGGCTAATTCTGATCCCCTCAACCTCTACCCCCAGCTCCAAAACTACACTTCCGACCTGGGGAAGCAGCCCCGACGGGTGCCTAAGCGTCGCCAGGCTGCCCGGGAGCTGTCCGTCCAGCGCCGCTCCGCCCTCAACGTGAGACTCTTCCTCCGGGACTTCTGCTCAGAGTTCCTAGAGAACTGTTACAACCGGCTCATGGGCTCGGTGAAGGTGAGAGCCTAGGAAGGGTGGAGCAGAGAGGTTACTCGGGCCTCTGGTGGGGGAAGGGCAGGCTGGTGAGGAGCCCACGGGAAGCTAGCCGAAGAGCATGGACTAGCAGGCGGGAAGGGTGTCGGGTGCTCCTGAGACATGGTCAGGAGGGAGTGGTTATTGATGGGACAAAAAAGACTATGGAGTAGTTGCCCCAGAGGAAAGGGAAGGGAACGTGGAGAGGATAAGAGGAGGATGGAAATTCGGGTCCTGGTATATTGTCACAGTGGTGTCCAGGGTCCACCTGGTCATGGTAGGACAGGAGGAAGTGGGGAGCCCTGAGGTCATGGAGTGATCTGTTTTTCCTGGATGTAGGACCACCTGCTTCGGGAGAAGGCTCAACAGCACGACGAGACCTACTACATGTGGGCCCTGGCTTTCTTCATGGCCTTCAACCGAGCTGCCTCCTTCCGGCCAGGCCTGGTTTCTGAGACCCTCAGTGTCCGCACCTTCCACTTCATTGAGCAGAACCTCACCAACTACTATGAGATGATGCTGACCGACCGCAAGGAAGCCGCCTCCTGGGCACGCCGGTGAGCGGGAGGAGAACTGGGGTCAGAGTGGGCATCTCGGGCAGGTTGGGAATCAGAACGCCTGAATTCGGGATGGTGCTTTTCTTCCCTATTTCAGGCTTCAGGTGGTCAGGCTGGGGAGCAAGGACAGGCTGGGTCATTCAGTTTTTGATGGAACTATTTTGGGAGGTGGGGGTGCAAAGGGGTGATACTGTTTCCATGAACCAGGGTGCTAAGCTGTCCTCCCTTTCCCCTCCTTTCTTCTTGCAGGATGCACCTGGCCCTGAAGGCGTATCAGGAGCTGCTGGCCACGGTGAACGAGATGGACGTGTGCCCAGACGAGGCTGTGAGGGAGAGCAGCCGCATCATCAAGAGTGAGGCCTGGCCTGGTCGCTGGTCCTGCCGTCCCTGCCTCTCGACCCAGACCTCACCCTTCCCATCCCAGCTCCACCTGTCTCTCCCATCCCCAAGCTTTCCAGACCAGTCCTTCCATCCCCTTCTCTTCCCTGTTTGCAGACAACATTTTCTACGTGATGGAGTACCGGGAGCTCTTCCTGGCTCTCTTTCGGAAGTTTGATGAGAGATTCCAGCCCCGCTCTTTCCTTCGTGACCTGGTGGAAACCACCCACCTCTTCCTCAAGATGTTGGAGCGGTTCTGTCGGAACCGCAGGAACCTGATGGTGCAGGTATGGGGCGGCCCAGGGGTGTAGAAAGAGCTGGGGGGAAAGGAGGAAGGGGAAAGCTGATCTGTTAGAAGGACTCTCAACTGAGGCCAAGAGTTTTGTTGGTGTTGCCATTGTGAGTTGGCCTTGTGAATTTCCCCTCATGCGGTTAATTCCTGATCTACCGTAAATATCTTCATTCAGGAACCGTTTATTAAACACCTGCTCTGTGCTAAAAGCACAAAGACTCTGGGGGTCCATAATTTTAGAATTTAGTAATTATGCTGTGCTATTTCCTGGCTATTCTTCAGGAGCTCACTGTCGTGAGATAGAAAGGCCCTCCCTTACATTAAAAGTCAGAGGTCTGGGGACTTGCCCTGCAGTCCATTGGTTGAGACTCTGCACTCCCGCTGCAGGGGGCCAGGGTTTGATCCCTGGTCTGGGAATTAAGACCCTGCATGCCGCCTAGCGAAGCCAAAAATAAAAAAAGTCAGAGACCTGGGATGTCATCCTGTATTAGTTACTGTTAGAATAACTCAAGCTGCTTGTGTGAGTCTCCAGGTCTTTAGAGTTGATTATAATATCTACCCATATGAGCCTGAAATGAAATAATAAATGAAAAATCTGGGACAAGAAGAAAACGTCAAGGAATTTCTATCCTGGAGACGCAAGGACTCTGCTTTGTAAAAATTTTCCTGTACTTCTATTTGCTACAGCTTAAAACTTGGTCAGGAGTGAACTTGAAAGGGGCTGTGGTACCAATGTACTCAGTCACTCAGTTCTATCCACTGCAACTCTTTGTAACCCCATGGACTGCCGCCCACCAGGCTCCTCTGTTCATGGCATTTCCCAGGCAACAATACATGCCATTTCATGCTCCAAGGATCGAACCCAAGTCTCTTGCGTCTCCTGCATTGGCAGGCGGATTCTTTACCACTGCGCCACCTAGGACAGCCGTAGTACCAATGAGACTTTTCTAAAAGGTCTTTTTTCACTCAGAACCCTGTTGTATCCTCAGTACTGTATGGCACGTTTAGCGTTTACTATGTCTCAGAGGTGGTGCTAAGATTTTCCCATAATCCCTACAACACCATCAGGACGCAGCCGCAGAGTGGTTAAGCCAGTTGTCCGAGGTCTTGCGGGTAAATGACTAGCATCCATCCTTAATTCTGACCTGCTGGAATCCAGGCTCCTGCTCCTGACCTTTGGTGTGTTTGAAGTTCCTTGAATATATCATGAATGTCATTAAGGACCTCATCACACATCTTTACCCACAGCAAAGACTGATTTACAGCCATGAGTTGGGGAGACAGGCTCAGGGTATTGGCTTTCATTCCTCTGCTTTTCAGGACGAAAACAATCGTAGTGTACTTTTGCAGAATGCTTTCCTTTTTACAAAGCCCTTTCATGTAGCAGTTTTTATCCTTACAGCAAATCTGTCTATTCTGTAGACTTCTGCTTAGGGTGTCGCCCCGAGAAATGAGTCACGTGCTGTTCCTGTGTTCTGCCGTGGCACCTTATGCTCAGCCACATTCTAGGTCTTATCCACGCTGTGGTGTCGTTCACCCACTTCCCTGCTTCCCCCACCGGGGCCCCAAGGAGAAGGCCACGCGCTGGTCGCTGCTGCTTACCCGCTGCCAGCAAGGAGCGCATGGTGGTCACTCCGTGAATGTCTGATTAATCCAGACTTCTGACTAATTAGTTCTTAGAGGACATTGACGGGGAAAGTCCTCTCTGGCTCTCCTGCTGTCCTCTCACAGTTCTTTCTCCTTAGAACAAACGAAAGAGAAGAAAGAAGAGAAAGAAGGCATCTGCTGCTTCTGGCGATGCCCCCTACAGCCCAGAGGAGCTGGAGGCCGTGTGGCCCTCCCTGGCCGAGCAGCTGCAGTGCTGTGCCCAGGCAAGTAGCTGCAGAAACCTTCTCTTGCGTCCAGTGCCCTGGACGGGCTGTCTCGGCATCCCCTCAGCCCTCCACGTTTCCGTGGCTTTGATCATCCCTCTCTAGGGTTCTGAGCTCGGCTTGGACTCTGCGGTTCCCTTTGACGCGGCCTCAGAGGTGCCGGTGGAAGAGCAGCGGGCAGAAGCCATGGTGCGGATCCAGGACTGCCTCCTGGCTGGCCAGGCCCCGCAGGCCCTGAGCCTCCTGAGGTCTGCCCGGTAAGAGCTCTCTCTGCCCGCCATCCTCCTGCATCCGGCCCCTGGGCTTCTGGGGGCGGAGAGTGGCTTTCACTGGGGCACGGGGTTCCCAGTCTTCCAAAGAGAGCAGACCCCTCAGAAGCGCAGGAGCTCTGTCTGTGTGGGAGGCTGAGTCCGGGGCGTCTTGGTTTTGCTTTATTAGGTTTATCGTTTGTTTTGTTTCACTTTTGAAAAATATCAGCACAGTTAGTTGGGGGAAAAAATAGAGATAATTCTATGAGCCAAAGATAGCCGTCAGTGCTCGCTTCGGCAGCACATATACTAAAATTGGAACGATACAGAGAAGGTTAGCATGGCCTGTGCGCAAGGATGACATGCAAATTCATGAGGCGTTCCACATTTAAAAAAAAAATAGCCGTCGTTAACATTTTGATGAATTACATTCCAGAGTATTTTCCCCTTCTGTGTTATATATAGACATATGCACCTTCTTTTTCAAAATCAAAATATTATGATACCGATTTATAGTATTTTTTTCAATTCTCAATATATTGTGAGCATTATTTCTCATCAGATATATTTCTGCAATTGTTAATGGCTTTAAAACCCCATTGTGTATATTTGTCCAACTAAATGTCATGCATTTAGATAACTTGCATTTTGTTCCTCTATGATTTTCATTGCAGTGAGGCTTACGAGGGAAAATTTCCCTAGAGTCTTTGTTTCATCTTTGAGATGACAGTTTGCGTTCTCTTTCCAGTTGGAAAATAAGTCTAAATTCCATCTACTACTTCAAATTATAATTTAGATTCCCTCTGGTGAAAGTGTTAGTCAGTCAGTCATGTCTGACTCTTTGCAGCCCCATGGACTGTAGCCCACCAGACTCCTCTTTCCATGGAATTTTCCAGGCAAGAACACTGGAGTGGATACCCATTCCCTTCTCCAGGGAATCTTCCCAACCCAGGGATTGAACTGAGATCTCCCACATTGCAGGCAGATTCTTTACCATCTGAACCACCAGGGAAGCCCAAATTCCCTCTGGCAAAAAGCCTTTTTTTTCTTTTTCTTTCTGTGCTGCAGGGAGGTGTGGCCAGAAAGAGATGTGTTTGGTGCTCAGGACATCTCCCCAGAGGAGGAGATCCAGCTACTGAAGCAAATCCTCTGGGCCCCGCTCCCCCGTGAGTCTCCATTCCCTTCTCTTCGCTCACCTTCCCTTTCTTCTCTAGCGCCAGCCTCGCAGACACCTGGTAATCCTCACTCTTTCTGTAGGCCAGCAGGGGCTGGAGGAACAAGGGGCAGAGCAAGAGGACGAAGAGGAGGAGGAGGAGGAGGAAGTGCTGGACGTGGTCCAGGTGTCGGAGAGAGAATTTAACTTTCTGGACTACCTGAAACGGTGCGCGCCCAGCGGACGGGGCTGGTGTCGGGGTGCAGACCGGGGCGCCAGGCGGCCGCGCTGTGTCTTTCTCACGCCCACGTCGTCTCGCTCCCTGTCTCGGCGCAGCTTTGCAAACGCGACCGTGCTCCGAGCCTACCTGCTGCTGCTGCGGAGCTACAAGCAGAACGGCGCCCACACCAACCACTGCGTGGTCAAGATGCTGCACCGGCTGGCCCACGATCTCAAGATGGAAGCCCTGCTTTTCCAGCTTTCCCTCTTCTACCTCTTCAACCGTCTGCTCAGCGACCCTGCCGCCGGGGCCTACCAAGTGAGGCAGCAGGGGAGAACGGGGTCTGGAGGCCTAGGGAGGGCCCGGGGTAAAAGGCCCTGCGGGGCGTCAGGGCTGAGCCGTGAGCGGACGCTGAGGACGGAGGCAGGCAGGTTGGGGGAGCCGCGTGGGGAAGGACAGAAGAGGCCAAGCGAGGAGGGCCAGCTGGGAACAGGTGTCCAGACGATCCCCAGAGGCCCGTGTTCCTGTCTGTGTAGGCCACGGGCCTGGCAGCAGCCTCCCTCTCCCGCAGGAGCTGGTGACCTTTGCCAAGTATATCCTGGGCAAGTTCTTTGCTTTGGCCGCTGTCAACCAGAAAGCCTTCGTGGAGCTGCTGTTCTGGAAGAACACCGCTGTGGTTCGAGAGATGACCGAGGGCTACGGCTCCCAGGACGGCGGGTGAGCTTGAGGACAGGGGAAGGCCTGGTGGTCGGTGGTGGGGGGCGACCCGGCGCGCCGTGTCAGAGCTGGGGGACCTGGCGGATCAGCCGGTGTCCCCTTTCTTTCCCTTCCGTACGTGAGAAAACAAGCCCCGAAGGTGAAGTGTGTTACCTAATTTCACCCAAGAGAGAAACGGGGATCGAGCCCAAGCGTCCTGTCTGCCCTCGTTTCCTCCTCCTTCACCAGCGTTCGGGGGGTGCGGTCAGAGTCGGGGGCCCACAGAGACTCTGTATGTGCCTTATGCCAAGAAGTGCTGGGAAGCCGTAAGGACACACAGAAATGTCTGTCCTCTTTCTCTGAGTAGCTCGGCTCCTCTCCTTTTCTCTTCTCTCTCCTCGTAATACCCTCAGCCCCTGCAGTATTAGCTTCCAGGGGCCCAACCTGGAGGATCGTAGTTTGATTTTGGGATTCTTAAATAGAAGGAGACTGAAAGGAAGGAGGCACACCTTGGGCCTCTGCTGGCTGGCTGCTTTGAGATGCCTGGGCCGCCCTTGCTCCTGTCAGAAGGGAAGGCCCTTGGTCTCCTCTTTCGGAGCCAGCAGCCTCCACGATCCCCTCCTTTCCCCACTCAGATCTTCTGGCGGCAGACTCCCCAGGTGGAGCCCAGAGGAGGAGGCCCAGCTTCGGGAACTGTACCTTGCGCATAAGGATGTGGAAGGTATGAGGCCTTGAGGTCCGAGGAGCTCGAGGGAGGAAGGCAGCCAGAGCCCCGGGACCCCCCTCCCAGCATCACCCTCCTCCGCCTCAGGTCAGGATGTGGTGGACACCATCTTGGCGCACCTGAAGGCCGCTCCTCGGACACGCAGGCAGGTCATCCACCACCTGGTGCGGCTGGGGCTGGCCGACAGCGTCAAGGACCTCCCGAGGTAGCGGCCGTGCCCTGGCGGGGGCTGAGCCGGGAACCCAGCGCACAGCCCTGAGCGCCCCCCCACGGACCCTCCCCGAACAGGAAAGGAACCCAGATTGTGCTGTGGACGGAGGACCAGGAGCTTGAGCTGCAGCGGCTTTTTGAGGAGTTCCAGGACTCCGACGGTGAGCGGGGGGGGCTCGGGGAGCCTCTGAGAGGAGAGCCCCCGCTGCTGCCTCTTCCCGAGGGAAGCTTATTGTCTCCTTTCTGTCCACCTGCTCTATTGTGGTGTCACATTTGCATTTGCTTGTTTTTAAGGATTTTTTTTTCTTTTTTTAATTATATAAGTTACAAGTGTACAATTCACTGCAGTGTGATTCACTATAGTCACTAATTTTTTTTATAGTCACTAATTCTTTAATTTTATGCCCCATTTATCATTGTTAAAAAATATTGGCTGTACGCCCCATGTTGTACAATATGTCCTTGTAGCTTATTTTATACCTAAGTTTGCAACTCTTAATCCCCTCCCGCCGCATTGCCGCTCCCCCTTTCCCACTGGTAACCACTAATTTGTTCTGTGAGGCTGCTGCTTTTTTATTATATTCATTCGTTTTATTTTTTTAGAACCCACATATAAGTGATGCCATATAATATTTCTCTGTCTTAGTTATTTCACTTAGCATAATGCCCTCCAAGTCCATCCATATTGCCACAAATGGCGAGAATTCATTCTTTTTTATGGCTGAGCAGTATTCCTGTATAAGTGTATGTTGCTGTTGTTGTTTAGTTGCTAATTTGTACCTGACTCTTCGCAACCCTGTGGACTGTAGCCTGCCAGGCTCCTCCGTCCATGGGATCTCCCAGGCAGGAGTACTGGAGCGGGCTGCCATTTCCCGCTCCAGGCATCTTCCCGACCTGGGGAGCGAACTCACGTCTCCTGTGTGGCAGATGGATTCTTTACTGTCTGAGGCACCTGGGAAGCCTCAGGTGTTTTACATCTGAGGCTTCAGATGTAAGCACCTGTGTGTGTTTTACATCTTTATTCATTTGTCTGTTTATGGACACTTAGATTGCTTTTATACCTTGGCAACTGTAAACAATTCTGCCAAGAACATTGGAGTACATGTGTCTTCGAATTAGTGTTTTTATTTTTTTCGGATATACACTCAAGAGTGGAATTGCTGGGTTACATGGTAATTCTATGTGTAGTTTTTTGAAAGACCTCCATGCTGCTTTTTTGTGGCGTCATTTTTGAGTGAACTGAGTTATCCCCTTTCCAAAGCCTGCTCTCTCTTTTCTGTACCAGTCCCTCTCCCCTGCTGCTCTCGGCCGTTCACACTTTCTCTCTCTATAGATGTCCTGGGTAACATCATGAAGAACATTACAGCCAAACGCTCACGGGCCCGAATAGTGGATAAACTGCTGGCTCTGGGGCTGGTGGCTGAGCGGCGGGAGCTGTACAAGAAACGCCGGAAGAAGCTGGCACCCTCAAGCTTGGTAACAGTCTTGCCCTGGCTCTGCCAGCTGGGCGTGCCCCCCTCCCACCCCTCTCCCCCTGCAGTGCTCCTTAGAAGTAGCCCACCCAGATTCTTCCTGCCTCAGGCTCTTCTGAATAGGCGCCCCCAGTGGGGTCGTCAGGAACCGAGGACTCCACGCAGTTCCTTATCTTGTCTCCTTTGGTCCATTTCTCACCCCAATGAATTGGAGCCTGATGAAGAGGAATCGTTGCACGATTTTTGCCAGGAAGATCTAGACGAAGAGGAAAACGTGCCAGAGAAAGAGGATGAAGAGGATGAAGAGGAAGAAGGCGGCTCAGAAGCAGAGCAAGCCCAGGCTGGCTCCGTCCTTTCAGCTGAATGCCTGGGGCAAAGTCTGCACCAGGAAGGTGAGGGCTTGGTTGGGAGAGGTGTCTCAGATGGCAGGGTTGGTCGTGTGGACCAGCCGTGAGTTTCCCATACTCCCTCAGGCTTTTCCGCTCCCCTCCTCTGGCTCCAGAACTGCCTCCTCCGAGCAGCAGATGATCGGGAAGAGGTCGGTGAGTGAATAAGTGACGGATTTGGGAGGACTGGGGTCTGGAGGCTGCTGGGGACCTGCCATGGGATGGAGGGCCAGTTCCTTCTTCACGTCTTCACCATGTGACCGGGTCTTGTCCTAGGCTGCTCCCAGGCAGTTCCAGTGGTGCCACTGACAGAAGAAAATGAGGAAGCGATGGAAAATGAACAGTTCCAACAGCTGTTGCGAAAGCTAGGGGTTCGGCCTCCTGCCTCTGGACAGGTAAATGCACCAGTTAGGACATCAGCCAAGCATCGTGTTGCCTCTTTAAGATGCATCTTCTCACTCCGTGTCATCTCTGACCATGACTCCTGCAGCAGCTGTCCTGCTAATCTTCTTCCTCACCTATCTTCTCTTCTCCTAAGTCCATCTTCCACACTGCTTCCACATTATCTTTCTAAAATATAGTTTTGATTATATCCCTCCCCTGATCAGAACATTTGGTGTTCCCCACTGTTTGCAGGACAAAGTCCACAGCCTCTGAGTGATGTAGCTGGCCTTGGCCAAGCTTTGCAGCCTCACAATCATGCCACCCAACACCTGCCTCACACTGTAGTCATCCTGAGCTACTTTCCGTCCTCCAAACAGACCTTTTCATACCTGTAAACAGTCAATCATGCCAGAACCTTCCCCCTACTGGAAGGTTCCAGCCACACACACAGGTGGCCGATCACCCATCTTCCTGATGAACAGACTACCCGACCTTCAAGAGTTTAGTTCAGCTGTCACTTCCTCAAGAAAGCAGTCTCTTTCACCCCTTCAACCACACTCCCTACCAAAATTCACCAGAGGCTCAAGTCTCTAATACAAAACGGCATAGTATTGGTGTACAGTCTTTGCATGTAGTCTCTATAGATTACCTGTCATAACTAATACAATATAAATGCTATGTGCATCATAGTCAGTGTGCAGCAAGCTCAAGTTTTCCTTTTGGAACTTTCTGGAATTTTTCATTTCTTTCCCCAGTATTTTTGGTCCGTAGTTGGTTGAATCCATGGATGTGAAACCCGCAGATGCAGAGAGCCAACTGTAATCATTTTGGTGGCTGAGATTTGTTTGTCCCCTTAGTATAGCCCCAGTCCTGTGGTGTTACGGTACATTGTTGCAGTACATTGGTTCTTTCTCCTGTTTGATTGTGCGATCCTTGAAAGCATGGATCGTATCTGACTCACTTTTAGGGCCCTAGAATCCATTCATTTACTTAAGTAATTAACAGCTGGATTAATAAGCAATGAGTTCACAACCCTTGTGGCGCTTCACCAATGTAGGCTTGTATGTATTCAGTGAGTAATATAAAAATCTGGTGAGCTAGAGGCTTCTCCTTTCCCATTGCTCCTGCTTTCAACTCCTTTGCCACTATAGGAAATCTTCTGGCGAATTCCAGCCAAACTGAGTCCCACCCAGCTCCGGAGGATGGCAGCTTCCTTGAGCCAAGCAGAAGGGGAGGAAAAGCTTCATTTAGGATTAGAATCTAAGGTCTCTGGGGAGCCAGGCCTAGAGGAGGAGCACCAACAGGAAGAGGAGCACCAACAGGAGGAGGAGCACCAACAGGAGCACGGAGCACATGCCTTGAAGACCCTCCCGTTAGCCCGGAAAAAGAAAGCAGGCCTGGTGTCACCAGAGGGTAATACCAGGACCACTTATCTACTGTATGCTTACTGCGTGCTGGCCATATCGATCAAGAGGGTCTACAAGACTTCTGAGACTACAAGAACCTAGTTCCCTAATTTCATGCCTCTTGTGGTTGTTTCAGAGGAAGGGACCAGTGGTGGGAAAGAGCAGCTGATGATGGCACCCAAGAAGCGACAACTGCTGGACAGTGATGAGGAGCAGGAGGAAGATAAAGGTGGGAGCGGAAGTGGGGAGTCTGGTCGGGACCTGCTTTATCTTCTAACCTCTAGCACTCTTCTCTCCAGTCCAGAAGATAAATGCTACCAGCCTCCTTCTCCATAACATACTTAGATCTCCTCTCTCGTCTCATCCCTGTCATTCCCATAGCACCAGAGGTGGGAGTTCCAGGAATCCGGAAGAAGAAACGGTTTCAGATTGAGGATGATGATGAAAGCGACTGAAGGTGCAGATGCCCAGGGCAGAGATAAACCCCATTTTTAGGTGGTGAATTTGAATCCGAGTTTGGAGGGGCATACAGGACCTGGAAGCTCCTCTTACTGGACAGCAGCTGTGGCGCCCCAGACTTCCGCGTGGGTTTAGAGTCCAGGAAGGCCAGGCCACAGTGTCGGCCTCCTGTTGCTTCCTCCTCCTCCCAGTTTTATCCGTGTGTCTCAGTCGCTCTCTGGAGACTTATTCCTCTGCTTTGGTTTTAGTAGCACTCCCTGGCAAAGGAGAGGTGTGGTCCAAGGTGTGTAGAAGGCACCTTGGACCCCTCTTAGTGGTCTGTTCTTTTGGCTTTCTGCGGGAGGTGGGTCCCAGCACTCGGTGGGGAGTCTCGTGATGTGATACGTGTGGGTACTGCAGCATTTTAAAAAGGCTCCCCTTCTCATTTTCTTTCCTGTGATCACCTTCAAAACACCAGATTGAGCCCAGTTCCTGCCACTGAAGTAAGGCTGAGATGGAGTATTCTTCAGATGATTATGTTTGGTTGGTGTTTGGCATCAAATTAAACATGTAAAATTTAAAAGTTGCCAATGTTGATCTGACTTACCAATCTAAATACCCCAACCCTCCACCTGCATCTTTGTGAAAGAACTTTTAACTGTTAGGTTTAAAAGAAAAGGTCAGCCTTCCCTTTTCTCTTGCTTTCCCTGCAAAAGACACAAAAACATTCTTACCTCAAAGATCCTTTGTCCAGGATAAACCTTTAGGGTTAAAAGAATATGCATCAGAGCAGACACATGAAAAGATGCTCAGTGTTGTTAACCATCGGAGAAGTGCAAATTGAAACCACGGTGAGATATCACCTGATAGCTATCAGAGTGGCTGTCATCAAAAAGACACGGATAACAAATGTTAGGCTGTAGAGAAAGGGGACCCTTTACACTGTTGATAGGAACATACTGGGCTGGCACGACTCAAATGAACTTTTCTGTCAACCCCATAAATTGGTGTAGCCACTGTGGAAAATGGTATGGAGGGTCCTAAAAATAAACACTAAAAATAGAACTACCATATGACCAGGCAATTCCACTCCTGGGTATATATCTGAAAAATGAGAACGCTAATTCACAAAGATATATGCACTCGAGTGTTCATAATTATTTACCATAGCCAAAATATAGAAGTAACCTAAGTGTCCATCAACAGAAAAATGGATAAAGAAGATGTGGCAAATATGTGATGGAATATTACTTAGCCATGAAAAGGAATGAAATTCTGCCATTTGCAATAACATGGAGGGACTGGAAGGGTATTATGCTTAGTGAAATAAGTCAGACAAAACCTGTATCACATGTATATGGAATCTGAAAAAAACAAACTAGTTTCTGGTTGGGAAACAGAAGGGAAAGGAGCAATTTAGAAGTAGAGAGTTAACAGGTACAAACTGCTATGCATAAAATAAACCACGAGGATATATTGTATAGAATAGGGAACATAGGCAGTAATTTTATAATAACTAAATGGAGAATAACCTTCAAAATTGTGACTTGCTATGTCATATATTTTATATTGTACATCTACTATACCTCGAGTTATTTAAAAAAAAAAAAAAATGCGTCGAGGGCTTCCCTGGTGGCCCAGTGGTTAAGAATCCACCTTGAAACTTGGGGAACACAGGTTCAATCCCTGGTCAGGAAACTAAAATCCCTCAGACCACTGAGCAGCTAAGCCTGAGCACTGCAACTAGAGGATCCATGCACCACAACAGAAGGTCTCAATCCTGCAACTGAGACCCTACACAGCCAAACTTGAAAAGAAAATGCGTCAGGAGGAAGCAGGAGACACGGAGGAAAAGTCAGTCTGCGGCCTGGGTCACAGGGAAAGAAGTCTGGGCAAGAAAGGTGGGGAAACACTGCAAATGTCATGTGCTTCCCTTTTCTTGGAAACGATTAGCTTTCTGGCCCTCTTCTGTTTCCAGCTGAGGTGGAGTGGAAGTGAGATGCAGGAAATAACTGTCTGGGTTAGGGAGAGGTCTCGGTAAACAATGGGCTTCCCCAGTGGCTCAGCTGGTAAAGAATCCGCCTGCAATGCAGGAGACCTGGGTTCGATGCCTGGGTTGGGAAGATCCCCTGGAGAAGGGAAAGGCTACCCGCTCCAGTATTCTGGCCTGAAGAATTCCGTGGACGGTATCGTCCATAGGGTGGCAAAGAGTCAGACACGACTGCGTGGCTTTCACTTCACGTGTGAGTCACCATGCTTACTGATCTTCACCCGTGCAGAATTAAGCATAAAGCGGTCCTTAATACTAACAATCTGGTGATCCAGAAAGAACAGGCTGGTTCTTTCACTCTACTGCTTCTTCAACTTCTCTGACCCTATAGGAGAACTTCCTGTGGAGTCCGCATAAGCTGAATCCTGAGTATTTTAGATGCTTCTTTGAGTCACTCAGAGGAGGAAGAAAGCTTCAGCCAGTGTGGAACCCCAAGTCTCTTTAGGGCAAGGCCCAAAGGCCCTCCTGTTAGCCAGCAAAAGGAGAACAGGTCTGGGGTCCCAAAGGGATAATAGCAAGACCGCTACTGATTACTTACGTCCCAGCCATGCTGGTGTAGGGGTGAAGTTACTTTGATGGGAGACCAGGCTGATAGGGATTGGCAACTGAAAACAGCACTGGAGATTTTCAGGACAGTGGAAGTATTCTGTATGATACTGTAAAGTTTTATGACATACATTTGGTAAAACTGACAGAACTGTGCAAATGCAAAGAACTGAACCCTAATGTAAACTATGGGCCTAGGTAATAATAATATATAACGTTTTAAATAATATAACAATCAAATGTGACCACACCAGTAGAAGATGTTAACAATAGGGAAACTTAGGGACTGGGGAAGAGGGAATATTTGGAAATTCTGTGGTTCTTGCTCAGTTTTTCTACTATAACAATAAACTTTTTTTTTACTCAATTTCTCGAGCCATTTTATTTTATTTTACTGACCACGGTGTGTGGCTTGCAGGATCTTGGTTCCCGACTAGGGACTGAACCCGGGCTCCCTTCAGTGGAAGTCTGGAGTTCTAACCACTGGTCAGCCAGAGAATTCCCAAAAATAAACTGTTAGTTAAAACAAACAAAAAAAACCCCATCACTCAAGGAGTGATAGCTGATGGGAACTGATGAGGAACAGGTAGCAGATGAGGACAGGAGCATAGGTGGGGAGTCTGATTGGAGGGACCAGACTTTGTCTTCATCCCTCTATCATTCCCCTCCTCAGTCCTGGAGACGAATGAACCACTGCTCTCCACCCCCTGCACATTTACACATTCTCTCTCCCCTGTCATTCCCAAGACACCAGAGTTGGAAATGCAAGCAATTTCAAGGAAAAGTAATTGTCATATTGAGGATGACCTGATCGTAGAACTGGAGGTCCAGTCATGGATGGGGACTCAAGTCAGAAGTGGGAGCATTTGGCAGGATCCAAAGACCTAACAGCTTTACAGAAGCAGCAGAGTCTTGAGGTTCCCTGTGGATTTAGGGTCCAAGAATTTCAGGCAGCGGTGTTGGATATCTCTACATCTGGTTCTCCCAGTCTTAGGAATGTGTCCCTGTAGCTCCTCGAAGACTTACTTCTCTTATTCTAGGGATTGATTTCTTCTCGCTTATTAGGGGGCCCTCCTGGGACTGAGAGGAGTAAATAAGATAGGAGGAGGGACCTGGGATCCCTTCATTGATCTGTTCCCTTTCGCTGTGTGCCATGGTGGTTGTGGAACCAGAGAGAAACCTTGACGCCATGATCACACGTGGGCTTTGTACCAGTTTTAGGAGGCACCATATGCCATCCTTCCTCATTGTTCAGACTGCAGTTTCTCTCCTAGACCCCTGGTTGAGAAATGAAGCCCAATTCCTTATATTTTGATATTAGCTTAGAAAGGGGTAGTAAGGTAATAGACATGTTTAATTAAGGAACTGCATTGGAATTAATGTAAAAACAGAAGTTGCTCTTATTTGGTCTGACTTGCTGGTGGATTCTATTGTTCTATTTCTCTACCTATTAAGTCCATTGAATAAGAAGTATTTTGGGGCAAACTTACAGTTACCAAAAGGGAAACTGTAAGGCAGGAGTGGATAAATGAGGAATTTAGGATTAACAAACACACACTACTGTATGTAAAATAGATAACAAGTACCTACTGCATAGCAGAGAGAACTGTATTCAATATCTTGTAATAACCTATAGTGGAAAGGAATCCGGAGAATATATGTATAATTCAGATATATATATATCTGAATCACTTTGCTATACACCTGAAACTAACAAAACATTGTAAATCAACTATACTTCAATTAGAAAATAAAAAATAATTTAAAAGAACTATTTTGGTGTCTCCTATCCAGAAATCACTGGCATCGCTGCCTTTCACCTCCCTCTTCCCCAGAAGACACAGAGGAAATTTTCCTGATCTAAGTTTAGGTCTGGAGAAATCCTAAGATGAGAGGGATATGGCGCAGTATCCACAGAGGGAGAAACCTGATTTCAGCTTCGGGGCAAAGGTAAGGGCAAAGCCTGAACTAAGAAGAGGCAGATAAATATTTGTGAAGGTTGCATCCTTCACTGTTTTCAGTGAGGTCAACTGAGGTTGTCAGAGGGGTCAACTGTTTTGACTGAGATAAAGAGAAGGTCAGATCTAGAAAGCGGTCATTCAGATCAAGAGCGGCACAGAGGCAAAGGACGTGCTCAGATCATCTCATTCCTCTGGCTTCTTTTTTTTCCAGGAGCAGGTAAATATCTCCCACAGCCCATAAGTTCTGACGTTTAGGGCAACTGAGGTTTCCAAGGGCGGAGTCACTTCGATCTCTGGGCAGTCCTGGAGTCTCTTCCTCCCGAGCCTCTCCCCACTGCCCAGTCTGAGCACTGCTTCTCTCCAGCAGGGCTGCTCCGGGACCCACCGTGATGAAGGCTGCGCTGCTCCTTTGCTGTATCTTGCTGTCCCCGGTGGCTGCCTTCCCGAGAAATGCCCAGGAAGGGGTCCCGACCTTCCCGCCGTCTATATCAGAAACTGGGCTTCCTTTGAACCTGCTCTCCAACCAGATCCTTCTGCCAGACCCTAAAACTTGCCAAGATCTCTTGCATGTGGCCCCCTCCTTAGCCCCTCTGCCTGAGTACCTATCCAACTTAGCTTTGGAGGTGGTCTTGGAAGAGATTGGTTGCACAACTGAGGCTCACATTCTGCAGCTCCAGCTTGTTAAGACAGGAGGAAAGGACACCACTGAAACCCTCATCCGTGAGAGCAAAAAGCACAGTGAAGGAGAAGGGATTGGCAAAGTTAAGGTCATGCTGAAGGATCTGGGAGGATCCCCAGGGGAGCTTAGGCGAGTGAGGCGCTCAGTTACCCTTGTGGAAGCATGTAGGCAGCAAGATAGGTGGGTGCTCTATGAGACAGCAAAAATGATAGCTGAATTTGCTGAGAAGCTCCCTAACACTGAGTTGGTAAAAGAGCTTAAAGCTGCTGCCATTGATGTCACCCAGAAGTGCACGGACGAGTCCTGGGAGCATTTGCAAGCAGTAAGCAACCAGCTAGTGGACAGCCCTGAGATGAAAGACTTCACAATGCCTATACAAGATCAGCTGTACTTTATCAAGCGCTTCTCAACCATTCTGATGCACATTGTAGTGGAGTTCATAAAGACGCAAGTCCAGGATATTTTTGGATAGGGAAGGCCTCCAAGGCACCCTATTTCCTTTCTCAAACGTCTCTGATAAGATCGTGTACAAGGACTGGGCAGAACAGGTAGTTAGAAATGTTGAGAAGCTTAGGACAGAAGCATCTATTCATTTGATCCCAATTCTATTCATTTGATCCCAATGCTAAAAGCCATGTGACCAGAGTCAGCTCTGCCCCCTCTCTTAATAAGTCCTAGTCTCTATTTTTCTCCCCAATTTCTGTTTGTCAGATACTGGGGATGTATTACGTACTAGACATGAAGGATATTGTAATCTTTCCCCATTTATCTACCTTTTACTTTCCAATTCCCAACTGGATGCTGTAACTTGTTTATGTTCATTTTTAAACTGAAAAGAGAAATTAAATGTTGCTTCTAGATCAGAATCACAGTTATTTGATCTCTTTTAACTCTGCGTCTCCAGAGCTTTTTGTTGTTGTTGTTTTGTTTTGGTGTTGCATCACACGGGATCTTGTTTTCCTGACTTCACCACTGGACCACCGGGGAATTCCCTCCATAGCTTCTTTTGTGAGCTGGAGGTAGAACGTGGCAGGGACCCACAGAAGTGCCGATGCATTTTGAGACTGAGTTTGTAACAGGGGGACAAGGTTTGAGCAGTCAATACAAACGGGCAAATATTTGTAGAGGGCATATCCCTTGCTGACTGTTGGGGAAAGCAACCAACTCCTCCACATGGGATGGAGAACCGGGCAGAGTGAGTTTCGAACTACCAGAGCGGCTTCACTTCTCGGTGACTGGATTGTGCGGTAGTTTGGGGCCCTATGCCTACATGGAATGGGCCCACGTGAAGCAGAAAAAGCCCCTGGTAATCCGGATGGGGAAACCAAGAAGAGCAACTGAGTCTCATTCTCTACTCCCTGGCCCCAAGCTGAAAAGGAAGGGAGGCTGGGAGTTGATGGGGAAGATGTCTTCCAACTGAACCCTGGGCTCCTTCAGACCACAGCCCAAAGGGAACAGTGTGAATGTTGTCTTCCACTCTAGTGTAGTCTGACCTGCCTAAGCATCACTGAGCCCTGTTGTGACCTGCTCCTCTAGTGCCGCCGGCTCTTCCCTGCGGTTCTGACTTCATGTGGAGCCCAGGAAAGACCCTGGTATCTTTTTCCTCATCTCTGGGGATCCACCCACCCTCTGGAGACTCTTGGTTCTGCCAGGCTCTACTCCCAAAGCCCCTGCCTGACCTTACCCATTTTGTCCTCTGCCAAGAATGTCCTGGGAGCAAGCTGATCACCAGGCTGAGCCCTAGACCCTGCAGCTTCATCTTCATAACCTGGACGACATGAAAGCCAAGTAAGCTTTTTTCAAGCAAACATAAGGTGCCAGATGGACAGTAGCTCAGGGCGGGGCCTCCCAGGGAGTGCTCTGGTCTCTGTGCTGCAGTGATTAGGCAGGCTTCAGCCTTACCCTGGAGAGAAAGATGTGCCTTCTCTACTCTAGAAAGCTAGTACAAGCATATGTACAATGTGGGCCAGCTGTTGCCAGGAGTGGGAATCTACAAAGTCAAACATGGCTTTGTACTCTGCTGCCCAGAACTACAACAGACCCGAAGAGCGAGGCTGAGATGGGGCCATAGGCCTGGGGCCATACATCATGCCCAGGTTGTCAGGGGACCAGGGGCTATTGGTGAGCTCTGTGCTCAAATCTGCAGTGAAAGCTGGGATTCAGTAGCTGATCTAGTATCACTATGAAAAAGAGAAAAATACCCCTCTACTGGAGACTAAGGAGGAGGGCTTGGGAGGCAGCACAGACGTGAATCATCCAGAGGTGACAAACGACAATCAAAGACTCAGAGGACAAGACTCCTGAAGAAGTGATCTCAACTCCTACTCATGTGGGGCCTTATTCAAGGGCCATGACTTAGATACTTTTCCTAGAAACTTTATGCTTTACATAAACAAAGAGGTTATGCACAGAAAGAATTAAACTGAATTTAAAATTTTCACTGACTCCCTTATCCTAATCCTCAGGTATGGAATGGAATAATTCAACTATGATTATGTCAGTCTATCAGTATTCATGCTAAGTAAAGAGAATCCTCTTACCTCAAACAAACAAAAGGTTTTCCTTTCACCAGAAAATCATATGACTCCTTAAGACATATACATGTTTGCTTTATTCTTTCAGACTCTGGGTACTGCAATAAATTGAGATTTCCCAGTGATCAGATAGCCCCAGGAGCAAGAATGCTGCCAGGCCAGCAAGTCTTTCATCAATGTGCTAATCCACACATTGAAAATCAGAAGTGACATAAATCTTACCAGTCCTTGTTGAAATTTCAGATAGTTGGGATTAGGATAATCCGTCTGATTAAGGTAAGGAAGAGGAACCGAGGGGTGTATTAAAATGCAATCTTAGGGGTTTTATGACTTCGTCCACAATCTCCAGACCACTGCTATCCCACAGAAATCTGCGGGAAGACAGAAATATTCTCCATCTGTGCGTCCCATACGGTGGATGCCAGCCCCGTGTGTCTACTGGGCACTTGAAACGTGGGTGGCACAACTGAGAAGTTGAATTTTCTTTCCATGTTTTAAATTCTTATTCATAGTTTTTATTCTTGGTATTACATGATACTGTCTCTAAATGTTACAAACTGAACTGCTTATAACAAAATGCATAGATTGAAGCCCTAACCCACAATGTGATGGTATTTGCTCAGAGGGCCTTTAAGGAGAGGGCAGAGGGCCATTAACCATTAAGGTTCAATGAGATTATGAGAGTGGGACTGTAATCCAATGGGACTGGTGTCATAAGAAGTGGAAGAGGCACCAGAAATGCGTACACATAGAGGAAAGGCCGTGTGTGGGAACAGCGAGACAGCACCCATCTGCAAACTACGGACAGAGGTTTCAGAATTAACCAAACCTGCCAGCATCCTGACCCTGGACTCAGCCTCCAGGTCGTGAGAAATAAACCCCTTTTGTTTAAGTCATCCCATCTATGGTATTTTGTTATGGTGGGCCTGGCACACTAATATATTAAATATGGGTCTTTTTTCACCTATTTTCTGGTATCCTGTGAGTCTACTCAATTTGAAAAAAAATTGCCCTCTTCATTATAAAAAAGGAACTTAAAACTAAAGAAAATAATTTTCTTGCTTCCTTTTTTAGTTTACTTTTTTTTTTTTTTTAAAGCCATGCTACGCAGCTTGTGGAATTCTAATTCCCTGACCAGGAATTGAAACTGAGCCCATGGCAGTGAAAGTACCCAGTCTTAACCATTGGACTACCAAGAAATTCCCAGTTTAGTTTGTTTTTTTTTTTTTAATTGTGGTTAAAAAAAAAAAAAACCACATATCATAAAATCTGCCATCTTAACCATTTCTAAGTGGACAGTTCAATAGCTGGCCTGTAACTATGAACTCTGTTCACATTGCTATGCAGTCCATCTCCAGAACTTTCTCATCTTGCTAAGCTGAAAATCTACCCATTAAACATTAACTCCCCATCTCCTCCTCCCCTCAGCCCCCAACCACCACCCTTATGTAGAAACCATCCAAGCTTCTATACCCTTGACTCCTCTGGCCGTCTTCCCGGTCACTGCTGCTTGCCGTCTCTGATGGAGATTCCTGTGGCAGGGGTCCTGCTTGCTTTCCGCTCTTCCATCTCCCCTTCTCCCAAGTCCGTCTTTCACATTCCCTCTTGAGTGATCTGGGCTTCCCAAGCGGCTCAGTGGTAAAGAATCTGCCTGCAATGCAGGAGCCCCAGGGTTCAATCCCTGGGTTGAGAATATACCTGGAGAAGGGAATGGCAACCCACTCCAGTATTCTTGCCTAGGAAGCCCCGTGGACAGAGGAGCCGTGTGGGTCACAGTCCAGGGGTGGCAGAGAGTCGGACATGACTGAGTACCCATGCACACTTGAGTTATCTTTCTAAAACACAGGTTTGACCCTTTCACTTCCCTGTCCAGAGCACTTGATAGTTCCCCCACTGCTTCTAAGACAGAGTCCAGAGCCTCTGAGTGTGTCTGGTCTTTGACTAACCTTGACAGCCTTAGGACCATGCCACCCACACACCTACTTTATATTGGAGTTATCTTCATCTTGGACTACTTTCCATTCTTCAAAAGCAGGCTTTTTCTCTCAATGCTCTGCCCTCCAGATTAAACTTCTGCCTTCAAGACTCAGCTCAGGGCTTCCCCGGTGGTTCAGTGGTAAGGAATTCACCTGCCAATGCAGGAGACTCAAGAGATGTGGGTTCGATCCCTGAGTTGGAAAGATCCCCTGGAGTAGGAACTGGCAACCCACTCCAGTATTTTTGCCTGGAAAATCCCATGGACAGAGCAGCCTGGGGTCCATGGGGTCCTGGACCCCTACAGTCCACGGGGTCACAAAGAGTTGGAAGCAGCTGAGAACACAGACCTCAAGGTTCATCAACGTCACACATTCCCTTACTTCTTATCCCATTGCACATATAGACCACATTTTCTTCACCCGTTTGTGACAGACTTTTAGCTTGAGTGAAATAGTCTTTCATTGTGGTTTTGATTAGCATTTTCCTAATGACTAATAATGTTGGACATATTTAATGTGCTTACTGGCCATTTGCATGTCTTTTCTGGAGAAATGTCTATTCAAGCCCCTTTCCCACATCCCCTTTTTTGGCCGTACCAGTCATCTTGCGGGACCTTAGTTCCCCCACCCGGGATCCAACCACTGGGCCTCCAAAGAATTCCCCTTCGCACGCTTGTTTTTTTTTAAATGCTGGAAGCAATCTTATGGTGTGATATGTGCGTGCTCAGTCATGTCCGACTCTTTGTGATCCCATGTCCTGCAGCCTGCCAGGCTCCTCCATCCATGGGATTTTTCAGGCAAGTATATTGGAGTGGGTTGCCATTTCTAATCCCGGGGATCTTCCTGACACAGGGATCAAAACTGTATCTCCTCTCTCTCCTGTATTGGCAAGCAGATTCTTTACCACCAAACCACTTGGGAAGCCTCATTTTGCACATTTTTATTTTTATTTTTATTTCTTTTTTTAAAATTTATTTATTTATTTATTTTTTTTTTTTTCCAGTGGGTTTTGTCATACATTGATATGAATCAGCCATGGATTTACATGTATTCCCAATCCCGATCCCCCCTCCCACCTCCCTCTCCACCCGATTCCTCTGGGTCTTCCCAGTGCACCAGGCCGGAGCACTTGTCTCATGCATCCCACCTGGGCTGGTGATCTGTTTCACCATAGATAGTATACATGCTGTTCTTTTGAAATATCCCACCCTCACATTCTCCCACAAAGTTCAAAAGTCTGTTCTGTATTTCTGTGTCTCTTTTTCTGTTTTGCATATAGGGTTATCGTTATCACCTTTCTAAATTCCATATATATGTGTTAGTATGCTGTAATGTTCTTTATCTTTCTGGCTTACTTCACTCTGTATAATGGGCTCCAGCTTCATCCATCTCATTAGGACTGGTTCAAATGAATTTTTGCACATTTTGCACATTTTTAAATTGAATTATTCATTGTTAAATTGTAGGAGATCTTTATATATTCTGAATATTAATCCCTCACAGCTATATGATATGCAAATATTTTCTCCCCTCCTGTGGGTTACTTTTTCACTCTGTTGTTAGTGTCCTTTGATGCACAAAAGTTTTAAAGGTTTATTATTTTTAAGTTGTTATGAACTCTAATTTATCTATTTTTCTTTTTTTACCTGTGCTTTTACTGTCACATCCAAGAAATCATTGCCAAATATGTTGTCATGAAGATTTTTTTCCAATGTTTTCTTCTAAGAATTGTGCGGTTTTAGTTCTTATGTTCAAGTCTTTAATCCATTCTTTTTAAAAATATTTTTATTTCTTTAGCCTGGGCCAGATTTTAGTTGCAGCACACTGGATCTTCAATCTTCCTTGTAACTAAAAGCTTTAGTTACAGCATGTGGGACCAGGAATCGAACCCAGACACCCTTTATTGGGAGTGCAGAGTCTTAGCCTCTGGACCACCAGGGAAGTTCCTTTAAACCATTCTCAGTTAATTTTTGTATTTAATATAAGGGAAGGGTCAAACTTCATTCTTTTGCATGTGAATATCCAGTTGCCTCAGCACCATATATCTCATTGAATGGTTTCAACGCACTTGTAAAAAATTATTTAACTACATAAGCAAAGATTTACTTCTGGGTTCTCTGTTTTATTCCATTAGCCTATATCTCTATTTCTATGCCTATACCATACTGGTTTTTGTGTGTTTTTGCAAACTTTGTTCTTAGTTTATTTTTTAAATTGAAACTTTTGCTTTTCTCATTGATTCTTATAAGTTCCCAGTATGTTAATGAAGTCTCTCATCCAGTTATCTGTTAGGGCTAACCTAGAAATATTTTCAAGAAATGCTTTCCCTTGCCCAAGCATATTCTCTTGGGAGGCAAGCCTTGTTGAGTGGTGTGTCCTAGTTGGTATCTTCATTTTTAAGAAGAGGATTATTCTCTACCTGCAGCTCAGCTGCTTATGGAAGCACACAAATGTGGCTTTGACTGGCCTGGAAGAATAGCTCCTTTGCGGTACCTGTCATTATATAGTACCACGCTGTTTTGATTACTACAGCTTTTTTTAAATTTTCAGGAACCACTTCATTTTTATTTTATTGACTTGTTTCTGATCACCAAATTTGCTTTCTTCTTTGGAGTGATGTAACTTTGTAATAAATTTTGAAATCAGGAAACAAGTTCTCCAAGTTTATTTTCTTTTTCAAGATTGCTCTGGCTATTCGATGTCTCTTGAAATTCCATGTGAATTTTAGGATGGTTTCTCTACTTTGCAAAAAACATCACTAGGATTCTGGTAGAGACTGTGTCAGATTTGTTAGTCTCTTTGGGTAGTATTGGTATCTTAACAGTATTAAGTCTTCCAGTCCATGGGTGTGATATCTTTCTGTGTATTTATACCTATGTAATTTCTGTCAGAAATGTTTTGTAGTTTTCAGTGTATAGGGTTTTTTTTTTGCCTCCTTTGTTTACTCCTAATTATTTTATTTTTTTTGATGATGTTGTAAAAAAGTTTGTTGTAAAAAAATTGTTTTCTCTCTTAATTTCATTTTTCCATGTTTTTCATTGTTAGGGTATAGTAATGCAACTAATTTGAGGTGTTGATTTTGTATCCTGTAATTTTGCTTAATTTGCTTATTAATTTTAATAAGTTTGTGTGTGTGTGTGTGTGTGTGTGTCGTGCAACTATTTAGGGTTTTCTACACATATGATCATGTTTTCTGCAAACAGAGATAATTTTGCTTTTTTCTTTCCAATTTGGATGTCTTATTTTCTTTTTCTTGAGTAATTGCACTGGATAGAACATCTGACACTATGTTGAGTAAAAATGGTGTAAACAAACATCTTTGTCTGTTCCTGATCTTACAGGAAAAACTTTCAGTCTTGTTACCATTGAATATGATGTTAGCTGTGGGTTTTTCATATATGGCCTTTGTTATTGAGCAAGCTTTTTCCTATTTATATTTTATAGATGTAAGATGCTTCTCTACATCAACTGATATGATCATGTGATTTTTCTCCTTCATTCTGTTAATGTAGTGAATTATACTGATTGATTTTCACATATTGACCCACTCTTACATTCTAGAAATAAATCCTGCCTGGTCATGTTGTATAACACTCTTAATATGCTGCCAAATTCAACACGCTAGTATTTTGCATTCATAGTCTCATGAAATACGTTTTCTGTAGCTTTCACTCCTTGTAGGGTCTTTGTCTAGCACGGATATCAGGGTAATACTGGTGTCCTAGAATTAGTTTGAGATGGCTCCTCCTCTTTGATATACTGAAAGAGTCTGAGAAGGAGTGGTGTTAATTCTTCTTCAAATGTTTGGCAGGAATAAAAGGAATGAAAAAGAAAACCCGCAACTGTTTGGTAGAATTCACCAATAAAGCGGTTTTGTCCGGGGCTTTTCCATATTAGGAAAATTTTGGTGACTGATTCAATCTTCCTATTAATTAAAGGTATATTCAAATTTTCTATTACTTCATAATTCAGTCGTGGTAGGTTGTGTGTTTCTAGCGATTTGTCTATTTCCTGTAGATTATAAAATGTATTAGCATATACTTACCCATGCATCCATGTACGCTAAGTCTGACTCTTTGCGACACTATGGACCATAGCCCTCCAGGCTCCTGTCTCTGGGATTCTCCAGGCAAGAATACTGGGGTGGGTTGCCATGCCTTACTCCAGGGGATCGTCCTGACCCAGGGATCAAACCCGAGTCTCCTGCATCTCCTGCATCGGCAGCTGGGTTCTTTACCACTAGCGCCACCTGGGAAGCCCACACCTATTCATGACACTCTCTCAAAGTCCTTTTTGCTTCTGTAAAACAAGTATTAATATCCCCATTTTTGTTTCTTCTTTTTACTGAGATATAATTGACATATTAGTTGCAGATGTGCAACATAATGATATGATATTTGTATATATTGCAAAGCAATCACCACAATAAGTCTATTTAACATCCATCACCACATATAGTTAGGACTTTTTCTTGTGATGAGAATTTTTTTCTTTTTTTTTTGTTTGTTTGTTTTTTTTTTTAATAGAAAAGTGGATCAGGGTTTACAGGATAGTGTGTTAGGTGTGGTTGAAAGTTAGTGAAAGTTAAGTTGCTCAGACGTGTCTGACTCTTTGCGACCCCGTGGACTGTAGCCCTCTGTCCATGGGATTCTCCAGGCAAGAATACTGGAGTGGGTTGCCATTTCCTTCTCCAGAGAATTTTTAAGATCTATTCTTTTAGCAACTTTCAAATATACAACACAGTATTATTAACTATAGTCACCATGTTGTACATCACATCCCCAGGACTTTTCAGTTTTCTAACTGGAAGTTTGTGCCTTTTGACTTCCTCTATCCATTTTGCTCAGTCCCCACCTCCTGGCAACTACCAGTCCCTTCTCTGTATCTATGAGTTCAATTTTTCTTAAAAGATTCCACACATAAGTGACATCAGGAGGTATATGTCCTTCTGAGTCTGACATTTCATTTAGCAAATTGCCCTCAAGGTCTATCTAGTGGTAAAGAATCCGCATGCCAATGCAGGAGATGTAAGAAACGCAGGTTCAATCCCTGGGTTGGGAAGATGGGAGATGGAATGGCAACCCACTCCAGTATTCTTGGCTGGAGAATTCCAGGGACAAAGGAGCGTGGCGGGCTATGGTCCACAGGGTCGCAAAGAGTTGGACACGACTGAATTGACTTAGCTCGCTCACATGCAAATTCAGGTAACTGGATTCCCTGGTGGCTCAGCGGTAAAGAATCCACCTACCAATGCAGCAGATGCGGCATCGATGATCCCCAGGTCGGGAAGATCCCCTGGAGAAGGAAACGGCAACCAACTCCAGTGTTCTTGCCTGGGAAATCCCATTGACAGAAGAAGCCTGGCGGGCTACAGTCCATGGGGTGGCAAAGAGTCAGACACAACTTAGTGAGTAAACGACAACAGCTTCAGGCAGAAAGGATCCCTCCCTTTGCTCCTGGTTCTTGCTTCCAGCAGTTTGGTAGTGTGTCTGTACAAACCAACCCCTCTTCTTTCTTCTATCTGCTCTCTGGGAACTAAGAGAAATAAAATAAATAGAGGGAAGGACCCTGAGCCCCTCCCTCTGGCCTGCTCCTTTTGGTTATCTATCAGAAGGGAGTGACAACACCAAGGAAGCTTTTACCACAACCACATGTAGGAACCTGTACTAGTCTCAGAAGGCATCAGATATCATCTTTACTGCTAAACCCTAGATGAAACTGCTTAACCCTAAACTCCCAACTTTTGGAGTATTGGTTAGATATGGAAAGAGTTACTACCCAGATGATGAATAGATTTTTTTTTTTTATGTTTTCCATTAGAATTAGAAAAGTGAGAAGTGAAAGTTGTACTGATTTCATTCAACTTACCAATATTTTCAGTTTCCCCAGACCTTCACCCAGTGTATCCTTTTAATGAGAACTTATTAAACGTTTTGGGGAGTCTCTTGCCAGAGATCATCAGTATTTTTACCTTACCTCTTCTCCCTTTCAGAATCTACAGAGGAAATTTCCCTCATCTCATGTATAGGTCCAGGGTAAAACCTTAGAACTTAGGGATATGGGGAAGGACTGCTGCTGCTGCTGCCAAGTCACGCCAGTCGTGTCTGACTCTGTGCGACCCCATAGACGGCAGCCCACCAGGCTCCCCCGTCCCTGGGATTCTCCAGGCAAGAACACTGGAGTGGGTTGCCATTTCCTTCTCCAGTGCATGAAAGTGAAAAGTGAAAGTGAAGGCGCTCAGTCGTGTCCGACTCTTCGCGACCCCATGGACTGTAGCCCGCCAGGCTCCGCCGTCCATGGGATTTTCCAGGCAAGAGTAGTGGAGCGGGGTGCCATTGCCTTCTCCTGGGGCAGGACTAGCAGGGCCAAAAAACGGACAAGGCCCTGTATTTGTCAGCATAGGACAAAGGTGAGAAGCACAAAGTCTGGGCTGGAAAGACATGAATAAATATTTGCGCGTGCTATGTCCTTCACTGTTTTGGATGCTATCAGCATTCTGGTCCTTGTGATTTTGGCTAGGGTAAAGAGGAAAGTGGGATACAACCAAAAAATCAAAACCGTCATTCCAGCCATGAAGATATCAAAGCAAAGATGTTTGGACTTTCTTGCTCCTCTGGTTTGTTTCTTCCTCAAAACAGTGAGGACCCCCCATAGCCCTTATGGGTGTGAGGTATGTTCAGGGTAACTGAAGTTTCTGAGGGCTGAGGCACTTCCGAGCTCTGGGCAGTCCTGGAGTCTCTTCCTCCCAAGCCTTTCCCCACTGCCCAGTCTGAGCGCTGCTTCTCTCCAGCAGGGCTGCTCCGGGACCCACCGTGATCCAGACTGTGCTGCTCCTTTGCTGTGTCTTGCTGTCCCCAGTGGCTGCCTTCCCAAGAAACGCCCAGGGAGGGGCCCCGACCTTCCAGCAGCCTATCTCAGAAATTGGGCATCCTCTGAACCTGCTCTCCAACCATATCCCTCTCCCAGATCCTAAAACCTGCCAGCATCTCTTGTATGTGGCCCCCTCCCCCCTCCTTAGCCCCTCTGCTTGAGCATCTATCCAACTCAGCTTTGGAGGTGGTCCTGGAAGAGGCTGGTTGCACAAGCTGAGGCTCACATTCTGCAGATTCAGCTTGTTAAGACAGGAGAAAAGGCGCTGGCGGCGGCGCGCCCGGGTCCGCCGGCCGGTCCGAGTGCGCGCCCTGAGCCGCGCGCCGCTAAAAAAAAAAAAAAAAAAGACAGGAGAAAAGGACCGAACCCCTCATCCGTGAGAGCAAAAAGCACAACAAAGGAAAAGGCACTGGCAATGCTAAAGTCATTCTGAGGAATCTTGGGGGACCCCCAGGGAGGACTGGATGAATCAAAAACTCAGCTACTTACCTTGAGAGGTTTATTAATGATGGTGAATACAACCCAACCCTTTGGGCGGGCCGGTCTGCCAGTTAACCTGGATGACGATTGAACTCGCTGAGAAGCCATCTCCCATGTTGTGTAACACAATTCAGACCTTTTGGAATCAACCTCTTCTAGAACTGCCAGTATGAGTCTTGGGAACTAGTTGAAGAATTAGGTAAAAAGCTTAAAACATCCCCAAGTTAAGAGCCTCTCAATGTCTATGGATGACGACAACATGATTTATAAAATGTTCTACAGCTATTCTGAAGTGCTTTATGGAGAAACTGATTCAGGAACTTGTCCAGATTCTTTACTGCAGATATTCAATGCCACACTGTAAACAGGTCTGCTCTCCCAGGACGGTGTTCAAAGATGGGACAGGGACTTCGCTGATGGTTCAGTGGTTAAGAATCTGCCTTCCAATGCAGGGGACGCAGGTTTGATCCCTGGTCTGGGCACTAAGATCCCGCATCCCACAGGTTAACTAAGCCCATACACCCTCAACTATGCACCACAACTAGAGAGAAGCCCACACAATGTAACGAAGACCCTGGTGCTGGAACAAATACCAAACATAGGCAAATAAATAAATAAGATGGGACACAGTAAGTAGGCAGAAATGTTGGACACTACTTAGAACAGATATACTCTATTTCATCCCAGTGCTGGCTTTAACCTTGCCCTTCTCCACCTGGTAGCTCTCAGTCCTTATTTCACTTTCTATTTTTCATTTTTTCTTTCAGTTAGCATATACTGTGCCTGTAATACATCTCAGCATGAGAAGCATTTGAACTTTTTTCCTCATCCATCCCCCTGTAATAAATCCCCAATGAGACACTGTAGCTTGCTAATTTAATTTTTAAACTGAAAAGAGAAATAAAAGGGAATCATAGACATCTAATCTCTTCTGATTCTGGGTCTCCCAGCTTCTATCATGAGCTAAAGTGGGAACGTGGCAGGGATTGGTTGGAAATGCCAAATGCCAAAGTTTTTAGATACTGAGGCCAAGTGTGGGACAAGTGCACAAAGTCTGAGAAGCCAGAACAGAGGAACAAATATTTGCAGAGATTACATCTCTTACTGATACTAGAGGAAAGCCAGTACATCTGCTCTCTTCGTGGGGCAGAGGAGTCGGCAGAACAGGATCGAGGAGCTACCAAATCCATCAAGGCGGTCTCACTTCTGAATCACTGGACTGTGTGGTAATTTGGAGCTCCTTATAAATGGGTGGGAATCATGCTGAGGAAGACCTGAAGATGGAGAAGGTCAAGTGGGAACAATTGGGTTGAGTTTCCTGTTTTTTAGTCCTTTAGCTAAAAAAGATCAGAAGTTTGGAAGTAACAGGTGAGGTTCGCCCTGAGTCCTGGGCTCCTTTCGGACCACAGCCCTTAAGGAGACAGTTTGTATGTTTCTGGTTTCTCCTCTCTCCAGTCCACCCTGCTACGAACCTGCATGGTCTCAGACTCATCATGTTACCAGTTGAGCTACTTCTTTGCTGCTTCCTGCTGCACACTGCAGACGCCATTTCATCTGGAAACCAGACGGATGTCTTACTACATCTTCCTTCACCCTTGGAATCCTCGCTAACTTCCTCATACCCCTTGTCTTGCCAGACCCTTCTTCCCAAATCCCTCCCTGGCTTCACTCAGATGGCCCCTCTCACCAGGTTCCTGGTGAGCCTGCCACTGACGATCGCCCTGGAGAGAGCTGGTTGTCAAGCTGATGTACAGGTCCTGCAGCTTCAGCTGTACCGCCAAGGGGGTGTAAACGCTACACAGACCCTCATCAGACATCTGCAAGAGCTGGAGAGAAGCAGAAGCAGAGGGAGGGGAGTGTCAGTAGATGCTCTGACCTCTGCTCTGCAGCTGTGGGCTGGAGAGAACCCAGGCCCACGGAGAGCCCGACGGTCGCCCTCCGCCAAAGACTGTGAGCAGGAGCAGGAGCAGAGTGTGCACAACATAGCCCAGATGTTGCCGGGAGTGGGAACCTTCTACAACCTGGGCACAGCAGTGTATTATGCCGTTCAGAACTGCCCGGACGTGGCCAAGGCACGAGGCCGAGACGGGGTCATAGATCTGGGATATGACCTTCTGACGGCCATGGCTGGACCGTCACGGGGACCCACAGGGCTAGCGATCGGCATTGCACTTAAACCTGCACTGAAGGCTGGGGTTCAGCGGTTGATCCAGTATTACTATGAGAGAGAGGCAAACACCCCTCCACCAGAGACCAGCGAGGAGGTCTTGGGGAGCACCTCAGATATGAGTGAAGTGGAAGAAACAACTGTCATGGCCCCTTTAGTGTCAGAAGTAGTAAGTTCAAATCCATGCTGGGGGTGGACCTTATTCAACAACTGTGGCTTAGATCCTAGGTATTGGAATATTAGGATATAGAAGAAGGTGGTAGGAGCCAACTGTTAGGCCTCCACCCTTTCACTGACAGAGGGCCTAGGTTCAATCCCCGGTCAGGGAACTAAGATCATGCAAGCCATGCAGCACAGCCAAAATAAAAAATAATAAAATAAAAAGATAGTGACCTCTGACTAAAGAGAATTCAATCCAGTCCACTTAATCCAGCAGAACTCTCTCCGATTCCTTCCCTTCTATAAACTACAATCCATAACCAGATCAGGATTAAGTGTTCTGAGATGACAAAAAGGCAAAGAAAGAGGGGAATGAGAAGAGCTAACGTTTTTCTGCTCACCTTTTGGCGATGTGGCCAAAAATAAATAAGTAAATAATAAAAGAAGGTGGTAAACACTGATGACTAGACCTAGTATCCTGTAAGTTGTAATGTGTGTGTTCAAAATCCAAATCTCTGATTTCTTATCAAGGAGAAAAGCAGTACTGTAACGTGTAAGAATTTTAAAGTTTGTGGTTTGGAATCAGAGGATTTGGCTTGGAATCCAGGCTCCACTTGTCAGAGCTTCAGTGACCATTGACTAGTAACTTATTTCTCCAAACTCAGTTTTTTAAAATTTCTAAAGTGAGGGTAATGATTTGCATCTCAATAGGTTTCGTGGAAATTAGAAACGGCACGCTGTACTAATGCTTAGCACCGTACCAACAATAAAGCAGATTTTGTCATTGTTACTGTTGTCGTTACTTGAGCCCTCCCCTTCCCGTCCCAAAGTGTCGCAATTCCGCCCGCTTCTTAGATCAACGCCTCCAAGATCTTGAACTAGTCTCGGTTCCGCCGAGTGGGTTCTGCTTCTCGGAAATCAGCTGTTTCAGTCCTGAGCAACTCTGCTAACCGGGCTCCTCCCTCCGCACGCACGGGGCGGGGCTTACTTGAGCCCGCCCACCGATTGCGGGCGCTGGGGGTGTGGCTTCGGCTCCTCCTGCCCCGCCCCTCGGGGAGGCGGTGCTGTGGTGGCGCCAATGAGCTCACGGCCTGGGGAAGCGTTTGGCTGATTGGCAGCCGGTGCCGAGGTGCCCGTCTGGAAGTGAAGAGCTCTGAGATTCTGCCTCTTTCTCAAGCCTGCGGAAAGGGGGCGGGTCCGAGACGCCGGCAGAAGCCGAGGGCGTGTCTGGAGGCCCTGGTGCCGGAACGTTTCTGGCGACCGGAAGCCTGGGCCGGAGCTGCTGCTGGGACCTGGGCCTGAGACCCTGACCAGGTACTGGCCTTGAGGGGGCGCGCGGGGGTGTAGGTGGAGGCGCAAGTTTTCTCCTCAGATGGAAGGTAGGCCCGGGCGGGTACACCCCGGAGGGGTCAGACTCTGTTTCCAGGTAGAAATAGGAGCTGTCGCTTGCTGCCCCTCCTGGCCAACCTAGGGGTCCAATCGTAATGCCCCATTCCAGAAACACCCCTGCTTCCAAGACCCGAAACCTGGCGTTGTTGCATTGGTTCAGCGTCTTGGCCAACACTTACCTTTTGGTCTGTGTGTGTGTGGTTTATTGGAGGGTAATTGCTTTAGAGTATTGTGTTGGTTTCTGCCATGTATCTGCGTGAATCAGCCATTGGTATATATGTGTCCCCTCCCTCGCGAACCTCCTCCCACCTCCCACCCCATCCCACTCTTCAGGTTGGTCTGTGTTATTTCTGATCCTCAGCAAAAGAAAAAAATTACAGTTCAATTCAGAAAAGCTTGTGGAGAACAAAATGTGCACCTGAACGAGTAATAGGTAACTGGAGAAAGAAGAGTTTTTAGCCCTTAACCTCCGTGTTTTGCAATCTATTTAAGAACGCCAGGTTTTTTGTTTTTATTTTTCATATTTAAACCTCAGGGTTTACTTGCTGCTTTGCTTTATTAATACAAGCTGATTAATTCCTTAGGAACTGAGGCCTGGTCATTTGTTTTTTTTTTTTTAAAAGCAATACAAATACAGAGTTTAAAAAGTCAAGCTCTATTAAAAGGGTTAAAATGGCGGAGTCCCTGCCCAATTCTTTTCTTCCCCTGTTCCTACTTCCAGAAGAAGAAATGATTACTGGTGGAAAAGAATCTTTCCCACCCTAAGCATTTGATTGTAATTAAATCATGTGACCTTTTCTTAGCCCACAGAAGGGGGTGTTTATTCTTTTCTGTTAGGCTTAGGCTGCAAGAAGTTTAGATTTTCTAAACAGACAGATGGCAGTGGGCAGGGAGAGGTAAGGAGAACAGTTCTTCACCCAGCCTGTTTGGTGACCGGCAAAAACCAGTTTTGAGTGAAATTGGTTTCACTCAATTGAAATTTGTGTGTTGATTATCTCACAAAGTTGATAATCCACATGAAGAATTAGAAATTGACAGAGGTCATAAAAGTGTCATAGTCCTAGGGATTGAGTGACCCCTTCCACAGTGTTTAGGCATCTTAAGCATCTGGTAAAGAGTGGAGCTCCTCCTTCCAACTGGGAGAGCAGTTTATCTCCACGGAGGTTTCAGCCTCTGATAAAAGGTTTGGGGCCAGCAGGGATAATGCTGAAATAAAAACTCAAGACTGACTTTTAAATGGTCTAGCATAAGTGTGTACAAAACCAAGCAAATGCATGTATAAGTTCACTGGGGAGATAAATGAAATAAAGATTTTGGAAATACCATTACTGATTGTTGAAGTTGGGTGACGGGTACATGGATGATCCTTGTACTACTCACTCAACTTTGTTGTGTATTTGAAAATTACCACTGAAACAAAAAAGGCCTACACATTGGAGCTCTTAAATAATACTCCATGGAAAAATATGCACCAAACTGGTAATACTGGTTACTTCTGGAGAGAAGGAAAAGGGACCAAGATTGGAAGTGGGATCAATCTAGACTTTAATTTTTTTCTTGCTGGTATGGTTTAATTTTTAAATTTGTAATAATAAATAATCATGAGACTGTGGATGATTTAGTCCAGCAAAATTTCCAATTGGGAACCTGCATCCTTCAGGCTCAGACCCCAGATGGCGCAGTGGGAGATGCTCCAGAACCTTGACAGCCCATTTCAGGACCAGCTGCATGAGCTCTACTCAAACAGCCTCCTGCCGATGGACGTTCGGCAGCACTTGGCTGTCTGGATTGAAGATCAGAACTGGTGAGGCCTTCTGGGAATCGGGGGGGGATGAAGAGAGTGATTTCTTTCTCCTGAGCCCCCAGGATCCTGGAGACACCTGGAAGGGGTTGAAAGGCCTCACAATAGTACCAGTCCTGCAGACACACTCATCCTTGTTCTTCCTGGTCCCCAGGCAGGAAGCCGCGCTGGGGAACGATGCTGCCATGGCTAATATGCTATTCTTCCACTTCTTGGACCAACTCAACTCTGAGTGTGGCCGATGCAGCCAAGACCCTGAGTATTTTTTGCTACAGCACAACTTGCGAAAATTCTATCGGGACATTCAGGTACTCAGAGGAGCGGGGGATAACACAGTAGGAATGGGAGCTGAGTGAAGAGGAGGACTTTCTGGATATGGAATGTGGAACAAGACCTGGAGGTTCAAATGGACAGGAGAAGATTTGGGGGGAAAAGGACAGAGTCTGGATTTAGGGGATCCCTGGAAGAGAGAAGGGCAGAGTCTAGATGATCCTATTAAAGAGGCTAGGGTTTGAGGAACCAGTGGTGAAAACGGGTAGGGCTTGGGATCCTGAAGAAGGGGAGAATACCGAGGTCACCAGTGGGGAGGGTCTGAGGTGGTAGTTCATTGATGGCAGTTGAGTTCTATCACTTCTTCCTCTTTTCCTACTGCAGGCCCTTCCCACTGGCTCTACCCAGTTGGCTGAGATGATCTTTAACCTCCTTCTGGAAGAAAAAAGAATTCTGACCTGGGCTCAGAGGGCTCAGCTGGTGAGAACAATTTGGTAGTGTGTTGAAAAGCTCCTGCAGTAGAGAGGGACCACGCGAAAGACTCAGGAAATTTGCCTCAGAACAAGATCTCTCCACATCCTGTGGTTTAATTTCAGGTCTGGATTTTAGGGGTGACAGGTCAGAGTTGAAAAGTGCTCATAGCCTTTTATTTCAGGAGCAACGAGAGCCAGCCCCTGAAGCACCTGGGGAGAGCCAGCAGCATGAACTTGATTCCCGGATCCTGAAATTACAAGCTATGAAGGAGGTTGGTAGATGTGGCAAGAGCCAGGGTGGGCAGGATTCAACCTGCCTCCTCTCACCGAGGCAGCCTCACTGGGGTCTCATCTCTTCTGCAGAAGCTGGTGAAATCCATCAGCCAACTGAAAGACCAGCAGGATGTCTTCTGTTTCCGATATAATATCGAGAAATCAGGTAGACAGCACTTTGGGGGGTGGGGTGCCTACCGGGAGGCGGGGGGTAGAGTAGAGCAGAAGGGAAAAGTCCCAGTAAGTGGTGATCACTTGTGGCTGCATCTTGCTGGTTATAGTCCTGCTGCCCTGCAACGCTGGAAGTGACAGGGTATGTCGTAGAGGTCAGGGTAGTGATGTAAACCGAGGGATAGCTGGTGAAGGTTGGAGGAGGTGTTTGGGAAACTGCCTTGGCCGATGGAGTGGGCTTCTGTTTCTAGCAAGGTGATGCAGTTTGCCTGAGGGCCCAGAGGTGCCTGTGCTTCTCCTGGTTCCCCTTCTTCTCCCTTTGAAACTCCCCTCTCCTGCCTCTAGTTGAGGTCTGGGTCAGGGAGGAGAGGGGGAGGAGCCCTAGGTCTGAGCGCTTGTCTCCCGCCCTCTCCTGCCATCCAGTGAAGACACCTTCTTTGGACCCCCGTCAGACCAGACGGATGGACATTCTTCAGGAAACACTCAATGAACTGGACAGACAGAGAAAGGTGGGAGTCAGAGGACAGAAGGAGTGGGCAGCAGGGAACTGGGGAAAAGGAGGCATCAGGAGCCCTGGCTTCCTGGCCTTGGTTCCTTTGTCTCTTCACGCCTCGTTGGATGGTGGAGGGTAATGGTGAGAGGCTCTCAGTACTTACTTTATGTCTGCCATAGGAGGTGCTGGATGTCTCCAAAGCACTGCTAGGCCAGTTAACTACCTTAATTGAGCTATTGCTGCCCAAGTTGGAGGAGTGGAAAGTCCAGCAGCAGAAAGCCTGCATTGGAGCGCCCCCTGTCGGAGGGTTGGAACATCTGGAAAAGTGGTGAGAGGCCGCTCCCCCACCTCACGCTGGCTCACCTGTCCCTAGTCCTAACTGCCGCCTGTGCTTCGTAGATTATAAGGCCCTGAGTGAGCTTCTCCGGTGGCTCAGTGGTAAGGAACCCACCTGCAATGCAGGAGACCCGCATTCAGTCCCTGGGTCGGGAAGATCCCCTGGAGGAGGACATGGCAATCCATCCCAGTTTTCTTGCCTGAGAAATCCCATGGACACAGGAGCCTGGCAGGCTACAGCCCGTGGGGTCACAGTCAGACACGATCGAGTGACTGAGCACACACACAATGGCCTCTTTATGACGAGAGACACCGCCCTCCTTAATCTCTACTCCCCAGAATGGTCTCAGCTCCCTTGTCTGACTGCGGCTACATGCTGCTCTTCATTCTCACCACCCAGCAAGCCCAGAGCCCAGTCTTTGCTTTGGGGAAGATAATGAATTGATCCACAGTCCAATTTTTCCTGCCTCTTTAATCACCAGAGAAATATCTTTTTACCTTTTTTTAGTGCAATGAATATAATGCCGCGAAAAAAGGAAAAGAAAATTACCTGTTACCTTAATATCCAGTTGTAGCTACTATAATATTATTAAACAAAAATTGAAATGTATTGTTCAAACTACTTTGAAACCTGTGAGTTTGTTTTTTTAACTTAGCAGTATATAATATTTACTTGTGATATGGTTTTTTTGGCCATACCACACGGCGTGTGGGATCCTCATTCCCCAAGCAGGGATCAAACCCATGCCCCTTGCAGTGGAAGCCTGGAGTCTTAACCAGCAGGGAAGTCCCTACCCATGATACTTTTAATAGATGGGTCATAGTTCCCTTTATGGGGGTAATATAATTTAATTAATAAATGCCTATATTTGGATATTCGGGTTGCTTTTAATTTCTTGCTATTGTTTTCTAGTAAACTATCTTATATTACCTATTGTGATGTAAAAAAAATAATGTGTCCTTCAATATATTTGATTTGAAAGATACCTATTATTTAAATATTTTCTCATGAGAAAATTTATTATAATTTAATCTATTAAACGGAGAAGGCAATGGCACCCCTGGAAAATCCCATGGAGGGAGGAGCCTGGTAGGCTGCAGTCCATGGGGTCGCAAAGAGTCGGACACAACTGAGCGGCTTCACTTTAACTTTTCACTTTCACGCATTGGAGAAGGGAATGGCAACCCACTCCATTGTTCTTGCCTGGAGAATCTCAGGGACGGGGAGCCTGGTGGGCTGCCATCTATGGGGTCGCACAGAGTCGGACACGACTGAAGCGATTTAGCAGCAGCAGCAGCAATTTATTAAAAATATACCACAGGGAACTTCCCTGGCAGTCCAGTGGTAAGACTGCACCCTTCCACTGCAGAGGCCATGAGTTCGATCGCTGGTCAGGGAACTAAGGTCCTGCATGCTATGTGGTGCAGCTGAAAGTTTACAAATAAATAAATAAAAATACATCACAACTGTTCAGGTAAATTGAAAACAGGTGTGTAGGGTTAGGGTACAGGATAAGTGTTTAAATTACAGTTGCAGGATTGGCAAACTAGGGCCTGGGAGTGGTTTCTTGCCTTTTTTATTTTTGGCTATGCTATGCTGGCTTGTGGGATCTTAGTTCTGTGACCAAGGACAAACCCATCTCCTTTACAGTGGAAGTGCTAACCACTGGACTGCCAGGGAATTCTCGATTTGTCACTTTTGTGCCGTAGTAAACAACCTCTTGTGTGTTTGCATGTGTGCTGAGTTGTGTCCAACTCTGTGTGACCCCATCGACGGTAGCCTGTTAGGCTCCTCTGTTCGTGGAATTTTCCAGGCAAGGATACCGGAGAGCGTTGCCTTTTCCTCCTCCAGAAATAACCTCATAGTTACATCTTTATTTACAGCCCTAATTTATTTCTGTAAGTTATTGGAAGTGATATTCCCAGGTTGGAGAATATATCTTCTTGGTGGTGGTGTTGTTATTGTGTTGTTCTTTTATTTCATTGTTTTTATTTACAAAGAGCTTTATTGCTTTTTCTGATTGTAAATATATGCCAATTGAAAAAATTTCAGACTACTGAAAAGAGGAAAAGAAGTAAAAATTATCCATCTGCATAATCTGATCATGCAGAGGTACCCACTGTTAATGCTTTTGAATACATTTCTCCAGATTTTCCCTATGCATATATACAAATATACATCTGTTTTAAACAGAAGTCAGATTACACCATATACGTATGCTATCTTATATTTTTTAATTTAATATTTTTGGATATTTTCCATATTAAAATTTTCCACCTATTTTATCATTATTTTTAATGGTTTCATAGTATTCCACAATGTAACTATAACATAATTTATACCTGGGGATCTCAAAGAGACGAACATGACTTAGCGACTAAATTACCACCACATATACCCAATACCAACTGTTTCTAATTTTTCTATTACAGACAACAAAGCCATGAACTGTGACCATCTATCTGTCCGTTTGTTTGATTATTTCCTTAGGATGTATGTTAGAGATGGAATACTGTAAAACATATGTATATTCTTAAGGCTTTTTAAAAAATAGTTCCAAACTGTTATCCCAGTCTGTTTGCTTTTATGTAGTGGACAGTTGTTTTCCTGTTACCACATTGTCTATTGCTATTATTTCTTATTATAAAAACAGTAAAATATAGAAGTTAAAAGTATGAATTAAAAAAAAAAAAGTATGAATTGTACAGCCAGACTGCCTGGGGCCACATACAACCTCACTCCTTACTAGTTTTATGACCTTGAGCAAGTCACTTCACTCTCTCTCTGTGCCACAGCTTTATCCTCCATAAAATAGGGATAAAATGGTACCTACCTCACAGGGTTGTTTTAAGAATTAAATGCATGAAGATGTGTAAAGCACTTTAAAAAAAGTAGAGATCAAGCATCATGTGTTCGCTTTATTATGTTAATGAATCTTTTACTGGTTTTATATGTGAAAGTGGCTTTCATTTTCATTCCCTGCATTGTGGACAATGTTGAATAATCTTTCATACACTTCCTGGATTCTTTTTTTGTCCCAATCAGTTTATGACTTTCCACATAGTTAAAGAGGAGCTTTTGGAGCCTGTCTGGGGGTTCCAGGAAACTCACGATTCTTTCTTCCTTGGGTTGTGTCATCACCCAGGTTCACAGATGGAGCAAAGCTGTTGTTCCACCTGCGGCAGCTGCTGAAGGAGCTGAGGGAGTTGAGTCACATGGTCTCCTACGAGGGGGACCCTCTGAGCAAAGGTGTGGACCTGCGGGAGGCCCAGGTCACAGAGCTGCTGCAGCGCCTGCTCCACAGGTCTGGAGGCCGGGACAGGGACCCTCGGGGCCAGAGGGAAGGGGGCCGTTCTCACAGATACTGACCTCTGTGTATTCTCTCCACATCTCTCCAGAGCCTTTGTAGTAGAAAATCAGCCCTGCATGCCCCAAACTCTTCATCGACCCCTCATCCTCAAGACAGGGAGCAAGTTCACCGTCCGAACAAGGTTGGCATCTCAGAACTCACTCCTGCTTCCTTTTTCCAGCCCTCACACTGTCTGCTCTTTGGCTTCTCAGATCTTCTCACTCTGAGCTGTTTCTTCTCTCATTTCCCCTCGGTCCACTTACCTCTTCTCATCTCTTCCCTTATCTTTTTTAAACATCTGTTCTATCCAGGAGATTGAGGTTGACCACTTCCCCCCGTCTACCTCCCTCTCCTCCAGGCTGCTAGTGAGACTCCAGGAAGGCAATGAATCACTGACTGCGGAAGTCTCCGTTGACAGGTTAGTTGGGGCAGGTGAAGGGTGGGACCAGGAGGCGCCCAGGACATGGGGTGATGGAGTGAAGGAGACAGCTACCGTTCACAACCAGGCCCTTGGGCTGTGTTCTTTCCCCTTCCGTTGCTACCTCATAGAAATAGTTCATCCCTTTTGAGTCCTTACTGTGTGACATGTAGCTTGTCAAGTACTCAATTTAAAATTGTCACTGGAACCCCAGGAGTTAAATATTATCAATGCACTATTCAAATGAAGAAGTAACTTCAGAGAATTTATGTCTCTAGTGCAAGCCACATAACTGGTGAGCTATTTGAACTTAGGTCTGTCTGACCCCAAAGACTGAATCCCTTACTTCTACATTATTTTGCTTCCTAATGATTTTTTTTTCTTTTTAGGAATCCTCCCAAATCACAAGGGTAGGTACCTAACAAGGATGCTGCAGACTCTGTGCACTGCATGAGCTACACAGTCACGTGTGACTGTGGGCCTGCTGGGGACACAGACCAGGAGGAGGTTGATTTGTGTGGTGCATAGACAGAGAAAGGAGGGGGGAGGTCTGAAATGAAGTGGAACTTTTGTTATTTCCCTACCGGACTCTGCTCCTGACCTCCATGTATCTTCTTTTTCCTTGGAACAGCTTCCGGAAGTTCAACCTTCTGACCTCAAACCAGAAAACTTTGACCCCCGAGAAAGGCCAGACTCAGGGCTTAATTTGGGACTTTGGCTACCTGGTAAGGTGGTTAAGAAGGAATGCTTTTTTTTTTTTTTTAATATTTATTTTTGTTTATTTGGCTTGATTGGATTTTAGTTGCAGCACATGGCACCTTTGTGTGACACAGGATCTCTAGTTGTGGTATGTGGGCGTAGTTGCCCTGTGGCATGTGGGATCTTAGTTCCCAGACCAGGTATCGAGCCCATGTCGATCGGAAGGCAGATTTTCAACCACTGGACCATCAGGGAAGTGCCAGAGGGATGCTGTTTTAAGCTTGTAGTGCAGTGGAACAGGCTGGGGGAAGTTCCCAGGCCCTCGGAAGTCCTGAGGGCAAAACTGGGGTTCCAGGGGCCCTGGGGTCTCTTCTCTGGCATTCTTTCTCCCTGTCTTCCGTTCACAGACTCTGGTGGAGCAGCGTTCAGGGGGTTCAGGAAAAGGCAACAATAAGGTGAGGCCTGGACAGAGGGTTGGGGGCAGGAGGAAGTTGCTAGGGGCACTCTGATCACCGCGCCTTGTGTTGTCCCAGGGGCCGCTGTCCGTTACAGAGGAATTGCACATCATTAGCTTCACAGTCAGATACACCTACCAGGGTCTGAAGCAGGAGCTGACAGTGAGTGAAAATGAAGTGCCTTTGTGGGGAGACATAAGGAGGGGCCAAGCAGAAACCCTTCAGGGTAGGCTGTGGTCAGGCCCTTAGCAAGCATCTGCAGTTGGAAACCTCACATCCCTCGTTGGTGATTTCTGTCCCCTCCTCAGACGGACACCCTCCCTGTGGTGATTATTTCTAACATGAACCAGCTCTCAATTGCATGGGCCTCGGTTCTGTGGTTCAATCTGCTCAGCTCAAACCCCGAGGTAGGAGGTGGGGCCCGCCGGGGAGGGGAGGCGGGAGGGGCGTGGAGCTTGGTGTGAGGGCGCTGCTTCTGAGCCACCCTGTCCCCTCCCGCCTCTGCAGGACCAGCAGTTCTTCTCCAACCCCCCGAAGGCCCCGTGGAGCTTGCTGGGCCCTGCCCTCAGTTGGCAGTTCTCCTCCTATGTTAAGCGAGGCCTGGACTCAGACCAGCTGGGCATGCTGAGGGACAAGCTGTTCGGTACCGACACTTCTTTTCTCTCAGCCTTTCCCTAGCCTCTGTCTGCCCAGCCCTCCATCCTTTCTGCCCCAGGACCTTTGGCCTTGCCTCCTTCCATCATCTTGAACTGTCCTTCCACAGGGCAGAACTCCAGGACTGAGGATGCGTCCTTGCCCTGGGTCGACTTCATTAAGGTAATTCCCCGCATCCCTTGCAGCTGGGTCCCGGCCTGCAGTTACTGGCCCTTCCCCCAGCCCTCCCCCTCCACCCCCGGGGCAGCTCTGCACCCCTTCGTGCCTTGCTGTCCCTCCTCCAGCGAGAGAGTCCCCCTGGCAAGCTACCGTTCTGGACGTGGCTCGACAAGATTCTGGACCTGATACATGACCACCTGAAGGATCTCTGGAAGGACGGGTAAGGCCTCGTCAGTCTGCCTCCGGCCCGCTGCCTCCCGGGCTGGAGCGAGGACTCCGCGCGCCCCCGTGTGGCAGGGAGAGGGAGGGTGCGAGCCCAATGCCGGGTCACACCCCGCACGTGCGCGGCGGCAGTCTCCTGGCCTGCGTTTGCCAGGCGGCCGCAGCGCTCCAGAGCCCGCTAGGTGCCCTTGATGAGTTCGCTCATGTCACCCTTCCAGCCCTGCTGCGTGGTGGGTGTCGCCACCCTCAAGCGAGGACGTGAGGTTAAGGGAGTGAGCCCGGGGGGCGGTCTGACCCCACCCCTGAGCACCGCCTGCTGCACCGCCGGCCGCTCGGGCAGCGCTGTGCCTTTCACAGGGGGCTGTTCCCCCGAGTGCTCTCACTGAAGCGTCACACCTCCTTCAGCCCTGGGGGGTGGGGACTGTCAGTCCAGTGAAATGACCTGGCCAGCACGGAGCCGTCTGTAACAGGTTGGCCGAGCTGGGGCCCAGCCCTGGCACTCTGTCCGTCTGCACGGGGAGCCGGAAGCAGCAGGGCCTCACAGCTGCTCTCCGCGCTGCAGACGCATCATGGGCTTCGTGAGCCGGAACCAGGTGCGCCGGCTGCTGAAGAAGACTGTCTCCGGCACCTTCCTGCTGCGCTTCAGCGAGACGTTGGAGGGGGGCATTACCTGCTCCTGGGTGGAACACCAAGATGACGGTCAGCAGCCCCGCCGCCCCCCCAGCCTCTGCTTTCCTCCCCTCTCCTGCCCTTGGCTCCCTGCTCTGTCCCAGCTCCCTTGGCAGGTTTGGGGTGGCCCAGCCTCTCCGCTCAGGCCTGCCTGTCCCCCCGTCCGCTCCCCAGACGAGGTGCTCATCAACTCGGTGCAGCCCTTCACCAAGGAGGTGCTGCAGTCACTGCCGCTGACCAAGATCATCAGCCAGTACCAGATGCTGACGGAGGAGAACGTACCTGAGAACCCACTGCGCTTCCTCTACCCGCGGATCCCCCGGGATGAGGCTTTCGGGTGCTACTCCCAGGAGAAAAGTGAGAGCCACTGACGCGTTTCCCTTGCAGAGTGCAGGGGTCCACAGGCACCCGTTAGCACAGCTCTCCCGCGGCATCGTGGGAGAGCCAACGTCCAGAGGAGGGAAGGGGTCTGTCTGTGGGACGCTAGTCAGTAGGCAGACACGGCGGTCAGGACCACCTGCACTGGGGGCCCCGGGGCGCTGTGTCCAAGCCACTGACCCCCCCGCCTCCCGTCTGTCCCCCATAGTTAATCCCGAGGAACGGAAGAAATACCTGAAACACAAGCTCATTTTTGTCTCTAACAGGTAAGATATGAACTCCTTGCCCACCTTCCTTAACCCTTCTTGGCTAATACAGTGACCCAGACTGTCCCAGCTCGGGTCTCCTCAGCCTTCTCTCTTACCGACCCAGGCTCCCAGCCCTCTGGGGCTTTTTTCCTGCTCTTTCAGCCTCTCTTTCTTTTCCTGCTGCCATCCTTAGGTTGTCTCCATCAGGATTCCCTGATAATAATCGTCATCATCACTAACGTTAATGGACATCCACTTGATGCAAAGCATAGTACTAGATTCTTTTAGAACATTCCTTTTTTCATTTAATCCTTATGAGAACCCAGCCAAGCCAGAAATGGTAATAGCCACAGTTAATGAAAGCTCATTATGTGTCAGGCACTGGGCTAAAAGCTTTGTGTTCGTTTTCTTATTTACTAACTTCATAACAGTCCTGTGAGGCAGAAAATACTGTTATTACTGCTTCCAGCTGAGGAACCTGAGGTTTAATGTGACGAAGCGTCCTGCCTCGGGTACGTGGCTGCTCAGTAGTCCAAGTCTCTCAGGTTCCAGAGCCCTGATTTGAACCACCCTACTGCCTCCCAAGTATTCCCAAGTATGGTTGTTTAGGCTCAGAGAGGTTGGGTCACTTTGCCTGAGGTCCTCCAACTAGTAAATGATAAGATTTAAACTCTGGAAGCCTAATCCCAGAGCCTGTGGTCTTAAGCCCTCTGCTCTAATGCCTTTTTAGACTAGAAAGATAGCCTCTGCTTTCTCTGCCATTCCCCACTTCACCTAGACAACTGAGCCCTGCTCTTCCGTCTGTATCGGGTATCCAGACAGGTGGATGAACTGCAGCAACTGCCGGAGCTCAGGCTGGAGCCAGACCTGGAGTCATTCGAGCTGGACCTGGGGCTTGCCTCAGAGCCTGAGCACACGCCAGGCCTGGACTTAGAGCCGCTGCTGGAGGCAGGGTTGGATCTGAGCATGGAGCCCGTGCTGGGGCCCACACTGGAGCCCATTCTAGACCAGATGTCACAGGGAGTCCTAGAACCACACCTGGGGCCAGAACTGCAGCTGGAGCCTGTCCCAGAGCTCGATCTGCAGACCATGCCGGAACCGGATTTGCCTTATGATCTGAGACACTTGAACACCGAGGACATGGAAAGTAAGTGATGGTGTGCAAGCAGGGAGGAGAGGACATGTTGCCTTCCCCAGCTCCCCTCCCTCACTCACCACAGAAAAAGCCTGTGTTCTAAGCTCCTCATTGGAGAAAGGCCGATTTCCCTGCGATTGATTTCATTAGGAAATACACATGCCTCCCCCACCCCACCTAAGGCCCCCCTCAGGCCCTCTCTGGGCCGCTGCTGCCATCTTCCCTCACTTTCCCTGCTGGTCTGGGAACTCCTAGTCTGAGATCAGGGCCTGACTTCTTTCTCTGGACGATCTAGTCTTTAGGAACAGCATGAGGATTGAAGAAATCATGCCCAACGGTGATCCACTGTTGCCTTGCCAGAACACCACGGATGAAGCTGACGTCTTCAGCCCCAGCCACTTCTATGCAGATGGGCCCTTGAGCCCTTCTGACTACTAGGAGCTACATTTCCTCAGATCTTTCTGTGCGTTTGCCCCTCCTACTCCTCACATCAGGATGTTGCTCTCCAAGGATGGGACATGAGGCATGTGCCCCTTCTAAACTGGGTTAACCCTGGGGGGTGTGAGGGAGAAGCATAATATGGGTAAGGCAGAGGCAGCAATGCCTCAGAAGAGATGTTACCCGTGGCTCCGACTAGGAGCCTGCGGGCTGCCTTTGTGCCGGGAGGTACGGGCATTCAAGGGCAGGCCAGGACAGTTAGGAGGCACCTGTAAGGCTCAGGGCAGTGGCTTCTTTCCAGTATAGAAGGCTTTCAACATCTTAGTGACTGATAAGACTAACTCATCTTTCTGGAATGCCCTTTCTGCTTAAAGCAGCTCTGACTTCCGATCCCGCAGTGCCTGGGGACTCCTGTCATTGACCAAATACACTTTTGGCCAAGAAAGCAGGGAAGGAAGCCCTGGGCCAAGGAGCAAGAGAGGGCCAAGCTTAGGAGCCATACTTCCCAATTGCATTCCCTTGTAACCTCATTCAGCTTGCTCAGCCTTAGCAGGGATTATGGCCAAAAAGATCCCAGTTACTCTATATACCAAGGGGTCACGAGGTAAGACCCCTTTCCACCGTAGCCCTGCAGAGCAGAAGGATGCATTTTTTAGTGCTTTGGCCCTATTTTTCCATTCTGTTTCTTTTTACTGACAAGCCTAGACTTAGAGATCCACATAAATAAGTCTTTATTGAAAAAAGTACATAATTCAGTATAAATATAATAAATAATCCTCATCCCCAAGCTCCTGCCACTATAAATAATCCCAAAATTCCCTTCCCATGTAATAAATATTCAGCCTCTCCTAGGTCAACATCATAAGTCAGTCAGTTTTGGTAATTTTTCAACAGAATAAGTCTCATTAAAATTAACGGACTGATGAACTTGTTGGCTCACAGGTGTCCAGGTTGATAGACTGATCTTAGCGTTACTGAGCCATGGAGGTCTGGGTGCCATCCTTGAGCTTCTGGCTTTAGGGGCTCAGAGTTGCTGCTCCATGGGCAAAGACCCGGGCAGCTACAGCCACAAAGGCCTGGAGGCTCCGAAGGATCTTGAGACGGAGAAGGAGGCGCTGCCATGGCTGGCTGGGAGTAGGGCTTGGCGTCTGCTCAGTTTCCCAGTGGTGACCCTCGGGCTGAAAGGACACAGGACACCATCAGAGAGGACTCTATAAGTCGTCACCCCACCCCTACCCCAGGCCCCGTCTCTGACACCTGCAAGCCCCTCTCCTCCAGGCCCCTAGTTCATACCTGCAAGAGTTCCCTGAGGCCCAGTACGGAGGCGTGAAGCTGGTCCACAGGGCCATCTGGGAGTAGAGAAGGCTCTCCTGTGAAAATGTCTGAACCCAGCAGCTTCTCGTAAAAAACCAGGCCTTGATGAATCCTTTGCAAGCAGGACTAGGGGGGAAAGAAAGCCGTGAAAGAAAACGGATACGGGGACTTCCCAGGCGGTCCAGTGGTTAAGATGCCACGCTTCTGCTGCAGGGGCCATGGGTTTGATCCCTGGCTGGGCACAGCACAGCTCAGCCAAAATCAAAATGAAAGAAACAAAACAGATCCCTTCTAATTACTCCACCAAAGACTCACCTGATATTTACCATTCTTAAGACATGGCTGTGATCTGAATGTTTGCGTCCCTGTGAAATTCATATGTTGAAATCCTGACCCCCAGTGTGGTGGTAGGAAATGGTACTTTTGGGAAGTTACTAGGTCATGAGGATGCAGCCCTCATGAGTGGAATTATTGCTCTTATAAAAGAGACCCACAGAACTCCCTACTCCTTCCCACAATGTGAGGAGACAAGAAGTCTGATCTGGAAGAGGGCCCTCACTTAACCACACCGGCACCTTGACCTCAGACTTCCAGCCTCTGGAGCTGTGAGAAATAAATGTCTGTTGTTTATAAACTACTGAGTCTATGGTTTATTGCTACAGCAGGCTGAATGGACAAGGACAGATACAACTTGACTCATTCACCACGGTGTCCAGCTCTGTCTCCAGTCCCCTTTGCCTGGGGGCCCAGCCTCGTCTTTGTACCTGACTGTTGTCCCTGAGTCCTTGTGGATCACAGCCGTCCTCACACTGGATACGGGGGACATCCTCTGTAGTCTCATCACCTCCTTCTTCTCTTGGTAGATCCTGAAATGGGGGAGGGGTGGGAAGAGTAGAGAAGTAAGTACTCTCAAACCCTACCTGGACCTTTGGGTCCTCACTCTCCCTGGATCCCTTCTCCAGGGGTTCTCTCAGCCACGGTTCTCTCTTACCGCCGATGGCTTTCAGCCCTCCAGCGTCCACCCCAGGCCACAGCGTCGCCACCACAGCCCTGGAGCGCTCAGACCGGCTCTGGGGGCCGCCGCCACTCACCACATGTCCCATTGGTGGGTGTGCCCTCCAGGCCAGCACGCAGAGTTGCCGTGAGAGCTGTTGGCCCCGAGCCCAAGCGGGGCCGCCGGCCTCTGACACAGCCCGGCCCTGAGCTGTCCAGGGCAGCAGCAGCAGCAGCAGCACGGCTCCGTCCCCCAGCATCTCGTGGCCTGCCTCTCCAGTCCGCCTGGCTGCGTGCCGTGCAGTCCTGTGGGACCTCTGTCCACTTCCCCTTGCTCTGAATTCGATTCTGTCTGTTCTGTGCTCACCGTGCTTCTGAGCTGCTTCCTGTGGATTTTCTCCCCTTGTTCTCTGAGTCTCTTTTTAAGGTCCCTGCATTGTGAGACCCGCCCTTTAAACTAGCAGGTGACTCACAGCAGGTGGGATTCCCCTCCTGCATCATCCCCCTCCGTGGGGAGCCCAGGTAAGTAGCCTCAGTTCCAGGGGAGATGAGTCGTGTGGTGGCTGTGGCTGGAGGCCTGGGATGAGACTTCTGTGTGACGCTCTCCAGGAATCAAAGTGGCCGAAGACAGGGGGAGGGGTGGGAACAGCAAATATTTAAATGAATCTAGTCTCAACTTCCTTCCTGTTTAACCTTCTCATCTTTTTGTGTCTCTAAGCTATATTAGCCCTCCCTTCAAACCTAATTTCCTCACCTCCTGCCTGAGTAAAAAACCAAAACAGAGGCAATCCCTTATCTCCCAATAGGATGGCAAGCTCAGTTTGGAATGAAGCTGGGTTCCCACCTGATGCCCTCAATCCAAGAATTAAGAGGGCTTCTTTTTCTCTGTTGAGAAGTGTTGTTTTCACTAGGAGAGAATGGACATGAAGGCATTTTGTGAACTGGGAAGCCACATCTGTTCAGTATAAGGTATACTGCTCCCTCACTTCAGGCCTCACTCTGGAGGCTGGGGGGGGGAGGTGCTGTTGGGAGGAGAGAGCTGTTGCTAAGAACCATCTGATTCCTCAACCTTAGTGGCCCAAGTTTCTTGGGCTCTGTGGGGTTCAGGTGATTTGGGGATAGGGGACACCAGTGTGTAAGTGTGGTCTAGAAATCCAACTGGAGACATCCTATCACCAAGCCCTTCACCATGGCTAGAAAGTCCAGGGTTCTCGCTAGTTGAAGGTGCACTGTGTCAGCGACCCTGGCTGGTCCTTCAGCCTGTTGCATCCATGGGTAAAATCCGCTGATACCGATTTCATCACCATCCCTGATGCAACACTCAGTGAAACAGCTGAGACTGTGAGGTTGGGCGTGGGAGTGGAGGGTGGCCCAAATCTGGGACTGTCCCCACCCTAGTGCAGGGTCCCAGGACAATCTGGACGTCAGAATGAGGCCATTGATGACCACACAGATGGCTCCCAAAGCCTTTCCAAGAGGTTGACCCTTTTTCTCTGAGAAACTTACTCTCGATAGAGGTCTCCATTCCCTTAGGACTATTCAAAACTGCCCAGTGAAATTTCTGATTCAAATGTGACTCTGTGGTAAATCCACCCTTGGGATAAAACATTACCAGCCTCAGAGATGTTATCTCAGTTTGAGTGAGAAATGGCTTGCCTTCTGAGAAAGGTGGATATGCATGAAATAAGGAAATTGGGGGTGGGGTAGGGGAGCTCACTTCACTTTTGTATAATGTCTCCCATGCTTTTCCCACCTCTAGTTCCCATTCTGGGAGCCATTTAGGATAGGAGATGGAAGGTGAAAAGGAGGAGGAGGAGGAAGTGGAACCCTGGGGGATGGGATGAGAGGGACAAGGGTGAGTTGGAAGCACGGGGCTTTGTTTCACTTCCTGGTGCTTTGGGAGTTGGGTAGGAAGCAAGGTTGGTGGGGTGACTGTGGGACTGTTGTGTGACAGGAACTACTTCCAGGACTATATCTGACCTGGAGCTGCAAGGAGACCTTGACGTCAGCAAGACCTCAACCGTTATGCAAATTATATTGACAAGACACTCCCAAGCAGGCCTTTCCAGTTGGATGCCTGGACACCAAATCCAGCTGAAGTTTCCCCAGGTGGTTAGTAATGATGGCTTCTATCCAACTCTCACTTTACACCAAATACTTGGTTTAAGCACTTTTCATGTATTAACCCATTTAATTTTCACAACAGCCCAATGAGATGGGTACAAATGAGGAAACTGAGGTGCAAAGATAAGTAACTTACCTAAAATCTTTATTAAGTGGCCAGAATTACCACATAGACTTCAGATTCTGCATTCTCATTCTATTACATTGGATGCTGTGAGGGGACACTATGCATCTTAATAAAGTAGCTCTTTTAGCTTGATGTTGCTGGTATCTCAGGCCTTGTAATTCTTACTGTTAAGTCTTAAAAAAAAAAAAAATTGGCTACACTGGGTCTTAGTTCTGGCAAGGATCTTTGATCCTTGAGGCATGAGAACTCTTAGGTTGTGGCATGAGGGATCTTGGGATTCCCTGACCAGGGAACAAACCCAGGCCCCTGCATTGGGAGTGCAGAGTCTTGGCCACTGGATCACCAGGGAAATCCCTATTAAGTCTTTCTTAATTTGAGACCTAAATATGGAAATTTCTCAAAGTGTAGGAACTGTCCCTATTACTCAGCACCCATATTTTTAACAAGATTTTAAATCTAGGGACCTCTGAAGTCACATCAGTTTGAGAAACCCTCTGAGTTAAATGTGTTTTTCTCTCGGTCTATGACCTCTAAGCCTAGAATCCTGAGTCAGAGAATCCTGAATCAGAGGGGTTTTAGACTTAAATGTCATAGACCAAGAGAAAAACACGTTTAACTCAGGGGGTCTCTCAAACTGATCTGACTTCAGAGATCCCTAGATGGTGACTTCCTTTGTAGCTCAGTCGGTAAAGAATCTGCCTGCAATGCAGGAGACTGGGTTCGATTCCTGGGCTGGGAATATCCCCTGGAGAAGGAAATGGCAACCCACTCCAGTATTCTTGCCTGGAGAATCCCATGGACAGAGAAATCTGGAGGGCTAGAGTCAATGAGGTCGCAAAAGTCAGACAGGACTTAGCGACTAAACCACCACCACCACACTGAGATTCTTTAAAACTGTCTTCTCTATGAGGAATCCCATCAACGTGGCCCTCTATGTAGCCTTTAGAAACTGAATTAAAATACCCTACAGACATCTAACATTCTGTATCTATTCCAAAACAGTTCAAGCTCCGAGTTATACCCCCAAGAATCCTTGAGTAGGTGTTGACACTAAATCTGTTAATTCTGGGGAAGGGAAACGTCTCAATCTGCTGTGTCTTGCCCCCTGAAGAATAATGTTCAGCTCCACGAGCTAGGGGATTTTATAGCTGAGGGTTCCTGCTCTCTGGAAATATTACCGGCGATTCTGGGGAGGGAATAATCACAGATGGGAGTTTCAGACGGTTGCCTTTAGAATCGTAGAAGATGCAGCTACTTGGGTCGTGTTAGGAGACTTGCCTCCCGCTTCCTTTTTTCTCTCCCATGCCTGAAAATGATAGGAAATGCCGGCAGGTTTCAGGAGTAACAGGGTCGGAGGTGGCGAAGTGCTCACAAGAGTACCACGGGGAGAGGGGGTGGCCTGGGCCGTACTGGGAATATCCAGCAATCGATTCCCACTGCTTTGCTTTGGGCTCCCCTTACTTTAGTCTGGAGCTATACGGAGCTTGAAAGTTCGGGCTCCAAGCCTGGGGCTTTCTAATTTCGTTTTTAAATAAGACAAAGGTTACTCTCACACCACCGAACAGAGACAAGGTTCCGACCCGTTTGTCCCTATCCGCGCCCCGTAGGTCTTGTTTTCCTCAGCGCGCGCGTCACACGTCTTCTCGCGGGTCCGGCTGTACCTGGCTGCTCCCGATTGGCTGAGGTAAGCCTCTCGCCCTTCCTAGTTGGAAGCTGCGACTGGGAGTGCACCGCCCTTTCCGTCCTAGAGTTTGGTTGAACCTGAGGCGCGGGGGAGAAGTGGGGAAACTGGAATTTCCCGCGGAGCTGACGGCGCTTGCTCTCCCCCTACTCGTTTTAATTCCACGCGCTCCAAAATATCCGCCATGGAGAAATCTTGGTAATGACCTAATCCCCGTAAGCATCCCAGGAACACATCTGACCCCTGCCCTAATCCCTCCCCTCCCCGCCGCCGGGGGAGAATTATGGGTAATTGATTTTTCTGGTTCCCCCAGAGAATTCTGGGTAACTAGTTATTTCCTTCACGTCCCCCTTACCCCCCGCCCCAACTGTGGGTAACTGGCCATTCTTACTTTCCCCTAGCGAATCCTGGGTAGCATTGCAGAGGATTCTGGGAAACTGACTTATCTCGTTCTGCCCTTTCAACCGTCTACCCCTGTCCCTAATTCTAGGAAACAAGCACTCTGCCCCGCTCTGCCTAACCCCTGCCCCCGCAGTTGCTGCTCCTGCCATTGACGGTTCAGGGACGAACCAGGCCTGAAGGAGGGTGGAAAGCAAGTCAGGGACTCAGTTCCCTGGTGGGACGCTGGGAGTGCAGAGTACCTTAGAAGAGAAGAGCAAGGGACCACACCTTTTCCCACCTCTGCCCCGGTGCCCATTCCCTTCCTGGCTGTTTCACCCCCTGCCTTGTATTCTTAAATCTTCTGCTTGCCTCACCTCCGTCCTGCCAGTAAAAACCTAGAACTCACGCAATACGAGCTCCTGGGCCTACCCGTGACTCAGCCCGCTCTTTGCCTTTGCAGGTCAGGATGTCCATTCTAGGCCCACTGATGTCCTGCTGAAGGTTGGGTCAGGCATCCAAAGGGGCTGTGGCAAGGGAGGGTGAGTGACGCGGGTCAGTCCGCTGCTGTCGTCGTCATCACCATCATGAACTTCGAGGGTCTGGACCCTGGACTGGCAGAGTACGCGCCGGCCATGCATTCTGCCCTGGACCCTGTCCTGGATGCCCACCTGAACCCGAGTCTGCTACAGAACGTGGAGCTGGACCCGGAGGGAGTGGCCCTCGAGGCGCTCCCAGCCCAGGAGTCAGTGCACATAATGGAAGGCGTCTACTCTGAGCTGCACAGTGTGGTGGCTGACGTGGGTGCGCCTGTCTCCGGCTCCCACTTTGACTTGCACGAGGAGTTGCTGTGGGTGGGAAGCCATGGGGTAAGAACTGTACCCCTTCGTAAGGGCTGAAAGGAGAGATCGGGGGCCTCTTACCTGGTTTTAGCCCAAGAACAGCTGCTTTGCAGGGAGCCAGAACTGAGTTGAGGTGATGGAGTTAGCTGGGTCTCTAAATCAAGCCAAGAGGAGGGGAGGGGAGGGAGAAGGAGGGAGTCATAGAATGCAGAGATGGATTACATAGGTGTTCTTATTCAGAAGGTATCCCACTTCTTCCACCATTTGCCCATTCCATGCCCTGATTAATCTTGATAACTGTAGCCATTCAGTTAGTCTATAGCCATCTGAATACAGTCTCTAATGCTCTTCCTGTTTTCCATTTTTATAATTATAGGATGTTTTCTTTTTGACCATGCCAGCCACTTTCTGGGATCTTAGTACCCCTGACCAGAGATCAAACCCGGGCCTGGGGCAGTGAAAGCATGGAGTCCTAACCACTGGACAGGCAGGGAATTCCCTAATTACAGAATGTTTAACTCCTGTTTCTGCACATATTACATGGAATCATTTTGTCTTTGGCTGACTTTAATTTCTCTGGGAGCAGTTATCATTGTTAATTTTTAAAAATGTATCCATATTGCCAATATGCTTGGGAGCCCAAAGATTTTGTAAGAAATAACATGGCATGAATTGTTTTTCTGTTGGAAAGAGTGACTTTTTTGGTAATGCATTCATTTCACTGGGCAGTGTCTACGACTAGACTAGGCTCAGGGAATAAAGCTTAGTAAAACATACTCTTTGCCGTCAAGGAGGTCACAGGACAAAGGGAAAAAGCCCAAGTATATGAACATAATTTTATGGCATTTTAAAAGAAACTAAAGTGTTTAACTTAATAATTATGAATTTGGGATATGAACTTAATAAATGCCAGCTGGATAATAAATGCCAATTGGATGTTGGTGAGCATAGAAGAGAATCAGAGTATCTCCAGAAGGAAGTGACACCTGAGCTCGTCTTGAGAGATGCGCAGGAGCCAGGTGAAGAGGGGGAAATTCCATTTTGGCAAAAGCAGTGGAATAAACAATGATTCCCAAGATAGTACACAGCTTGGTGATTGCACAGTGCAGGAACTACAAGCAAGTAGGGTTTACTGGAATGGAAGATGAAGCTGAAGAGTTAGACTTTTCTTCAGCCAGTGTTTTTGAGCACCTTTTAGGTGCCAGACCTTGTTCTGGAGTCTAGATTTTGAATAAGCATTTTAAGAGACAACAGAAACATATTTATGACATATCCTTAAGAAAAATAGGATCCCTAAGAAAAGTACTGTGGAGTTAGGGGGTTGAGGTATTGAAGGGTGTGAGGTGTTGCTGTTTTAGATATATAGTCAAGGGAAGGACTTTCCGATAAAGTCACACTTGAGTGGAGACCTGGATGCAGGCCAGGATGTCCATTCTAATCTCCCTAGAAGGAAGGGAGGGAACCATGCAGTTATCTGTGGGAGGACATTCTAGAAAGCCTTATAAGCTCTTTTAAAAGAGCCTGGACTTGATTCTTTAGCCCACTAAAGGTTTTTATCCAGAATGACGAGGTCCAGTTTGCGTCTCAGGTGGAGTGCTGAGGTAGTAGCATAGAGTTTGATTTAAGGGGGATGGGACAGGACTCCGTGAGGTCAGTGCACAGGATTTTGTGGTAGTTCACCTAAAATGTGATGAAGGCCTGAATGAAGCACTGTAGATTTATACCTCAGAACAGATTTGGGAAGTATTTAGGAAGTTAAATGAAATTTAAGTCGACTACCAGTGACTTATTCCACTGGGTAGATCATGGTACCATAGGGAATACAGTTAAGAAGAATTGAAATGGGGGGAAATGTTGAGTTTGATTTAGGATGTAATGAGTTTGCATTCTTATGGAATAGCTAAAGAGAGGCATGTGGTAGGTATTTGGATGTACAAGTCTGAGGCTTGAGGCAACGGTCTGGGCTAGGGGAAAAAATTAGGATTCATCTGGTTTAAGCTGAATGTTTAAGCCTTAAGAGTGGGTAAACTTATCTAGGAAGAAAAGTAGAGTGAGAAGATGGTGGGCTTGGAATAGCCATGTTTCAAGGGTGGTCATAAGGGCTGCACATAAGGAGAAGACATGAGCTAAGAGTCAGGAGAGAAACCAGGAGTGGATGATGTCACAGGGGCCAAGGGTGGCATGAGTTTCAGTCTGTCTGTCCCAGCCTGCGACCCACAGGACGCGTCCCCAGACGGCTGGTAGAGACGAGGGCTTGACTGGGGGACACAAGACTGCCACCTAGCCAGTGGAGGATTGGACCTATGTCCCTAACCTTCTGAGCACTGTTCTAACCAACTGAGCCATTACCCATTCAGCAGGGTCATTGTGAGGATAAAATGAGGTGGAGTTTATAAAAGTACTTTGTAAAGCATTATATGAATGTAAGATAGTATTCTCAGTGTTTCTATCATAAGTATAAGATACTATATCATGTCATATCACATAGGATTGGTGCCTAGCCTTATGCCTTAGTCACTACTAGCCAGAAAGGAAAAACTGAGCGATGTCTAGTTCTCTGATTTGTATCTGGGATGGCCTTGCCCCTCCACTCAGGGTGTCTTTCATCTTTTTGTCCACTACAGGGCCATGCCACATCATTTTTCGGCCCAACTTTGGAGCGGTACTCATCATTTCAGGTCAATGGCAGTGATGACATCCGCCAGATCCAGAGCCTGGAGAATGGCATCCTTTTTCTTACCAAGAACAACCTCAAGTATATGGCCCGAGGGGGCCTCATTATATTTGATTACCTGTAGGTGGCTTCTTACCTCTGGACTGGGGAAGGGGACCCCTCACAGAGTGGGAAGGGTGAAGGATCGGAAACGTGGGACACCCTGGCCCTGAGCTCTGCCTCCCCCGCAGGCTGGATGAGAGTGAAGACATGCACAGCCTGCTGCTGACCGAGAGCAGCACGCTGCTCGTGGGGGGGCTGCAGAGCCACGTGCTGGAGATTGACCTCAACACCGTCCAGGAGACCCAGAAGGTGCAGGCGGGACGCAGGCAGGGCCTGAGGTCACCGGGGGCAGCATGGGCTGGAAATGCCTATGATGCGCGTGTGACCTTTCTGTTCCTTTGGTCTGTGGGAAGAATCATTCTCACGGGTTTCTCCCGCTTCCCTCACAGTACGCAGTTGAGACACCTGGAGTCACTATCATGAGACAGACGAATCGCTTCTTCTTCTGTGGCCACACATCTGGCAAGGTGAATGACCAAGTTCCATTTTTCCTCCCACCTTGGGGCTCTGTTTCACCAGATAGGTGATTGGGCTCTGTCTTTTACTCAATTCTGGGGCTGTAGTTGGAGAGCTGGGAGGAGTGAATTGAGTTCCTACTCAGCCATGTTATACTATGAGATTATCTTTGAGCCTGATATTTTCTGGGGTAAATGGGGTATCTTAGAGGCAGAGGGGTAAAGGAGTTCTCTTTGGGGTCCCTTCCAGCTCTTGGCTTCTCTTTTTGCTTTTTTTTGCTTTTTGCTTTTTTTGTGCTTTAATTGCGTGTATTGTGGTTCTAGTGGTATAGAACCTGCCTGCCAGTGCCGGAGACATAAGAGACGTGGGTTCAATCCCTGGGTCAGGAAGATCCCCTGGAGGAGGGCATGGCAGCCCACTCCAGTATTCTTGCCTGGAGAATCCCATGGACAGAGGAGCCCAGCAGGCTGCAGTCCACGGGGTCACAAAGAGTCAGGCATGACTCAGCGACTCAGCACACACATTGTGGAGCCTTAGTTGTTTCGGCGGGGACCTCACAGGGTTAGGTAGACGGCGGGTCCTATTCCTGATAACAGTGTTGGCAGACAACGAAGATGTCTCTTCTTCAGGTTTCTCTGCGAGATCTCCGTACTTTTAAGGTGGAGCATGAGTTCGATGCCTTCTCAGGGAGCCTGTCGGATTTCGATGTGCATGGCAACCTGCTGGCCACCTGTGGCTTCTCCAGCCGCCTTACCGGTCTGGCCTGTGACCGTTTCCTCAAAGTTTATGATCTGCGCATGATGCGTGCCATCACACCACTTCAAGTTCACGTGGATCCTGCCTTCTTACGCTTCATCCCTACATATACTTCTCGTCTCGCTATCATCTCCCAGTCAGGTATGAAGGGGATATAGGATGGGATAAGAGTTGATGAGTGAAAGAGGGGGTCTAGGAGCGAGAAGGAGTGTACTCCCTGAAATTTCTTTGCTGGGGAAAAAGTAACCACTCTAAGGGGTCTCAGGATCTCACTTAGGTTTGGTAAGAGATTAGAGCTTTTATTTTCTCCCTGGATGTGAAGAACACATATGCAAAGAATACAAGTAGCGCAAGCAGACAGCTAGAGAAGTGGCCTCCGGCGGGTAGCAAACTTTGTGATTTATGGGAGGCAGCAGATGGTATTTCCTCTTACCTCTAGGCATGGATTTGGGGCCCGTCTTTCCTTGACGCCAGAGGAAGAGGGTGGGAAGAGCGTCACAGGATGGCTGCCTGGCACCTTCCAGGGCTCAGTGGCCTTCTCCCCCTTCCCAGGGCAGTGCCAGTTTTGTGAGCCCACAGGCCTGGCCAACCCCGCAGACATCTTCCATGTGAATCCTGTGGGACCTCTGCTCATGACGTTTGATGTGTCAGCCAGCAAGCAGGCCCTCGCTTTCGGGGACTCCGAGGGCTGTGTGCACCTCTGGACTGACTCCCCTGAGCCGTCCTTCAACCCCTACTCCCGTGAGACCGAGTTTGCTCTGCCCTGCGTCGTGGACTCACTGCCGCCTCTGGACTGGAGCCAGGACCTGCTGCCTCTCTCCCTCATCCCCGTCCCGCTCACCACCGACACGCTGCTGTCCGACTGGCCTGCTGCCAACTCCGCTCCGGCTCCCAGGTGGAACCTCACATCCGGGCCAAGGGGCAAGGGGCAGGGCCAAGAGACCAGGGTTCTCGGCAAGCCCTGCTAGTATTCTGCGTCATGCCTGATTTTTGTCTACTCTTAGTATTTTCTTTTTTTTCTGGTCCCTTGGGGATTGGGGATTGGATGGGCAGACACTGCAGCCTTCAAGCCCTAGAACTATACTACATTATAGGCGAGCACCCCCTGTGGATGCAGAGATTCTACGCACCATGAAGAAGGTGGGCTTCATTGGCTATGCACCGAATCCCCGCACCAGGCTGCGAAACCAGGTTTGTTCAGAGGGGAGAGGGTGCCCCCAGCCCCAGCCCATTGGTGTTTCTCCTTTGTCTTTAGTTATTCTCCCTAGTTTTTGTTTTTAGTTAGCCAACAAAGGTTTTTGAAGCCTACTGAATTGAAGGTATTATACTAGGTGTTAGGGTTTGAATACATAGGAGATAGGGTCCTTGCTCTTTAGAAGTTTAGTGTTTGGTTGTTGGAGATAAGACCTATCCATGGCAGAAATTATTTATGTTCTATCGTTAAATGCTAAAGGAATGTTAGGAGCTGTTTAGAGAGAAAAGGGTACTCTGGACCCAATTGGTCAGGAAGGGCATACTCCACACGGTGGGTGTTGAGCTGGAGGGATGAAAGATGGGTAAGTAGATCGTAACGGGAGCCTTTCAGGATGAGAGAACAGTGTTAGTAGAGGTCTCAGGAGGCCTAACTGACAGGGACCATGTTGGACCGGCCGTTAGTATTGGGAATCAATGTGAAATGAAGTTTGGAAGGGGTCCAGTTGGGAAGCTTTGTGCGTACCAGGGTAGAGCGGAAGTGATGCACCAAAAAGGCCGTACTGGGGGCTTAGCTCGGGGGCGGTGCGCTGGATGGAGTGGGTGGGGGTGCGGGACCCACTGTGGCAGCCTCGGCATCGCCCAGCTATGATGAGGTGGGGTGATGGCAGTGGGAATGAAAAGGCAGCAGTGGAGGCTGAAAACCGTGAAATTATTGGGTTCGGGACTTGGTGATTGCTTCAGTGTTGGAATAAAAGGTAGGCGGGACCAAAGATCATTATCCATCCAACAAGGGCTATCTCTTTTTAAAAACCCTAGATTCCTTACCGACTCAAGGAGTCTGACAGTGAATTTGACAGCTTCAGCCAGGTCACTGAGTCACCAGTAGGGCGGGAAGAGGAGCCACATCTCCACATGGTCTCTAAGAAGTACCGCAAGGTGCTGGGGGATACCGAGGAGGGGGCCCTCTGGGATGTGGGGACAGGTTCCTGGGAAAGGGGGTCATCGCAGAAAGGATTGGAGGGCTCCTTCAAGAAGCCTCTACCTATCATTCTGGACTTGGGAAGGGCCTGGGGGAAGGTTATGGTCACCGCAAAGATTTAGGAGGCTCTGGGGACATCATCTTGCTCAGACTATTTCTGCCTCAGGTGACCATCAAATACTCCAAGCTAGGGCTGGAGGACTTCGACTTCAAGCACTACAATAAGACTCTGTTTGCTGGATTGGAGCCCCACATCCCCAATGCCTACTGTAACTGCATGATCCAGGTAAGGCTGGGTATTCCCGCGACTGGAAGATGGCTGCTGCTTTTCTTCTCTCTGGGCCCCTCGACCCCCCTTTTTCCAGGTCTCCCTCACCACGTGGCCAAGTCCACTTGAGTCTCCTCTACCGTTCTCTCTTGCCCCACAGCCTTCACATCTCCCCCGCGAGCGCCGCTTCTTCAGTGGACTTGTGCTTTATGTTCTCCACCCACTCTGCGCCTCCCCATCGCCCTTTCTCCGTGTACCAATTGTCTGCATCAGATCTCCTGCTCTTCCCTCCAGGTGCTCTATTTCCTGGAGCCTGTGCGCTGTCTAATCCAGAACCACCTTTGCCAGAAGGAGTTCTGCCTGGCCTGCGAGCTGGGCTTCCTCTTCCACATGTTGGACCTCTCCCGAGGCGACCCCTGTCAGGTCAGTGCCTGGAGGCCTGGGGCAATAAAAGGGGAGAGGAGGGGGATAGCAGGCAGGGTCCTCACTCTCGCCAGTAATCACAGAAGAGGAAATAACCCTTTTCCACCGACACACTTCCTGGATTCCAGGGCAGTAATTTTCTTCGAGCATTCCGCACCATTCCTGAGGCCTCAGCCCTCGGTTTGATTTTGGCTGACTCAGATGAGGCTTCGGGCAAGGGCAACCTGGCCAGGCTCATTCAGAGGTGGAACCGCTTCATCCTCACGCAACTTCATCAAGATTTGCAGGAGCTGGAAGTACCCCAGGCTTACCGAGGCGCTGGAGGCAGGTATGGAACAGTTAAAGCCACCACGACAGGCCCCCTTGTGACTTAAGGGGTGTCCTGACTCCTCAGTGTGCATATCTTGCCCTGTCCACTCTTAGCAGCTTTTGCTCATCCGGGGACTCTGTCATTGGGCAGCTGTTCAGCTGTGAGATGGAAAACTGCAGCCTCTGCCGCTGCGGCAGTGAGACCGCGCGCGCCTCCTCCACCCTGCTCTTCACGCTCTCCTACCCTGAGGGTAGCAACGGCGGTAACCCTGCAGCTGGGGGGTGCCCCGCCAGGCGTCCTGAGACACCAAGGGGCAGGGTGCTGGGGGGCTCCCGGTGGGGACAGGGAGGACCTGGAGTGAAGCATCCAGTTTCCCCGCAGATAAAACCGGGAAGAACTGTGACTTTGCTCAGGTGCTGAAGCGAAGCATCTGCCTGGAGCAGAATACGCAGGCCTGGTGTGACAACTGTGAAAAGTACCAGCCCACGGTGAGTGGGCGCTGGCCCTGGGCCAGAGTCCTGCCACGTGTGGTCTCACCCGGGACAGACGAGGTCAGCACCACCGTCCAGAGATCTCTAGTGGGTGGGAAGAACACCAGCTGGAGGAAGCAGCCCCAGGCTTAAACTGTTCCCGTCCAGGTTTCTTTCCCTGTGGGCCGCCTGCCATTCCTTGTTTCCTCCTCTCAGATCCAGACCCGCAACATCCGCCACCTGCCAGATATTCTCGTCATCAACTGTGAGGTGAACAGTTTGAAAGAAGCTGACTTCTGGAGGATGCAGGCTGAGGTCAGGACTTAGGTTGCAAGTAGGGCTCTAGGAGCACGTTTAGTTTTAACCTCCATATATGACTCGTGTTCTCCGAGGAACTGGATGTTTTCTCCTTGTGTGCAGGTTGCCTTCAAGATGGCAATCAAGAAGCATAGTGGAGAAATGTCCAAGAATAAGGAGTTTGCTTTGGCTGATTGGTAGGTGGTGTCTGTAGAGTGGTCAAAGGATTGAGCTACCCAGTGGCCCCTCTTGTCACTGGTCAGATCTCCTCAGGACAAATTTCCGATTCTCTTGTCCTGATAGGAAGGAACTAGGCAGTCCCGAGGGCATGCTGCTGTGTCCCTCCATTGAGGAGCTGAAGAATGTCTGGCTTCCTTTCTCCATTCAAATGAAGATGACCAAGAACAAAGGGCTGGATGTTTGCAATTGGACTGATGGGGATGAGATGCAGGTTGTTGAAAAACTGGGAAGAGGAGGGGGAATAAGGGAAAGAAGGTTGGGAAATTCCCTGGTGGTCCAGTGCTTAGGACTCGGCACTCTCACTGCCGGGGCCCTGGGTCCAGTTCCCTGGTCAGGGAACTAAAATCCCGTAAGCCTTGCGGCACGACCAAAGAACAGAAGGGAGAGATGGGGCAGAAGCAGGACAGGGGACAGGTGGGACTCAGTGCAGGGGAGAAAGAGAGCAAGGCCTCGTGTCACCAGCCCGGGCTTCTCGAGAGCGACTCAGTTCAGTGCTGGCAGTCACAGTTGGGCTAGGATGGAAAGTGCCCACCCTGGTCCCCTGTCCCCGTCCCCCAGGCCCCCTGTCCTCTCTCCCCACCCCCTTCCTTCCCCGCCCTTAAACTCAGCTTAGCAGCCTGGGTACGCCCTCACAGTGGGGCCCAGCCAGGGCAGAGGAGGCGCATGGTGTCCATGTGTACGACCTGATGGCCACTGTGGTGCACATCCTGGACTCGCGCGCAGGGGGCAGCCTGGTGGCTCACATCAAAGTTGGGGAGACCTACCACCAGCGCAAGGAGGTGAGTGGGGAGCCCAGGCAGGGGTGTGCTGGTGGCAGCCACAGCACAGTCCCAGTTCCGTCCTCACCTTGAGTCTGAGCAGGAATGCTCCAGCCATCACTTGGGCATCCTCTGTATCTCCACAGGGAGTTACCCACCAGCAGTGGTATCTCTTCAATGACTTTCTCATTGAACCCATCGATAAGGTGAGTTGTGACAGGTTCCATTTCCCCTTGCATCCCCCCTTCCCCTGGCGTCCTCACCCTCAGTACCCAGGAGGATGCCAGGCAGATTCAGGAGGGAGGGGTGGGTCCTCAACAGTAAAAGCATCAGCAGAGCTGAAGTCTGAGTCCTGTCTTCTCTCTGACTTGGGATAAAGGGGAAGAAAGGCGTATATGTCGGCCATTAGGTGCTTTTTCTTTTGTAGCATGAAGCTGTGCAGTTTGACATGAATTGGAAAGTGCCTGCCATCCTTTATTACATCAAAAGGAATCTTAATTCCAGATACAACCTGAACAGTAAGTGGGACAGTGTAGACCCAAGGGTGTGAGCAATAAGATTCATCTGCAGGAAGAGATCTGGAAAACAGCTTGTTAGGACTGGCAACCAGTGTTAATATTTCCAGAGACAGTAGAGTGATTCTGCTCATCAGGCCTTAAATTCAGAAGCTGGGGATCCTGAGGGCGTAGTTAGAAGAGGTGATGAGGGGGGATATCTGAAAATGGCTAAGGTATAATATTGAGCTTTTCTCCAAGTAAGGATCTCTTCTTTTTTGTGTGTGTCGTAATAAACTATATTATTCTGGGCTTTCTTTTTTCTTTTTTTTTAATTCTGGATTTTCTGTGGTAAAGTCCAAAGTGAAAATCTCACTCCTTTGTGTTTTTTTTTCTTAGCATATTTCTTGATAATTTTCTGATTTGACCTGTTCGTCGGCCTGTTCTGTTCATCAGACATGATCTTTTTAGTCACAGGCTTTGATTATTGGGATCATGGTGTAGACCCAGTCTGTAGTCAGCCACTCTGGTTTCCCTCCCCTGATCCCTTGCCTCTCCCCAGCCATCTGTCTTCTGGATTCTCCCCTCCAGTTAAGAATCCTATTGAGGCAAGCGTTCTGCTGGCTGAAGCCTCATTAGCACGGAAGCAGCGGAAAACACATACTACTTTTATTCCCCTGATGCTGAATGAGATGCCACAGGTTGGGGACTTGGTGGGCCTGGACGCGGAGTTTGTCACCCTCAATGAGGTAACCAAGGCCAGAAGGGCGGGGTGTTGGGACAGAACTCTGGGGGCGTCAGGGGTCGCGGGCACTTCTCTGGTTTCCCTGTGGACTCTGACACAGGAGGAAGCAGAGCTCCGCAGCGACGGCACCAAATCGACCATCAAGCCGAGCCAGATGTCAGTGGCGAGGATCACCTGCGTCAGGGGCCAGGGGCCCAACGAGGGCATCCCCTTCATCGATGACTACATCTCCACCCAGGAGCAGGTATCAGGGGGGCGGGTGTGCAAATGTGAAAGACTGTGCTTTCACAGAAGGCCTCGAACCTGGGGACGAGCGGCAGGGGGAATTGTGCATTTCGCTTCTTGTGTGACTTGACCTTTTCTGCATCCCTAGGTGGTGGATTACTTGACTCAGTACTCAGGGATAAAGCCAGGAGACCTTGATGCCAAGATTTCCTCTAAGCACCTCACAACGCTAAAGTCTACCTACTTAAAGCTTCGTTTTCTCATAGACATTGGAGTCAAGTTTGTGGGTCACGGTCTGCAAAAGGACTTCCGGGTCATCAACCTCATGGTTCGGGCAGGGCTCTTTTAAGAGTCTTTCTTTGTGTGGGCCCCCCAGGGCATACATTGTGTTTTGGGAAAATGGGAAATTACGGATCCCCTGCATTCAGTCTCCCACTCTTTTATCCCTGGCAGGTGCCCAAGGACCAAGTCCTTGACACTGTTTATCTATTTCACATGCCCCGAAAACGAATGATTTCCCTGCGGTTCCTCGCTTGGTACTTTCTGGGTGAGTTCCCCTGCCTTGCACGTCCTGTGTGCGGCAAGAGCATGAAAACGGGTGAGCGGCCAAGGGACTGGGGGTAACCCTGAACCACGTTACAGGTGGATTTAATTGGCTTCAGTATCCCTTTTGTGCACTGGGGGTGGTGCTTGGCCCTTTCCCTTAAGGGCAGTCAGGGATCCTTTGTTGTTGATTGAGAGGGGATGTGAGTAGAGGACGTGGTCTTGCCTGCCGTTGCTGGGTCCCGAACTGCCCCACCTCTGCTGCCCCCAGACCTGAAGATTCAGGGGGAGACCCATGACAGCATCGAGGACGCCCGCACGGCCCTTCAGCTTTACCGGAAGTATCTGGAACTAAGCAAAAACGGCACCGAGCCCGAGTCCTTCCACAAAGTTCTCAAGGGCCTTTACGAGAAAGGTCGAAAGATGGACTGGAAGGTGCCCGAGCCTGAGGGCCAGACAAGCCCCAAGAGTAAGGCCTGGGGCGGGGCGGGGGAGCGGGTCTGGGGGGTTGTGAAGATTACAGCCGCCATAGTAACTGTGAAAGGGAAAGTGAAGTCGCTCAGTCCTGTCCGACTCTCTTCAACCCCGTGGACTGTAGCCTGCCAGGCTCCTCTGTCCATGGGATCCTCAGGCGAGAGTACTAGAGCGGGTTGCCATTTTTTTCCTTTTCCAAATAAGAACAGTGGTGATGCTGAAGCAGCACCGCCCCAGCCTTCTGTTTGTGATAGAAAGCACTTAACCGTTCACAAAGCGCTTCCTCCTTCCAATATTCAGTGAAATCAGAAATCAGTTTTATTGTTGAAGCTCTCTATTGGTCCTAACCTTCTCTTTCCCAATTCTAAAAACTTTGGGGGAGGTCCGTGCCTTCTTTTCTCCTGCATTTTTCCTTCATGAGAGGGGTCCCAGGTGCTTTTTCTCCCGCCTCCTGAGGAGTCAGCGCTCTTGGTTTTGTCTCTGACAGACGCAGCGGTCTTCTCTTCAGTGCTGGCACTCTGACCTCATGCTCTCCCAGCGAACAGCTCCCTCCCTTTAGCGTTCTGTGGCCCCAGAACTGGGAGATGAGCCCCAAGTTGGGTATGCCCTGTCCACTTCCAGATTGGACTTGCTCAGGGTCTACAGATGGTGCTATTAACAGAACTGGAATGCAGCGGAACTGCCGCAGAAGGTCTAGGAGCCAGACTCCTTCTTCATCCTTTGCAAAAGAGTGGGCCAGAAACCGCCTAGACTGACCCAGATGGAAAGTAATGCGTGTCCTTAATCACTGTCCTGGGGGTAATTAATACACAGGTAGAGAAGCTCCTGGAACCAAAACGCCCAGTTCCTACTGAAGTCCCAGACACTGATAGGATACAGCAGTAACTCAAGACCTAGCCTACGTCTGGCTGCTTGAGGACTGCTCAGAGGGGCCAGCATTTAGAGTCTGGTGGTCCCAGCAAACCAGTGTTGCCAACATCATCATTGCCAAAAGGGCCTTTGGGTCCTAGACAAAGCTTGGCTGCTGGCTTCACTCCTGCTGACAGCTGAGAAGCATCAGTCTTCCATCCACTCTCCTGTCCCAAGTTTTGTTTTCTTGCTATTTTTTTAAAAGTTTTAAAATGCATGTTTTGTAAAATAAAAACAAAAATATTATTGAGTGTCATCTATTTCATTAGAAATATCTGCACATGGGGTTCTCTGACTTCAGCCTCCTCTTCTTTGTGTTGGCTTTTTATTGGGTTGGCCAAGAAATTCCTTCAGCTTTTGAGTAAAAGGACACATTTTTCATTTTCACCAAGAACTTGGTTGAACAGTGTATCCACCATTTTGTTTCACTACCTTCTGCCATTTTTCAAGCAACTTCATAATTCCATTTTCCCAAAACTTTCCATCTTTTTGAGCAAAGAACTGTTCCAGGTGCCTTGTACAGTCTTCCAGAGGATTGAAATTTTTTTCACTAAGTGAATTTTGTAAAGACCAAAATGAATGGAAATCCGAAGGTGCGATGTCCATTGAAAACAACAGCTGCGTTGGAACTTCCCAGCCAAGCTGGAACAGTTTTTGCCTGGTCATCAAAGTCTTGCGTTATCCCAATGGAAGATTGTGTTTTTCTGTTAATTTGGGACACTTCCCATTGAGAGCTGCTGCCAGTTGATCTAACTGGGAACAGTACTTGTCGGACTTAATTGTTTGGTTTTCTGGAAGGAGCTCATAATAGAGAACTCCCCATCCCATACAACTTCACCTTCTTTGTGTAAGGACCAGCCTCTGGTGTAGTTGGTGGTGATTCATTTTGCCTCTGCTGGGATCCTTTTTGTGTCCTGTTACTGTACAGTATTCACTTTTCATTGCTCATCACACTTTGTTTTAAAAACAGTGTCTTGGAACTTCCCTGGTAGTCCAGTGGGTAAGACTGCGCTTCCACTGCAAGGGGCGCAGTTTCGATCCCTGGCCAGGGAAGTTCTGCATGCCTCCAATTGTGGCGGCCAAAGTAATTTAAAAAAAGAATAGGGAACGTTTTCGTTAGGGCTAGCAGAGAGTCGCATGTGGAAATACAGCCAAGAAGGTGGTGTTTGGGTTTTTTTTTTTTTTTTTCCTGCTTAGCACACATGGAACCCAAACAACAAAACATAACCAAGCTGCTGCAAATTATTTTCAACGTCTGATTTGGATTCTTTTAAAAAATCTCTTCACTGATTTGGATATTTTGAGTATGTCAGCTGTCTTCCCTCATGGTGTAACACTGATTGTTCTCAATGTCTTGATTGATTGCTATCAACCTCAACTGGCCTACCCAACCCTGGAGCATCCTCCAGCAAGAAATCTCCAGCCGGGATCTCTGCAAACCAGTTTTGACACATTTCATCAATCACAGCGCCTTCTCCACACACAACACACATCTTTTTGCGTTTCAGTTGCATTCTTTTCTTTCTTGAAATAATAAAGCAATATGCCAAAAATGTTGCTTTTTTCTTTCATCTTAAATAGTAAAATGGCTACACAATAATTAACCAATTTTCTAAGTATTTTTAGTGCATGCTGATAAGACAACTGTCACACTACAATCTAACAAAATCGCTTCGAATGAAGTTAGACAGCTAAGCACTACTACAGACATCTTACATGAAAAAAGTCAAAGGAACTCTTTTGGAAACCCAATATCACAACTGGAAAAAACTAAGTCAAAGTCTCACCCAGAAATGAAGATAAAATTCTCAAGTCCAAAATTCAGGATATTGGAGAAGTATGTCATTCCTGGGCAGTTAGGCCTCTGGTGTGGCTGGCTAGAACCCTAGTGTCGGATTCTTGTAAGAGGTACAGTATGGTTTCCCCGTTTTGTGTAAAATGTGAGTTGGAGAACCTGACAAACTACAGGTCCCAGGAACCTTAAAACCTGTAGCTACTAACAAAGTATCAGCGTGGTGATGTGGTGCTTCCTGGGAGATGTAGTTTCCCGGGTATTAAAACCAGGGCTTCTCTCTGGCTCCCGCATACCTTTCTTTTAGCAGGTCCGAGCCCACCTAGATTGGCGTGTGTGAGCCTGACCGCCTCCGCGCAGACGTCAGGCTCTGACCCTGCTTCAAGCCACTCCTATTCTTCGGCTGACCCCTGATGGTCACGTGGAGCTCCTCGCCACGCAAGTCTGGGTCCTGCGATCCACCGGGGTCCTAGCTGTCCGGGAGCCGCTCCTAAGCTGCCTGTTCGCGCGAGAGTTTGGAGGGGCGGGTTTGGGGTCGGTCTCCGCTGTGGGACGCGTACTGCAGCGCCTCTGAGCCCCGCTTGGGAATCCACTTAGGGCTCGAGGAGCTGGCTCAGGCAGTCACCCGGGCACCCCGCGTCTGGAGCGCGCAGGAGCGCTCTGGAGACGCCTGGACAGCCCCGCTCCCCCGCAGCCAGGTGCTAGGGTCGGGAGCTAAAGTGAGACTTCGGCTGTCTTCCAGTGCCTGGGCCACGGCGGCGGCCCTGGGAGCAGAGGTGGGATGGATCCGAGCGGCACTGAGGGTCGGGGTTGGACTGGAGCGAAGGCAGTGGTGGGGTCTTTACAAAGGGGGCTGGTCCGCACGGAGGAATAGCTTATAGGCTGGAGGTGGGGATGCAGCAGTCTTCGGTGCTGGGTCCAAATAGGCCCTGGTTATTGAGCGCTCTTCTCGCCAGCCAGCCCCCTCGCTACCTCTTAGCCCCAATCAGCTACTCTCCTTGCCAGCAGCAGCTCCAAGCCTGTCGTCCTTGCTTAATCCCAGCCACCAACCCATGGCTGCCACATAGCCCTGTGATCCTAGGCAGCCACCGCTTAAATACCAACATCTGAGGGCTCACCTGTCCACGTAGTATCTGGGACTAAGACCCAAGTCCCAAGCTCGCTCTCTCGCCCGCTGCCCCCGGGCCTCCGGGACATCCAGCGCCGGAACAGAGGAGCCCCTTTGTGTCCAGGCCATTTCCTGGAAAGTAGAGCCAGATCACACTGAGGCCTTTGTAGGCTTGGGATGAGGGCTGGGGAGGGCTGGTGGTGGCGGGCCGGGCGGGCGGGGGAATGGAGTAGGCTTCTCACACCTATGCTTTAAATGCAGGTGGAGCAACCCCATCGCGTCAAAGATGAAAGGCTGGGGTTGGCTGGCCCTGCTTCTAGGGGCCCTGTTGGGAACTGCCTGGGCCCGGAGGAGCCAGGATCTACACTGTGGAGGTAAAGGCACAGAAGAAGAAGTGGGAAGAAGCAGGGTGGGATGGGGAAGATAAGAGTCTTGGAGAGGATGGGATCCAAGGCCTGGGAGAAGGATGAGTGGAAGCCCATAGGCTGATTCCTTTCTCCCCCTCCCCGCTTGCATCAGCTTGCAGGGCTCTGGTGGATGAACTTGAGTGGGAAATTTCCCAGGTGGATCCCAAGAAGACCATTCAGATGGGCTCTTTCCGAATCAACCCAGATGGCAGCCAGTCAGTGGTGGAGGTAATTTGACTGTTCCCCCAAATAGCTCACTCTAACTTTGAATGAGAACTCAACTAATGAGATATCTAAAAGATTGGGCTGTTTCATTTGGAAGAGGCTGGAGGCTTGTACCCCATACATTTGCTTCCCTGGCTCCCTAATACAGCAGAAATCCTAATACTTTGTAGAAGTTGTTAGCAGACAGAGAACCTTGATCAGCCCCCCTTTTCCATATCGTTAATCCGTGTGACTTGTGTTTTCACTATGACAGTATGGTATACATACATTCATTCAAAAAAAAAAAAAATATATATATAGGTCTTATCTATATATTTAGGAAATTTGTTTTAGTAGGAAACATAATACACGCAGACAGAAAGCTGTACCTAGTGAGTATTTGGGAAATGTTATGATGCTTGTGAAATGCTTTAATAGTTATCTTCAAAGCCTACACTATCTGACTGAAGCAACTTAGCACACATGCAACTGTCTGATGCTCTCCTTTTAAGGGCAGGTATTAGCCTCATTTTAATACCAAAAAAAAAAAAATTACCTTACAGCCATAAAAATTAAAGAAATTCAAAGGAAGAGAACACACAGTGACCAGGGTTAATCAAAGAGGTCATTTATCTATAATTTGGAAAGACACCTGTTTTATTTCTTAGGCTGGTATGATGAGGTGAAATAAGGTCACATATTTGAATGGACTTTGTTGTTGTTCAGTTGCTAAGTTGTATCTGACTCTTTGCGACCCCATGGACTGCAGCCCTCCAGGCTCCTCTGTCCATGGGATTTCCCAGGCAAGAATACTGGAGTAGGTTGCCATTTCCTTCTCCAGGGAATCTTCCTGACCCAGGGATTGAACCCAGGTCTCCTGCATTGGCAGGCAGATTCTTTACCGCTGAGCCACTAGGACTTCATAATTACACAAATCATAATGGTTTTAAATTGGAGAAGGCTTGTTAGAATACGTTGATCAAGCTAGATTTGGAAGGAAAAGTAAGGGTATAAATTATTAATGTCCAGAGGTAGAAGAATATGACCCAAGGCTGAGGACATTTCTAGGTGCCTTATGCTCGCTCAGAGGCCCACCTCACAGAGCTGCTAGAGGAGGTGTGCGACCGGATGAAGGAGTATGGGGAACAGATCGACCCTTCCACGCACCGCAAGAACTATGTACGTGTCGTGGGCCGGAATGGAGAATCCAGTGAACTGGACCTACAGGGCATTCGAATTGATTCAGACATCAGTGGCACCCTCAAGTTCGCAGTGAGCTATGGGAATGGGTAGCTGGTTCTTGAAAATTAGGGGGGTTACTGGAGAGCCCAAGTGGAAAGTTGGGTTCACGTCCTTGTCCTCCTCTCTGGAGGTGGAGACCAGAGGCGTCCCCTTGCTGGCTTCTCTCACTGCTTTCTCCCTTGGGTTGACAGTGTGAGAGCATTGTGGAGGAGTACGAGGATGAACTCATTGAATTCTTTTCCCGAGAGGCTGACAACGTTAAAGACAAACTTTGTAGTAAGCGGACAGGTAAGCTTCTGTCACTTTCCCTCCTGTCCTCACATCTCTGGGACCTGGCACATTCTCTGTTGTCTGTCCCACGCCCTGTCCTCCGGCGGCCCCCTCACACCTCCTCCTCCAGCCTAATCCATGAAGTTAGCTTAAGAGTTAACTCATGGCTTAGGGACCTGGGTTCATCCTCTCCATTCTCTTCCTGTCAGCTTTCAGAATTTGTGGCTCCCTCACCCGAGATCCATACGGGTGAGAGGATGATGGGAAAGTTTTGTCATTTTAAAGTCTATGCTGGGGGCTGGGGGGATTTCCTGGTGGTCCAGTGGTTAGGACTCTGCACGTCCACTGCCGGGGGCATGGGCTGGATCTCTGGTCAGGAATTAAGACCCCACATGCCTTGAGGTATGGCAAAAAAAAAAAAAAAGCATTTGATCTGAAAAATGGTGGTCGGTGTGTGTTGATTTGTTTTGGGGTATGTCCTTGATAGTGGCGTATATCAGCGTGAGTGGCGTTTTCTTTGAAACTGTCCTGTGCTATTTGCAGATCTATGTGACCATGCCCTGCACATATCCCATGATGAGCTATGAACCACTGGAGCGGCTCAGACTGACAAGCTTGATGGATTACCCCCAGGAGGGGAAGAGGGTGGCAATGCCTTTTATATTATGTTTTTACTGAAATGAACTGAAAAAATATGAAACCAAAAGTATGAACTGTGTTGTCTTTCATGCCCAGAATTGGCCCTTACATTAGGCTTGAAAGTAGGAGATTTCAGACAGGAAGAAAAAACGGGAAGGAAAGGAAAAGCTTTGGGAATTGTATAGTGCTAAAGTAGAAGGGCAGGAGGAGAAGGGGACGACAGAGGACGAGATGGTTGGATGGCATCACTGACTCAATGGACATGGGTTTGGGTGGACTTTGGGAGTTGGTGATGGACAGGGAGACCTGGCATGCTGCGGTTCATGGGGTTGAAAAGAGTTGGACGCGACTGAGCGACTGAACTGAACTGAAGGTAGGAGGAGCCTGAACCATAATTCTTTTGTCATCTGAAATTCCTCATGGACTAACAAACTAGATAAGCATTTATTCAGTGCTTACTCAGTATGATGTGTTTAGAGTCTAATTGTGAGAAGAGCAACCTCTATGCGTAAGCTAGGGAGTGTGAATAAGTGTATAGTAGTACAGGGCTTCCCAGGTGGCTCAGCGGTAAATAATCCACCTACAGAGCAGGAGCTGCAGGAGACGCGGGTTCGATCCCTGGGTCGGGAAGATCGCCTGGAGACGGGCATGGCAACCCACTCCAGTATTCCTGCCTGGAGAATCCCATGGACAGAGGAGCCCGGCGGGCCACAGTCCATGGGGTCGCAAAGAGTTGGACACGACTGAAGGGACTTGGCATGCATGCACGCATTCATGGTAGTATAGGATTCTAGAAATCAGTGTATTCATACTGACGAAACATAAGATAGAGCGCAGTCCTGAAGGAAATGGATTATTTGACCCTCTGTACCCTTCCAGAGGGAGGGGTCAGCAAGAGCAGACAGGAAACGGCAAATGGATGTGGTCATCTCAGCTGACAAGTGAGGGCTTTGTCAGATAGGGAGAGATGAGGTAAGGAATGTTTTTGAAGGAAAGGTCTTGCTTTCAGATTCCATGCCAACAGCAACATGTCATCTCCATCCCTAGCTATGGCCAGTTGGACTCTGGGTACACTACAGTGTGGACTACACACACTTTCTGTGTGTAGAGATTCTGGCCTGGGACACAGGATGAAAATGTAAAGGATACTTCTTTGAGGAGCTTCTAAAACACCCTGATCCTGAAGTGTGGCTGTCTCAGGGTTTGGAATGGAACATCTGTCCCTGGGAGAAACACCTGTTACTAAGGTTTATTACATTTCAAAGACTTTTAAAAAATTGTTTATTTATTTGGCTGTGCAGGGTCTTAGTTGTGGGAACTTTTACTTGCAGCACGTGGGATCTAGTTCCCTGACCAGGGATTGAAACTGGGTACCTAGCATTGGGATCACAGAGTCTTAGCCACTGGACCACCAGGGAAGGCCCCATTTCAAAGACTTTTTAAACTAAGCACTTTAGAATCTAAGGGCCCTTGGAGGTCATAGATACCCCCAAGGTCATCTTGCCGGTTCACTTCTGCAGATGAAGTAACTGATTTTACAGATAAAGAAACTAAGGCCCACAGAATCCACAGGTCCTCAAGTTCTGTATTTAGTGGCAAAACCGAATCTATAAGCTAATGTTCCCAAGTGTCAACTGATCTAAGATAGCTGTGAAGTAGCTTCTGTATGAAGTCTTTTATTCCCCTCTTCACACCTTGCACTAAGCCTGGCTGGAACGAATATGTTCAGTGAAGCTTTCTTGTACCAGAAATCCCTGTGAAATCTAACTAGCTCAGAGCAAGCACCCTGATGCTAGTTGACAACTAAATTCAGGGTCAAGTGCTAATTCTTTCTCCCATCAGTCATAAGAAATGTACCCTGTCAAATCACTTTTCCAGCTGTTACTACTAAGCGTTATGTCATCTGTGATGCAGGTGAACAATGTTCACAGGCTCCATTCCCCGATGAATATACCCAGTGTCCTCACGAGCGTGTCCATCATCTGCTTACAGTCTAAAAGTTCTTACTCTTCCGCCAGAAAGTTCCTCAGAAACATAAGTGAGAGTACTCTTATGGGGAACTCAAAACTCTTCTAATTTACACAAAAGAAAGATATTTACAAATTTAAATAAATAAAACAAATTTAATGTTAATCAGTAACAAGTTACTTGTGATGTGCCTCATTAGTTTGTCAAGGGACAGCTGTTAAGAATGTTCCAGACCAAGAGTTTTTGCCCCTGGGACACAGGCGTGTGTCTTATATGGGAAAGAGTGGACCTTATCCTTGACTTGGTCCTCAGAAGGTCAGGAGGATATACTTTGCTTATCTCTCAATTCATACCACAGGTTAGCACAAGGAATCCATGAATTTTTCTGAACCGTTCTGGAGGCTACTAGAACGATTCTAGCCTAGTATTTGGTAGAGCATATACTCAACCCTGGCCTCCCCTGGTGGCCCAGACAGTAAACAATCTGCCTGCAGTGTAGAAGACTGGGGTTTGATCCCTGGGTCAAGAAGATCCCCTGGAGAAGGAAATGGCAACCCATTCCAGTATTCTCACCTGGAGAAGTCCATGGACAGAGGAACCTGGTGGGCTACAGTCCAGGGGGTCGCACTTTTCACTTTCATACTCAACCTCCTATATATGGTTACACCCTACATTTTACATGCCTTCTAAATGAGTTTATCAGAAAAATGTTAGCATTTAATGAAACATTCCCAAAGACAGTGTGATAGCCTTGTTTCTTTTGTTTTTGGTTTGGTGAAGCTTATGGGATTTTAAGAAGACTCTTGAGAGTCCCTTGGACAGCAAAGAGATCTAAACAGTCCATCCTAAAGGAAATCAGTCCTGAATATTCATTGGAAGGACTGATGCTGAAGCTGAAACTCCAATACTTTGGCCACCTGATGGGAACTGATTCATTTGAAAAGACCCTGATGCTGGGAAAGATTGAAGGTGGGAGGAGAAGGGGATGACAGATATGAGATGGTTGGATGGCATCACCAACTCAATGGACATGAGTTTGAGTAAGCTCTGGGAGTTGGTGATGGACAGGGAAGCCTGGCATACTGCAGTCCATGAGGTCACAAAGAGTTGGACACGACTGAGCGACTGAACTGAACTGAACTAAACTAATGGAGTTTTAGTTCCCCAACCAAACCCAGGCACTTGGCAGTGACTGGACTGCCAGGGAATTCCCAAAGACAGTGTTAAATGAGATCCAGGGTGACTAGGAAAATGTATTATGTGAAAATCTAGTCTATATTTTAGAGGATTTTTTTTTTTTTTTTGCTGTAAAAGGATTCTGAGCAGGAACAAAAATCCTTTAAATATAAGACAAAAATGAATAATAAGGGAAAAAGAAATATCTTACTCACATAACACAATTATTTAATCTTTATAACTCTAAGAAATACTAGATATTATCCCATTTTGCAGATGCAGAAAACAAGCTCAAAGAGGGGCGGGGTAGCCAAGGCTTCCTCCCCAGTGATCAGCTTATGCCTAGGCCAGTGGGGTCTTCAGATAGTCCCTAGTAGGTCTGTAAAGTAGTACTTCTTTTATTTGTTTGAAAACTACCTTCGAGTTTGAACACACGCCCTCTGAATCTAACAATGTACAGTGGAAAAGCACTACATCCCCTTTTCAGCCTTTTTCCAGCCTGATTATTCCTTGTAAGAAGCCCATTCTATCCCCCTGGTCTCTTTAGGTGCTAAACGTTTGCCCCTTCCACCTTTATTACCTGTATTCTGGGAAGGTCATCATTTATCATGTATTTCAGGTATGAGTGTACAAAGGTTTTACCGGATGAATGAGACTATAGTTCTTTATCTTTTTGTTTGTTTAGTTTCCCAACCAGGGATCAAACCCCTGCCCCCTGCACTGGAAGTGTGGGGTCCTAATTACTGAACCCCAGGGAATTCCCTGTAGTTCCTTATCTTTTAAAATATCTTTAAACATACCACTGAGCTAACCTGCCCAAGAGACAGTTAACAATGACTCAAAGTCCCCTTCCTCAGCTGCAGCTGATAATATACAGTCATCATCATATAAACAATACAGCTTAGTAGTTACAATACAGCTTCTGGAGTGAGGCCACCCTAGGTCTGAATTCCAGCAATGCCGATTATGAGCTATGATCATGAGTGGGATACTTCATCTAAACCTTGCGTTCCTCCTATGTAAAGATACTAGTATTACCAACATCCCTTAGAGTTGTGAGGATCAATTAAGGTAATGCACGTACCACATTTACACAGTATCTGGAAATAGTAAGTACTCAACAAACTTTAGTTATTACCTATTAAATAAAGGAGTTTGGTTTCAGTTCAGTTCAGTTGCTCAGTCGTGTCCAATTCTTTGCGACCCAGACCCCATGCACTGTAACACACCAGGCTTCCCTGTCCATCATCAATTCCTAGAGCTTGCTCAAACTTGTCCATTGAGTCAGTGATGCCATCCGACCATCTCATCGTCTGTTGTCCCTTCTCCTGCCTTCAATCTTTCCCAGCATCAGGGTCTTTGCAAATGAGTCAGTTCTTCCCATCAGGTGGCCAAAGTATTGGAGTTTCAGCTTCAGCATCAGTCCTTCCAATGAATATTCAGGCCTGATTTCCTTTAGGATGGACTGGTTGGATCTCCTTGCAGACTCTTGAGGGACTTTCAAGAGTCTTCTCCAACACCAGAGTACAAAAGCATCAATTCTTCGGCACTCAGATTTGTTTATGGTCCAACTCTCGCATCCATAAGTGACTACTGGAAAAACCGTAGCTTTGACTATACAGACCTTTGTCAGTAAAGTAATGTCCCTGCTTTTTAATATGCTGTCTAGGTTTGTCACAGCTTTTCTTCCAAGGAGCAAACATCTTTTAATTCCATGGCTGCAATGACCATCTGCAGTGATTTTTGGAGCCCAAGAAAATAAAGTCTGTCACTGTTTCCATTGTTTCTCTTCTATTTTCCATGAAGTGATGGGACTGGATGCCATGATCTTAGTTTTTTGAATGTTGAGTTTTAAGCCAACTTTTTTTTTTTTTTCTTAAGCCAACTTTTTAAATCCCCTCTTTCCCTTTCATCAAGAGGCTGTTTAGATCCTCTTTGCTTTTTGCCATAAGGGTGGTGTCATCTGTATCTCTGAGGTTGTTGATATTCCTCCCTGCAATCTTGATTCCAGCTTGTGCTTTATCCAGCCCAGCGTTTCTCATGATGTACTCTGCATATAAGTTAAATAAGCAGGGTGACAATATACAGCCTTGACGTAGTCCTTTCCCGATTCGGAACCAGTCTGTTGTTCTATGTCTGGTCCTAACTGTTGCTTCTTAACCTGCATACAGATTTCTCAAGAGGCAGGTAAGGTGTTCTGGTATTCCCATATCTTTAAGAATTTTCCACAGTTTGTTGGGATCCACACAGTCAAAGGCTTTAGCATAGTCAGTTAAGCAGATGTTTTTCTGCAGTTTGGTTTACTAATGAATTTTTAGGGTGCATGCTTCTACTTATCCTTGGCCACCAGAGGGCACTATTGCCCTTGTCCATTTTAAAGAGGTCATTCCCAAGGTCAAGATGACCTCAATTCTCAGTCTTCTCTCCCTTGTCCCCTCCAGTTTTTTCAGACACTTAGCTGTATTTGGACCTGTAATTCACTTGGCTGCTTTATTCATGCTAATCCTTCTCCTTTAACTTTTTCCCTTACCTCCCCAGATCCCAAATAGCTTCAGAGAAAAGACTCTAAGCCAGTTCCTGGAAAATACCATTCAGTCCCTTTGATCCCTAGATTTTCCCTTTGATCTTATAGCAATGGATGTCAGGACTGAACAACCTCAAAATAAGTCTGCTGCAGGAAGGCGGACCATTTCCAGGGCCCAAAAAGTGTCTCCTGTCTAATATTCAGAAATGAATTGTCTGAGGAGACACACATGCTGACGAAGCAAGAGACTTTATTGGGACGGGGCAGCCGGGGGGAAACCGTAGGGTAAGGGAACCCAGGAGGGCTGCTCTGCCACGTGGCTCCAAGTCTCAGGTTTTATGGTGATGGGGTTAGTTTCTGGCTTGTCTTTGGACAACCATTCTGACTCAGGGTTCATCTTGGTGGCACACACATTGCTCAGCCAAGATGAATGCCAGCGAGTTTTCTGGGAGGTGGTAGGACATGTGGTGTCTCTTTTTAACCTTTCCTGAACTCTTCTGGTTGGTGATGGCTTATTAGTTCCGTGTTCCTTAGTAGGACCTCCTATCATAAAATAACTCACGCAAATAGTTACTATGGTGCCTGGCCAGGGTGGGCGGTTTCAGTCAGTGTGTTTACCCTAACAAGTCCATAAAGGCCTCATGACACTAGGCTCCAGGACACTATAAGCATTATTGGTCCCCACTCTTCCTCTCATCATTAGAGCTCCAAAATAGGTTACCCTCATGGCCACTCAGCAATTATCCCTTGGGTAGCCTCACCCTAAGAATGCCTTCTGTCTGTTGGGGCACTGGAGTTCAGTCCTCTGGCCTGCAGGCTAGTCTCTGTGGATGATTAACCAGAGAGAAGAAACCAGGTCAAACTATTCTAGGGTTAGGAGGAAATCCTCTGTGAGATGCTAAATTGGGAGCAAGTATTGATCAGTGGAGCTTTGAAGTCACCGAGGAGATATTGAAGTTCTTTCCTAGGATCTGATCCCCAAGCCAAAGAAGCATTGCTTGGTCGGTGTAAAGCTAAGTATAAAGAAACCTGGCAAGAGAAAATGACTTTTCTTTTCTCTCTTTCCAAGTTCAAGCTATAAACTAGGTTCTTTATAAATGGGATCTAGCTAAACCTGGCTTAGATGGTACTGAGACCTCTGAACTTTGTTACTTCTATGTAAGGAGATAAAAGGACTGTTCGTCTGGGGTGTGGGTCAGTTCCTCTCTGCCCTCGGGTCAACGACAGTGATAGCTTATAGAGGTTGAAAGGTTCTAAGTTCTTGTCTACCCAGAAGAATTAGTCAAGAATGATATAGAAGATCACTTCAGTGCCATGGTTCATTTAACGGTCTCTGGGGAGCACAGGATAAGAGTATATAGAAGACAGCCAAGTACATGTAAAGGCCCAAAGGCCCTATGAGAGTAACAGGAGTGATGTAACAAAAAAGGAGGTGATTTTGGGTGAAGGGTTATTCTGCAGCTCCTGATCTTTTGGTTACATGTGGTGTGGGCTGGTTGTGTGGACTGGAGTGGCAATGAGGCTAACGCCCAGAACCCAGAGGCTCTGGACTGCTCTGGAAGCTCTCACATTAAGGGAGCCTTTGTAAGAGTTGCTTTGTCTGATAGATGGTAAAGAATCGGCCTGCGATGCAGGAGACCTGGGTTCTGATCCCTGGGTCAGGAAGATCCCCTGGAGGAGGGAATGGCAACCCACGCTAGTATCTTGCCTGGAGAATTCCATGGACAGAGGAGCCTGGCGGGCTACAGTCCATAGAGTCACAAAGAGTGGAACACGACTAAGCAAATAACACTTCCTAAGACTTGGGTTTCCTGGCAGTAATCACAGAACTGCCTGCCGGCAAAGACCACCCAATACTCAGGTTCCTGCCTTTGCTTTCCTTCTCCACATTTTGGGATCTGTTGGTATCTATAATACCACGGCTTCTGCTTGCCGCAAATGATTTCCAAGTAGCTAATTCTGGCATCATAGCCTGTGTCCACATGATGTCACCTCTATGGCCACTAAGTCATTAACCAATGACATTGATCAAGAAAGCATGCCGATGGAGTCGGATCAGTTGCCGCGATAGTATTAAGGGGTTGGCTTCCGAGGACCTTTCAAAGGTCAAAGTCCTTGGAGCTTTTTTTTCTAATAGCCACCTTACAGTGAACCCTAAACGTGTTAAGGGCAAGGGGAAAAGCCTAAGAAGGAAGTTAACTGAGTTCTCAGGCACATACTTAACCACCTACACGCTTCCCCCCGCCCATCCGCCCTCAATTAGCCGACCCCGGACGGTCCAATCCTCCCCGCCACAACCGCTGTCAGCGGCTTAGGGCCCGCCCCCCCACGCACCCTGGGCCAATGGCCGGGCCCGAGGCGTGTCCCCGCGGGAGGGGGCGGGAGCGGGTTCCGGGCGGTGGGCGGGGCCTCACCGAGGACCCCGGGCTGGGCGCCGCCGCCGGCTCATCTACTCCTTCCCTCAGCCTCCTCCTTTCAACCTTGTTCCCCTCGTCCGCGCGGCCTCTGGTGCAGCGGCGCCGCCTCCCGTTCCCGCCGCAGCTCTCTTCCCTTCTTCCCTCCCTGGCGGATCCCCGAGTTCGCCCGCCATGGCTTTACTCACTGCGGCCGCCCGGCTCCTCGGAGCTAAGGTGAGCAGCTAGGAGGGACCGCGCGGTTCCAGGGTGGGGCTGAGGCGACTGCAGGCCCTCAAGCCCGGGGTCTCCCTCCCCTACCCAGGCGCGCCCCAGCGCGTCTTAAAGGGGCCCTGCGCTTGGCTGGCCGCCTGCCCTGCTTGGAGCTCCCGGGGCTATGTGCTTTCCGGCCCACTGGGGGTGAAGTGAGTGCTGCCCGCCTTGGCCTGAGGTCTTGGGCCGGTGGGAAGGCCGGACCGAGCTGTCACCCCGCGTGCCAAGGGTGGAAGAGGCGGGGATGCTTGGCCTTGGAAAAAGGAGTGAAGAACGTAGATGTATTCCACTGGGATTAGGGAAAGAGCTTGTTTGGAAGAAGGGGCTGGCTAAGAGAAGTGGCAAGGGTGAGCAGATGTGCTCACTCTATCCTGGGCCGGAGCCGGAGCCGTGGCTAGTTTCAGCTTCGACTAGGTAGAGAGGTCCTTGTCAGTTTCAGAACTGCCGGCTTCCATTTCTCCAGCCCAGATACTTAAACCTTTAGTGGCCAAGCATACTAGTTCCTTCTGGAGGAATGCGACTCGGGTCCTCTTTGTCCTTGGGACTTTTGCAGTTACTCTATATAGGAGGAGCTTGGGTAGGGTGGAGGGCTTGTGTAGAACCTTCTGCATGATTATCGCATGTGATTGGAGAAAACTTGTTCCTATGAGCTGCAGGCTGATAAGTGCAGATAACTGGGCGGGAGACAGTAATTCCAAGGTTACATGACCGGTCCTGTTACTTGCTCACTTAAGTTTTACTGTTGCTTTTAAATCTGCTCTACCCAAGAAAGGTTCCTCTTTGGGGGGACCCCTTTACTTTTTAAAAATTTATTTGGCTGCAGCACACGGAATCTAGTTCCCTGACCAGGGATGGAATCCAGGCCCTCTGCTTTGGGAGCGTGGAGTCTGAGCCACCAGGGAAGTCCCATAGGGGGCCCTTTATTTGACTTTTGTTGTTGTTGGGATCGTAAGGAATGTTGTTGCTTACACAATGTTTTCAATCTCATATTGCCAGAATTACTTTTGTCTCTGGGTAACTGGGTGCTTTAAACAGAAAGACTGGTGTGCTGAGGGGTCCCAGCCTTCTAATCCAAGCAGGGACAGTCCCACAAGTGACCTTGACTCTTGCAAAGAACTTACACCTTTTTCTTCTGCAGACAAATTAAAGCTGCCCGCACCTAAGGGGAGGAAAGGAAAAACCTAGAAAGGTTTTGTCTTACAGTGTGTTATCTTGAATGGTTGGCAGATAAGGTAAAGCCTGTAGCATTTACAGGTTTTTCCAGGTACTCAGCAGCATGGTGGAGGCTGACCATTTAGGAGACAAGTGTCTTACTTGACGGTAGTTCCTTCCACTACTTAGGGAACAGGGAAAGGAAGCCTCTTGGGAAAAGAAGCAAGTTCTGGATAGTGTTTTGGCTGAATAGGAGATACTATAATTAGCTCATTCCAGAGCTGCTAACTCTACAGTTTGAAACAGCCTTTGGAATTTACATTTGAATTTAGTTTTTCTCTTAAACCTCTGGGGAAAGAAACTCAGAAAGTTTTTGAATTGACAAGGCAACCTAATTGTAGAGATCATTATTGTTTTGTTTACTTTCCTGTTGGACCTGAGGATCCTTGAAACCTGTATATTGGAAGCCCTTCTAAGGCTTTCGACCCTTATAACAAAGCTCAACAGACCGAGGAGTGGAAACTTCCTGAGATTTAAGCAGTATAGCCAGAATACCAAGAAGTCTTTCAATCTGACAGCATTGCTAGCACCTGCCTGAACTTTCCAGATTAGCCTACAGCTTAATAATGGTGCTCAGTTTTTTCTTTTGCTATTAAGGTAGGCTTTAGAAGGCAAAAATAGTCTTCTAGCCTACCACTTTGATTCTCAAAGTCAGGTGTAATTCGCTTTTCTGAGAAAACTTTTTAACCTTGCTCGGAGACTAGCTAATCATTGTTCTGTTGTACCCTGCTCACTGTCAGGTAATTTAATGAGCACCTGAGTTGGAGAGACCACCTCATTCAGAGCCTTAAGGTTATTTGACTTCTTGTTTATCTGAATGAATTTCTAGTAAGCAATGGCTTTAGTATTAGCTATGGGTGCCTTCGCTTTGTGCTGTAAATACTGTGTTTTCATAGGTGATCTGAGTTGGGAATTAGAGTAGATCCACCAATTAACTTCTGCATTCTTAATACCAAAGTGACGGACAGCCCTACTTCTTGTATCTTTGAGAATTATTCCTCTAAGCTGTTTGATAACTTTAGGTAAGTCAATCCAAAAGTGTTTCTAGATTATTTCTAGACTTTTTCAAGACACTTCACAGCAAGCCCACACCACTACACATCTCTTCTGTAAAGTTAAGCCTGAAACTGGGTTCTGCACAACTGAGTCAGTTTTGTCCTTTGAAGTATTAGTTAAGCTTAAAGACCAAAACTTGTTAAGGGCAAACTCTCGAACTTCTTTGATTCTTTGCTACCCAAAGTAATGGCAACTCCCTGATGGCTTACTAGATGAATCAGAGATGAACGTGGAGAGCGATGCCTCACCCGGTGCTAGTGGTGGAGGGATTGTACTGTTCTTTCTGGTGGTCTTTAGACTGGTAGCCATTGAATGCGTGGGTGTGGGGAGGCATTGAGATAAGCAGGTAATCCGAAGGGAAGGCTGACATTCCAGGTGGGCAGAAGGCAGGAAACCAGACTTGGTGGAGCTCCCTAAAGCCACAGAGTAATTCCTTCTGCCCTGTTTTTGGTGCCTGGTGTAATAGAGTTGAATAGGATTTGAGTGAAATTAAAAACAGTAGAGAGACAACTTTAGCAGCAGATCTTAGGATCTGTTTTCCAGTTCTTCGCTGAACTTGCCTGAATTCCTGTAATTTCTTTTAACATGTTATCATTTTAAAAGATCTGTAAGTAAGTTCACAGTGAGCATCGTTGCCTGGGGTGGCTTGTTCACACTGCACGTTTATGAAACCTATATGCAGATTCTGGGTCAGCAGAGGTGGGGTGGGTCTGGAAATTTGTATTTTTTCAAGTGTCTCAGTTGACTGCTTGGTGATCCCCTCCTGTTGGGCCAGTAAAGCCATGTGCAGTCCTTTTTGTTTGTAACTATATTTCATATGTATGTGTATGTGTTTGGGCTTTTTTTTTAATTAGTGATTTTTAAAAAAATATGTATTTATTTGATTGCATCCGTCTTAGCTGCAGTCCACAGGATCTAGCACAGATTCTCTAGCTGTGTCACATGAGCTTAGTTGCTCCTTGACAAGTGGGATCTTAGATCCTCAACCAGGGATTGAACTTGCGTCCTCTGTATTGCAAGGTAAATGCTTAATCTGGACCACCAAGGAAGTCCCTAACTAGTGGTTATTTTTAAGTGACTTCAAAAGTAGCTATAGTCTGTTTTAGACTATTTTCTCTAGGTTTATCGTCCTGTGTCTTTTTTTCAAATGACTTAGGAAAAGATTTTTGTAAATCCCTGAAATAAAGCATTGTAAGAACTCCTAGTAGAAGTGAGGAAACAGTTTCTAGTTCCTGAGAAAGTAGTAGTGACAGATCCTATATATTTTACTCAGTAGTATAGGCTTCGTATGCACATAATAAATAGGTGTTTAGCAACTATTAAAGAACAATAAGAATTTCTCTGAAAGAAAAATTAGGACTCAGTTCTTTCCTAAGGCTGAACTGGTGTCCTTTTCAGTCTTCTTCACTGAATAATCAGCGAACCTTTAGAGAAGGGTCTGTTAGACAAGTGGGAGTCGGGCAGAATTATTAAGGGAGTTCCTGGGAGCATGAGGGCATCAGAGCACGGGATCCACAGGTTCCTCTGCTCAGGCTGTTAAGTGGCCTGACCAAGCAGTGTGGGTGGCTTCCAGTGTTAGTCTTGTGAAAGACAGATGTTAAATGGTTCTCTGACCTGGTTCTGGGGAGAGAGGAGTCTTTGTCCTGTGTGTGTTCGTTTTTACTTAATGCAAGTTGTTTCTTCTGCACTGGAAGGAAGCCTTCATAGCACAAGATTTTTCTTGCAGTTATTAGAGAATTGTGTTTGTTTCATCAACTAAGCCAGTTCTGCTGGCTTGGCAAGCTCTCATCTGTTGTTAATGGACAAGGGCTCTAATAAAATCAGGAGCATCTCTCACAAGTTTTTTTTTTTTTTTTCTCACAAGTTTTTTTTTTTTTTCATTTTTAATTTTTTTAATTGAAAAAAGTTATATTTTCTACACAACAAATACTAAAACACTTGCAATACTTTTTCAATTTTCTTAACATACAAAACCATCACATGATGCAAAAAAATACAAACTGTAACTTGAAGTTATTGACTGTTGTCTGAAGGTGACTGACAGCAATGACTAATTAGTCATGCTGCTAATTTACCTCCACGTGTAATTTAGCACATCAGAAATATCTTTTCTCCTGACATAAAAAAGACAATGAAATGTGCATACAAGTTTTTTTTTAATTGATTTTTAAATTGAGGTGTAGATGATTTACAGTACTTCAGGTGTACAACATGGTGATTCACAATTTTGTAGATTATATTCCATTTATAAATATTATTATGTATTGGCTATGTTCCCTATACTGTACAACATATCCTTGTAGCCTATTTATTTTATACACTGTAGTTTGTAAGCTCACAGATTTGATGTTGGAGCTCCTGGATATGTGCCAGGACATGTTCTGAATGTGTCTTTGATGGAGTATTGAAGGAAATGTGGCTTTTCCCTTGTAGAGTAAGGGTCCTAGATGTGGATCAATGATGATAATAGGCTAAGAGGAGTAAGAGAGAAGTAACTACATTATTAAGTAAGTGCTTATCCAAATGGGATTCTACTGTTTGCAGAATTTGGGGGAGAAAGGAGTAGTTTTAATTGATTTTTGTTAAGGGATTTGGCCAATACCCTAAAGTATTATAAGCAAGTCTTTGGCAGAATTTCCTGCATGTTTTATTTGTCCTTTTCCTCCCTTGGCCTTTTAAGATAGAAGTTCCCTTAATTGTATTTTTGCATCCTAGCATAGCATATTTGACAGCTGCAGCCCACTTCTATCAGTAATAGCCAGCTCACTAAAAGTTACTGGCATGGGATGGCAGCATATGGGGTTTGAAAAAGCCTTTTAGTGATGGTAATTCCCACCACCCTATAGAGAATTCTGGCAGACAGAAGCTGTGAGCCTGGCCCTTATCTTTGGAAGTAGCTCTTGCCATCTCTCCCCATGAAGCAGCTGACCTACTGAGTGAGGTGCTGCCCTGATTCACCTGACAGCTGCCTTTCCGGTAGGATGACTCCACACGTGGCGTGTAACCCGAAGCCAAAGCTCAGTTGCCACACCTCCAGAATTGGGGGGAGGAGCTAGGAGTTGAAAGTTCAGGGATGACTCAGAGATTTGTACGCTGCCTGTTCTATCTGTGAGTATAGCCTGAATGCACTGTACAAAAGTCGTTTAGCAGCTTTCACTGGCAGCCAGGAGGTAGAAGAGAGGAGGATGTAGCCTAAGGTATGACAGCCCTCTAACACCTCCTGCTGGTGTTAGATTATAGTTAAATTTGTTTCCTCTCCCTGAGACTCTTTTCTGGGTCAGGAGGCCCTTCAGAAAGCTGGGGGAGTTATTCACTCACCCCCTCCTCAGACTTGACTGTCTCTTTCCTGGGATCCAGCTCCATGAGAGAGCTGTGACACAAGTTGGTAGGTAACAAGCCAACACATAACTAAGAAACATGTTTACTGACCTCAGCTATGCAGAAGGCACTGTTCTAGAGGCTTCCATGCAAATTATTTCATATAGTCCACTTGTCTACCCTGAAAGTGGCTTTATTACCTACCCATTTTGAGACGTCAGAATTGAAACTAGAAGTTAGGTCATAGAGGACCTGCATTTAGGACTTGACTCTTGATAACACCGCGTCCTAGACTCGGTGTTCTCCCCTCTGCTTCCTTGCTTAACACTTTAAACCATGGATGTTTCTCAAACTTTACTGTTCATAGGAATCAACCTAGTGAGTTTGTTAAACTACAGATTTGGATTTAGTAGGTCTGAGGTGAAACCCAAGATTCTGCATTTCTGACAAGCTCCAGGTAATGGTAATGTTGCTGGCCAGGCAGCCATATTTTTTAAATAGCAAGGTTTTTATGTACCTTTATATATATGTCCTTGTTGGAACCTTAGGGTCAGACTTTGGAGCCAAGTAGCTTGAGTGTTATCCTAGATGTGGAGAGGGGAAGGGAAACAGGAGTAGCTTTGCTTTAGATGTCTCCGTTATTTAGTGACGCAGCTGGGACTGGAGCCCAGATTTCCTTTCCTGATTCCAAGCCGTGTGCTCTGTCTTCTACATCGTCAGGTAAAGTTATCTTAACCTGAATTCTTTCCAATATTCTATCCATATGGATTGTTTTTAAAATCCTTCATATTTCTTTAGTTTTTTTCCCCCCCTAGGCTGCACAGTGAGCTAAAATATGACTAAACTTGACATTGAAGAGTGCTGGAAAGTAGCCATACTATTTACTTTTCTGTGTTTATTAAATGACAAATACAGAGCACTTGGTGCTGTGTGCCAGGCGATCGTCAGTGCTTCATAAATATTGACTTATTCATCCTGCTAGCAGTGCTTTGAGGTAGGTTCAATTATTTCCATTTTACAAATATTTTCTCAGGTCCTTTCTCTCTCCTCCTTCTGGGACCTGTGTAATGCGAATGTTGGTGCGTTTAATACTGTCTCAGAGGTCTCAGACTGTCCTCATTTCTCTTCACTTTTTTCATTCATGCCTTCAAGCTCACTTATGTGTTTCTTCTGTGTCACTTATTCTGCTATTGAGTCCTTCTGGTGTATTTTTTATTTAAGTTATTGTATTGTTTATCTGTTTAACTTTCCTGGTGGCTCAGATGGTAAAGCGTCTGCCTACAATGTGGGAGACCCGGGTTCAATCCCTGGGTAGGGAAGATCCTCTGGAGAAGGAAATGGCAACTCACTCCAGTATTCTTGCCTGGAAATTCCCATGGACAGAGGAGCCTGGTGGGCTACAGTCCATGGGGTCTCACAGAGTTGAACACCACTAAACTTAAACTTTATCATTCTTTAGTTTGTTGTTAAACGTTTATAGTGTGTTGGTCAGTGCCTCTATTCTTTTTCCAAGACCTTGGATCATCTTTACTACCTTTACTCTGAATTCTTCAGGTGGATTGTTTACATTTTAGAGATAAAGAAATTAAAGCACAGAAGGATTAAATGACTTGGCTAGGGTCCCGCAACCAGAAGTATAGTAGGAACAGATATACTACGTTCACTTTGGAGCTACATAGCCACGCTGCTCACACACTAGCATTGTTTTTGCCAGTTGGAGATCCAGCTAAGAAGTGTTGCAGATGGAGATTGGGGACAGTTGAGATCAGCTCTCCTCAAGTTACTTTGCGGTGCCTCATTAAATGGCAAAGACACTCTCTACAGAGGAAGTCAGGGCTTTGCTGGTGGTGGAAGCATGGCGATATTTCCATCCGATGCCTTCAAATGATGTTGCATTCTTACAGCCTTCTTAGTTGGCTTTCCACCCTTTCTGATTTTCTTTTTTTTTTTTTTAACCTTAAGTGAAGTAAAAAGAGAGGGAAGCTCATTGATTCTAGAAGTTCTCTCTCCTAAGGGGGAAAAACTTTTTGTTATACAGGCATATTGGTGGAATAGAGACCTCCATTCTGAGAGAATTTCATTTTCATCTTAAGATCAGGCTTTCATTCTGTCAGCTTAGCTTGGATAGATTTTTTTTCTTTTGCCTAAGATTTAACCTTAGACTATTCTTATAATGTCTTCCTCTTGCCAGTGAAGCAGCCAGCCATTATAGAAACTTAAAGATGTTTTAGAAGTGAAAAAATTATCATTGTGGAGAGATTTCAACTTCTTTTTTCTCTCAGATGGTATGTTCCCCTATCGCCTCTTTCAGAGCAAACCCAGATAACCAACTACCCACAGTTAAAGGGCCTGCTGACTGCTGATGTGGTCTCCAGGAGATGGGGCTTCTGGAACAGGGGGTCTGTGGGACCGTGGCGCATGGCGTAGCTTGAACATGGAAGGTGCTGTGGAAGAGCACTTTGAACCCACTCACGGTTTTCCCTTGTTCACTTTTTGATGACTAGTAAGATAAAGGAAATAGTTATTTCTTGAGTGCTGGGTCCGCTCCCATTCACCCCGTGTGGGATGAACAGGCTGAACGGCTATTGTGCTGTGCACTTTCTGCCCAGTGGTCCTCAGTGCTAGAGGAGGTTCTTTAGGAAGTTAATGAGAGGAGTCTCAAGCTGTCCTCATGAACGGCTGGAGGCCTTCCCCCTTTGTTTTAGGGCCGCATTAGCTTGCCTCCTGCTCGCTGAATTTAGCTTTGGATATTCTTGCCTGGGAAATCCCGTGGATGAGGAGCCTGGCAGGCTACAGTCCATGGGGTCGCAAAGAGTCAGACACAACTGAGTGACTTCTCTTTCTTTCTTTTGATTCTTTTTAAAATAAAGTTTTCTGAAGGATCGCTTCCCTTTTCATTTCTTCCTCCTGCCCCAACAGAAAGAGGGGCATGAAATTCTAACAGCCTCGGGCACTACTCAGCCTCACCTTAGGCATGCGGTGTTTTGGAATTTATACATTACCACTAGTTCAGATGCTTTCCAGCACAATCAGACAGCAATGCAATACAGTCTGCCCTTTGTATCCGTGGGTTTTGCACCTGTGGGTACATCCAACTGCAGATCAAACATATTTTTTTAATTCCAAAAAGCAAAACTTGCACTTGCCACATGCTGACTATTGGCATAGCCTTTACTTTGTATTTCCAACTATATAGCATTTACATTGCTTTAGGTATTATAAGTAATTTAGAGATAACTTAAAGTATATGGAAAAATATGCATAGGTTATATACAGATACTACACCAGTTTATTTAAGAAACTTGAGCTTCCTCAGATTTTGGTATCTGTTGAGGGTGGGGAGGTCCTGGAACCAATTCCCCCTTGAATACCGAGGGATGACTAGTTACTTAAAAAAGTGTGTCTGACCTTTTGGCAAAAGGAGACGTATAGACTTGCTGCATGGTTAGTGTGTGTGTGTGTGTGTGTGATCTGTAGTTTGCAAAGTGCTTCCACATCCATTGTAATTTAATCATCACAAGACAGCCCTGTGGGATATAGTGGGTATCAACACCATTTTATAGATGAGGACCCTGGGGCTTATTTTTACTATTCCTTTTTATCTTCAAAATAATCTTGTGAAGAAAAGTCAGCCTCCTTGCCTAAGTCCTTACAACTTGGTAGTAGTACAACTGGCTGTCTTTTTCAAAGGCAGTGTTGAACTTTCTGTTGCAACTCAGCAATCTTCATAGAAAGTTGTGTTTCTCGGGGGGAAAAAACTATCTCTAAATATAGAAAAATATAGCCTAGCTACAAAATATGGAAGCAATCTAAGTGTCCATCAAGAGATGAATGGATAAAGACGTGTGTGTTAGATACACAATGGAGTCTACTAAGCCATAAAAAGAATGAAATTTTACCATTTTCAGCAACATGGGTGGACCTGGAGTGTACCGTGTGACGTGAAGTAAGTCAGAAAGACAGATGCTGTGAATCACTCACATGGAATTTAAAAAAGAAAACTAGTGAATATAACAAACAAGAAAAATACAGATAAGAGAATAAACTCACGGGTACCGGTGGGGAGAGGAGAGGGTACCGGTGGGGAGAGGAGAGCGGGGCCGTGACTGTAAATGGAATGTGACCTTCAAACAGTATGGGTCACACTGTGTACCTGAGACTTACAGAATACTGTGCATCAACTGTACCTCACTGTAAAAAAAAATGTGTTTGGTAAGGTGTGTAAGTGGTAACTCTCAGCATTTGTTTACCTGAAATTCTTTATTTCACCTCCTTTAAGAGTTTTTTCTTCCTCACCTGGGTACACAAGTCTAGTAATTTCTCTCAGTGTGTTAAAGCTGATTGACCAGTTTTCTAGTTTCCATTGCTGCTGTTGAGCAGTCCGGTTGTTGCTTTGTAGATGTTCTGTCTTCTGCATGCTTTTTCCAGGAGCATTTCGGTGGTGCTATGAAGGCTGCTTTCCCCTCTGGACTCTCCTAGACCGGGGAGGCTGAAGTGCTGCCAGAGGACTCGGCGCTGAGGAGAGATGACCAGCCTGGTCAAGGGGTCGATCCGTGTCCCCGTTGCTCTTCTCAGCACTCCTCAGAGCTACGGAAAGCTGGATTTTTGAAGGGCTGGGTACTTTAACAACTGCCTCTCTGCCGTTTGCTTCATGCCTCACAAAGCCCAGCCCTTAGAACCCAGGTGATGGGAGAGGCTCTTCCGGGAGCGCTGATGAAGCTGCTGCCTCCAGACTGGAAATTTTTTCCAGGTCGCTCAAGGCCTTATACAGCTTTCATATGTCAAACTGTCCATAGAGGCTAAAATAAAGAGAGAAGTTGAGTCATTGCAATTCCTTGTTAACACTTAGGAAGGAGGATGATGGCATAAGGTTTGTGTTTTTTTGTTTTTTGGTTTTTTTTTTGCAGAATGCATCCTGTCTTGTTCTTGCTGCCCGGCATGCAAGTGCTTCTTCCACGGTAAGGTTTGGAAAAGAGGACTGAGGATCAGTGAGGCAGCCGGACCCTGGGGTGGGCTGCCATCCAGGCTCTTATCATCATCCCGGGTGTCTCATGGAGGTGACCAGGACTCTTGTTATGGCCATTATTACTACTGCTATTTTAAGATAGCTAAATCACTGTGGACATGATAAGGACTGTGGGATTTTGGCTGGAAAAAAGTAGCTCTATGACGCACTTCAACGAAAGTACCATTCTCTTCACCAACTAGTCAAAGCATTCTGTCCCATAAAAGGAAATGCTGGAGCTTATGGTATTCATTAGAAAGTAGACTATTCTCAAGTTTATAGTTTAGGGGTAGTTAAGTAATTCACATTATTGTGCAAACATCATCACTATTCATCTCCAAAACTTTTGTCTTCCCAAATTGAAACTGTACCCATTAAACAACTCCCCATTCCCTTCTTCCTCTGCCTAATTCTTTTACCCTCATCTGTACAGAGTAGTTGACCAGGCTTCCCTGACAGAGAAAGCCAAATTCTAAAAAGCAGTCTTAACATATCAACTTTGCAGAAATATAATCAATATTTCGATCATCATTTAGCCTTTCTACTCCTCTTTTTAGAATTTGAAAGACATATTGGCTGATTTGATACCTAAGGAGCAGACCAGAGTTAAGACCTTCAGGCAGCAACATGGCAAGACAGTGGTGGGCCAGATCACGGTGGACATGGTAAGGGGGTGGGCTTTTGCCTGGAAAAGGGGCTCAGTGACACGCTTTGACAGAAGTACCACTCTCTTCACCGACCGTTCAGAGCATTCTGTCCCACATAGGGAAATGCTGAAGCTAATGCTGTTTGTTAGAAATCAGACTGTTCTTTTCTACAGATTTGATAGTTGAGGCTAACCTAATTTAGGTATGGGATAAGATGAATGAAGTTTCTATTCCTTTTCCCAGCCCCTCAGCTTTTGGGCCCAAAGTTCTCTGTCTCTGAGTTGATGCTGTGTTGATCATCCAGTTAGACCATAGCTCTAGCTGGCCTTATAGAACAGCTTTAGGATGGTTTTTTCTTCAGTTCTGAGAATCTCAGCAGCTCAGATGATAATTTCATAGCACTGTTTAGCCATTGGTCTCCATCTTCTTTCCCTATAGTCAATCCCATTCTGTTTACTTTGGTTGGTGGGAATGAGGGGGGAGAAGAGCGGGCAGGAGAAAAAAATGACAAAAGGGAACACAGGCAAAAACACTAACTAAAGATAGTGATTTCTCAACTTACAAAATTCATTTCCAGCATTAGCAGTCTTCCTTTCAAAATTACATTCTATAGAAAGTTAACTCAGAAATCTCCCAAAGTTTTGCAAGTTAGAGACTAAATTTCCTCCCCCAGATCCCATGAAGTTCTAGCAAGCTCTTGCCTGAATTATTTGGACAACTTGTTACATCCTCTTCTTTTCTCTAGATGTATGGTGGCATGCGAGGCATGAAGGGATTGGTATATGAAACATCAGTTCTCGATCCTGATGAGGTAAGAGACCTCCTGTCGATCACTGGAGATCACTGACTTTACTGAGTCGGGCACACCGTGGATTAAATCTCTGAGGGTGAGGAGAACAAAGTGGGGCATATACCTATGCATTTTGGAAGGTGAAAACAGGTACATATGGAGTAGCTGCAGAATAACTTTACCTTTTAAATATATCAGCTAGTGAAAGTACAAAGCAAGAGTGAGTTACCCGAAGATTTACATTTGTTGACAGGTCTGAAGAAAGTGAGGTCAGTCAATTTATGTGATTTTTGAGTTGTAATCCTTACTCCTCTTCCTCAAGGGCATCCGTTTCAGAGGCTACAGCATTCCTGAATGCCAGAAGCTGCTACCAAAGGCTAAGGGTGGGGAAGAACCCTTGCCAGAGGGCTTGTTTTGGCTGCTGGTAACTGGACAGATCCCAGCAGAGGAACAGGTAAGCAGAAGGACGTTAGCCCTTCTCATTCCCCTCCTTTGCCTTTTTCTAATCTCAAGCACTTAATCTTGTTCTGGTTATGGGTGGTGGTTTATAGAGGGGGAGGGAAATCAGAGCAGAGTTCTGCTTTATAAGTAGACTGGATTGAAATCTCTTGGATTTTATTTACTTGAGGTCAGTCTTTTCGTTTTCTTTATTTTTAATTTTTTATTTTGGACACACCAGGCAGCTTGCAAGATCTTAGTTACCATTTTGCAAGTTACTCAAGAGCCAGAGATTCAA